>NC_037342.1:65662450-66287450 GCF_002263795.3 Bos taurus | reverse complement strand
GCAGAGCATGTGTGCTCCTGTCCCCACATGTCCTTAAAAAATCCTTAAAGTTCTGGAGTGCAACAGTCTAACCAGAGACAGACCTATGGATACTGAATAGAAAGAAGGGCTGAGCTCCCTGCTTCTGACCCTTCCGCTTGACTCGGTCGTGTCTGACTCTTTGTGACCCCATGGACTGTAGTCCGCCAGGCTCCTCTGTCCACGGGGATTCTCCAGGCAAGACGGGAGTGGGTTGCCAGGCCCTCCTCCAGGTTCTATTTGACAGATCTCTAGAAAAGTCAGTCCCTGAAAAACACTGGTGAGGACAGACACTGTGAATCCAGTTCACTGGCCTCAGTTGCAGACTGACCCAGTTAAGAGTGTGCTGGTGTATCCAAAAGCGGAGGTTCTGAGACTAGGGCACACACGCCTCTGTGGTACCCAGTGATCTCCCAGGAGGTTATCTGCTCATGGCTAATTCAAAGGAAATCAATGTCCAGATCTGTACCTTCCATATATACTCTTTCTTAAAACCGACCTCTCCCAGAACATGCTTGTGATCTACAGGTTCTGTCTTCAGTCACTCTCACTTTTTACAATCACCTTACCTCCACCTCAGAAAAGAAATGCATATCCCTCATCCTACTGAATCTCACCATAGGACAATTTTAGAAAGCCTTGCTTCTATGAGAGCAGGGTAAGAAATAGTGAAGGATATAATCCCTTATTTCATCTGGGTAGTAAACTCCTGGCAAAGCTGTGTGCCTTTATCTGTCTATCCACGGATCTAAGAATTCATATTCAGAAGTCAGACGCTTGTCATGAAATGTGTACTAATATGTTCATTTTAATTGAAAAAAAAAAAGAAACCAGACTTGGATCTGACAGAAAGCAAAACTGATTTGGCTGGATGGTTTGACCATATAAATCATCTTTGCCCATGAGATTATACAGAGGATCTTGCCTATAAATTTAAAAAGCTGTATCTGTAGTGTCAAAGTTTTGACAAAAATGTATATAAAGCAACACACTATGTCAGAAACCACATCCTTTTCAACCATCTAAACTTGATGTATAATTTTAGGAGTTAAAATGGGCAAGAAGACACATGATTTTTTTCTAAATTATTTTTGGGGGTGTAAGAACAAAAAGAATAGCTAAAGGAACGGAGAATTTCTACATCGTGACTGGGTGAGTGATTTGACATTGAACACCTGCTGGGGGTAGGGGTCCAGGTGACAGAAGGCAACTAAGCAGCCCCGCCAGCAGACCACTGTGTCTGCTCTGCCAGCGGGGTGCACCTCCCCGAGAACAGTCCCTTCGGTCTTGTTGTGCCTGTGAAGCTGAAGGCATTGTTAGAAGCAGGCCACAAGCGCCTGTCCTACTGAGCCCCTCAACACCCGCTGATAAAGTGATTATGATGGAAGAGTGTTTCCCTGCCTGACAAGCTTTTAGATAGTCCATATAGAAAGGCAGCTCAGGTTTTCAGCTTCCGTCCCCATGGACGCTTATACGAGGAAGTTAATAAATGAGGTGGGTAAGTACTCTGATCTCGCAAGTTACTTTCTTTTCCTGAGAATATAATACAACTTAATTCGATTTGGCATCACTTACACTGCTGAGTCCTTGGCTATTTATTATTATTGCTGTGAAAGGATTTTTCACTCATGAAGATGGAGAAATTAAGAGGTTATCAACAAGAGAGGAAAGCTAGACTCAGCTGGGATTCCAAACGATAGATGTGGGGTTCTTCACAAATGAAGCCACACAGGTACTCTGTGAGGAACTAATGGGAAGTCTCCATTCACCATCTAAGGCTGCAGTGGCTCACTTCCAGTGAGTGCCTGTTCAGCCCAGCTGGGGGATGGGCCAAACACCCAGATCAGAAATACTCCTCCACCAGCCAGAGGAGAGATGCCACGCCTGTCTCCCAACACACCAGTCCCAACAGCCTGGGATGCAGGTGAGGGGGTTACTGTGCTAGAAGGAATGAGAACTCATAATTAGCTGCAGCTGTGGTTTTTCCAGTAGTCATGTATGGATGTGAGAGTTGGACTATAAAGAAAGCTGAGTGCTGAAGAATTGATGCTTTTGAACTGTGGTGTTGGAGAAGACTCTTCAGAGTCCCTTGGACTGCAGGGAGATCCAACCAGTCCATCCTAAAGGAAATCAGTCCTGAATATTCACTGGAAGGACTGATGCTGAAGCTGAAACTCCCAATACTTTGGCCACCTGATGCAAAGAGCTGACTCACTGGAAAAGACCCTGATGCTGGGAAAGATTGAAGGCAGGAGGAGAAGGGGACGACAGGGGATGAGATGGTTGGATGGCATCACCGATTCAATGGACATGAGTTTGAGTAAGCTCTGGGAGTTGGTGATGGACAGGGAGGCCTGGTGTGCTGCAGTCCATGGGGTTGCAAAGAGCCAGACATGACTGAGTGACTGAACTGACTGACTGACTGTAGGACTAATACAAATTAGTTTTAAGAGATATAAATATAAATTTAAAAGAGATACAAATATAAAGCAAAATGTCCTCAGTTTATCCTGGGATGACTGAGAAATACATGAGAGGACCCCATAGTTCTAGTCCTGGCTTTGCTGTGTCACCTCATTTCCTCATCTGGTGAATTTCACCTTAGTGAAATTTACAAAATTTCAAACCAGACAAAAGTGAAGCTCCTTCCTGGCTTACACACTGGCTGGGCTGATTAGCTCTCACTTGTACGTTTTTTCTCTTCCTTCCTGTGCACTACCCTCTTGCTCCACGCTTCTCCAACTCAAGCTGAAGGCTGACCTCAAGTGTTCAAGTTCTTTCACCTCTTTTTCTGGCTGGGCCCAAATGCCAGGTTGATGAATGGTAGCGCTTGCTCAAGACCTAGGGCAGACCCTAGTTCAGTAAGCTCTGGTAATCTAATTCATCGTGGTTCTTGAAGTCTAAAGTGGCACCAGCCTTGTTGCATCTTTCTTCGCAAATTACAGGAAACAGGGAGAAGGGCACTTTTCTCTCTAGATCCCTTTACACTTTATCCCATTAATCTTCTCTCCTTCAATAATAACCACTGTTCGCAGATGGGTGACTTCATGTTCTAGGCACTGAGCTAAGCAATTTATATATACAATCTCACTAAACCCTGATAGTGACTTTTTCCATCCTACAGATGAAAACACTGAGGCTAAGAGCAGCTACGTGACTTGCTTGAAGTACACAGCTTGTAAATGGTAGATCTAGCCTATGAAGATTCTAGGACCCTCAGATATGAAACTGCACTAGTGTAAAAGGAGAGACATAAACCTGATCCTCTGACCCTTGGTAACCCAGATGGTAAGAGACAGCCATTTAAGAGCTCTAGGTTCCATTTTTACCTGAAAAATGAGATAGTAATTATCTACCTCTAAGGGTTGTTGTTGGAGAAGGCGATGGCACCCCACTCCAGTACTCTTGCCTGGAAAATCCCGTGGACGGAGGAGCCCAGTAAGCTGCAGTCCATGGGGTTGCTCAGAGTCGGACAGGACTGAGCGACTTCACTTTCACTTTTCACCTTCATGCATTGGAGAAGGAAATGGCAACCCACTCCAGTATTCTTGCCTGGAGAATCCCAGGGACAGGGGAGCCTGGTGGGCTGCTGTCTATGGGGTCGTACAGAGTCGGACACGACTGAAGCGACTTAGCAGCAGCAGCAGCAAGGGTTGTTGTAATGAATTGGAAGGTACATGCAAGTTCTTTTTTAAGATGAAAAATTTCTAGTTAAGGGTAGGATGACTATGGAAGGAGAAGGAAATAGACACTGGGTTTGTCTCTCAGCCCTCCCAGCTGCCTCTGCCCCTATAGACTGGGGTAGGCACCTCTGAGAGAGGCTTGGGGTTCCAGTGGCCACAGATTCACACACTGACCACAGTGCTAAGTTTGATCTCTATGTACCGTGCAACCTGTTTATCGTTTGACAGGTGGCTGCCTTTCTCACACTCCACAGAGGCTGTGTGGGTGGCGGCCCTTTTCTATGGAGGACGGACAGGCACCAGCAGGCCTGTTCAGGCAGTGCCCTTTGATAAGGAAATCCCTGAACAGAAGTACCGGGCAGGCTTCTTAGCCTGCCAGTGTTCCATCTGTTCCCAGAACTCCCTTCTGTAGGACTGAGACTTCTGCTACTGCTGCTGCTGGATTTATAATGGAATTAACCCCAACCATTTTTCTTTTAATTAAAAAGTAACTTTTTGTTTTTTGTTGATCTGTAGTTTCTGGAGCAAATAAGTACTGCTTTCGTAAAAAGGAAAAAAAAAAAAAAAACCCATGGTGTTATTCACTGATGATTAACACATAGAAATATATTCATTTATACCCTTCCTGTGCATGTTAAATTGCTTCAGTCATGTCCTACTCTTTGCGGACCCCCTGGACTTTAGCCCGCCAGGCTCCTCTGTGCATGGGGTTCTCCAGGCAAGAATATGGGAATGGGTTGCCATGCCCTCCTCCAGGGCATCTTCCCGACCCAGGGATCCAACCCATATCTCTTCTGTCTCCTGCATTGGCAGGTGGGTTCTTTACCACTAGCACCATCTGGGAAGCCCCTATACACCTCCTATGCATATGTAAAATTATATATTTCAATAGGTTCTTTCATAGTCTACTTTTCTGTTTCAACTATCAATCACAAATACTGTTCCTTATCAAGAAATATAGTTCTATAAGGTTATGATTCATGATTAAGTTGTACAGATTTATCATACCTAATATTGGACACCAATTATTTCTACCTTTTCACTATTACCTACATACTCTGTGATCCATATTCATATTGGTGAATCTTTAGGTTCACCCTTAATTATTTCCAAAGGAAAAACTGCCTGAAGGGAAACTCCTGGGTCAAAGGGAAAATTACAAGGATAGTACAGAGGGTTCCAAAATCTAGTTTCCTTTAATATTATTATCTTACATTAGTGCATTTGTTAGAATGAATCAACAAATTTGGTATACTAGTATTAATAATTATATAAACTAGTATTAATACTTCTGTAAGTATTATATAATACTTATATAAATATATATACTTATATAATATTTAATATAATATTAAAGTATTGATATAAGTATTAATACTTATATAAACATATATCATGTCTATAGTTGATTCAGATCCCCTTAGCTTTTTCCCTAATGTCCTTTTTCCTGTTCCGAATTCCACTCGAGATACTACATTATATTTAGTCCTCAGGTCTCCTAAGTCTTGTTTTGGCTTTGACAGTTTCTTAGACTTTCTTGTTTTTGATGACCTTGACAGTGTTGAGAAGTGCTGAAGTGCTGGTCAGATATTTGGGAGAATGTCTCTCGTTTGGGATTTGTCTCAAGTTCTTCTCATGGTTATGGGTCTTAAGAAGGAAAATCACAGAAGTGCAGTGCTGTTCTGATCCCATCGTATCAAGGGCACGTGCTATTGATACCACATGCTGTTGATGTTGACCTTGATCACCTGGCTGAGCTAGTACTTGTTAAAGGTTTTCCACTGGAAAGTTACTCTTTTTCCCCCTTCATCTACTGTACTCTTTGGAAAGAAGTCATGATGAGCAACTACACCTAAGGAGTGAGGACTTATGCTCCCCTTGGATGAAGGCAGAGTACTGAAAATCATTTGAAGTTTTCTGAACATGAGATCTGTCTATTCTTCATTTATTTATTTATGGATTATTTGTTTACATCAGTATGGACTCACAGATACTTATTTGTACATTTGGGTTATAATCCAATGCTACTTTATTTTGTTACTCAAATTGTTCAGCTTTGGCCTTTGGGAGCTCTTGTATTAGTAATAGTCCAATCTGGTCACCTCTGACACACCCTCATGAATGTGAGGTTTGCTTTGAGGTTTTGCGGAAACACTTCCTTACTTTCCGACACTACAAACACTACAGCCTCATTCTCTAGATTTCCTGTCCCAGTCCAAGAATCAGGTATTACTCAACAAGCAAAGGATATGCGTTTGTAAAAGTATTGATCTACTATTGTCAAAATGCACTCCAGAAATCATTCTGTACTGATTTACAATCATTACTCAAATAGGAATGAGAATGCCCATCTTCCCCCCACCCTTGCCAACGTGGGGCAGTTCCAGTGTCTGTGGGAATGAGATGGTGTGTGTTTCTTCTCTCTGCAATAACTTCTAGGCTACTATTTGGTTTTCTGTTGAACTTCAAGAGGGAAATGCCATGCAGGCTGCAAGCTCTCCTTTTTCTCTGTCAATCTGTTGGTCTTCCCCAACCTCCCCTCCCTTCCACTACTGCTGGATTTCACATAACCGATGACCTCCTGTCGTGAAGGCTGAAAGGAACTCTTCCCAGAGCCTCCATTAGGCCCTGGGCAACTCCAGGGGGTGGGGTTTAGAAGCAGAAAATAGCTCAAGGGTTTACCTTCCCTGCTTCCTGCACCTTCAGGAAATCCACCTGACCCAGTTTCCTCATCTTTTCTTGGCAAGTGCATAACAGAAACCAAATCTCTCTCAAGCAGTTTCCTTCCACAGAAATCTTAAACATAAGATTTAATAAAATGCTGGACTTCAAATTTCCTGTTGCCTCAGCTGCTGTATCTTACAAGTTACCAAAGGGAGAGGAGAAAGGATCAATAAATAAATACACTCTTGACATAAATCTCTAATCTCTGTATGAATAGTAGGCTTTTTCTCCCAAATGTCCCATATTAGTTCTCAGTAGTTTTGAGTCCCAAGATGACCTTAAATTGAGGTCCGGAAGTTGTAGAAAGTTGGAAATTGGAAGCACACCAACTCTCAGAATCTACTTCTCATGTCACAGAGGGTTATGAATGTGGATTTAAGAGTTAGGAACACCTAGGTTTGAGTCACAGCTTTGCCATTTACTAGTTGTTGGATTTTGAGTTTAGTGTTCCTACCTGGAAATGGAAGACAACTTAGTACCTACCTAGAAGAGTTACTGGAAGGATCAGCTGAGGATTAATGTAGAGAGAGACTGCTGGACCTATGTAGAGAGAGCTGGGCATGGAACCTGGCATCTGGAAAGTGCCCAGGACATTGTATAGTTATAGATGAAGAAATCAAAGCTAAGAGAGGCCACAAGTTAAATAAGGCCTCTATTGAATATGAGATGAATTGAACATGAGTTTCTGGTTCCTGAACATATCATCATATTTGCAAGCCTCATTTTCTCTAAGAATGCCATTTATTAACAAGAGAGAAGAGCCAACGCCGCTCTCACACATGCATGACAGGCATCATTCTGCCACTTGAATGGGTTCAAGATTGCTTCCCAAGCTTGTTCTCTTGGTGTTTGATAATAGGCTCTTGGCTAATAACAACAGTCAACAACTATAACTTATTGAGCGCTTTATGTGCACCAGCCACTGTGCTCAAAATCTCCCTATCCCACTGAGTCCACCAGCGAGTTCTGTCCTCTCCCACTGCACTTCTATCCTGTGGTTGTCCATTCCTCTTCTCCGACGCCACCACCATCTCCTGCTTGAACTGCTGCAGTTGACTTTGGACTGGTTTTCCTATTTCTATTCTTACTTCACTACTGTTTGGTTTTCAAACTGCACTCAGAGTAATAGTTTGTAAATGCACAACAGGTCATGCCAGTGCCCACTAAAATCCATCAGCGGCTTCCTAGAGCCTGAGAATAAAGGCCCTGGTCTACATGGTTTGGCCCCTGACTACCTCTCTGACCTATTTCATGCCACTTGCCAGCCACACTAGCTCTCTCTTTGCCTCCTCAGATAAGCAGAGCTTGGTCCTGTCTAAGGCTGTGCATTTGCTGTTAGGTCTCAAAAGCTTTTCCTCTCACAGCTTGGAATGACTGGATCCTTAACACTTAGGCCTCAGCTCCAATGTCACCTGTTCTGAGACTTTCCCTGACCAAGCAATCTAGAGTAGCAACCCCACCCCTGTGCTATTACATTAGATTCTTGTGTTGTCTTCACAGCACTGATCACTACCTAAAATTGTTTTGAGATGTAAAGGTCCTTAACTATTTTGTTCCCTGCTATGTCACTGGTACCTGATAATGTGCCTGGCACCAGTGGAACTTCAACACAGTTATTCTGAGCGAATGATCAAAACAACCCCATAAAGAATTACTGTTCTAGAAACATTCCAAGTCTGCCCAGGCAAGGTGTGGGCAACTTGCTGGTCCTAGAGATACTGCCCAGGAATCTCATGGACAGCTTACTCACAGGTGAGCCCGGGATCCATTTCTTTCCTAACTCTCACTGTGATCACCAGGCACAGATAACCACCGGGGGCACCAGGTGTGGACTAAAATGCTGTGTCATAAGTGATGATTACGTTTACAAATGGCTAAGTCTTACTGGTAAAAAATGGGCATGTCTGATGGACAAGGAATGCTGTGTCACTGAGGATAAAGCAGAAGCAAGTTCATGTTCAGTCCTTCCCAAGCAAAGGTTTCTGTTCAGTTCAGTTCAGTTGCTCAGTCGTGTCCGACTCATTGTGACCCCATGAACTGCAGCACACCAGGCCTCCCTGTCCATCACCAACTCCTGGAGTCCACCCAAACCCATGTCCATTGAGTCAGTGATACCATCCAACCATCTAATCCTCTGTTGTCCCCTTCTCCTCCTGCCCTCAATCTTTCCCAGCATCAGAGTCTTTTCAAATGAGTCAGCTCTTCGCATCAGGTGGCCAAAGTATTGGAGTTTCAGCTTCAGCATCAGTCCTTCCAACGAACACCCAGGACTGATCTCCTTTAGGATGGACTGGTTGGATCCCCTTGCAGTCCAAGGGACTCTCAAGAGTCTTCTCCAGCACCACAGTTCAAAAGCACCAATTCTTCGGCTCTCAGCTTTCTTTATAGTCCAACTCTCACATCCATACATGACCACTGGAAAAACCATAGCCTTGACTAGACGAACCTTTGTTGGCGAAGTGATGTCTCTGCTTTTTAATAGGCTGTCTAGGTTGGTCATAACTTTCCTTCCAAGGAGTAAGCGTCTTTTAATTTCATGGCTGCAGTCACCATCTGCAGTGATTTTGGAGCCCAGAAAAATAAAGTCTGACACTGTTTCCACTGTTTCCCCATCTATTTCCCATGAAGTGATGGGGCCGGATACCATGATTTTAGTTTTCTGAATGTTGAGCTTTAAGCCAACTTTTTCACTCTCCTTTTTCACTTTCATCAAGAGGTTCTTTAGTTCTTCTTCACTTTCTGACATAAGGGTGGTGTCATCTGCATATCTGAGGTTATTGATATTTCTCATCTTCCTTATAAAATAGCTGCATGTTTGGCAACTTCCAGCCCTCTACAATCCAGCTGTGAGCTGACTCAAGGCAGGTCAGGATTCTAAGACTTCAACTGTTTGCCCCTCACCCTAATGGTCTATGGAGGGAGAGTCGTCCAGGCCGAGATGGAAGTAAAGGCGAGTTTATTCACTGCCCTTCTCCTTCCTGTGGATGAAATGCCAGCTGAGGTGTAGATCCAGGAGTGGGAAAGCTGGATGGTTACTGTGGTCGTAGTAACAGTATAAAAGCACACAACTAAGAATCAGAGACACGGCTTCAAACCTCATTCCAGTACGCATCAAAAGTATGACCTTGAGCAGTGGGGGAGAATGCATACATGTATATGTATGGCTCAGTCCCTTTGCTGTCCACCTGAAACTATCACAATATTGTTAACTGGCCATATCCCAAAATAAAAAGTTTAATAAAAAAATTCAATTAAGCCCTGTGATATGCCATGAAATCAGATGCAAACTTCATACTGAAATCATTTACTAATTCAATTATACTAAAATTATCAGAATTATTACATGTTTTGCTACTTTTAATAGTTTTCTTCCTATCTACATTTCAAAATTTACATAGAACATTTTAAAGACTTTTATAAACTCTGATATCAACATTTGAAAATTTTTTGTTTTAAATTTTTATTATATATTAAAAATGTTCTTGATGCTTGAAACAAATTATTTTATTAAAATATCATTTCTGAAGGAAAAGTCTTTTGAATTGTGAAAAAAAAAAGAAAAGCAGTATGACCCCGAGTGAAAGGCCTCTTTAAAGTTTCTTTGTTTGTAAAATGAGGATAATGATACCTGTAAGTACTCACTAAATGGATGCTACCATTATTTACTAATGGGCTTCTCTGGTGGCTCAGATAGTAAAGAATCCACCTGCAGTGCAGGAGACCTGGGTTCAATCCCTGGGTTAGGAAGATGCCTTGGAGAAGAGAATGGCTATCCACTTCAGTATTCTTGCCTGGGGAATTCCATGGACAGAGGAGACCGGAGGGCTACAGTCTATGGGGTCACAAAGAGTGGGATATGACTGAGTGACTAACACTTTCACTTTTCACATTATTTACTAATACCCTAACCCTAACTGTAACCCTCTATAACAACACCACCACTCCATTTTACAGATGAAAAAAGTGAGAAGTAGAGAAATGAATGACATCCCAAGGGCAGAGCTGGAATATAACCAGGGTCTGGCCCTTGCTTTCAACCATGGACAGGGGACTCAGTGCTGAGTGAAGGCAGCTATGAGTGGGCATGTGAAGTCAGCTTGGCCACATGTATTCAGCCAGGTTACTGGTAATGCCTCAATACCAGCAGAATAGGTGGTAACCTTTGCTGACTGCTACAGATTTTGCCAAGGCTTTGGCAGACTCAAATCCAAACCAGGTACTAGAAAACCACCCCCCTGCCTAGAGGATCCCAAGAGTCTCTTTTTTAAAAAAGAAACAGCTAGACGTTTTCAGTTTTTCAACCACTGCCAGTCTGTGACTTCCTTGTAGCAAGCCAGCTGCAAGTCAGCCATTTCCCTCTGATTCTCACCTTGGTTCTTGTGAGCTTCAGCAAACAGTCATACAAAAGGGCCAGCCCCTAAGATACCATCTCCTGGACAGAGTCTCTCTGGGTCAGACATCAGTTTCAATTTCAATTCCACTTGTCTTGAGGTGACAGGCACCCAGGTCCTATTTAATTAGGCTGCATAGAAAATATCCTTCAAGGCTTCAGCTGATTTTCACTCCACCCCACTAGAGAAGAAAATCAGTGTTAAGTCGAGATAATGCCCCGCTGTCTGCCTTCAGGGAACTGGTGATAAAGGTAGTCTGAGGGATGTCTGCTCGGCCTGTGCAGCCTGCAGGGGTTCAGGGATCCAGCATGCCTTTACGTGGCTGTATTGTAAATGTCAGTCTTTGTTACTTGGATTCCTTGGAGGCCGGATCTGTTTCTCATTCACTGTTTACCCCGAGTGTTCACCAACCTGCCTGGCACTTACGACGAATCTGGTGATGGGTACATAGTCTCTCTCACAACCTGCCTCGGCCGAGGAGAAGGGAGTCAGCTGGTGAAGGGAGCGGTGGGGAAGGTTGACCTTCAAGCAGAAGCTAGGTGCAGCAGGAGAGCAGATTTTCCTCCTAGGATTGCTAAGATCCACCTGCTAGGAGAACGCCTACAGGAGGTGGTGTGACATGTTAGGATCGCCCACTCTGGAGGAAGACCAGAATTTCCACCCAAGCCCTTCTGAGCTGTGCAACTCTGGCAAAACAACCTCTAAGTCTTCATCTCCTTATCTGCAAAATAGGGAGCCATTCATCCATTCACTCTCTCAGGGAACAAATGTTTACTGAGTATTCACAATATATTAGGTTCTGTAACACATGATATCATGATAGTAGTGAGCGAGACTGACAAAGTCTGGTTTTCATGAAGCTTAACTTCTAGTAAAGAAAGGCAAGTAATAAGGGAGTTACACAAATTAATACTTTCGGATGGTGCAAAGTACTATGAGGACAACAGAGCAGGATTCTAAGATAGCGAATGATGGGTGCATGTGTGTTGAGGGGGCAAAAGTATCGGGGTCTCCTGCTCGGAGTCGATGAGTATTAAGTGAGATAACAGATGTAAACGATCTAGCATCCTCACTAACAAGAAATGAGCACTCAACTGAAAGTCAACTGTTTTATGTTACTTTATCCTGAGGTCAGCTGCTTTTCTCTCAGCTCACAGAGGCTGAGCCCCTGATATAGGCAGGTGATGGGAAGGCAGGGTGGAATCAGATATGAGCTCAGAGTCGGGAAAAGAATGTAGCCTGTGTGTTATGAGAGAAGGAAAAAGTGGTAAATTCCACCTATAGAGTCAGCAAAGGCTATCATGTAATGTTGACAGATGGACTGGTATGATCCAGGAAGACTATGGGGCCAGAAGAAGGGCATGCCAGGTGGAGAGAACAGCTGGAAAAAACTCTTGAAGATGCAACACAGCTTGGCATGTTCAGGGAGCTGTGAGAAACTCAGAATGTCTAGAGATCAAGTGCACAAGGGCACGCCAAGAGGAGAAGCATCTCATCAGCAGCTCCTAATGCTTATCTTCATGAGTCTGAAGTCTCTCCTAAGGAGATGTGGCGGGGGCTGTGGACGGGAAAGAACAGGGGATGAGAAGTGTGGCAGAGCTCCATATGGCGTCTACCACACTGCTGGCACTCCACTCCAAAACGTGAATAAGGGCTATGTTGAAAATGTGCAGCCTGGGTTCTGTGTGACGCTCCCTCTGGCAGCACAAACAGATGTTTCGAGGAGGGAGAAAACCAAACACCCAGTGGTAACTCAATATAAATCCCATGTCGGTGGAAGGCAGGCATCGGGCTGCTCAAATAGGACTGTATCATCAGTGCAAGCCTGAGACTCAGCCTAGATGAGGAATGCAGGTGCCAGTGCATGATGCTGGGGGTCTGGAGTGAATGGACTCTTGTTCCCAAGAAGAACCAAGGACTCCCTCTTTGCCAAAGCCAGATTCACTTGTCTAAGGGTCTAAGGCCCATGGCGGGGTGAGGGGCGGCGTGGGTGGGGGGAGCGGGGGGTACTTTCTTTAAGAGGGCTGTGTAACAGGGAAACAGGAAACTACAAGGAGGTTGTTTGTGCCAAGTTAGTAACTCAGGCACCTCTGCCAGCACGTCTTCTCTGAGATGAGCGCAGAGGAGATGTTTGTGTAAGGGCACCATTCAGACAGAGGCCTGGTTCCCTGCCTGTTTATTACTGCGTCCTATCCCTGCCCCTGCAATACACACTCTTTAGTCAGGAGTCTCCCCAGGAAATGGAGAAGAAATTAAGAACATCTCATCTCCATTCCCAATATTCCAAAAGTTTATGATACAGTCAACAGGTCTGGCCTGTAGGAATCTGCCCTTACTGGGAGGAAGGCTGCTCGAAGCTGACAGCCAAGGAAGGAGATGAACATCACGTCCAATATGCATTCAGCATCTTACCTGAGGCTCTCCCCGGACTCCAGGTCAGTGCTGTCAGAGACAGAGCATTAGTCTGGCCAGAAGAGAGGGAGGTGACCCCACACACGTGAACACACCAAGCAGGAGAGCCGAAGCACAGTGAGAAAAGAGGAACTGAACACTACACGCCTATCATCCTTTTGCCTGCCACTGCCCAGAAGGTGATGGCACCCCACTCCAGTCCTCTTGCCTGGAAAATCCCAGGGACGGAGGAGCCTGGTGGGTTGCCGTCTATGGGGCTGCACAGAGTCGGACACGACTGAAGCGACTTAGCAGCAGCAGCCCAGTCATAAGACTGAACAAAGACCACTGCTCTGACTCAAAGGGCTGCCCTAGGCATTGGAGAAATGAATAGATACCCAACATGACATTATGCAGAAAGCAGCCATTGCCTTTGTTACATGCAAAAGATCTCCACATAAGCCATTAAATCTAAAGACCTTATCAAAGTCATTTACCTTAAATCTAAGGTACTCACTCGAGCTGAGCTCCCAGAGTTAAAAATCAGTAGATATTACAAGATAAGAGTAGGCCACAGGATTACCATAAGCACTTGAGCACGGATAAGTTTTTGGGTGAGTCAGCCAGAAGCTGATGGGTTGAGATGGATGGTTAAGTTTCACTGGGGAAAAAGAAGTAATACTCCTTAAAGGGCCAGGACTAGGGTATAAGTACAGGATGCTGAAGGAAGCAGATAAAGATTTTCAAATACATGTTCTGTCTTCCTCCCAGGTTTTCCTGAAGCCAGCTCTGCTGTGACACTCAAATGACATAACCCTACCACTTCAGACCTGGTTCATCCATTTTCAGAAGAACCTGTCTATGGCTCAGTCTCAACATATATCAGGTATTTTGAGACTGATTGCTGATACCTAGAAGGCAACTGTCCTCCACTGGCCCAGTCACAGCACTCAGCTAGCCAGAGCAGACAACACTCTGACCACCTGATGCAGAGAGCCAACTCACTGGAAAAGACCGTGATGCTGGGAAAGACTGAGGGCATGAGGAGAAGGGGGCGAGAGAAGATGAGATGGTTGGACGGCATCACCAATACAATGAACATGAGTTTGAGCAAACTCCAAGAGATGGTGAAGGGCAATGAAGCCTGGTGTGCTGCAGTCCATGAAGTGAAAGCCACTCAGTCAGGTCCAACTCTTTGCGATCCCATGGACTATACAGTTCATGCAATTCTCCAGGCCAGAATACTGGAGTAGATAGCCTTTCTCCTGCATTGTGGGCGGATTCTTTACCGAGTCACAAGGGAAGCCCATGAATACTGGAGTGGGTGGCCTATCCCTTCTCCAGCGGATCTTCCCAACCCAGAAATTGAACCGGGGTCTCCTGCATTGTAGGTGGATTCTTTACCAACTGAGGTACCAGAGAAGCCCAGTCCACGGGGTCTCCACTTACCACCTGGTTCCCCGGGCTCAGTTTCCTCAACTGTACAACAAGTCTGTACAACAGGCTCACATGTTCTTCATGAATCTAAGGAGCATATGGCACATGGCAAATGCTCATTAAGCAGCTGTTTTTGTCAGGAAATGGTGTGCAAGACAGTACCTGCAACTTTCCCCACTCAGCTCTGCTCCCTCCTCCTGCCTGGATCAGATGCTCTCTCAGACTCCACATTCGGAGTCCCAGTCGGAATTAAAGTTTACACAGGACAGTAAGCATATCGGTAAGCATGAGAAACTAACAAAAGTACACAGATCTCCTGCTTTCCCTACCCGCTCACCTGCTCACTACTTAGAACATGCCACACAGTCCTCACCCAGCCCTGCCCAGACGGGTTGGAGGGCCAACAAAATAAATATTTCAGCTCATCACTTTGGGGAAAAGATGAGAGAATCCCTTTAGGGGTGGTTTCTAAATTAAACATAAATTTTGCTGTGAGACAATAAGGCCACTCTTCCCTAAAAACTATTTTTATGGCTCTGGGCTAAAATATATACAAAAAAGAAAGAAAAGAATAAAAAGATGAGAATTCTGTATATAAGAGTTTAAGAAAAGTCTATGGAACTACTTGATCTATGAAAAGAGAAAGCTCTATTCCGTCTCACATGGCTTCTCCCACTTCTCTGAAGTCTGATTTCATTCCACCAGCTTTCCTGATCTCTATTACAGACATCACGGACACAAGCTATTGTGTCATTTAAGGTATACAATGTGACGATTTGATACATGTGTATCTTGTGGAATGTTTCCCATAGTAAGGTTAGGTAACACATCCTTTGCCTCGCATAATTAGACTTTGCTATTGTTGTTATGATCTAAGTCTGATTTCTGACAGTGCTCGGAGCCCGGTGGGACAAAGGACTCTGGTGGCTACTCAGATGCCTCCTCTGGCCCATGGAGGAGGATGCGAAGACCAGTCTCTGGAAATGGCACTAGATTAACTGCAGGAACCCAGCAACAAAGGCCGGAACCACTGGTCTACAAGGAGGACAACATGATCACCCACTTAGCTCTGATTTATTTTAAATGGCATGAATAGTCACAGGGTAACTGTAAAGGGCACTCTTGCTAGGAGTCAAAATGAGACTCTCTGATGAGCCTCTAGCACAGGAATGTGAAACACGTCTAGAGGAGGAGAGTAGAATGACTCCACGAATCTGACATAACTCCATACTAGAGGCTTTATTTTCTCGCTTTCATTCCAACTCTCCCTTCCCTCCCCTCTGGTAAAGAACAGTAATAGCATTGAAATCCACAGATAATCCTTAAATCTCTGTGGCAGCTCCAGTTCTAAACTCCTCCTTCACACTGACGGTTTTAACAGCTGTTAACGAGTCATAACAAGGCCTTCTCTTGCTCCAGCCTGGAGTATCGATATCCTTTCTCTTGCCCTACTCAAATCATACCAGCTTTCAAGTCCACGTGTTTCACGAGGCTGTGCTGACCCTCCAGCCTACATGTGTGTGTGCTCATCATATCCAGCTTTTTGCGACCCCATGGACTGCAGCCTGCCAGACTCCTGTGTCCATGGGATTGTCCAAGCAAGTATACTGGAGCAGGTTGCCATTTCCCCCTCTGGGGGATCTTCCTGACCCAGGCATCAAACACACATCTTGAGCGGCTCCCACACTGCAGGTGGATTCTTTACCACAGCGCTACCTGGGAAGCCCTACAGAGACTCCAGCCTACAGAGACTACTCATCATTCCCCCTCAGACTCTCAGGGTCTGGGTCCTGTCTGTAGGGCCCTGGGGACCTTAGCAGTTCCACAGCTCATGGTGGAGTGGTAGAAATACAGGATCCTGAGGGTGGGTAGATAAGACCAGGCAAGCTAGAAGCAGCCTAGTTAAGAGAATATGCATGAAAATTGCCATGGAGGCAAGGCACTGAAGGGGCAGAGTGGCAGCTGGAGCAGTGAACCATGTCTATAAACAGGATCATTCATTATAAAGCCCAAACTTCAGAAGGCCCACGAGGGCTAGGAAGTAGAGTACAAGGTGAAGTGTTCAGGAGGGGGCTGTGAACACGGCGGGCACTGGAAGCCTCTTTAGGCCATCTAGGCTGTATGATCTGGGGCAAAGTGCCTGAAAAGTTCAAGAGTCACAAAGATGGGGATGAAGCACTTAATGTGAAATCCACTTCCCTGGCATTGACCCCCTCCACTACAGGTATCTCTTGTGGTGCTATTAACCTGGTAGGATGCTAGCCTGTTCCTCCTCTGGACAGCTTGCAGCCTCTCAAAGGCATATATTGTGACTTATCAGAAATCTGATGAGCAGTTTTGTGTCTAAGAGTTGTGAAATGGAGGTAAGGGCTTTGCATTTTCCCCCCATTTCCTATACCTCAATCACCTTTCCCTTGGTGAAGAGAATGGGAATTAGAAGATTAAGAAAAGTAGGAGGCAGTCTAGACCCCCAGCCAGGCGTGGGGGGAAGACCATGGGATGATGGCTGGTGGGCTCTAGTGATGGCAGGAGGCTCCTAAGGGCGCTGCACGCCTCTCACAGGGGTAACACGCACACTGCGGAAACGTGCTTCCAGCCGCACTGTGCTCCGTATCTCTGATTTCATTTTGTTTGGGGTTGGTGTTGTTTAAGAACAATGGGACCTCACCCATCCCACAATTCTCTCCTGATTATACCTCCAGACACACTGGACAGGGGGAGCCAAGGTGGGAAGGCATGAGGAGCCATGCCTCCCGCTGCCTCCCAGGTGCTCTGGGACTCATCGTCTTGCTTTGGCGGAGCAGAGTCTGGCTGCCTCCTCCAGTCCCCACTGCTTTCTCAGAGGTCAACCACAAGGTCACGTCAGCAACAAGCAGCGATTACAGGTTGCATGCCTGCTGAGAATATCCTTCCAGTGTCAAGCGACTGTTAAAAGCACTTAAGGAAATCACAAGTGGGAGGTGAGAGAAAACTTTGGGGAGGGATGGGATAAGGAGGGCAGAAAGGAAAGCAGCAGCCCACCTCCTGTCTTGGAGGGGAAAACAGGCCAGAAAAAGCAAAACTGGTTCTAAAGAAGGGGCCCTCCTTTGGGAAACGCAGAACACTGCATTTTTCAACCATTTAACTGCTAAGGCCAAAACATTTCAGGGTGTCTGGGAAACCTTTTGCTGATAGAATAAAATGAAATTTTAAGCAACTTTGTATTTCTTAAAAATTACTCAACGGCATGTATTATAATAGGTATTTATATAGTCTCTCATCCAATTTAGACTGCATCTTTGTGAAGAAGACATTTTGATTCCCCATTTTACAGATGTGTAAACTGACATTCAGAGAAGTCAGTGACTCGATCATGTTTGGAGTTCAAGTTTGTCTGACTGCAAAGCCAATGTTCTTCCTACCAAAAAAAAAAAAAAAGAAATGTGAGCTGTGACTCCTTGCCAGGGCTGCCTCATTCTGACCTACCTGCTCTGAGTTACTCCTGGGTTAATCAGCTATCAGCGTGTGGTGTGGGGTCTGTAGAGCACAGTGGCCCTTCCTGGGATCCATTTAAAAGAAAAGGAAACCTATCTATCGTAAGTGGGCTAACTGAGTGTCTGATAGAAGCTTTCTTCCATCTTCTAGGTGTCAATAACCACCTAGAAGAGAAGGACTGGGTTCTGAGACAAGCAGACAATGTAACCCAGGTCACTTTCCTCTTTGAGTTTAGTATCCTCATCTGTAAAACAGGTTCAATAAAACCTTTATAATTGAGTAGCTGTGAAATCTAAATAAGACACCTTATTAGAATCCTTAATATAATATCTGGCACAAGGTAAATATTTAATGACAGCTATTATTGCAATTTGTTTTTATTTTAGATAGTTTGGGAAAAATACATAGGTTTAGCTTCAACTAGTTCCCATTCAGTAGATACTATTTATTATTGAAAAATTTTTTTTAAATCTTGAGTTTGTTTCATACCCAAGAACTATTACAAAAGAATGGCAGTGGAAGCACAGACAATTTGAGTTCAGGAAACAGAGTCATATTCTCTTGGGTGCTGGTCTTCTCCCTATCTGTTCAGTTATCTTTGTTGTTCAGTCGCTAAGTCCTGTCCGACTCTTCTGCGACCCCATGGACAGTAGTCTGCCAGTCTCCTCTATCTGTGGGATTTTTCAGGCAAGAATACTGGAGTGGGTTGTCATTTCCTTCTCCAGGGGATCTTCCAGTCCCAGGGCTCCAACCTGCACCTCCTGCACTGGCAGGTGGGTTCTTTACCACTAAGCCACCAGGGAAGCCCATCAATCATCTTAGAGCAGACTGTAAGTACAGGTACTTAGAGACTAGAAACTTATGCTATATATATACGTATACATACATATATATATATGTATGGCAGGAGCCTTGAGCACTTTAGGAGGCAAAAGAATGAATTAATGCAAATGGCTCTGCTTTTAGTTATACAGTCCCCTGAAGGCACATTTACCTGAGGAACTCTCGTAAGATGGGCAGCTCCTCGGGAGGGCAGTTTAGGCTGCTTCCCTGGCTTGCCAGCCAGCTTAGTCGAGCAGGGAGCAGTGAACTGAAGGAGAATCGGGCTGATACTGTGTCCTAGGTCCTGCTCCTCACTCTGACCCCAACAGGGGCACAAAGACCTAGATTTCTCTGTGGGTTTTACTCTCTGGTACTTCTGACTCAAGCTGGTGGTAAACTGCATCTTGCTCGAAGTCCATGGAAACCTGAAGCCACTGGTGCAGGACGCAGCTTCTATCTGCATCCTCATTCCTGCACCCCTTTCAGAAAGGCTTTCTAGGTTGACGCAAGACTAAACCCTGCCGCAGGGCAAAAGTAAACTGTGCTTTATATCACTGTCCCTGAGGAAATGGTGAACAATCTTTCTCTTACTGTTCGACTCCTTTTCTTTTCGAGGATACAGCAAGCCTTTCCAGTATTTGAATTTGCAAGAATGGAGACTTTGAGACGCAAGAGATTCAGCTCAGAGCTAGATTCATTTGTGTTTTAACTAAACCCCCAAACAGTATATTTGGTTCTACAGAACTTCCTGTAAAATAGACTTTTCAGTGTAGGACAAGTTCAAGTAGCTTTGTGGCATGAAGGGAAGAGCAATAACTTCTTTGAGTACTGCACTGGTCTTAACTGGGTTTATACTTGTAGGTAGATTTGGGGAAACCAGTTCTCTCAAGTTTGTCTTTCAGGTATTGACAGAAGAGTCAGGTGACTAATTGTATAAAAATTAAGGCTCCAGAGACTCAGAGGGAAAAGTACACCCTATGAAACAGAAAAGGATAGATATTGAAATTCCACAGCCTCATTTTTTGATAGATTTTCAGCAATAAAAATCTAGTGAGATTTCAGATTACTTAGAGACTAGAAAGAAATTTTGCCCCCCAAGCCAAATTTTAGAGTCATGCTTGCCCCTTTTTTATTAAAGGCAAAACCAAACATTTCCAGACCCCTCCCAATATTTGCATTTTGCATATGTGTATACAAACACGCACGCCCAAACCCATTACCCATTCTAAATTCAGTTTGCAACCTCTATTTCTTCTTTAATTTGCCTTGCAATCACTGAGTGGCCAATTTTTATTAACAGGCAAGTCCCGAATATCTAAAAGATTTCGCTGAAATAGGTGCGGTATAAAAACATAGGATTTTATAGAAATGTAGGATACTCGTACATTCTGTAAACCACCACATCACCTCCTTTAAAATTCCTAGAACCTCTGAATGGGGATTCACAATATTGGGCCTGACAGGTTATCTTCCAGGTACCCTTTAACTGCTGAGATCCCAAGCCTTGGAAAGGATATGTTTGGTATCAGTTCAGTTCAGTTCAGTCACTCAGTTGTGTCCGACTCTTTGCAACCCCATGAATCGCAGCACGCCAGGCCTCCCTGTTCATCACCAACTCCCGGAGTTCACTCAGACTCACGTCCATCGAGTCAGTGATGCCATCCAGCCATCTCATCCTCTGTCGTCCCTTTCTCCTCCTGCCCCCACTCCCTCTCAGCATCAGAGTCTTTTCCAATGAGTCAACTCTTCGCATGAGGTGTCCAAAGTATTGGAGTTTCAGCTTTAGCATCATTCAGATATACCTAAAAACATCACCCTAAGAACCCCCTGCAGACAGCAGGCTAAATGTCTAGCACTTCTTGGTCCACAAATTGTTTCAAATATAGGGGAGGCCTGCCCCAGCCTCTCTCCATAAAGGCAACGTTCTACTACTATTGGGCATTTCAGACTCTGTGACTATTATCATCCCTCTATTTCATAGACAGACTCTCACCATAAAGATCAGGTCACATAATTAATTCCAAACTGAGCACATTCTGGTCCTTGGTGGGCCTGTCTCACTATTTACCCTCAATGTCAAAAGTCTGTGATGGTGTGTGCTGACTGATGAGATTGGCTGGTACCAAGCACATCAACCTTGCTGGCTATACACACAAGGTCAAGAAGATCTTGGGGGTACCCCCAAACTTGGACCCCTCAATCAGCGAGGCTCTCTCTCTGCCTTTCTAACAATGTCTGACTATAATTTATGCTCCCTGGGTAGGCCCTTCTATCCCTTAGGAAACCTGCCTGCATAGGTTTGCTGATGTTCACAGCACATTACTTCCAATGTGCCCTTCCAGGAAAGAGCCAGACTCCTACTTCAGGTACACAATTCATTCTGACCCAAACATCCTATCTGCTGCATGAATGCAAAAACATATGCACACACACAGGGCAGCCCTCATTTGCTCTGGAGTAATGGGAGCCTGGGCAATACTTTAAGTATTCATTTCCCAACATAAATTAGAACAGAGCATTGAAAACACCAGTGACATCTGCACGGATCCAGAATGTATTCATTATGGTTGGTGCTATTACAATGAAAGGAAATGCATTCATAACGGCAGGACATTTGACATAATGTGTTGCTGGATTCCATGTCCATAAAGCAATAATGAAGAAACAGGAGTGGGTCAAATAAATTAGGAGTAAGAGGGGCTTGGGATGAGGTGGCTTCAAGGGCTCTGGGCAATGTCAGTGAGCTGGCACATTCACTGGGTTCATAGGGAGAAAGTTATGAGAGTTTCAAGGTAGCAGAGGCAAGAAGGGCATCAGGCTGACACTGTGTAGAACTAAGGTCTGAATCCTGGCTCTGTTGTATGCTAGCTTTGTGATCCTGGGCAAGTCACGTCAATATGCCCTTCGTTATGTCCATACCTGGACTACTCATTTCTAACAAGAGGAGACAGACCTCAAGGACTGCATGAGGAGGAAAGGAGAGACCATATGTTAAGTGCTCAGCTAGAGTCTGGTGTGTAATAAGCATATGTCAACATTAGCTCTCCGTTTTCTTTTTTGTTATCACTAAATAAATGTTCAACTCTGTGATTTCAGGCACCATCTAGCTCTCCAAATCTCAGTTTCTTCTGCAAAGTGGAGCTAATAACACTGGCTCTTCCTACTGTGTGAGCTTATTACAAAGAGCAAGTGAAATGGAAAGTTTGGCAAGATACTATTGATTGGCTGAATTTAGTCATTCTCAACTCGCTCTCCCTGATGCTTTCTACTCTGGGGTGAGGAAGGGTTAAATATCTGCATACCAAGCCTGTACTGCAGTGGGGGATGGGGACACAGAGCCCAGTTCAAGCCTCTGACATAGAAGGATAAGTCGGGGGGGTGGGGGGTGCTGTTTGCTGGAAAAAAGCGTTCACTTTTCTGATTAATGCAGACATGGCCCTTCTTCATGCTTGAACATGGATATGACACCCAGAGCTGCTGCCCTTTTTCAATCTTAAGGCAATGAGCATGAAGGAAAAGCCCAGGGAGTTTCAGAGGAACATGGCAGAACGGTCATCATTAGCCACTGAACCAAAGCCA
This sequence comes from Bos taurus, assembly GCF_002263795.3. Lineage (NCBI taxonomy): Eukaryota > Metazoa > Chordata > Mammalia > Artiodactyla > Bovidae > Bos > Bos taurus. Next base: position 66,264,931 of record NC_037342.1, on the reverse strand, counting down.
GCACTCACCTCCCTCCAGACTTATTATGTGAAACAAATAAACCTCTGTTTGCTTAAGCTACTGATACCAGAGTTTTCTCTTACTCAAAGCTGAACACAATTCTGATACAATGCATTAAGTACTCTGGAGAATTAAAAGCCCTATATATAAGTACATGATCCTTCCTCTGCCAAGAACTTCATTCCCTTGGACCCATCTGGCTAATTTATCTATGTCCTTTAAACTTAGGTTTAGTAATGTCTCCTCTAGGAAGCTCTCCAAGGCCTTATGGCTTGCCTTTCTCCTGCCCTCTGGGCTTCTCAAAGCACTCCATAGCACCCGGACCAGCACACGTTCCGCTGCTTTGTAATGAGCCATCTCCTCGTCTCTTTGCTCCACCAGATGCTTTAAATGTCTCAACAACAAGGATCCCTATTTTACCCACTTAGAAAATTTCGTAGCATTTGTCATTAATACTTGGCACACAGAAATAACTCATTAAGGATTTACTGAAATACTGAACAAACCAACGAAAGAATGACCTGAAAGGACATGAGAAGTAAATGAGAGCCTGTGTAGTCTCACTGTCCATCCAGATTTTTGAGATACTGCAAATAGCTTTCTAATTCCTGTTATTACTTTTGGGGTATCTGGGTTGGGACAGCCTATATTAGGTCTAGGCAGTGATTTATTGCTTTAAGTCACTCCACTTGATCCTAGTTTGAGTTCATGACAGTCCCCTATTCCTATCTCCGAAACTATTTTTTGCTGTGTATTGACTGAGTCCATACTTACCTACAAAAAGAATTTTATTTCCTTCCTTGTGGTAACCAGGCTATCCTGGTTATCTTGTGATAACCAAAGGTATCCTGGGAATAATGCTATATAGCACCAAAATAAATGTTCACCACCACGCCACCCCCCACCCCCCCCAACCCACCCCCCACCCCCCCCCCCACCCCGCCGCCCAGCAGCTCGCTTCCTAGGTATCTGAGTTCTCCCTGTGTGTGACTGGGTTTCTGGGAACACCTGTCTGACTCTGCCATACCTGGGTCCTTGCCATCCTCGAACATACAACGTGAGGTCCTCAGGCTCAGTCTGCGGTATGTGGTTCTCTAGAAGGAAATACATGTAAACTCACATGTCCTCTCTTTGTGGATAAAGCCAGCTTGTCTCCATGACTTGTAGAGATCATAGCCTTCTTGAAGCCACATTACTAACCCATTGCAGAATACCAAGAAAAAGAGTAATGCCGAATAATGTAATATTATGATTCAGATTATAAATCAGAAACGTGTTCCATTATGAGGCATGTTATATTTTCAAAAAGTCTAAAAGGTGAAGTGGCCTGCTGTGACGGTCACCAGCGGCCAGCCTCGAGTCTGAACTCCCGATCCCTTTGCCTCTAATGCTCACATGCCCATTTTTGCTTGGCTGGCCCCTTTGTTCAGTCAGGTTTCAGCTCAAAAGTGACCTCCTTAGCCCCTCTTTGAACACCTTATCTTTAGCAGCTTCATCTCCCCAACCCCCTTCTATCAAGTCACCCTTTTTCATTTCCTTTCTAACACTGCTATCTGAAATTATTTTCTTCATTTAATGGTTTACTAGTTTTTTTTTGTCTATCTCTTCTCACCAGAATTATATTCCAACAGGGAAGGGATCGCACCTGTCTTGTTCATCATGTATCTTTAGTCATAAGAGCTGTGCCTGGCATAATAGAGGTGTTTAATAAACATGCGTTGAAAATGAGTAAGGAGAGAGTGGGCGTGTATTTACCCAGGAAATCCACTTTGGTGCCCTTTACTTGAGTTTCCCTTTGGGAGTGAGGATGAGGATGGGGTTGAGGGCCAAGAGGAATCCTTAGGAGGGAGAGGTCGGCTGTGGGACGCTCTGTGGAGATATGGAAAGAGCCAGAGTTCTGGTTCTGCTACTGCCCTAATTGGAACATGTCCCTTGATCTCGCTGAGCTTCAGTTTTGTCATCTGAATGGTAAACCGTTTCAGTGGATCAGTGTAACAATTAAATGAGACAGCAGTGGCAGGCAGTGAGTAAGTCTGTTCCTCTCTGCCTGGCCTTTGAGGCTGAAAAAGGAGGAAGCAGTCCAGGAGCCCTGGGAAAATTGGGAAAGTCGGCTAATGCATTCCCCCTTCTAGCAGTCACCTTAGCAACCGCAACAACCCTTCAAGGAGATAATGTCACCTTGCTGCATCACGGAGGCCAGCCCACGGGCCAGCTGTGAAGTCCTGAGGATGTTCTGAAAACACTGAGCATGAGTCTACTTCACAAGTTTATTAGAAATGCATTCCTCTCTTCTCAGCCTTACATCAACCTGCGTTAAACAGAGGCCGATGTTATTCCACAGAGGTAAGCTTATCCATCTGCTTAAAGAGCTATGGGTGCTGACTCTGCCACAGCATGTGCTTACTGTAGTCTCATCAAAATCAGACATTCAAAGCCATGAAAAATTTGTGGTCTCCAGGCCTGCTAGGCACACTTCTGGTGACCTCTTCTTTGATAGATATTTACTGGTTTAAACACATTTAAATCCTTACACTCAATTTTTTCTACCTGTTCATTTGTTAATTCAACAAGCATTAACTTAGTGCCAATTGCATGTTTAACCCTAAGAGTTACCATATTCTCACAGTTATTAAATGGTAAGCACTATGCCTAACCTTTATGAGCATCAGATCATTCGATCTTCATTTCACCCCACAGGCATTAAAATTATACCCATTTTACGGACAAGAGAGTTGAAATCCAGGAGTTTACGTAAATTGCTTACATGGACAATTAATAGTGACAAGAACTTTAACCTAGGTCTTTCTGACACCAACACCAACCCCATTCTGTTTCACAATACTCTAGCAAGTAGGTCTTGAAAAGGCACTTGGTACTTCTCAGGGTCCTAGCTACTTTCATGAATTAAAAAGAAACAATGCTAGACTACTTGACCTTTCTCAGGAACTCTGTCTTACTCTTCTTTGCATTCCCAACCCCTTAAACAATAATGAGAATGTGACTACTGTTCTCAAAGATACAGTACAGCCAAATAGACAAGTATGCATGAAACACCTTAAGAAGCAGCCCAAGACACAAACTCTATAGGGTACAAAATGTGTGTGTGACTACCACTAGGGGATGGGTTTAACTTTATAACTAAGCAACAAAATAAGGAGACTGGATGAGCCTGGGCATCAGAGATTCCAGTGCTTATAGGGGCCCCATCAATTCAGTTCAGTCGCTCAGTCGTGTCCGACTCTCTGCGACCCCATGAATCGCAGCACGCCAGGCCTCCCTGTCCACCACCAACTCCCGGAGTTCACTCAGACTCACATCCATCGAGTTGGTGATGCCATCCAGCCATTTCATCCTCTGTTGTCCCCTTCTCCTCCTGCCCCCAATTGCTCCCAGCATCAGAGTCTTTCCCAGTGAGTCAACTCCCCATAGGTAACATGAATGAATGAGGCAAACAAACTGGGCCAGGCAGAGTCTGGTAAACTGCAAAGTACATACCCCTTCTAAGGAGCCAGCTGGTCAATGTCATGGGTAAATACAGACTCAGTACTGCTAAAAATTCTGGATTTTCAAAAGAAGCTGAAAAAAAAAACCTGCTTTTTGATGTGAAATCTTTCAACTTTTAAATGCTGGTCAGTTGGAAAAAATACTTTATGAGGCAAACAGAACGCCTTTGGGCTAGATTTGGCTGGCTGATGACCCATGAGTTTGCAGTTTGGGGATTAGGCTGCATTTCATAATCTTTTCACCATCAAGGGCCCCCATGTACCTTCCAAAGGCTTCAGAATTTGAAACTCTTTGTCTAACATACAACATTTTTGAATATTTAATTAGTTTTCTTGTGTGAATAACTGACAAATTAGGTCACCATGGGGTGAAAAAAGTTAACATAATTCTGCTCTGTTGCAGTTAAATGTAAGATTTCTCACTACAATTTTTGAAATACTGAAAATAGTTCATAGACTTTTATTTCTATCTTCATAGATCCTTTTGGGGTCTGAAGAGCCCAGGTAGAAATTAAACATGTAGACTCTTAAGATCTGGAGGCAGTAAGGCATAGTGGGGAAAATCTGGGACCTAGAGTCAAACAGAACTGGGCTGAATCCTAGCTCTTCAACTTACTAGCTGAGTGAACTTCAATAAATAATTCAGCATCTTTTACTTATTTGCAAAAGGGAATAATTTGTGACCCTTGTTTTTCTCTTACCATCATCTAATTAAAAGAAGCACCCAGATAACAGCCCACTTAATACCATTACGATGATTAAAATAGTTCCAGCTCACAAATGAGCAAAGCAGAAGGCTCCCTGTCGTGAACAGGAGTCACGATGACGTGCACGCTGATGGAGGAGCAGTGCACCTGTGAGCTTCCATTATCCCTTTCATCCGAGGAACTCCAAGTGTGCGACAACAGCCCAGAGAGGTGGAAAAGCAGAAACCTGGTGTGTTTACAAGTCCTGCCAAAAACCACGCATGCCCTGCCTTAGATGAGCAGATGCCAGAGGGTCTAATCCCTCAGTAACTCATGCTGAATATCAACCAAAAAAACTATCTTTGTTGCCACCACAAACATAATCGATTAATAACTGAACTCATCAGTATAGTGTTTTACTATTCACAAAATCATTCAACACGCGTTTATCATATGTTTCTCACAAGTGTCTAGAGTGGCTGGGGAGGTTCAAGTCAGCCTCATTTTGTGAATCAGAAAACAGATTCTAAGAGGTTGGAACTACTTTATGGCCACTAAATTAGCAAGAAATGGAAGTAACTCCATGTGACTTAAAATTCATGGTTTTTCTCATACACCCTGACCTTTAAGAGGCAACAGCAAATGAGAAACAGGGGTGCTGTTAGGAGTCACATGTTGGTTGAGTGTGCACCTTCTGTCTATCTGTGAAATGCTAAGTGTATAAGAAATGAAATTGTTCTGCAATAGATACTAGGTACAGGCACTTAAGGGCACTCTGATGTCTAACTATAAAAAAACTGTTAAGAAAAATTAAATTGTCATCTTTGATTACACACCAGTTTGCTTCTCTAGGGGTGTGTAGCAGAATATTGTTCAATTTTTGCTTACCTTTTTCAATTCACCCTTCTGTCCTGTCCCTACCTGGGGGAAGAAAAGCCCTACAAGCCACATGACTCCTCACCCCCCACCCTCACCTGCCTTCTACAGTAACTGACGAGACAGGCAGGACCACCTAACTCAAGGGTAGCTAATTAATAGACATGAACTGGCTAGATTTTCTCTCAAGACTGTGGTGAAGCAATGTTGAATTCCGCATCAGAAAGCTGCTATATAGCAGGGACCAGAGTGCTGCCAGGACAAGCTGAGATTACAGGGAAAGAGGAGAGACAAAGCAGACAGAAAGTCTGCTCTGTGGGGTGGAGGGTGAAGCAGGAAGGAAGAAGAAAGAGAGAAAGAAAGAGCAGAGACTGCGAGAGCAACTTTTGGTCTTAACCGTTTTCCATGCTTACGCCCACCAGGTACAGAAACACTTCCTTTGATTGGGTCCTGTGAGAAATGTACCATATCTTTTCCATATCCCACTGTGTTATCTGAACTAGTTGGGGTAGATTTCTGTTCCTTACAATCAAAGAGTCTCTGGTTAATACAATGAGAAACAGGAGCCATAGTTATAACAGAGAACAATTTTAAAAAATTGGAAACAGTTAAAAAGAAATTAAATCTCTTTCTTTTAGATGGCAGAGAAAGAGAAGAAGAGAATGAACTATTGAAACTTCAAAACTCTAAATCATGGCTCCTCAAAATATGCCAAGTTTATTTCCATATGCCTATGCTCTTTCTAAAACCAGAAGGATAAATGTTGGCAAAGCTCTCTTCTTATGAAATAGAGCACAGTGCTGACAAAGGACTTAAATAGTGATATAGTACATACTTTCCCCTCGTGCGCCACAGTTCAAAATTCCTTGTCACTACCAGCACGTGAACGCACAATTACGATGCCCGTTCTCTAGTCTCTGTCAATCAACCTACTATTGAATAGCTCAGTTCAGGCCACTGGTTCAAATGGGTCAACACCTGGGAAATCTTCCCTGATTCCCCAGGAAGAATTAGCCACCTTTTATTCTGCTTCCCACAGCACTTAGCACATCTCGCTATGTGGGTTCTTGTACCAGCGTATTATAATTCTTTGCCCATGAGCTTCATTTCTCAGTCGAACTACACGTGCTTTAAGAGTAGTGCCCGTGGCTCATTCTCTAACCCTGTTGCGCCTCACACAGTGTCTGACATACACACTGATGGAGTAATTCAAGGCTCATTAGCTTTGCCTCCTGGGAGACTTCCTAGAAACAATAATTAAGATTTTAAAAATTTTGTAAAGAATCAAGTGGGGTTACAACTATGCACGCAAATTGCGTTTAACCATTTCAACTTAATTGGCCTGTAATTTTAGTTTTTAAAAAGGTACCAAAATCATGTCAGAATTTAAACACCTGCTTGTTAAAAAGTTGTATTTCAAAACACTGGCTGTAGTGGAAGATAGGAAGGAGGTTAAAAACCTCAAACAATTAAGTACAACTCTCATCTTTGGGAACTTAGACTGCACCATTAATTTAATACTGACATTTCAAAGTAGTCATTTAACTAAAATGACCATATGAAAAGAGCACTGAATCCAGCATTTTGGGTGAAGTGGCTAAAAATATCAGGATATAAGAGGGAACCCAGTTTCCTGGAAACAAAGTTTATAGGGCAGGCAGACACTGGTTGATGGCAAGTCAGCTTTGATGCAATTCTTACGATGCACAGTAAGCCAGCACCCTCTTTCACAGCTGCATTTTCCTATGTGCAAAGCTGAGGGAGGGGACAAGAAGCCGCTACCAAGTGTGAGGTGATGCTGAAAGGGTTCTGCTGAAGACCACACTGTCACGTGTTCACGGTATTCTCCACTTTCAAACAAGGAGAGCAGAGGCTTCAGGAGCTAAACTGTGATCAAGGTATTACTTTTGTTAGTGGAGACCCAATTAATATAGTGGGTCTATATTATATTTTCAAACAAGGAGAGCAGAGGCTTCAGGAGCTAAAAACTGTGATCAAGGTATTACTTTTGTTAGTGGAGACCCAATTAATATAGTGGGTCTATATTATATTTTCAAACAAGGAAAGCAGAGACTTCAGGAACTAAACTATAATCAAGGTATTAGTTTTGTTAGTGGAGACCCAATTAATACAGTGCCGAGATTTCTAAAGCTACAGTAGGTACCTCCTGCCACCTCTCCCACTAAATTAGTGAAAGTGAAAGTGAAAGTCGCTCAGTCATGTCCAACTCTTTGCACCCCATGGACTATACAGTCCATGGAATTCTCTAGGCCAGAATACTGGAGTGGGTAGCCTATCCCTTCTCCAGGGGATCTTCCCAATTCAGGGATCGAACCCAGGTCTCCCACTTTACAGGCAGATTCTTTACCAACTGAGCTACCAGGGAAGACACCCCCCCCCCCCGCCCCACTAAATTATTAAAGACATCTGAATTCCAGGGAAGGAGTGACTTAATTTACTTAATTAGTCATTGATGTGGAAGTTGGAACAAAGACCTATCTGCATCCAGAAGAGACAATTTCCTCCTAGTCTGCTTATTTCAATGGAGAGCAAAGAGCAAGGAAGGTCCATCCTGCCTGAACCCAGTGATTCAAGAAAGCAAAAGAGAAGAGAGAAAGACATGGCCATGCTGTCTTCTCAGGGCAGTGATTGTTAACACATTAACCCTGTGCAACTGAGAGGAGAGGTCAAATAACTGCCAGACTCTCACCAATCAGACAAGTTACTCCTCTTCCCAAGGGAGAGAGTGAGTACAGGAAAAGAGAGGCTGAAGCATGCCCTTGAGAAGGAGACAAGTGGCAGAAATGCCTGATTCTGTGGCTGTGTGGTATGTGACAGGCTGGGGCAGGGGGGATAAGGATCCTCTCAAACAGACTCCCAGGCTGACCCTGTGAAGGTGCTATCATAACATGAAATATGCTGAAGGACAGAAAGAAGCCAGGATACCAAAAGATGCTGAAGCAACACTGTCCATAAGGCTACATTAGTCCCATGGCCTCAAGGTGCTATGTGTTTCCAAGGACCCCGCTTTGGAGATGAAAAAGAAATTCTATTTCCTTTTTGGATTCAAAATGAAGCCAAGAAGAAAGAGGGCTCTAAGCAAAATCAAAGAGGAAAGGCACACAACCCAGTGGGCTGAGACAGATGCAAACTGGAGTCACTATAACACCTTCTCTCTAAGCCAACCTTCCTTCCCATGAGCACCACTCCCAGTGGTCTGTGATCTCCTAAGACAGACACTTCAGAGTCTTAGAGCCAGAAAGGGACAGAGCTAGAGGGAACCTCAGGGGCCACATCAAACTCAGGCCTTTCATTTTATAAATGTTGAACTCAAAGCCCAGAATGGTTCAATGACCTGCCTGAGTTTACATAACTGGGTAGCGGCAGAGCAAATCTTGGAAGCCAGTGCTCCCGACTGAGCTCCACCTTCTTCCTTTATTCTCAAATGCGGCCACTCACTAAGTTCTCTCGAGTCCCCATCCCGTGTTTCCCCCACCTATTCGTTTCTCTGCATGGCCACTCTTCTAATCCAAGCCTAGAACTTCAAGCTCTTTCATCTGAATCACCGCAAAAACGTTCTCATCTTGCAAGCCTTCCGGACTCTTCTCTCCCTCTGTCGCTTGACTCAAAAGTGAGCCCCTGCTTTCCTGGGGTGAGCTGCACCATTTTGCCACCACTTTTTCCCCTTTGCCAGCCAGCCTGTCCTACACGGGGTCTGCTCTTTAGCCTTGGTCTTGGAATGAAGGAGAAGTGGGCAGAGAGCTAAAGTTGATCCACAGGGGACATGCAGTATGTCAGAGAAGTAAAGGTTTGTTGTTGCCACTGAGACATCAGGGGCCTTTTCCATATCCCATGCACTCAAAACAGTGCCTAGCTCAGATTTGGCACTCAAAAGATTTTTTTTTTTAACTGAATGATCTCACTGATCCTCTCATTAATCTTAACTTTAGATACTATTATCATCTCTATTTGGCAGATGAGAAAACCAAGGCCTAAGGAATGAAATAGTGGGGCTAAGGTTATATAGCTAGTAGTGATGAGGTTGGAATTCTGACCAGAACCTCTGACCCCAAAGCCTGTATTCTTTACCCAGTGCATCACATTGATTCTTTGAGCTCTTAAAGTGATAGAGTATAAAACATGCACTCAGTTTTTAATGAATGTTTTATCTTAAAGCTGTCTGATTATTTCATATATTACATCATTCCTCCGTATCCACAGGGGAATTGATTCCAGGATCTCCCTCAGATACCAAAGTCCACGATGTGCAAGTCCCTTATTTATATATAATAGTGGAGTACACACATATATCCTCCTCTGCCATTTCCGCTTAGTTGCAGGCAGAGTCCGTCCTAAAGATGTCTTTACTGACTGATGCTGGTTGATTCAGGACAAGAGTTCACTCTTTACTTCCAGTTCTCATGGAGTCAGAAGGCTGACTTGAGTACTCCTCACCTTGACTCAAGAGCTCCACAGGCAAAGACTGAATTTTAAACAACTTTCAGGTCTGATGGAGATGTAACTTGTAAAGAAGTAGATCACTTCTCCTTTTTCCCAGATGTTAGCCCTGTCACTCAAAGGCAGGTAGGAAGGGAAACGCCTTCTAGAAAGATTGTTTTAAGAGAAGAAAGAGGAAACAGCCAGGCTTCAGCTGGAAAAGCAAGAGTCAGCACAAAAACCCCCTATTTAGGGAACTATCTCACAATGATACATGTGAGTTCACACCCTGCTTTTCCAGACAGCAGCCTGTGCTACTGCTGGCTCAGACAGCCACCGTTCTCCAACTTCATCATCACAAGGCACACAAGTCCGCAGCTAAAAGGGCAGCCACGGACGTGAAGGTGCCTCTGCAGCCCATCACTCGCCAAGGACAGGCAAAGAGCACCACCCGAGTCTCTCCACGGTCCTGACAGCACAGTTCACTCCATGCAAAGCTCTCACTGCTGCATCCCTACCCTTCTCAGAAGGCTCACACAGAGCGGACGGGGCACACGTGCAGCTTTAAATGAAAAGAGCCAAGAAACTAGCCTTGAATACTTAGATTAGAAGCCTTCTTTAGCGCAGATGCACCCAGCTGAACTTTTATTTTTTTAAATATTTATTTACTAAATCATCTATTTATCTATCTATCTATCTTGCTGTAAGCCTACGCTGAGGATTTGCAAAGGCAGAAGAAAGAGCTGGTTAAGAATACAGACTCCACAGCCAGATGGCTTTGGTTCAAACCCTGGCTCTGAATCATTCACTGGCTATCTGACCTTGGGCAAACTATGTACTCTTTCTGTGCTTAATTGTCCTCATCTGGAAAATGGGGCCAGGAGCAGCCTCTACCCCTATGGGGCTATCAAAAGGATTAAATGAAATCATGACACGTAACATTCTTAGAACAGCGCCTGGCCCGTGGTAAGGCCTTATATCAGTGTTTGCTATTGTGGCCATGATCATTATCATCTAAGGAATAGCCAAGGGTTCACGAGTCCAGGTCAGTCATTTTCCAAGCCTGGAAAGTGGCTAAGTATTGCTCGTGTATACAGTTAGCGAATAGCATAACAGACCTGCTATGGCTCCTACTGAGATGAAGAAAAACCAAGTTCAGCTGCCACCGTTCACAAACTCACAGGCTGTTGGCAGATAACAAAAGCAGATTCGCAAATCATGGCTGAAGGTAAATGACCTGCACAAGGTGACAGACAGTATAAGCCAGTGCATCTAAGGTTTTCCTATTCCAAACCCGAGTTCTCTCCACAACTTCGAAAACAGGTTTTGCATAGCTATTTATTCAGATTAATTGTGTGCCTATCACTTTCCAGACACTGAGAGAACAGTGGTGAAAAAGACAAAGCTTTTGCCCTCATGACATTTACTTCCAGTGGGGGGAAAAATAAGTTACATATATATAATCCATTTTAACATAGTGACAAGGATAGCAGAAAGCCAAAGCAGGGAAGGAAGGTCCGAAGAGACAACATTTCATCAGAGGCTTAGAGAATGAGAGGGAATGAGCCGTGTGGAGATCTGAGGAGGAACACCCAGGCAGAAGGGAACCCAAGCACGAAGGCCCTGAAGTGAAGGACCGTCCCCTCAGTCTGAAGGACAGTGAGAGAGCTGTGTGGCTGCAGTGAGCACGGCGGGGAACAGCAGGCGTGAGGATGGTAGAACCCCTCCTGTGTGACTTTATAGGTCCTCTTCCTCCAGGGGATTCTGAAGCAAACTCCAGACATGATATATTTCATCTTGGGGCATTCTAAATAATTAGATGACCTCCTTTGTATCCTAAGAGAACATTTCAGTATCTATGTGCAGAATGGATTGGGCGGGAGCGGGTGGGGGTGGTTACAGTGAGGGGAAAGATGAGTAAGAGTAGCCATAAGGGAATGCCAGTAGAAGCCTGCAGAGAAATTATGTGGCCTGGACCAGTATGGAGAGTGGGTGGCGGAGAGAAGTTCTTGGATGTGATGTATAGATGAGGGTAAATCTGACAAAATTTACTGATTACTTGGATGTGGAATGTGAAGAAAAGAGAGATACTGAGTATTACTCTTAGGTTACTGGCTTGAGACATGATGATGCCATTTACTGAGAAGGAGAAGTCAAGGGTAGAACACGCTGCAGAGGGAGGAGAAAAGCAAGAGCGATGTTTTGACCAAAAGCAGCTGTGAGGGCAAAGGCACAAGACAGAGAACAAGAAGACCTCACTGCAAGTTCTGACTCCAGGCACCTGTAGTTCTAGCTGGGCAACCCTGAGCAGATCACTTACTGTCACTGAACTTTCTCATCTGTGTAACATGGGGGTAAGCAAAACTACATCTCAGGTTTGTTTGAATAAGGAAATAAGATGTCTATGTTGTTTAGTCACCAAGTCGAGTCCAACTCTTTTGTGACCCTGTGGACTGTAGCCCACCAGGCTCCTTGTCTATGGAGTTTTCTGGGGCAAGAGTACTGCAGTGGGTTGCCATTTCCTTCTCCAGGGGATCTTCCCAAGCCAGGAAGCAAACCCACATCTCCTGTTCAGCAGGCGGATTATTTACCACTGAGCCACCTGTGTATATCATGTAAATTGTAAAGGTGCTGAATCAAAGGTAACCTACCTGTTTCTTTTGTTACTTCTGATAAATGTCTGTTTAAATAATTCAGATATGAACCTCAGGTTATGTCTTAAATAGTATTATGAAAAGGCTTATCCTTATGTCATTTTGCTTGTTTCATGCTTATACTTCGAAGGGCATGGAGCTTCATTGACATTTCTTATTTGCATTTATTATATACTATTATTCACATATGTTGTCTCAATCATTAATACAGACAGAATGGGTGCTCTATGGCCCCTACACAACTGATGACAAAATGAAGGACAGAGAAGTTCTATCAAAGACCTGACATCCTAGTCTCACGGCCTTCCTCTCTTTAAGTCAGGATACTGCAATCCTGGTATATAATCCACTTGGCATTAGGGCCGGGTCATACTGGGGCAATTTCTAACACACAGAATACTGAGCACCTTCATGATCACTGGTTAAAAAAAAAAAAAAAAAACACCAAACAGGACAACTCCTTAGACCTAGCATGTAACAGCTTGAAAGATACTTCTATACATATAAATTTTCTTGGTTCCCTCAACTTGTGATTAAGCCTGGCACTATCATGTGACAAAGGGATGCACTCACTTTATACACTGACCTAAAACTGGAACAATGGCACTTTTCCGTATTGCACTGTATTTAGTAACGTTCCGTGTCACTGTCTGTTTCAGTCATTCGCTCAACCAGTATCTGAGAGTCTGCTCTGTACTACATGATATGCTGGGTGCTTGGGATATGTAGGAATTACAACTTTTTTATTGCTAAGAGTGAAATGAATTATGTTATTAAGACCAGAAGAACAAAAAACTGATTTATGATAGATAAGTTATTTTTGAAAGGAATCACGGACATCCAAGTCTCATTTTCATGTCAATTAAAAAAATTCCCAGTGGCCCTCTTCAGACTTTCTTCTCCCAGGAAGGTGTATCTGTTTCCATTATTTGAACCTCTGATAGCCACACTCCCATTTGTATTGGACATAAATTAATAATAGTAGAGAAATGGTTCAGAAGACCTAGTTTTTTAAAAAAACAACAAGATTTCAACCTAAGAGATGTGGATTCCTACTACAACTGTCTTTCGTCTCTTATACTCTCTTTCGAGATGGCGATTCATCAGCAACAGTTCTTAACATCTAGTGGACGATGAGCCACATTCCTCCAGCTGAGGAACACTGGTGCTAAAGGGTATTTATGTGATAGGGGATAAAAGATCCTTATGGTCAAGAAGTTTGGGAATGCTGGGTGAAACAAAGTCAGTCAGTCTTACTATTTATAGGAGTGCTCAAAGCCTTTACTATGCCATGGTACTTGGGGAACTTCAAGAGCTGGGTAAATACGTGGCATTTGCCAGACTTACTGGACCCTAGAACCCTAGTTTAAAAGACTAAGTCAACAACTCAGACAATCAGTGTTCAGTCTAATATACTTGGAAGCCCAGGATTGGGGGATTTCCATTTATAACTGCACATGACAAGCATCTTTTTAGTAAGGTGCTGATTCTTTAAGACTGGGGAGAGTTGAACAGAGAACAGATGTATGGCTCTGAAATGGGGAGGAGAGACCAACTGCTATAAGGTAAGCACCAAGCAAAAAGGGACTGTTTTGGCTTTTGATTTCCATGACAGTTTCAACATCTAGCACTGCCTGGCACATAACAGACATTGGATATAATTTATTTTAATAAATGGTAAGTGGAATGAAACCTACAGAAAAAAAAAAAGGTTATATAAATTTCAGAATGAGTGACTATGTTGTTTTTCTGTCTTCAATGATTTCCATTTCTATATCTAGACTCCTAGACAGTGCCTAATTTATTTTCTTAGAACAAAAGACTGAGAATTATTCCAACTGCCTTTTGCATCATGACCCCGCAATAATCTAATAAGAAAGGTTACACTGCTTTTTGTAGGTGAACACACATTAATGAGATCTCCTTGAAGTAATCCTGCTTCCATTATGCAGACAAAATTACATTTTCCAGCAAAATTATTGTGTCAGTCGAGCTCCCAAATTTTGATATTGTTTCATTTGCAAAGGCAACATCAACTTACTAGTTTGTCAAACCTCTGACAAACTGAAGGGAAGCTCATTGTTTTAAGTAGTGATTATCAATCTAAGTCTCTCTTGTATTCTATCTTTTACACATTTGCCTACTAGCCAGAAGGACTGGGCAAGTTTTAGTTCTTGTAATAGGATTTAAGAGAAGAATTAACGGCTTTCTTTAAGATGTGTTTTTAAATTACATACCATTTACATTCTTCAGTCTTTACTTGAGATTTCAGACTATAAGCTCTTTGAGGGCTGTGTGGACCATGAATGCTTTGCTGAAAACTATATTTGCACACCAAAGAACAACGCCTGGAACAATGCGCTGTAGGTACTGCATGAACGTCATGTTTCTCCTTTCAGAGACTCACTGTTTTAAAGTAAAATCTTTCTCTCTCCCTTCCCCACATTTTCCCCCTCTCCCCTCCCCCCTGCCAACTCTTTACTTATTTCTCTCTCATGTCATGTATGTGCATTATACACTCTCTCTCTCCTCTCCCCTCCCCCCTGCCAACTCTTTACTTATTTCTCTCTCACGTCATGTATGTGCATTATACACACGTACTCTGGGATACAGGGAGGTCTTGCTATATGCGCTACGGCGTTTTTCCCATGAAAAATACATAAAGCATGGAAGTTTGGTGAAAATCTATCTTTAGAGGAGTTTTGGACAGTTACTTTGCATTGGGCAATGTCAGCTCCTCATCCAAGCCTTAACCTGCCCTGAGCCACAGAACAAGTCTGGAAGAAATCCTGACTCACACTTAGGTCATCTGATCAGAGCTGATCTGTGACACAGGGCTAATCTGTGAACCATGAGTCTGACAGATCTCAAACCCACGACAGGACATTCTCCAGCACTGCTTATCTAGTAATTTTTATTTTGTAGCTTATCTTTATTCTACTAGAAAAAAAAAATATTGTCCTTTTTATTGTAAACTGTTTGTATCTACTTAAGCCTGATTTTACTCTAGATTGGGACCATGACATCCCCACAGAGTACTATAGGTTTTACTTTAAAAACACAAATCAATAGGATAATAGGATTCAGTACATTGCTTTACTAGCTCTGTGACCTTGGGTAAAGCACTGAACATGTGTAAGTCTGATACGAGAATAAGAACAGCACCATTGTCCCAGGCTGCTGTAAGGATTACATGAGACAGATGATCCATGTGGAATGCTTAGCTCACGTTCATTATTGTGGTCTCTGGGGAGTTGACAGATGAATAGCCAGGATGATCAATGACCTTAACAAGTCCATCACCTCTGTAAAAATAAGCTACTCTCCTAGATTCCATCCACGGAAGTAGACGCTCACAGTGGGTACACCTTGTGGGTCTTGTTTTATCTCCAGGCATGAATTCCTCCTGCAGAGTTTAGATAACATTTCTGGATTGCTGCTGGTTGGGTGATGTCATTTAGGGTAGTCATTTATCTGGCCCCCTGCATTTCTTTCTTACAGCCTATATCACTTCCTTTTTCCTTATTTGGTACTTAAAGAGTCTTGATTGGCTGGGGACTCAACCCTTCATTTTCATTTATCAAAAATTCCTAACCAGAAGGGATGAGTGCTGAGTTCCAGGAGCATGCTGGGCTGGGACGTCTGTGCCTGGCCTTTTTATCTGTGCAGCTTGCTGGTAATTGCTAAGTTTTCCCTCCTGAAACAATTATCCCCCCATTTCTCTCCCCACCTCCACCCCACCCCCCAGTTAATTATCAGTTCTGGAATTAAACTGCTTGCCTCTCCTGCTGTTGTCATGGCAACAGTTGGCCTGCACCTGCCACCGGGTGAACAGTGGCTCTTTCAGAAGAGGCGATGGCAGTTGCTGGCTCCACAAAAGCCAGGGAGTAAACTAATGTTTACCTGTCTGGGGAGAGAAGTTTCTGTCCATTCCACCTTAGGCAGTTTCCTGGCAAGTTCCACCTCGACTTCGGCCTCATACAAACTGCTGTTGGCATTCAATAAAGAAAATGAAAACAACATTTTCTGATAAAAATGCCAAATCCCTGTTGGCCTGTCACCATTCCATCCATTAACTTTACTTATTGCCAGCCAAGATGTTGGAAGATACGGATCTTCCATCTCCTGAGAATGAGAGTATGTAGTGTGCAGGTTAAAAGCACAGAATTTTAAGCCTGACAGATTTGGGTTCTAATCCTTTCTAACTGTGTGACCACTGCCTAAGAACTTCTTGTAATATCAATTTCTTCATCTGTAAAAAGGGGATGGGAATAACTAAACTTAACAGAGGTTTTTTTTTTTTTTAAAGCTTTGAAATAATATATGTAGGTCTGACTCCTATTTTAGGTACAACACATAAGCAGGTATCACTATGACAGCTGCTTAGGTGCTAATCCTGAATAGCCCTGAAAGTCAGGGCAAAGTTGGCAGCTAGGTTGGTTTTAACCGGTCCTTGTCTGAGTGGCAGTATCTTCGAAGTAGGATAATACGGTACACTGCCCCACAGCATCTGAACCGATGCATCTAGCAGCCACGGACAGCTGAGAAATGCTTCTTTGCCTACCTTCTCTGTAATTCTGTCAGCTCCTCCCTCTCTGCACTGTTTTTCTCACGCTCAGTCTCACTTTCCTTTAAATAGAATTGATAGAACCAGGGGGAGAAGGAGGCATGTACTCGCCAAGGAAACAAAACACTTTCCTGTTTTACAACCACATTACAACCTACAGGGAACAATTGGTAGTGGTACTAAGAAGTGGGGGAATGAGGCATTTATGTAAGGAAGTCTTTTTCTTTCCTAATACCCCTGCTTCTGGCTAAAGAAGTCTTTTTATTTTTATTTTTTTTTAATGAACCTACCACCACTCACAGTTAGGTCCCAGGCCCAAATAGGACAGGCACAAGAGTACTGTTCCTTGGCAAAGACGTCACCATTTAGGGTATCCCAGTCTTAGCTCAGCCTTTGGCCACCTTCTTCATGTTCTGAAGCTCCCTCCTTGTAGTTCTAGTTTTAAAGAAACCTGCACGCAGTGACTCCAAAACTTCATACCATCTTGAAAAGAAAAAGCCCCAAACAAAAAACACACCAGCTTCTGCTCCCAGCATCTGGTACAGACACCTGCTGTGGGTTTCTGGGTAAAGAGGTGAATGCAGTTCAGCCATGCAGAGCTTACAGAAAAAGGAAGGCTCCTTGGAAGTTATTGGGGAAAGAGAATTATTCACCTCTTGCCTGCCTCTCACTGAGAGGTAGTAAGAAGATGCTAGAGACCAGCAGGTTTCTCCTAAAATGAAAAAGACACCACCAACGACATCTGGCTGCGGCTGCCAGGGGTGAGGAGGGGGCAGAACCAAGGACATCAAATTTACTTATTCTTAAAATACAGACTGGAGTTTTGTGACTCCGTAACACCTATCACTGGCTTAGTGCCAGTCCAAAATGTTTATGAAGATTAAACAAGGAAGAAGAGAATTAGGCTCCAACCAGACTATTCAGCACTGGATCTAACTCAGGGATACCTGTGACATCAATTTAGGTCTTTGACTAGCTTCTAAGAAACATCTAGAGCCTTAAATCTGTTCGGAAAATGCTGGTGCTTTAGTATTCCTTATCTCCATTAATTTAGAAGGAACCAGGTATCTAGTCTCCAAATTTGGCTTTAAGTTAGAGGAAGGTGGGAGCTGTCAAAACAGGTATAAATAAGATAAAAACAAACAATTTCCTTTTACAACTATATCTCAGTTGCTTTTCTATATAAAGAAGAAACCCAAAAGGAGAATACTTTTAATGCTTCATAAACTACATGTCCTTTCAGTATAGCTTAAGATGTGCAATTTGATGGAAAAACTGAGGCACAAAAAAAGCAAACAATTTACACATAACAACTCATGAGCTATGACTAGAGGAAGAGACCCCTACGATTCAAAAGTCCATCCATTTCTTCTATGAATAGGGAGGGCATTGCTGTACTCAAGACGCAAAGCCAACAGGAAGCGGTATAAATCATCTGGTGCCTCAAATGGCACACAAGACCCTGGACAAGGGAGACTCAGCCACCCGTTAGTCCCACCTCCTGCCTCAGGCCAGTCATGCAGTTACTCACCCTTTACCACACAGCACAAGAGTTTACATCCCTCTGAGCCTTCAGAAAGGCTGATCTCTGTGCTTGCATGGTCTTTCCACCCTGTCTGTCTAGAAAAGCTAATCCCTACACCCATCCTTCAAAGCCAGCACAAACGCTATTTTTTCTGATTCTCTATTTTGAGTTAGTTGTACCTGATTCTACATCCAACATCTTTATTGTAGAGAATCATTGTACTGTAGTGGTCAAGAGCCCGCAGTCTTAAATCAGAGTACTTGAATTTGAATACTGGCTCTACCACTTTTCAGCTGAGTGACCTTGTTAGTGTACATACAACCTTTCTGCAACTCGGTTTTCTCATTCAGATGAGAAGTGAAGATAATGTATTAACCACTTATTAGGACTGTTGTGAGAAATTAAAAAAAAATGTTTAAAGTACTTTCTGATACATTGGAAAAGACCCTGATGCTGGGAAAGATCTCAGGCAAAAGGAGAGGGGCAGCAGAGGATGAGACGGTTGGATGGCGTTACTGATGTTACTGTTGCTCAGCTGCTAAGTCGTGTCTGACTCTCTGCAACCCCTTGGATGCAGCGCTGCAGTCAGAGTCCTCTGTCCCCCACTATGTCCCAGAGTTGGCTCAAATTCACGTTCATTTAGTTAGTGATGCCATTCAACCATCTCATCCTCCGTCGTCCCCTTTCTCCTCCAGTCCTCAGTCTTTCCCAGCATCAACAATGTGGTTGGCATTCAATAAATGCTTTTTTATAATATAATTAATATAATATAATATTATAATTACTATATTGCCCTTACATGTGAAATTAAAATTGTTTACTTAGTTCTCTCTTTTGAACCAGACTTTGAGATCTTCAAATACAGAGCCAAAGTCTGTCTTCATCTTCATATCTCTGAGGCCTAGCATGGGGCCTGGCAACAGAGTAGACAATTGAAAATGTTTCTGAACAAACGAATGAAAAAACTCCTCTGCAATTTTACTTGCTAAAGAGATAAGGGAACAGAGCTCCTAAAAGTGACTGTTATTCTGATGAGCTCTGAGGTCAAGCATATAAACAAGGTAAGCCTGCCAAGCATCATAAGTACGCACTGGATGGGAAACCAAAGTTGATTTAGCACAAAACCACACTATGAAAAGTGACATCCAGGTCTCTTCCTCCTGGGCCTTTTTTTCTTAGCATTATGAAGCCAAAAAAAGGCAGGCTGCTCCTAGCTAGCATTCCCACTGTAAAGTAGGTAGAATAAGCTAGAGTCACCTTGGCTGAATTTTCCAGCTGTGAATGGATTCTCTGGTTATTGGCGAATACGCACAAAATAAAATAGAGCTGTGGCTCTCACAGGCAAATATATGAAAATCAATTACCTTAGGAAGAAGGCCTGCTTTTATTAAAGATAGACAGTACAATGCCTTGCATGGCTTCATCCTTCATCCGGGTGAGGAGAGGATGAACAAGTCACATCAGCAGAGGAAAACTAAGTCAGCTCAGGCTCCATAAGAGAGAAATGTGACAGCAAAGACACTCTCTGTGCTGAAGACCAACTTAGATGTTAGAGCCCCACGTGAGGATAAGAGGCAATCCTGACAGTTCCACTCAATGTCCCAAGTATCAGAGCCATTTTCTTTGGCTTCCACCTAGGTCTTCTTAAATGAAGACAATGTAAATACCAAACCACAAATTTACCATCAGAGGATAAAAGATACCTAAGTCTATCACTGACTTAGTGCCCTCTTATCTCTACAAACTAAGTAATTAGGAAGAGAAATGCCAGATCTGAGGACATGCATATAGTTGTTATTTTAGGGCGTGGGGGGAAAGAGTACCTAGTATATAGAACCAAGAAAATTTTTAAAGAAACAAAATTGAGAAATGTAGAGGAAAAAACCGTACCAAATTATAGAATCTATAATCTGCTATAAGCAATTATTTTCATTTCATATTTGATATATGACTGTATTCCTACACACACTATATTCCCAAAAACTGGGGGCAGAGTAGGGCAAAGAAGGGCTAGTATTTACAGGAAAATAAAACCCAGCTACACAGAGACAAAGAGGTTAGTCTGTCCCCTACCAAGAACAGAAGGTGGGTCTGCTGACTCTCCCTGAGCTCCTGCTTCCTCAGAACTACTGTTTGTCGGATCACAGAATCAGCATGGTCAGATTCACACTGATCTCAGCGGGAGCTCTTTGCCTGAATAAGAGCCAGCTCTGGAGACGAAAAATTCTACAGAAATCCTCAGTATGGCTGTTACCATTTAAAACACCATTTCCTTTTAGTTAAAAGAAAAAAAAAAATCAGAGAAAATCTCGATAGCAAATGAAAATTTAATATTGATCTTGCTACTTTATCCTCAGAACACACGGGTTTAAGGGTCCTTCCCTCTCTGACTTCTTCCCACTGCACAACAGCTTTCAAGGCAGCAGAACCTATTGCCGCCTCCTCTCCTTGAATATATATTACTTCTCAGCAGGCTCCAGCAGGAGTAGAGAAGGAGCCAATCTGTGAGGGAGCAAACACAAGATCTCCCATAATAGCATAGAGAAGACAGAAAATTGCTGCCAAAAGTGTAAATTGCTTTTTTTTTCCCTTTGGCTTGGAAAAAAAAAATCACTATGGGCTTTAAAGATACCCTCTTAAAAGGTGATTCCACAGTGGTTAATATCCATGTTCTACATATCAGGACTTCTGTTCCTCCACTCCCTCCAAGAATCCTTGTCATCTGTATAACTGTATCATGGATTTGAAGAGGGACTACTGAGAAGTGAGAGGCAGCTGATTCTGCAAGGTCAAAGGAAGGCTTGGTTGCTTGCTCCCAAGGGAGTCTAAAAGCACTCCTTTTACTGCTGACCCTCAGGGGGCATTGTGTGAGGATGAGATGAAGAAATAGCCCCTTACGGTCACAGAGGCTAAGGAGAGGAAAAGTAGCCTGCAGAACACAGAGGCCGTAACATTTGAACGTCAACGCAAGTAAGAACTCCCAGGTTAGAGGAATGTGATCAAAGTGATGCTCTGACAAGTGAGTGTGAATCCTCATGCCTTTCATTCAGGGTCACAGAGAGAAATGGGCTGGCCCCTGGGAGATAGTACGCATCATGGCTGAGGGCATGAGCTCTGAAACCAGACTAGATTTAAATCCTAGCTCTGCTTCTACT
Organism: Bos taurus; assembly: GCF_002263795.3. Taxonomy (NCBI): domain Eukaryota; kingdom Metazoa; phylum Chordata; class Mammalia; order Artiodactyla; family Bovidae; genus Bos; species Bos taurus. Next base: position 66,243,528 of record NC_037342.1, on the reverse strand, counting down.
AGCTGTGTGATCCAGGGCAAGTTAATCTTTCTGAGTGTTCATTTCTTCTTTTTTACAAGTAGGATAGTAGCTCCATCATAAGCTTTACATGAGGATTAAAAGGGAATATATAAAAAACACTTGTGCACAGTAAAACTTTAAAAAATGGTATCTTTGATTATCATTGTTGTTAACTAGTAGGAAAAGTACACAGCAGAATTCAGAACAAGGAACAGACATGGCCAAAAGCACAAATTCTTGGCCACCTCAAATCTCACTGGCTGGAAAAGTGAAAAGAGAGAAGAAGGCAGGGAGACTCTAGCGGGAAGGAATGGAGGAAAATATAGATCTATTTCAGACAAATATGCTTCAAAAGGACAGGATATTTCCTTTGTTTCGACCACCATAGAGAGTGGTTGGAATCCATTTCTCCCTGGACTTTTGTGCAGAAAGGGGAAGGAGCTGTGTGGTAAGAATACTAGCAAAGGAGACAGGTGTGAAACTCCGAGCAGACCTGGAACACAGCGTCTCCAGATTCATGTCTCTTCCGTCCCCCATGCGGGGAGACCCACACTTCCGTCTGTCTTCCTTACACATCAAACTCTCATTTAACACCGTCAGCAATACAGAAACCTTTGGAACAAAACTCTGGCTTACTGAGATGGTAAAGTGTATATCATAAAGGTGAGAAATTTCAGATCAAAGGCAATCTGCCCTGAGGTGTTAATTGGAACAAACTGAGCCAAATGGTAGTTCAACGCAAACTGAATGGAACCAGGTAGGAATTTAAAAGGTAAAAGGAAAATTTGACTCTTTCTGCCGTACTGGAACACGCTTTTTTCAAGTGCTCATTTTACCAAATAAGTTCCAGTCCAACAGATCCCTACTGACATCCATGGCAGCTTGGCTTGAGGGAGAAAGCTTGATATCTCGGTTGCTAGTAAAGAAACTATTTGTTGTTGTTATTTAGTTGGTGTCTGACTCTTTTGCGACCCCCCATGGACTGCTGCCTGCCAGGCTCCTCTGTCCTGGAATTCTCCAGGCAAGAATTCTGGAATGGGTTGCCATTTCCTCCTTCAAGGATCTTCCAGACCCAGGGATCACACTCACATCTCCTGCATTGGCAGGTGGATTCTTTACCACTGAGCCACCAGGGAAGCCCAAAGAAACTCTAAACACTTCACCACTATCTTGTCAAAATGACAGGAAGGAATCTGCAATTAAATTCTGAAGCCAGTATCTCATACTGAACAGTATCTCTGAAGGCAGTTAATCTCTTCATAAGGTCCCTTCATAAGGTCAACATGACTCTGGCAAGTGGTCATAAAGACAAGATGAACGTGTCCATCCTAACCAGACACTCACAGAAATGCCATTTCTATATGCAGAACATGTACACTACATCGGCTGAAGGGTTTTCTTTATATTGGTCTTGCTTGAATCCTCTCTCTGGGGAAGAAAATGTCTAGGACTCTGCTTTGTCTGGATTTTAAGGAGCTAGAGCTAGTTTTGAGAGAAGAGGCGGAGTTTTTCTAAACCAAAGGTTTACAGATAATCTGATGAGTTTGTCTAAACCAAAGGTCTGTGTAAAATGGTGAAAAATTGGTCAATAACTAGAGAAGATGTTCATATAGGCTCCCATCATCATGAGCCTGGTCTAACTAGTCTCCCAGGCTCTGAAACACCTCCCATTCATTTCCCTTTCTGCATGCAGATGAGCATGCAGACGAGACTTCCAAAATGCAAATCTACTCAGGTTTAATTCATGTTTTAAATTATTTAATGCCCTCCCATTTCAAGAGGCCTGTGAGGGCCCTCGGTGAGCTGGACTCTGCTTTCTTTCCTCCACTCTTCTCTTGTCTAGAGCTATTCCCCGAGTTGCTCCCGTCCCTGGAACAGCCCTGTCTCTGCCTCTCCTCTGACTGCCTCCTCATCCTTCAGACCTCCATTTACACAAAATCTTTTCTGGCTCAGTTCAGTTCAGTTAAGTCGCTCAGTCATGTCTGAATCTCTGCCATCCCATGAATTGCAGCACACCAGGCCTCCCTGTCCATCACCAACTCCCTGAGTTCACCCAAACTCATGTCCATCGAGTTGGTGATGCCATCCAGCCATCTCATCCTCTGTCATCCCCTTCTCCTCCTGCCCCCAATCCCTCCCAGCATCAGAGTCTTTTCCAATGAGTCAACTCTTCACATGAGGTGGCCAAAGTACGGGAGTTTCGGCCTCAACATCAGTCCCTCCAATGAACACCCAGGACTGGTCTCCTTTAGGATGGACTGGTTGGATCTCCTTGCAGTCCAAGAGACTCTCAAGAGTCTTCTCTAACACCACAGTTCAAAAGCATCAATTCTTTGGCGCTCACCTTTCTTCACAGTCCAACTCTCACATCCATACCTGACCACTGGAAAAACCATAGCCTTGACTAGACGGACCTTTGTTGGCAAAGTAATGTCTCTGCTTTTGAATATGCTATCTAGGTTAGTCATAACTTTCCTTCCAGGGAGTAAGCGTCTTTTAATTTCATGGCTACAATCAGCATCTGCAGTGATTTTGGAGCCCCCCAAATAAAGTCTGACACTGTTTCCACTGTTTCCCCATCTATTTCCCATGAAGTGATGGGACCAGATGCCATGATCTTCATTTTCTGAATGTTGAGCTTTAAGCCAACTTTTTCCCTCTCCTCTTTCACTTTCATCAAGAGGCTCTTTAGTTCCTCTTCACTTTCTGCCATAAGGGTGGTGTCATCTGCATATCTGAGGTTATTGATATTTCTCCCGGCAATCTTGATTCCAGCTTGTGCTTCTTCCAGCCCAGCGTTTCTCATGAGGTACTCTGCATATAAGTTAAATAAGCAGGGTGACAATATACAGCCTTGATGTACTCCTTTTCCTATTTGGAACCAGTCTATTGTTCCATGTCCAGTTCTAACTGTTGCTTCCTGATCTGCATACAGATTTCTCAAGAGGCAGGTCAGGTGGTCTGGTATTCCCATCTCTTCCAGAATTTTCCACAGTTTATTGTGATACACACAGTCATAGGCTTTGGCATTGTCAATAAAGCAGAAATAGATGTTTTTCTGGAACTCTCTTGCTTTTTCGATGATCCAGTGGATGTTGGCAATTTGATCTCTGGTTCCTCTGCCTTTTCTAAAACCAGCTTGAACATCTGGAAGTTCACAGTTCACATATTGCTGAAGCCTGGCTTGGAAAATTTTGAGCATTACTTTACTAGCGTGTGAGACGAGTGCAATTGTGGCCAGTTTGAGCATTCTTTGGCATTGCCTTTCTTTGGGATTGGAATGAATACTGACCTTTTCCAGTCCTGTGGCCACTGCTGAGTTTTCCAAATTTGCTGGCATATTGAGTGCAGCACTTCCACAGCGTCGTCTTTCAGGATTTGAAATAGCTCAACTGGAATTCCATCACTCCACTAGCTTTGTTCGTAGTGATGCTTTCTAAGGCCCACCTGACTTCACATTCCAGGATGTCTGGCTCTAGGTGAGTGATCACACCATTGTGATTATCTTGGTCGTGAAGATCTTTTTTGTATAGTGAGCCGCCCCTTATTCTCCAAGACTGTCTCAGGAGCCCTTCCTAAAGCAGCCTAAACTTCACTTAATCATAGCACTTCCTCCAGACTATAAGTGCCCAGTCATGTGCTTGTCTCTCCTACTAGACTCAGGACGCACAAGGCCAGGGACCATGTCTGTCTTAGTTTTCACATATGCTCAGTGTATAGCACAGTGCCTGACACACAGTAGGGTCATGAGAAAAAGAGAGTGGGAGAGAGGGCGAGAGGAAGGAAGGGAAGAAATGAACCGCAATATAAAGGGAGCCTGTTCCTGAGGATGGCTGGAGGATGGGCCTGAAGGGACCCCCTGAAGCTCTCTGGGCTTAGAGTGGGGGCTCCACTGGCCACAGAGGACAAGGAACGAGATTGAGGCTGAGAACTACAATCCCAAGGAAGGAAGCAGCAGGGAATACAGATGTGGGATAACATTTGGCACTAAGACAGGGGCTCAGGATGGGTGGAGGGAGAAAGGAAAAAGAAGGAATTGTATTTGTAAATAAGAACAAAGAAGGACCAAATCCTGGCTCCAGAAGCTCATTTAGCTTCCTTCAATGAGAGGCTTGCATTAGATGAGTGACTTTCAAACTGAGTTCTCAGGAACCCTAGGTTTGTGCACCAGCCCCTCAGGGTCTACTGTAAGGAATAGAGAAGTTTCACGAGTAGATGTGGCCCCAACTTTAACCAGACAAAAAATGCTTTGTATACACTCTACCCAAGGCCCATCTGAAAAAAAAGCTCTTTCTACTAAAACTAAAGTTTGAATAGCAGTGGCCTGGATGATCTTTCTGACAACTCCCAGCCTTAACCGTCCTGGATCCTATGTGACTGAGGGGGCCATCTGGACATTGCATTTTACTTTGTACAAATGCCCCTTGATTGTGTTCACAGCAGAGGTAGAGCATTGCCTAGAGCCTGTGCTCACTGCTGAGCAGAAAGAAGCAAAGGTAAGTAAACTAAAGTCCAGGTTCACTGAGAGGCAGAGGCAATGAAAAAATGCACTTTTAAATCTCATGTGGTCAAACAACAGCACAAAGAAGCATTTTTTTCTTCCTAAACAAAGTGTTGTACACCTATGACCTTGGGTTCACTATATTGGTGTCTTGAGTCAGACACAAGGCTGTTATGGGTCAGAAATAAAGAATATTGGATCCAGAGTCCATTAAAAAAAAAAAAAAAAGGCAATCCAATTCCAATCAAGAAAGAACAATGCAAAAGTTTATCTATTCAGTCCACCTGATACCTAATTACCATTTAAATATAGTACCTACTGGTCTTAACAAGGTATTCGGAATGTGCTACAGAATAAAGCAGAGTTACTATCATTGTATACTTTAAAGCTTATCTTTATCTGAAGGTTACAGACAGGAAATAGCATAGATGGGGAGGGAGATGGGAATCTTACAAAATAAGATCTTCAAAGCCCCTGGCTTAAGATGGAGATCCCTTATCTGTGCTGTTCCTTGGCTGGTCATATTTCACGGGCCTTCAAAGGCCACAAATGTCACTCTACTTCAATTCTGAGAACACACAAACCACAGTAATGTGATCTTACCCGGGTTCTTCCTCGTCGCCCTGAAAGAAACAGAAAGAAACAACATAAGAAATCAGGATCAGTAGAGACTGATGGAGATTTTTTTTGTTTTCCCTCTTCTCTCCCAATCTGAAAGCAAAGCTTATACATTTATTGCAACAGAGACAAGCTAGTCGACATCTAAGTGCTAAGACATGGGCTAATATAATCCTATGTTCAAACTGCCCAGCAGAGATGAACTAATAATTTGCCCTTGCAAGCAGAGAAGTGAATGCACAGACCTAGGAGGCCTAACTAAAAGCCTTGCCTTTTATTTGTATGGCTGGCAGTATTTAGTTTTGAGCAAACTGAGAGCCCAAAATAGCAGCAGGTCTCAGGCAAAGCTGACCAGCTCCAAAAGCATCAAGCTGTTCCCCTCAAAGGCACACTTCAGCCTCAGCCTGGCATCCTTTCCCTCCAAACATGAACACAGAAGCTCTAATAGGGAGCACACTATGTGCTCAAGGCTCTAAACCGGGGCTCGGGAAACTGGAATTCTAGTCCAAGCTCCGTTATTTATTAGCTGTGAGCCCTTGGGCAAGCCAGCTAATTACTCAGGACCTTGATCTTCTTTGTAAAAGGACAGTTCTGGCATTTGATGAGCCACACCATTCTCCAGCCAAACAATGACATTTCTCTACTTCTCATCCACTCTTTACAAAAGCAATGTGTGATGGTGATTTTTCCAGGTACTGCATTCTGTGAGCCTAACTTTATTAGTGATCACAGCAGATTTCTTTGAGCCTCTTTTTGTGACCAAACAAGATTTTTCAAATGACACTCAAGCCTTCTCCAAGGGACCTCATTTATCCTTCTGGTGACAGAGTATCTTTGATGTCCTCCTCTTTAGTCATACAGTCAATAGAGACTGTATCTCTTGGTTGGAGATAACTCCCCAGGAACTTTTTTGATTAATGGATAGATTGACTGATTGATCTTATAGGTATAAAGGAGAATGAGCTCTGGAGTCAGACACTTGGTCCAAATCTTCACTCCATTACTTGCTTGCTGTCCTACCCTGGTCAAATTATTTTGCCTTTCTTAACTTCAATTTTCTAATTAGTAACATAGGGGTAAAAATTGTCTTTATAATATAGGGTAAGCATGAAATTAAATGAAATAATGTGTACAAATGTCAAACACAGTGCCTAACACACAGAATGCATGTAATAAAGGTTATTATCAACATCACTAAGGATTCAGTGTGATTCATTAGGAAGCTCGTACCTCAGGGCACTGAAGAAAACAGACAAAAAACCCATCCTGATCGATCCTTCTAGGAGCTCCCATTCCGGAGCAGGGGAACTAGATAGAAAGTGAACTACGCCTAAATGTCTTACGGGTGCTACCAAAGACATACACGGAATGCTCGGAGAGTCAGAAGAAAAGCGATAAACACAGCCTCTCCCGGAGAAGGGGGAGAAGGCTCCACGGAGAACGTGGCATTTATACCGCCCCTTGGGGAATAAGAAGGACTTTCCCAGGTTGAGAACAGAAGATAAACAGGGAGGGCACTGGAATAGCAAGAGCAAAGCCACCGCGGTTTATAAAATCCCGGTTTAAGGAACTTTGAGTTCTGTGAAACTAGAGAATGGGGCTGTGTATGTGCGAGTCTTGGGCAGGAGACGCGGGGGTGGCAGTGGTGTGGGTGGGCTGGGGGGCTGGGAATGCATCAGAGGTGACGGGACACTGCCAGCGCGCAAGCCTCTCAAGGACACCTGCGGTCAGAAAGGTGATTCTGAACAGATTGTGCGTGGAGGTTGGATACAAAAAGGCATTTTTAGAAGACTGTTAAGAATCTGCACTCTTGCTGAGGGTGCTAATCATCTAATGAGAACTGGGGCAAGTGGCGGAAGGAGGGTACAGGGGTGGTGGAAACCTTCGCTTGTGGTTTGTTTGACTGGCATGTCTTATGGGAACTGTAATCTAGTGAAAAAAATCCATATAATTTAAATTTAATATGAGCTACATAACTATCAATGACATACTTAAACCTCAACACAATTTTCCAACTATCTTTGGGTGTTAAAACATAATTATCTAGGAGAACTGTAAGGAAAAAAGTATCCAGACTTCCTTCCATGATTCAGAGGAAGTCTTCACAATCACCCATCTTGGTATAATGGTCAAGAGATAGGCTTTCTAAGTTAGAGAAACGTGGCTTTGAATTCTGGTTCGTCAACTCCAACAGGGAAGCTTTTGACAGTTTACTTAACTTTTCCAAGGTTCAGTTTCCTCATCTGCACATGGAAATCCTAATTCTTACCTCAAGGGGTGGCTACATGGATTCATTAAATGAGAAAATGTGTATAAAACATTAAGCAAGTGTCTAGTGTAAGTGCTCAACAAATGGTGGTCATTATTGTACTTCTCCGAAATGTTATTGGATAACATTTCTAGGGATAGTGGGAAAGAACAGAGAAGATGGGCTTTGCTTTCATTCATCCATTTCTGCTGCCTATAGCTAGGTGATTATTTTTAACAAAACAAAAATCACTATCACAAAGCACAGGAAAAACAGGGTGAGAGTCTCACTTTTGAAGAAATGAATAGATGAACGCAAGAACAAATGCACACACATATAAGGCAATTCTGAACAGGTCAGCAGACGTTCAGAGGATTAGTAATCTTGCTAGTAAAAGGTGAGCCCACTCTCTTCCCACTACCTGAAATGCCCACTCTAGTGTTCTTGCCTGGAGAATCCCAGGGACGGGGGAGCCTGGTGGGCTGCAGTCCATGGGGTCGCTAAGAGTTGGACACGACTGAGCGACTTCACTTTCACTTTTCACTTCCATGCATTGGAGAAGGAAATAGCAACCCACTCCAGTGTGTTCTTGCCTGGAGAATCCCAGGGATGGGGGAGCCTGGTGGGCTGCCGTCTATGGGGTCGCACAGAGTCGGACACGACTGAAGGGACTTAGCAGCAGCAGCAGTGTTCTGAGAGTTAGTTCCCATCCTTAAAGGTCAAGCCTCACCCGGAAAGTTTTCTTCAATAGTGGTACAAATGAACTTATTTACAGAACAGAAAAAGACTCACAGACATAGAAAACAAACTTACGGTTGCCAAATGGTAAAGGGCTGGGGAGGCATAAATTAGAAGTTTGGAATTAACAGATGCATACTTGCATACATGCTAAGTGGCTTCAGTAGTGTCTGATTCTTTGCGACCTATGGACCACAGCCTGCCCAGGCTTCCCTTTCCAAGGGATTTGCCAGGCAAGAATACCGGAGTGGGTTGTCATTTCCTACTCTAGGAACAGATATATACTATTATATATAAAATAGATAAAAAATAAGGATTGACTGTATAGCACAGGAAACTGTATTGAGTATCTTATAATAATGTATAATGGAAAAGAATCTGGAAAAGAATATATATATATAAACATATATGTGTGTATATATATCAAAGTGATTCAGTTATATAAATATATCATACTTATATATATAAATTTGATATATTTATATAACTGAATCACTTTGACATACACCTGAAACATAACATTGTAAACTACACTTCAGTTTAAAAATGGTATAAAAAAAGGATTCTACATTCAACTTTCTTCAAATGTTATCCTCCTCACTTAAAAAGAGACTGAAACTGGACCTTGTAAGTGAAACAGTATGAGTATGGTTTGGAAATAGCGCATTCCACTCCAAAGAGCAAACTCAAACTCTCAAAGAAAAGGCCTTAAGTTAGAATCAAATAAAATATACTGGCTATATATTTTGCTGGCTATATATTATACTGGCAAATAATTTTCTGGCTTTAGAATAATCTTTATGAAAAAAAGCAAATAGCACTTGGGCAGGTAGGACACCCAGACATTGTTTTTATCAGCTTTATTGAGGTATAATTTTTAATACTATAAAATTAACTGCTTTAAGTTTATATTAATAACTTTAAATTTAGAGTTAAGCAACTATTACTACAAAATTGCTTAAAAACTCTACATACATACACACAAGCACACACGACATGAAATTATCTTTTTCCTTCTTAACTTCCTTAAAAGCACAGTTTTAAGCTAAAATTATAGGTCTTGCAGTGTTTATTACATACATAAATTATATACATATGACAACTATAACATAAAGGATATGGAAAGAGGGTCAGTTGACCTATATAGTTTCAAGCTCTCTACACTTTATGTGAAGCGGTTTAAAATTAATTTTAAGTAAACTGAAAATTTAAGGATACATACTATAATCCTTACAGAAACCACTAAAAAATAATGCAAAATAATAGAGCTAGAAGGCCAATGGATATATTATAATGGGATTCAAGGAAATGTTTCAAAATCCAAAAGAAAGCAAGAAAAGACAATGAGAAGAACAAAAACAGAAAACAAATCATATAATGCAGACCTAAATTTAACCATATTAATAATAACATCAAATGTTAATGGACATTACACTTCAGCTAAAACATAGAGATTACCAGAATGGATAAATGACTAAGACCCAGCTACATGTTGTCTATGAGAGACATTAAGTTAACAATATAGACAGATTGAAAGCAAATGAATGGAAAGAGATAAACCACAAAAACAGTAAGCATAACACTAAACTGGTTTTACTAACATTAGATAAAATAGATATCAAGACAGAGCATTAACAGAGAAAAAGGGAATGTTCATAACGATTAAAGGACTGGTTCATCAGGAAGATACAACGATCATAAATATGTGTTTGCTTAGTGACAGAGCTTCAAAATATCTGAAGAACAGTTGACAGAATTAAAGAAATAGATAATCCCTCATCATACTTGAAATGTAACATCCCTCTCTCAGCAATAGATTGAATTTGACATAAAAATCAGTAAAAACATAAATTTTCTGAACTCCTAATTGCTATTTAAAGAACACCACACTTCAAACTACAGAATATATATTCTTTTTAGGTATGCATATGCATTCAACAAGAAAGACCATATGACTGGTCATAAAACAAGCCTCAATAAGTGTTAGATGATTAAAATCATTCAGAATAGGTTCTCTGTTGACAATGAAACTAAACTAGAAATAACAAGGTATGTAGGAAAATACCCTATATTTAGAAACTAAACAATATCCTCCCAAATAATCAATGAACAAAAAGAAGAAAGCACATAGTAAATGAAAAAATATTTCAAACTGAATGATAAAGAAACCACAACATAACCAAGTTGTATGATTCAACAGTGATGAGAGGAAAATGTATTGCTCTAAAAATTTACATAAAAGAAGAAAGTAGTAAAATCCACAATCTACTTACACAGAAAAAAGAATAAGGTAAACTCAAAATAAGTAGGAAAAAAGCAGACACAAGTAAAATAGAAAACAAAGAGTAAAATTAGCAAATCCAAAAGTCAGTTCTTTAAAAAGACTAATAAAATTAATAAAATATAAGTTAGACTGATTAAGGATAAAAGAGGGAAAATCACAAATTATCAGTATCAGAAATGAAAGATGGATTACTATTCTAGAGACTGCTGCTGCTGCTGCTGCTGCTAAGTCACTTCAGGTGTGTCCGACTCTGTGCGACCCCATAGACGGCTGCCCACTAGGTTCCTCTGTCCCTAGAGACTATAGACAATTAAAAAATATAAGAAAATATATGAACAACTTTATACTAAAAACTAAAGCAACTTAGGTGAAAATGACAAGTTTCTTGAAAATTACAACCAATTTTAACATTTCAAATCAATGTAAGATGAAAAATTTTGACTAGGTCTACATCAAAGAAATTGAATTGGCTATCAGAAACCTTCACATAAAGAAACTCTACGACAGATGGTTTTGCTTATAAATTCTACCAAATATTTAAGGAAGAAATAACACCAATCTTACAAAAACTCTTCCAGAAAATAGATGAGGAGGAAATAACTTCTCAGGTTGTTTTCTGAGGCCAGCACTATCCTAATACCAAAGCCTGACAATGACATTATAAAAATATAAACTTACAAATGAATATCCCTCTCTGAAGGGGGCTTCCCTGGTGGCTCAGACAGTAAAGAATCTGCCTGCAGTGCAGGAGATCCAGGTCCAATCCTTGGGTCAGGAAGATCCCATGGAGAAAGGAATGGCTACCCACTCCAGTATTCTTGCCTAGAGAATTCCATGGGCAGAGGAGCCTGGTGGGCTACAGTCCATGGGTTTACAAAGAGTTGGACATGACTGAGAGACTAACACTTTCACCTCACATCTCTCTCTGAACACAGACATAAAACTCTTTAACAAAATATTAATGAATTGAACTCAGATAATACATAATGACCAGGTGGGAGTTTATCTCAGGAATGCAAGGTTTAGTATTGCAATGCAAGATTCAACATTGTAAAATTAACCAAAGTAATCAGCCATCACACCAGAATGGAAGAGATTCACTTAATAATTTCAGTAGATATAAAAAAAATATCTTACTTCTAACCATGTTCATCTGAATTATTGTTTCCATGTCTAATGTCATTTCTCTTTGATTTCAAGATGTTTTCTTTGTCCTAAGTTTTTGGAAGTTTGATTTTGATGAGTCTAGGTATGGATTTCTTAGGTTTATCTCACTTGGGTTCATCTGGTTTCTTAAATATCTGGGTTTATATTTTTTCAACCAAATTTTAGAAATTCCTTTTCCTCCTCTTGCTGGACAAGTGACATATATGTCAGAGCTTTCTTTATTGTCCCACAGATCTCTGAGATTCAATTCAATTATTTTTCAATCTTTTTTCTTGTTTGTTCAGATTGAGTGCCCATTGATGTGTCTTAAATTCACTGATTCTTTCCTGTCATTTCCTATTTGCCATTGAGCCAGTCTAGTGAATTTTTCATGTCTGTCATTGTATTTTTCAGCTTTAAACTTTCATTTGGTCCTTCTTCATATCTTGTATTAATATTTCTTTCCTGAGATTTTAAAATATTTTTCATTTGTTTCCAGCATTTGTTACTGCTTATTGAGACATTTTTATAATAGTGACTTTAAAATTCTAGTCTGATAATCCCTAGTACTGTGTCTTCCTGGTGTGGCCATCTCCTGATTTTTTTCTCATTAGAATTGAGATTTCTTTGGTTCTTGGTATAATGAGTACTATGGACTATATCCTAAACATTATAAGATCCGGTTACTAATTATATCTTCTATTCTAGAAGACTGTCAACCTGTTTAGGTTCAGAACACATTTCCTAGATCACTTTTATGGCTTATAGTTCACATGTCATTTGAGTTTATTAAACTTCTGCAGTGCCATTCTGGTCGCTTCCTTCAGATGACAGAGCTCCAGTCTAGTCTCTGTCAGTGCTAGCTCAGGAGGAGGAGGGGAACCAGTTCATCACTACCAAGTAAAAGGGGAAGGTATGATTCCACCCTCTGAGTCAGCTGGGGAGGGGCATTGCCTAGTTAATGCAGGGTGAGAGGGAGACGTTAAATCTCCAACTACAGTCCCCACATGGAAGGGACGATATGAAAATGAAAGTGTTAGTCACTCAATTGAGACCCCATGGAGTATAGCCTGCCAGGCTTCTCTGTCCATGGAATTCTCCAGGCAAGAACACTGGAGTGGGTAGCCATTCCTTTCTCCAGAGGATCTTCCCGACCTAGGGATTGAACCCAGGTCTCCTGCATTGCAGGTGGATTCTTTACCATTTGAGCCACCAGAGAACCCCACAGGGGATAGTTTGCTATTTCCTTCCTATTATTGCAAAGGAGTGGTAGAAGTCAGAGTTCTACCTTCAGGCTCCATAGGAGGTAGGCATTACTTAATTACTGTGAGGGATAGATACAAACTTTTACCTAAAGACTCCATGGAGAAAAAATGACACCCCGTTACTTTGGGTGAGGGTGTAAAATAGGGTGTCCCTCACTGGCTCCACTACTGTGGTATCAGTTGGGGCTGGGAAAGGATGCAGCTTTTTTCAAGGTGCCTTCCACAACAGGAAGACACAGTATTAGGGATTATCAGATCAGAATTTTAAAGTCACTATTATAAACACCATGCCCATTCATCCAGAATAGGCAGAAATGATTAAAGGGTTTCTCTTCAGTTGAACTGCCCTTTACCAAGTCCTTTGGCTAGAGAGCAGGTTTTCTCTTGCAGATGTTCTTTTTGTCTGTGCTCACTAGTATTTCTAGCTTGCAGAACACCCAGGCCAGGATACATAGGAAGCAAGAACCCTGCCTCCGTTCCCCTCAAGGAAATCATTGTGGTGTGGCTCCTCATATCCCAAGATCCCTGGTCAGTCTGCCATCTTTTCTCCACTTTTGAGAATCTTCTGGTAGGTGACTCAGAATTTTGTCTAGGAATTTCTGCTGTGATTGGTGGGAATGAGTGCAATGAAAATGCATTTACTCCATCTTGTTCGGAACCAGACGTGCAATTTGTTTTTAAATGCGAACAAGAACTGAGGATAGAAGGTTGGAAAGATGGCTATATACATAAAATGAATCGAGTGCAGTAAACTGTTAATGGCAGAATCCTGGTGCAAGTATATGGGTGTTATCTATAAAATTCTTTCAACTTTGCTATGTATAGCAAATGTTATGAAATTTTTCATAATAAAGGGTTGGGTAAGATTTTCTGATCAAAATAAAAATTCAGGAAAATTTTAAAAACCTATACAATGCAAAGAGAAGAAATAATTCCTCTGTTGAGTGAAAGAGAGGTACTGGAAATCTGCTCTGATCAGTAAGTTACCACATTAGCTGGAATGAGCGGCTATTAGAGAATAACAGCTTTGTGTAAATGCTTTAGCCAGATGTATGCTACTTCTCATTTTTAATAGCTTACTATGTCCATTGCCTGGTCCTTAGGGCTTGTCATCTTTGCACCCCTAAGAGCAATTCCATCGGAGTTAACAAGCATAGTGAAACTGAGCTACTCAAGTAGTTAAAGGACAATTAATGTTGGCGAGGGGCTAAATTCTTTATTTGAAATGAAAATAAAAGAGAGGGCGATTTCTTCAAAATTGAATCTTTATTTCTGAAAAAAAAAAATAATCTACACACAGAATAAATGTGAAGGGTCCAATCTGAGCTGCAACTGGGGACAGAGTTATGTCAATGATCTCTTAAGGCTGAACCTTTTGTTTGTTTGGACTTTGGACACAAAGTCCACTCCATTATTAAAGAAAAATTTTAAATAAATTTACTTAAAAATAAATTTATTATTATTTATAATTAATTTTTAAAAAGACACACAGTGAGCATTTCCACAGAGTAAAGGGTCTTAGGAATGCAAAGCGGTCCAGGGCACTGATTCTCCTTATTCTTCCCACAGATATAAACAGGACATTTGGCAGCTGGTAGGAAAAAGCACAGCACGGGAACAGGATGGACTGAATCCCGGCTCTTTTCTGCTAACTAAATGACACCCGGTCAGTGTCTACAGCTCTTGGCATCTCAACAGCCCATCTGTAAAATGGATACAATGAACACTGAAATAAGGATTAAATGAAATGATAAATATAACATGCTCTCTCACCTATCTAGAATTGTATTTAGGTACGCACTTTGTTAATTCTGGGGAGGATGAAATGAAAAGAACAAGTGCTATTCTCTTCCGTTCACACACTGATGAAAATTAATCAAGAACTCTAGATGAGTGAAACAATGGTCTCTTACGTTTCCCGTCAGGACGACACCAGCAGTACCCGCCTCCTAGATGTACCCTGGCTGCTTTAATGGCTGCATTATTCTGTGGCTGGGCTCTCCTGGGCCAAGGCAAAAATTATACGTTAAGGCTGAGCTCACTGAGTTAGCAGGTATACTAGAAAGTTCACAGGACTCTCCTAGGTGTTCTTCTAGAAAGGCCTGCCCTAAACCTACTTGGCATAAGCTTAACCAGAATTTTCAACATAATGGTATGAAACCTCATCAACAGTGGCCTCTCTCCAGTGGCTGAAATATAAGTTTTACACGTGGGCTTCCCCAGCTGGCGCTAGTGGTAAAGAATCCACATGCCAATGCAGGGGTTGCAAGAGATGTGGGTTCAGTCCCTGGGTCTGGAAGATCCCCTGGAGTAGGAAATGGCAGCCCACTCTAGTATTCTTGCCTGGAAAGTTCCATGGACAGAGGAGCCTGGCAGGATATAGTCCACAAGGTCGCAAAGAGTCAGATGCAACTGAGCACATGCATTTAAAAGAGTGGCCACCTTAATTTTTTTTTTTTTTTTAACAATAGATTCTAAATGCCTGAATATGTTGTTTGGTAAAATGTCTTAAGATTCTTTTATTATTGTTACAAAATAACAATGAATGTAGTGACTAAAACTGTCACTTAACATTTACCTTGAGTCTTTCACTGCTATCTTTGATCCTCACAATGCCTGAGCCCACATGCCCCTCAATCCAACAGTCACGCCCCCAATTTATGTAATTAGCTTCATAAAAAGACCAGCTGGAGACACCTTTCACTATTCACAAAATGAGTCCAGTCTTTTATTTTGGCCTGCTTTATGCTCACTTCCTGACATTCTCATTCAGCCCAGTTCTCATCCCCACAGTGACTTTATCTATAGGCTCATTTAATCACTGGGAATCTGTCAATTGTCCTCTTCTCTGGCTCTGATTTCTGGCTTCCCTCATTACCTGGGAACAGTATCTGCCCCACTGACTACACTCCTTTAAGGCACAGTGTACACATATTTTGCTAGGCCTAGTTTTGGAGTGCGCCGGAGAAGGCAATGGCACCCCACTCCGGTACTCTTGCCTGGAGAATCCCATGGATGGAGGAGCCTGGTGGGCTGCAGTCCATTGGGTCACTAAGAGTCGGACACGACGGAGCGACTTCACTTTCACTTTTCACTTCCATGCATTGGAGAAGGAAATGGCAACCCACTCCAGTGTTCTTGCCTGGAGAATCCCAGGGACAGGGGAGCCTGGTGTGCTGCCGTCCATGGGGTCGCACAGAGTCGGACACGACTGAAGCGACTTAGCAGCAGCAGTAGTTTTTGAGTGCAGGCCCGAGCAGCCAACATCTCCAAACTGGTTTATACACCAGTCTAAACACTTATGTCCTATTGAAGCTTTCAATCCATTCATGTTTAGGGACTAAAATGGGGGAATTTCCATAATTAACAAATAGGGCAGTCAGTTTCTGCCTATTTTTCATGCTACTGGTTTATTATAGGCATTCTCCTTTACCTCCGCCTTTGGCTCAGCTGATTCATTAGAGGTATCAAGTTGTTCCTTGGCTTGGGCCATCTGAGTCATCAATCTATCCATATGGGACTGGATGTCAGCCAGTATCTCAGTCACATGAGCTGTGGCCATTGCTTCCTGGATGTCCACTAAATGAAGGGCCTTCTGCTCCTCATCCGCAATCACTTTTTGAACTTTCTTAAATTCTTGCTGTATAAACATCTTCATCTGGTCCCGGGTTACCTACAGAACAGAGACAAGTCAGAATGCGTTGGACATGCAAAGAAATGGGAGAGTAGGGCTATTATTCTAAATGCTAGGTAGCCCTGGCCAAAACTCAAACCGTGGGTCCTATCCGATCCCGAAGTTTTGGGAATATCCTCTGAACTATGTTTCTCAGATATTGTTGATGAATTTCCTGCTACTCTTTCTGCTTTTTTCATTCTTTAGGAAGTGACTCCTTGTCCTTCCTTTTTACTTTTTTGTTTTTATATCATTAATACATAATTACTTCTTAAAAATTTAATAGGTACTGTTCTTGTTGTTTAGTTGCTCAGTCGTGTCTGACTCTTTGTGACTCCGTGGACTGCAGCCATTCCAGCTCCTCTGTCCATGGGATTTTCCAGCAGGAATACTGGAGTGGGGTGCCATTTCCTTCTCTAGGGCATCTTCCCCACCCCAGGCCTGAATCCATGTCTCCTATATTGCAGACAGATTCTTTGTGTATATTAAAAGAGAGAGAGAGAAATTCTTCTCTCTCTTTCCCAATACCATTTTCCTCCTCAGTGGGTAATTACTGTTAACAGTCTGCTGCTACTGCTAAGTCACTTCAGTCGTGTCCAACTCGGTGCGACCCCGTAGACGGCAGCCCACCAGGCTCTCCCATCTCTGGGATTCTCCAGGCAAGAACACTGGAGTGGGTTGCCATTTCCTTCTCCAATGCATGAAAGTGAAAAGTGAAAGTGAAGTCACTGAGTTGTGTCCAACTCTCAGCGACCCCATGGACTGCAGCTCACCAGGCTCCTCCGTCCATGGGATCTTCCAGGCAAGAGTACTGGAGTGGGGTGCCATTTCCTTCTCCAGTTAACAGTCTATACATGCCTTTCTGGTCATTATGTGTGTGTGTGTGTATATATACATACACACACATATACAGGCATACCTTGGAGACACACAGGTTCTGCTCTAGACCACCACAGTAAAGTGAATATTACAATAAAAAGTCACACATATTTTTTGGTTTCCCAGTACATATAAAAGTTATATTTATACTACACTGTAGTCTATTAAGTATGCAAGAGCATTATGTTTACAAAAATAATATATATATACTTTAATTTAAAAATACTTCATTGCTAAAAAATGCTAACCATCATTTGAGCCTTCAGCAAGTCATAAACTTTTTATAATGGTAACATCAAGATCACTGATCAAAGATCACAACATAATAGACACAATAATGAAAAAGTTTGATATGCTACAAGAATTACCACAACGTGAACACAGGGACAGAAAGTGAGCATATGCTGTTGGGAAAAGAGTACTGCTCAACGCAGGGCTGCTACAAGCCTTCAACTTGTAAGACACGGTGTCTGCAAAGCACAATGAAGTGAACCGCAGTAAAACAAAGTATACTGTACACATACAGACAATTACGTTGCTTTTATGTAAATGGATCATGGTGAACATATGGTTCTGTGTCTTGATTTCCTACTTAAAAAGTTAGTATATACAGAACAACTTCATTCATTGTATTATTTTTAATGTCTGTATGATATGGGTATATATAGATATGGACATCTATATATAGAGAGATAAAAGAATAAATATATCCATTAAATATTTCCCTTCTTAATAGAAATACAAGATATTTCCAAACTTTTGCTTTTATGAACAGGAGAGCAATGAACATCAATGGCCATACCTCTTAATATTTGCATATGAATTTCTTTAGAAACCTTTGGAAACACTGAATCAATTTAGATATATATTCTAAAACTATTGACTGATACTACCAAAATGTCCTCCAAAAATATGCACCAATTACATTCCCACAGTGTGTGAAGTATGCATTTTCCTACACTTCCCCCAAGAGTGGATAATATCAAGTCTCTAAATTTTTACTCTCTGATGAGTGAAATATATTATTGTTTTAGTTTGCAACAACTGTGTAGAATAAATAAAATATAACTCCGCTGCATTTGGCTAGGGCATAAGGCAAAGAAAATGAGAAACTACCAAATCTGAACTTCTAAATACCATATCTTGCCAGCAACTACACCTATTGATGTGTCTTCATAACCATGTTTATTTTATGAGTATTTTTAAACAACTATGCATATTGAGTAGCTGAGGTAGGAAACAGGGAAGAGGCAGAACAGTAGACAAAAGTACAAAAACCAATAGAGAATTTTAAAGCTGAAAGAGAAAGTAGCGTCATCTAAGTGAACCCCTGTCTTTCACAGATAAGGAAACAGACCCAGCTGTAATCTTGTAGGAGCCACTGAGTTCTCCAATCTTCTCGCTCCCAGTCTGGTGCTCTGTTCACTATAACAGTCTGTCAGAAGGGAAGTCAAACTGGGAAAACCTAAAAAGGAGACTGGGAGAGAAAAAGACTAAAGGAGAGGAAGATGAGGCCATTTTCTATTAGCCTCTTAAAAACTGAAATAGGCTTGATATTTTAAGCAGCTTTTGTAACACTGCCATAAAAACGTCAATGCAAAATAAGGCCTGCAGGACACATATCCATATCCACGGCAAGTGACGTAAGCCCTCATGAATTCACATACTCTTTGCAGGTACTCTCCCAGTGCTAAAGAAAAGGGGAGAAGGAGTGTTAAATGTTATTAATGTCCCTCCAAGTTCTTTATCAGATTGAGAACTGTGATGTGTTTATTTATATAATTCCTTTTTATTTTTAGTGTATATATTTCAAGGGTGTTATGCTTTATGGTAATCATTTATCAGTGAATCTGGATCCCTACCCTTGAAATAAATTTAGTCTTATAAGACCTCTCTTTAGAGACTAAATCTTTAACTAAGGCATAAACTTTTTAAATTCCTAAGAAAAGCTCTTCCAAGTGACTAAAAATGGAGAGCATAATAAAAACTGACTTGTAACCTACAGAGAAGGCTCTTGAGAGTCCCTTGGACTGCAAAGAGATCCAACCAGTCCATCCTAAAGGAGACCAGTCCTGGGTGTTCATTGGAGGGACTGATGTTGAGGCTGAAACTCCAATACTTTGGCTACCTCATGCGAAGAGTTGACTCATTGGAAAAGACCCTGATGCTGGGAAGGATTGGGGGCAGGAGGAGAAGGGGACGACAGAGGGTGAGATGGCTGGATGGCATCACTGACTCGATGCACATGAGTTTGGGTGAACTCCAGGAGTTGGTGATGGACAGGGAGGCCTGGCGTGCTGTGATTCATGAGGTCTCAAAGAGTCGGACACGACTGAGCGACTGAACCGAAATGAACTGAGCGACTCGACTGAACTGAACTGAACTGAACCTACCTCACTAGACATCACATACACATGTGATATGAAGTTAAGAAGCTGACATCACAGTCAGGAAAGGTGGGGACTACATTGCAGTAGGTGAATAAATCATGGTTTTTAAAATTTAAATTATCTCTTTTCCTTTACTTTACATAGGTTTTTCAACCTTTATTTTATGCAATTAATTTTTATAGAGATTAGGCCAAATATTTGAAGGCAGAATACTTTATCAAACCTTTATGCCTTCTTCTCACTCTGATTCTCTACTAATCAACAATAGGTATTCTCCAGCCTAGTTGAAAATGGCAAGAACAAACTTCTGGGTCATGGCATGCGTTTAAATCTAGAGCCCAAAGGAGAGACTCCCTGGGGGATTAGGCCACTGGTAGGTTAACAGGTTGAGTACTCTGGAGAAAGGACCCCTATCAATGGCAGAAACGAAACAGCTTTCAAAACTTCCTTTCAGGTTTCATCACCCCATCATCAAAACCATCCTGCTATAAACTTCACAATTCTCCAGGAGCAACCTGCCCTTCACGTCAGCACTGATAGCTGGGGGCCACTGACATCATTTCTAGTAGGTTTCCTAGAATTTAGGTAGCCTCTATCCTACAGCTTCCCAAAGATGACAGTGATGGTCTCATACTCTTGACTATACTACACGCAAGTTATGTCAAAAGAGAAAGTTCTTCATAAGCAAAGAAGAGAGAAGGCCGGATGTATCACAGAATGATAAGACTGGTGATGCAGAAGTTTCCTTCTTATAGAATCTACTAGTAATGGTCACACCTTTTTAAAGCCACAGAACTTCCCTTGCCCCAAACAAAGTCTTAATGTAGAACCCCAAAGTGTAATAGAGCCCAAAGTAAAACCACTCTGGTTAAAAGAAAAACCTCCCCTTCCTCCCTGAAGTGCTTCCGGGGGCACTGCAGGTGCTCTCCAGGAAAATCGCACCTGAGTAACTTGGGTCCCCTGCACAAATGAAACCATAAGAAGAGTTTGCTCTCTTTGGTCAACTGATTGGTCCCTAAGTTGTTAAAACTTTAAAGCTCTAGGTTATACGCAAGTTGATATATCTTTCTTATCGGTGTATTCGGTGAAAAAAAAAATAGCATTTTCTAAAATTACTTGAACACAGCATTGTAATATCAAAGAATAAGTGGCTTATTTGTGAATGGTCAGAACTAACTAGTAAACATCTGATTGCTCTTACTAGAGCTGAGTCCAACTTTCTGGTGAGGGAAAAAAAAAGCCCCAGAGAGGTACAGTCACAAAGTATGGTTTAGAAACCAACTTTCCTCTGGTCTAGCTCTGGGGTACCTTCTGCTGTAACATGTTGCCTCCAAGGATCCCTTTCTGCCTGCTTCAAGTTCTTCATATTTATTTCCTCTTAATTGAGATATTTCTGCTGTTAACAGGTTGCTTCTGTTATTATCCCCACTAGGACATTATTTCCCCAAAGTGAATCTTGGGATGAAAGATGTACATTTGAAGAGTTAAGTCTCATCCCGTGGTACTTTCTATATGCTCTTATAGTTAACATTTCTAAGCCAGACCAGACCCAAGAGGTATGCAGACTGGCATTTTATATATACATAATTAAACACATAAAACCCTGAATTAAGAGCTTGTACTTGGAAACACTACCATTCAATGGGTTTGACATGAACTGGAAGTCATTAACTCCTCATTAGCTATAAAACCAAGGTTTTATTTACTTTTTATTATAGGAGATTATAAAAACAACAAGCATACTAGCTAGAAAGCATGATGGCTTAAGAAAGATTTGTTCCAGAAAAGTGTTGCTGAGATGAACTGAGAAAGATGGAACAGGGTCAGGAACAGGAAGCTACACAAAAGCAACACATCTGAGTCTATCCTGATTGAAGCTTCCAGAAATACTTGCTCTATTAGTCAAATCTCCTGCAAATAACTTTAAAGCAGCCCATTCCAAAAAGAAAAAAAGGTTTCAGTGGAACTTTTTCAATGCTGTAATCTGTCCTCACTCCCAAAACACAGTACCCTCTCAGTATGCCAGTGTCCACGGAAAGTACCAGGTAGGGAATCTCAAAATTAAGGCTGCCAGTATAGCCTGTGGATTATTCTGGCATTTTTGCCTCAAGAGAGCTCCTTGCAAACCTCTGCCAAGCTCCAGTGAGGGCAGACAAGGGAAGAGCTTCATCAGCAGGCAGGACAGAGTCCTTTTCAGTGGATGCCTGGATCTCCCATCTCCTGTGTCTTTTGTGTATGAGGGGAATAACCAATATTTATGAAAAAAACAACTGTCCATTCCTAAGGCTTGGAAAGTTATCTAACAGAAGCTTCCCTTGTGGCTCAGACAGTAAAGAATCTGCCTGCAGTGTAGGAGACCCGTGTTCAATCTCTGGGTTGGGAAGATTCCCTGCAGAAGGGAATGGCTACCCACTCTAGTACTCATGCCTGGAGAATTTCATGGACAGAGGGGCCTGGCAGGCTACAGTCCATGATGTGGCAAAGAGCTGGACACGACTGAGTGACTAACACTTTCACTACACTTTTAGAAGCATAGCAGATAAGAACTATGAAAAAAAAAAAAACAACTCAAAACTATGAACCACATTCTACTACCAACGTTCTGAGAGATGACAGAAATTTTCCTGACAATGGTTAGAAGCCTGGATTGCTTGGATTTCACAATGGGTTATTGAGAAGAATAGTGAAAAGGTTATTAAAATGAACATTTAATCTCCTCCCAAACCATTTTTCTCATCATTGGAAGCCTCTAGACAAAAGTAGTCATTAGTGTCTTCTTTACCTTCTTTCCTCACTTTGTTAAGAGTACCATGGGATCGCTACCTCAGCTAGCACTTAGTTATTTCAAGTATCCACTCAATGAAGTAATAATGATATTTACTGTTCCAGTTATTATTTGTATTATAAAGACTAGAATAAACATGGCTTCCCTGGTGGCTCAGCGGTAAAGAATCTGCCTGCCAATGTAGGAGATGCAGGTTCGATTCCTGGGTTGAGACCATCTCCTGGAGAAGGAAATTGCAACCCACTCCAGGATTGGGTGGGTTGCAATCCTTGAAAATTCTGTGGATAGAGGAGACTGGCAGGCTACAGTTTGCAGGGTTGCAGAGTCGGATATAACTGAGTGACTTACACACCCCGGGATTCTTGCTTGGGAAATTCCATGCACAGAAGAGCTTGGCGGGCATGAGGTCACAGTCAGATGCAACTTGGCAACTAACCAACAACAGCAAAAAAAACACATCAAAATGTCGGAGAGTGGTTACGTCTGAACGTGAACGTGAACATGAAGTCACTCAGTCGTGTCTGACTCTTTGCGACCCCATGGACTGTAGCCTACCAGGCTCCTCTGTCCATGGGATTTTCCAGGCAATAGTACTGGAGTGGATTGCCATTTCCTTCTCCAAGGGATCTTCCCAACCCAGGGATCGAACCCGGGTCTCCCGCATCGTAGACAGACGCTTTACCATCTGAGCCACCAGGTTATGTCTGAGTGCTGGAATAAAGAGTTCTTTTCTTTTCTTTTTTTTTACTTTTAAGTTCAAATTTTCTACAATAATGTGTAATAATTTTTCTTTAAGAGTAATTTTTAAAAAGAAATAAGGCTCAAAGAAAGTTAAGTCTTCAATAAGACATTAACAAATCAAACCCAAAAATGTATAAAAGGAATTATATACCATGACTTAGAGGGATTTACCCAGGTATGCAAGGCTGGTTCAACATCTGAAAATCAGTTCATCTAATCTATAGTCAACAGGCTAAAGAAGAAAAATCACATGACCATATCAATAGATACAAAAAAAGCACTTGAAAAGATCTAATATCCATGTATGATAAAAACTCTCAGCAGACTAGAAATAGGGAAGAACTTTCTCAACTTCATAAAAAAGTGTACCAAAAAAATCTACAGTTAATGTCATACTGTGTGGTGAGAAATGGATTTTTCCAGCTAAGATCAAGAACAAGACAAGGACGTTTTATCTTACTTCTCCTTTTCAAAAGACAAAAGGAAATAAAAGGTTTACAGGTTGAGAAGGCAGAAATAAAGCAGCCTCTGTTCACAACTGACATGATTATTTATGCAGAAAATCTGAAAGAATCATCAAAAAAAAGTTCCCCAACTAATAGGCAGTTATAACAACGCTGCCAGACATAAAGCTAATATATAAAAGTCAATTAATTTCCTATCTATACCACCAATGAACGTGGAATTTGAATTTAAAAACACAATACCATTTAAATTAGCACCCCAAAAATGAAAGACTTAGGTATAAATCTAACAAAACATGTACAAAATCTGTATAAGGAAATCTATAATGAAAGAAATTAAAAGAGAAAATAATAAATGTAAAGACAGTCCGTGTTCATAGACAGGAAGACTAAAAATTGTCAGGGCCTAATTAGCTGATTCAGAGAAGGCAATGGCACCCCACTCCAGTACTCTCGCCTGGAAAATCCCATGGAAAGAGGAGCCTGGTGGGCTGCCGTCCATGGGGTCGCTAAGAGTCGGACACGACTGAGCGACTTCACTTTCACTTTTTACTTTCATGCATTGGAGAAGGAAATGGCAACCCACTCCAGTGTTCTTGCCTGGAGAATCCCAGGGACAGAGGAGCCTGTTGGGCTGCCATCTAAGGGGTTGCACAGAGTCGGACACGACTGACACGACTTAGCAGCAGCAGCAGCAATTAGCTGATTCAGTGAGTGATCTGAAGTGTGAAGTCACTGACTTTTGAGAAATACCAGGCACATCAATGACATATAGACATCACCACAATACAGTGGAAAGATATCTGCTTTAAGACCTTGTGTAACTACAGCAACACAAACCCTCACTACACTGCTCTTATGGCAGAGTAGGAGACGGAGTTAGGATCAAGGCCGGGTGACTCAGACGGCATGTCTAATGTTGGCCTGCTTTCTGTCACTGGACATTCTCTTGCCCCTTAATCTGTGACAAAGACAGGGTCTTATGAATCATAATAATGAAGATGTTAAGAGGGACCACGTGCAAGCAGTGTTCCAAGTGCCATCTCAGACGTGTTTCTGATTTAATCCTCAGGGAGGCGATAATACTTTCATTTTACGGGCAGGGGACATTGAAGCCCCACTGACGAAGTCACTGGTCTGGTGTTACACAGCAGGTAAGCTATGGAGCAAAGATTCCCCACAGGTCAGCCTGATCTAGGTCATCACACTGAAAACCACTCTATCTAGTAACCTCCTTCCTCTGAGAACTAGGATGAGACTACTGGAAAGCAACGTGACACAGAAGACAGCACTTGCGATGGGAAATCAGCGGGCCGGGATGGCATTCAGGTCTGTCTTTAAGAACTAACCAGCTGCGTGACTTTGGATAAGTCAGGGAATCTCTCAGGGCCTCAGGCTCCTGAGCTATTAAAAGTGAAAAGCTAAACTCAGTCTCCCTTTTATCTCTAAAATGATAGAGCTGCACAAATGTTACACTCTTGGAACTAATTCACTAATCCAGATTTGCCTCTAATCACATTTGTTGCTAAAACAAGAGGGGGCATCAGAGGAGTAGGAATCTGACCTAGACGTTGTTAGCCTGATACAGTCAAATTGAGAAGTAAAGAGGAATGCAGAATAACCCTTTTCCTATGGCAAAGCTGCCCTCTCAAGAGATCATCCTCTCTCCTACCTTTAATCACCAAGCTTATTTAGAAAGTCACATAAAACTTGCTTCCGGGTCTCCTCCAGCAGTGACGACTCTACTGGTTGCTGACTCCCTCTGCTCTCACGACTGACCTCTCTGTACCATATGCCACTGCTGATAGCCCTCAGTGTTTAATTTCTCTTCTCCCATGGTTTCTGCGACCTGGACTTCCCTGGCTTTATGTTTATCAGCTTCATCCCCACAAACTACACATACTCTCCAGACGACTGTGACTGAGGAAACTACAAGGGTTCTTCAACCTTGGCACAACTTACATCTCTTGTTGGTATTCGCTGTGGGGGGAAATGAACTGTGCGTTGTAAAATATGAAGCAGCACCCTTGGCCTCTGTGCAGTAGATGATACATTGCTCCCTATCCCCAATTAATGCAAACAAGAGTCTTCAGACGTTGTGAAATGTCCTCTGGAGGCAATACTGCTTTCTCTCCATCACTTCCTCCTTATCAGTTTCATCTCATCTTTGCAGTTTAACTACCACCTCAATGGAGGTGGCTCCAAAGCCTGGGTTTTCTCTCTACATCTTCAGTCTCACAATTCCTTTTGATGTGTATCTCTACCTGGATACTTTCCTATTACTTAAAGCATCAAGCATCAAACGGAATCCTTGTCCTCCTCATCGTCACTGCTACCCTTTTGAGCACTTACATATTAGGCACTAATCTAAGCACTTTACATGCTGTTTCAATTAATCATCACAGTGATATCATGAGGTAGCAATTCTTATTATTCAGTTTTACAGATGAAGAAACTGAGGTTGAGTAGGGGTAAGAAAGTGCCCAAATTCACACACGGAGCAGGTGGCAAATCTGGAGCTTGAACTCACATAGTTTGATTGCGTCTATCTTCTAAACACAGCATTATTCTTTCATATCTTCCATTCAAACCCTGTCTGTTCCCTTCTCCCCATTAACAATATCAAAGTTTAGGCAGTCACCCAGGCTTTCAACTCTGGAGTCAGGTTTTATTTTTTCCACTAGATAACAGGTGGACTTAATATCTGGAGAAAAAATTTATGACATCTTTGCTTAGGGTCTGGCACATAATGGCAGTCACTATCTTCTGACCAAGTGTCAGAAGCCATCCCACACCTGTCTCTCCACCACAGGCTGGCTGAAGAAGCCTGCCACTACACAAAGGAATCCCCTTTCTTGCACCCTCTCCCATTACTCCCCACTAAATAACTATACCCACTCTCTAGACTCAAACACTCCATTTAAGCTCCACCTACCCCCATCCCCACCTAGACTCACCTACGTTAAACTAGCCCCACTCTCACTTGCACCACTGATTCTCTGAAACAAAATTCTAAGTCACAAAGGGCTTCTGAGTGATTTGAAGAAACTCTTTAGGATTCCAATCCTACCTCCAACCTGTTTTCAGCCAGCTTTTTCTCCTTTCTCATTTCCACTTGGCCCAGAATCCTTGGCTTTCTAAGTGAAAGAAAGTGAAAGTGAAGTCGCTCAGTCGTGTCTGACTCTTTGCGACCCCATGGACTGTAGCCTACCAGGCTCCTCCCTCCATGGGATTCTCCAGGCAAGAGTCCTGGAGTGGGGTGCCATTGCCTTCTCCAGGGGATCTTCCTGACCCAGAGATCGAACCCGGGTCTCCTGCATTCCAGGCAGACACTTTAACCTCTGAGCCAGCAGGGAAGCCCAATCTTGACTTCAAATCCCACCTTAACCCTTTCAGACTTGGTAACTACATATATCCTTCAAGCTCTCCTTCTTGGGTGTCTAGACCTTAGATTTGCCTTACATAGTCTTCAGCTAGGCTTGTGTCTTTGACTTGCAGAATCACATTCTCGTGGACAGGAGCCCCATATTTCAGCTAGAATACTCCAGCCTTCCTCTATTTCTGCTAGAGTGCTTCTTCCTGAGATTATAAATTTGGGTACTTGAGCCTAAGTACTCTATTGTTCTTTATCAGCTTCACGTATAAGACCCAGCAATAGGCTTCTTCTGAATATCCTCCCTTTCGTGGTTTTTCCTGAACATACATAAACACACATGTACATGAGCGCACACATACACAGAATGTTAGAGACTCAGGACTATGTTTTCTAGAGGCTTGGTGCTGGAAAGATCCTAATAAACACCCGAATCTGCTAATCAGCTGTGACAGGGACAGCAACTGTGAGCTCTAGTCACCTGTGAGACACAGTTACCGCAGCCGGACAAGCAGCCTGACATGAGAGACAGAGAGCTAACCACTGCGGTTACGGCGTCAGTGCAAGTACTCTCTCCTCCCAGGACTGCTTGCTCATGCTGTCGGCTGCTGTGAATTTCGTGCCACGAGAACTTGACATGGAACCTGGTGTCATGGCACTGAACTGGATGCACCAGAGAACAATTCAAGAGGGATGCCGGGCTCTCTCTCAATGGTACTGCTGCTTGCTCTTAAGATGCTTCTCTCTGCCTGACTCCAGGGTGGCAACAGAGAAAGCAATCATGAGCTTCTGAGCAATGCTTGGCTTGAGTGGACAGAAAAAAATTCTGGGTGCCCCCTGTAGAAATGTGAAAGTAGAAGAATGGGTCCCCAGAGACCTGTAACAAACATGAATATGAGTGAGAGCATCTACTCCGCCTTGTTTTTAGCTTTATTTCTACCTTAACATATACAGAAACCAGACAGACGGCTTCTGCCTCAGGAGTCATTGTTTAGGAAGTGGGAGGTAGGAACTGACCCTGAAAGTTTCAGGAGCAACTAAACAGAAATTATACTATTTTTAAACCTCTTAGACTTAAATATACAAAGAAAGTCTATTTTATCTGTTGAAGATGAAAGCAATTTCAAAACAAGACCCACCTATCACCTCCATTCTGGTTCTCTACCCAAACATCTTTCCTGCAAAGACATGCATGGCTATCTGCATACCATAGAGACCACCAAACCAACACAACCCGAGCTACCAGGAATCCTCAGGAAAGGACACTGAGATGCAGGGCTCATGTTTTCTGGGCCTTCTTTGCTACAGAGGGTCAGAATGGTAAAGCTGGTGGAGTCTGTGGGGATAGAGACAGCTTTTAGTGTTGACCCTGCTAACTCTGTGCTTCTGAAGCTCAGAAAGGGGTAAGTTTTTTCATTTGTAAAATAGGGCTAGTAATATGGCTCTCATAGACATTTCTGTGACGTTTATACAAAATAATACATGGGAAGAACTTAGTACTTTCTGGGAACCCAGACGTATCAGCAGAACTGTTCTGCTGGCCCAGGTAACAGTAACTGTGATCATTTAGGGGCTTCCTGCATAGCTCAAATGGTAAAGAATCCCCTTGCAATGTCAGAGACCTGCGTTCAATCCCTGGGTTGGGAAGATCCCCTGGAAAAGGGCATGGAACCCACTCCTGTATTCTTACCTGGAGAATCCCATGGACAGAGGAGCCTGGTGGCAACATTTATCGTGGGTTTTTCCTTTGGTACCCACTGAGCTCTCACAGATACACACCTCCAGTCAGTTCTCCCAGAGAAAGAGAGCCCACACCCTCGGGAGTAGATTCTAATTTCCCAAAGGAACCCGGGAAGGACTTCCTCACAGACCCTAAGCACTGAAGAGGACGGAGTCAAGCCAGAGGTTCCTTGCCTCAGTTTCAGGAGATGGTCAAATTGTCACGGAGCCTTTTCTAGTTTGATAAGATTAGATACAATCTACTTCCATGACATAGACGCAAAGCACAGAAAGCGCAGGAAGGACAGGTCATACTCCGCTCCTCAGCACCTACACAGAGTCTGAAGGAAGAGTCAGCTCCTCAACGTCACAGCTTGCCTCTATCATATTTGCTCTCTTTGGCTGACTGAAACCCTACTACACCTCCTCAAGGAGCTAACAATCTGCTAACCTAAGAACCACAGGCCCTGTTAAATAACTACAGTTTCGAAAATTCTTTTCAGGCCGCCAAAAGCCATGAAACAAATCTTCCTCCATTATTTCTTATCTGCCTCTCAAAAGTTTCTGTTTTCAGGGTACTCATTAATAAAAAGATAGTTATGATTAGTCTCAGTTCAGTTCAGTCAGTCAGTCGTGTCCAGCTCTTTGGACCCTATGGACTGTAGCATGCCAGGCCTCCCTGTTCATCACCAACTGAGTTTACTCAAGCATCACCAACGGAGTTTACTCAAACTCATGTCCATTGAGTCGGTGATGTCATCCAACCATCTCATCCTCTGTCGTCCCCTTCTCCTCCTGCCCTCAATCTTTCCCAACATGAGGGTCTTTTCAAATGAGTCAGCTCTTTGCATCAGGTGGCCAAAGTATTGGAGTTTCAGCTTCAGCATCAGTCCTTCCAATGAACATTCAGGATTAATTTCCTTTAGGATGGACTGGTTGGATCTCTTTACAGTCCAAGGGACTCTGAATAGTCTTCTCCAACACCACAGTTCAAAAGCATCAACTGTTTGGCACTCAGCTTTCTTCACAGTCCAACTCTCACATCCATACATGACCACAGGAAAAACCATAGCCTTGACTAGAAGAAACTTTGTTGGCAAAGCAATGTCTCTGCTTTTGAATATGCTATCTAGGTTGGTCATAACTTTCCTTCTAAGGAGTAAGCATCTTTTTATTTCATGGCTGCAGTCACCATCTGCAGTGATTTTGGAGCCCCCAAAAATAAAGTCTGCCACTGTTTCCACTGTTTCTCCAACTATTTGCCAAAAAACGATGGGACCGCATGCCATAATCTTTGTTTTCTGAATGTTGAGCTTTAAGCCAACTTTTTCCCTCTCCTCTTTCACTTTGATAAAGAGGCTCTTTAGTTCTTCTTTGCTTTCTGCCATAAGGGTGGTGTCATCTGCATATCTGAGGTTATCGATATTTCTCCCAGCAATCTTGATTCCAGCTTGTGCTTCTTCCAGCCCAGTGTTTCTCATGATGTACTCTGCATGTAAGTTAAATAAACATGGTGACAATATACAGCCTTGATGTACTCCTTTTCCTATTTGGAACCAGTCTGTTGTCCCATGTCCCATTCTAACTGCTGCTTCTTGACCTGCATACAGATTTCTCAAGAAGCAGGTCAGGTGGTCTGGTATTCCCTTCTCTTTCAGAGTTTTCCACAGTTTACTGTGATCCACACAGTCAAGGGCTTTGGCATAGTCAATAAAGCAGAAATAAATGTTTTCCTGGAACTTGGTTTTTCGATGTTCCAGTACATGCTGGCAATTTGATTTCTGGTTGCTCTGCCTTTTCTAAAACCAGCTTGAACATCTGGAAGTTCATGGTTCACATATTGCTGAAGCCTGGCTTGGAGAATTTTGAGCATTACTTTACTAGCGTGTGAGATGAGTGCAATTGTGCGGTAGTTTGAGCATTCTTTGGCATTGCCTTTCTTTGGGATTGGAATGAAAACTGACCTTTTCCAGTCCTTTGGGCACTGCCGAGTTTTCCAAATTTGCTGGCATATTGAGTGCAGCACTTTCACAGCATCATATTTTAGGATTCGAAAGAGCTCAACTGGAATTCCATCACCTCCACTAGCTTTGTTCTTAGTGATGCTTTTTAAGGTCCACTTGACTTCACATTCCAGGATGTCTGGCTCTAGGTCAGTGATCACACCATCGTGATTATCTGGGTCGTGAAGATCTTTTTTGTACAGTTCTTCTGTGTATTCTTGCCATCTCTTCTTAATATCCTCTGCTTCTGTTAGGTCCATATCACTTCTGTCCTTTATTGAGCCCATCTTTGCATGAAATATTCCCTTGGTATCTCTGATTTTCTTGAAGAGATCTCTAGTCTTTCCCATTCTATTGTTTTCCTCTATTTCTTTGCACTGATCACTGAGGAAGGCTTTCTTATCTCTCCTTGCTATTCTTTGGAACTCTGGATTCAAATGGGTATATCTTTCCTTTTCTCCTTTGCTTTTTGTTTCTCTTCTTTTCACAGCTATTTGTAAGGCCTCCCCAGACAGCCATTTTGCTTTGTTGCATTTCTTTTTCTTGGGGATGGTTTTGCTCCCTGTCTCCTGTACAATGTCACAAACACCCTCTTCCAAAAACACAAGAGAAGACTCTACACATGGACATCACCAGATGGTCAACACCGAAATCAGACTGATTATATTCCTTGCAGCCAAAGATGGAAAAGCTCTATACAGTGCAAAAACAAGACCGGCAGCTAACTGTGGCTCAGATCCTGAACTCCTTATTGCCAAATTCAGAGTTAAATTGAAGAAAGTAGGGAAAACCACTAGACCATTCAGAAATGACCTAAATCGAATCCTTAATGATTATAGAGTAGAAGTGAGAAATAGATTTAAGGGACTAGATCTGATAGAGTTCCTGATGAACTATGATTAGTTTCACTTTATAATTAAACTGAAGGTCAGTCAAATCAAATGAGGGAGGTAATTAAGTTCCAGTGCTTGAATAAAATCATCCTGTTCCAATGTCTGTGCTCTTTTGCCATAAAAGTAAAGGAAAGCATGGCACAGTTGATTTAACTTTTCCCCTAAAAGTCTGAACAAACGCAGACTGTATTTGTATACTATTCCCAACCCATCTTCTATAAGTAAAAAGTTAATGCTGCTGCCGCCGCTGCTGCTAAGTCTCTTCAGTCGTGTCCGACTCTGTTTGACCCCAGAGACAGCAGCCCACCAGGCTCTGCCGTTCCTGGGATTCTCCAGGCAAGAACACTGGGGTGGGTTGCCATTTCCTTCTCCAATGCATGAAAGTGAAAACCTCCTATAATTAATACTAATTCTGTATAGCAATCACACAAAGGCAATTGATTGCCATCCCCAGCCCTTGGACAAGTCATTAAACCTCTTACATATTTGCTTCTTCAATTGTAAAATGGAGATTATAATGTGTATTTAATCTGATTGATTTGGGAATTAAGGTGATATCATAGAATCTGTTTCACCTACTAAAGAAGTAAAACAAAAGCCATTCAACCATGGGATGGTCATCAGCTACATCGTGGGGTTGAATGGCAGTTCTCCACATAACTACAGAGACTCAGAGACTTGATGGATTTTGCCCTTTGCCTAAATGCAAGTCTCAACCAGGGGAGAGGCCAGTTTTCAAATTTTACATTCAAGTATACATACAAGCATCTATGGGGCTTCCTCACTGGCTCAGCAGTAAAGAATCTGCCTGCAATGCCGGAGATGCAGGTTCGATGCCTGGGTGAACTAAAAGAAAAGGGGAGGGAGGGGGACAGGAAAGGAAGAGGCCCTTAAATAAAACTCTGGGTGGTTTTTTACCACTAGTATCACAGTAAAGTTTTATATCTAGATACCCAGGCTCCTAAATTAAATGTCAAATACAATCCTGCACTGGAAACGTGAAGTGTGGCTGCTGTGGGGGAGTCGTGACGGCTCCATTGCCTGCTTCTCGTTGGCCACGCGCCTTTTAAGTTCTGGCAGAGAGTATATTATCAAGGGTCCTGTCAGTGCAGAGGAGCTGGAGCAGTGGGGAGAAGGATATCACGAAGTGTTAATTTTATTAAGCCATTTAAAGCTCAATCCCTTTGATTTCCAACAATGCTCCAGCCCACCAGGCGGCTCAGAGACCACGTCCACCTAGTTTTAAAATACCTGGAGTCGATTTGTACGGTGCTTCAGTTAGGAGCTCGGGTGCTCCGTGAGAAAGAGAACAGTCAAAAGGTAAAGCAGAAGGGGAAGCGGAAGTAGGAAGGGAACCAGTATGTCAGTGGTATTTACTTTAAAGTGGGGTATATTTCCTAGTATGTCTCAAATGCCACACTTGATTTCTTTTGTGGCTCTTAATTTCCTTATTTTTATTTTAATTTGGCACCAGATAGTTATGCTAACTAGAGTTTGCTTCATAACAATAAACATAATTGCTTCTGTGCATTTATTTCTTATTTCTACTGGGAATCTATGGACAAACAGTCGCATACTCTCCAGGCAGATATGTTTGCCTCGACTTGAATGGGCAATAGACACGGAGTCAACAACCAGCAAGGTCGCCCTGCAAAGCCCAGAGTCAGCCAGCCAGGCAACAACACCTAGGGGTCTCAACTCAATTTATTTAACTCAATTTATTTGCATGTCATTATCACTCCAAGAGGTAGCAATGGCCCTTTGAAACCTGCAATCTGTAAGTGTCACTAATCCCGGGAAGTGTTAATTGCTATAAGTGCAGAATCCAGTTAGTTATAGAACAGGTGGCTTATTTTTCTCCACCAGTATCAGAAGGTCTCCTAAACTCTTGGAGGGGTTGAGGGAGGAATCTACACCCACCATGAACCCTTGCCTTTCTGCTGGAAACAGTCATGGTTCTCAGACTAGGAGACAGCTAACAGCAGCCACCATTTACAGGATGTTGTCCTGTGCGTTTTAAATGTATTACCTCATTTAATTTTCCTAACAACCCTATGAAGTATGTACTATTATCCTCTATTTTGCAGCTGAAAAAACAAAACAAAAAAAAACCCTGAGAAATGGGGAGGTTAAACACAGGATCTGCTCAAGACTGCAGTTATCAGGGCATCTGTCCCAGGGAGCTTTTAGTAACTATAAAGTGCTGCCTCCCGTAACAGAGGCTAACGTTAGACCTCTGACCTTCACTCCTGCTGGAAGAGGAAAGGGGAAAGAAAAAGACTATTCACCGATGACATTTCAAGGGAAGGGCTGAAAAAAAAGTGACTCAGACAATAATCTCTCAACAGCTTTACTGAGATAGAATTCACATGTCATATAATTCAGTGCTTTTTAGTACATTCACAGAATTGTGTGATCATTACCACAATCAATTTTAGAACATTAGCAATCACTGTCTCCCCATTCCTCCATCTCCCTCAGCCCCAAGCAACAAGTCTGTTTTTCTTCTCTAAAAATGTGCCTATTCTGGACATTTCATATAAATGGAATCATGCAATCGTGCAATATTTGGCCTTTTGTGAATGACTTTCACTCCACATGTTTCCAAGGATTATCCTTGTTGCAGCATATGTCAGGACTTGATTTCTTTTTACTGCCAAATAGTACTCCACTGTATGGATATACCACATTTCACTCACCCATGCATTGGTTGGGTTGTTTTCACATTCTGGACAGTGTGAATAATGTTGCTATGAACACTGGTGTGCAGTTTTGGTGTGGATGTATGTTTTCATCTCTCTGGGGTTTATATCCTAGAATGGAATTGCTGGATAACACAGCAACTCTTAAGTTTAAACTTTTGAGTAATTGCCAGATCATTTTCCAAAGTGACTATACCATTTTATATCCCCCTAGAAAGCTCAGTTGGTGAAGAATCCACCTGCAATGCAGGAGACTCTCGTTCGATTCCTGGGTCGGGAAGATCCACTGGAGAAGGGATAGGCTACCCACTCCAGTATTCTTGGGCTTCCTTTGTGGCTCAGCTGGTAAAGAATCTGCCTGCAATGCAGAAGGACCTGGGTTCCATCCCTGGGTTGGGAAGAGCCCCTGGAGAAGGGAAAGGCTACCCACTCCAGTATTCTGGCCTGGAGAATTCCACGGACTGTATAGTCCATGGGGTCGCAAAGAGTTGGACACAACTGAGCAACTTTCACTTTCAAGAAAGTTATGAGGATTCTAATTTTTCCACATCCTTGTCAAATGGACAAAACTTCTCTTTATTGGAAAACTACAGAGCTGTAGTCCTAAAAGCTGTCAACTTTCTCTCACTCTGCTGTAACTGCCTGGGTGACCTTGGACAAGAACCTTTATTCCCCTGGCACCTCAGTGTTCTCATCTACAGAGTGGAGGGACTGGAGCCGATGGCCTTGGACATCCCACTGTGCTCTGCATTTATTCATTCAGTCCCATGATGGGAGACACCCTGACAGTGGTGAGACAGATAATGCGAAACAGGTAGCTTGGAGCTGACTACACAACTGTGTATCTGACTTTGCACTAACTCAGTTTCCATTGTGCCTGAATAATCTTAGACTGTGACTATCATGCTTGCCTCAAAAAAACAAATAAACTCACAGAATCTGCTTACACTATTAGGGAGAAAACAGAAATGCCTTATTAGGTAAAGTTTCCATTTGGCAATAAAGGCAGACTGGCATTCAGGACTTGAGCTTTTGAAACTGGGGTTCAAAGACAGAAGTGAATTCAAACGATAAAATATATGTATTTATAAGGAATAATGTCAGGAGATAAAAGCAGGATACAAACTATGTATGTATGTGTGTGTGTATACAGTCATATAGTTTTACATATATATAAACACACACACACAAAGAATTCTAACAGGTATATATACCATTGTCTCTTGAACGGTGCTGTGGGCAACCCTCTGCTGAAGTTGGGCTGAAGGTCCCTGTCTGGTTCGGAGTCAGCCCTCCGTATACGGGAGCCCTCCATACCCGCCGTTCTGGGTTCTGTGTGCACAAATCCAACCAACTGCAGACTGTGTAGAACTATAGTATTTACTACTGAAAAAAAAATCCTTAAATAAGTGGAACCTCGCAGTTCGAATCATGTTGTTCAGAGGTCAATTGTATATAGAATAATAGGACTATTCTGTCTAAAAGGCCAAGCACCACAATATTAACCAGCTTTTTCACTGGTATGTTTCAAAGTTGACGGTATGCATCAGGCTGCATACTAGAAAAGCAGAACTGTGAACTACCAAATTAGATGTTCTGAGTGAGGCTCAAGAATCCTCAATTTTAGAAAAAAGTACTGAAAGCTTACAAACCACTGCAGGCAGCAGCAGATTGGCAGGCTTTTCCCCTTTTTCATTATAGTTGTCTGTACTTTCCATATTTTTCTACGAAGAACATGTATTACTTTTATAACTGGCGGATGAAAAAAGGGGAAACTGTTTTGTTTTTATAAAGGCAGGGAGTTGGTGAAAGATGGCAAAGAGCTTGCTTCTCTTTTTTTCACTGCCCCAGTGTCTACATGTGATGAAAAGAGGTCACATTTGCTTCTGGGTCATTTCTATGCCTCAGAGCCCAGACTGGACCTGGGAAAGCACTGGTATGTTTCCTAAAAGAAGGGTGAGAGGGAAAGAAGGTAAAAGAAGGGTGTGAGGGAAAAATAGTGAAGAGTCATATTGCTAGACAGGCTACGTGTATAAATATCAACTCATCCATGGGGTCAACAATAGTATGAGGTATGTAACATGAAACAGGATGAATCTGAAGTTAATTTTAAGCTCTATTCCCATCACTTACTAGCTAGCTACTTAACGCCTCTGAGTCTTAGATTGCATATCCATAAAACAGGGCAAATAATAATATTTCTTTTCATATGGTTGTTGTAATAGATAATGCATATCTATTATTATAGGGGTTCCCAGGTGGCTCAGTGGTAAAAGAATCCACATACCAATGCAGGAGACATGGGTTCAATTCCTGGGTCTGGAAGCTCTTCTGGAGAAGGGAATGGCAACCCAGACCAGTATTCTTGCCTGGAAAATCCCACGGTTGTGGAGCCTGGTAGGCTATAGTTCATGGGGTCATAAAGAGCTGGGCATGACTGAGCATGCACAAGAAGAAGAAAATCTATTACTATGTGCCAGGTACCATGCTCGTAGGGCTTGAGGATACAGAGATAAACACAATTCATGTCTTCCAAGATTACTATTTACAATTTTTTTATTTAAAGTGAAGAACTAGGTCAATAATTCTAATAACCCTCCAACCAAAGAAATACTTTTGAATGAACCAATTTAATAACTGGGGCATCTTAATTATTTGCTTCAGATGATTGATTAAATACTGCCTCATTGAATACTTCTATCTTGTGGCAGGACAAGAACTGGCACAAGGCCTGGCTTGACCCAGGTGATAACAAGACACTAAGAATTCAAGTTTGGTTTGGCTTCTATCCACTACCATTTGTACATGCAAAACCTATCATTTTAACAATAGTCTGATTAGCACTGGTGTGAAGGTCTGGGGTATGTTCTATGTCAATGACATCAGCTATTAAAAAGTACCATAAAGTCCTCTTTCAATTATAAAATGCTCTGTAAATGCTAAATAAAACAAGAAAACAATCCTCAGTTCTATTTAATTTCACGTTGCTAGATAATTCTTTGGTTTCACACTTCAGTAAGAATACCTTTAGAGATCAGAGAAAAAAGGAAAAGAACCTGATTGTATTCTAAACAGTTTTAGTATGATTAGATCCCATGTTTAATCCCACTCCAGTCAGAGAGAACAATGTGAGCCACTTGGCTCGAGTTTAAGATGCTTTTTTGAGGATAACTTCTTAACAAATTAGTATAAATTCTAGATACACAAACATGGTTTAACTGTTTGTTTCAAGCACACCAGCTCTAGGAAGCAGTCAGTGGTGCATCTTCTATGGAAAGAAAAGTAATCAATGTATAATGGAGAAAATGGCTATCATTAACTGCATGATGAGAGGTTGGTTACACTGATCTTAGCATGTTATACTTTTGATTCAATGCTTTCTGGGAGACTGAGCAGAGGGAAGGAAAGGAAGGGAATCGATGTGTTTTTTAAGTCTCAGGTTTCCCCTGGGTAAACTATGAAAGATGATTACACAGTCACTACAAAGGAAAGCTGTGAAGAACTCATGTGCTTTAAATTTCCTAAAAATCCAGCCTGGACACACACACACATACAAACCCCTAATTAACTACATCTTTTAGTTTCCCAAAAGTCTAGAATAAATATAAGAAATCTAGAGACCAAAATCCTGCTTTGTGCAACAGATGTTTCTGAAAAGTTTGGCTGCAAAAAAATGTTTGCAAACTGGATCATGTCAAATACATGAGGATTACTTAATAGACCACTTTCAATTAAACATAATAAAGATTGCTATTAAAAATAATTTCTTTCCACTGTACACAAGTTCTGGATCCCTGGAGGTCTGTCCCTTTAAAACTAGGCTCACCCCAGCAACACGCAGACACACAACCTCATGTAGACCTGTGCCTTATTTACCAGCCGGTGCTCTTTCCCATCCTCAGGCTCAATCCTAGTAGCTGGAATTTGATATCTCTTGCTGTTCCTCTGGTCTTGGAACTCAGCCCACTCCTAGACCATGACGCTTTGATCATCCTCCTCATTCCTGACCAGAACTCCTTTCCCTTTATTTGGCTTTGTTGCTTCCCTGTTGGACATAACTGTTTAAAGGAACCCTGTCCTCTCAGGGAGCCTGGGCTGATGACTCAGCTCACCTCCCTTCCCCTCTCTTACTCCTCTGCTGCCTCAGCTCAGTTTGTTTTCTAAGCCTGGACTTTTACGTATTTCATTTTTTTAAAGGTTGAAATCATTTGGACTTATTTACAAGGGCTCTTCTGGCTATTTGCAGAAAAGAATGAGAAAAACCAAAACACAAGAGGGCAGGAAAATAACGAAGATCCAACACAGTTTCTAGTCCCCCCAGACTCACTGAATCAGAAACTCTGGGATGGGTGCAGTATGCTATATTTTAATAAGTCCTCCAAGTGATTTTCATGCACACTAAAGTTTAAGAACCATTGCTCTGAAGAAGAGGGTATCTGACGAATATTTTGGACAAAATGAGGCATCTCATTTAGAAGTCTATATTACTGACACTGAAGAATGTTTTAGACATTCTGTGTCTTAAGCTACAGCTATGGTATAATTTTTGTAAAATATCCTAGAAACGTTTATTTCCATATGAAAAAAGGTCTAGAAGGTTACATAGCAAAATGTTAACAGTGGTTAACTTGAGGGAAATTCATTTTAATTTCCTTTATGAATATTTATATTTTTAATCTATAAGCATATATTATTTTATAATTTTTTTTAAAAAAAGGTTAATCTAGGCATCTTCCACTTCTCTCTGGCAAAACTGAGATGTAAAAATTAACTCAGTCCCCAGCAGACCTCAGTGTCTGGACTAATCAAGTTTTGTGAGGCTTTAGGGAATTCCTGAGGAAGTGAGGCAGAGAGAGTGCTCAGTGCTCCATGACTCAATCAGTGCTTCTATGTAAAGCTGCTACACCCGGAAATGACAGGTCC
Source organism: Bos taurus (assembly GCF_002263795.3). NCBI lineage: Eukaryota > Metazoa > Chordata > Mammalia > Artiodactyla > Bovidae > Bos > Bos taurus. The sequence continues at coordinate 66,204,183 of NC_037342.1, read as the reverse complement.
CAAAGCCTGAGAGATTTTGCCCTTCTTAAATAGGCCAACATAAGAAAGGGGTGGTAGGGTTAGGAAGGAAGACAGAACAGACTAAAAATGCACGAATTCTTTTGGAAGACACCAGTTTATTTCTGGGAAAATTTTCTTTGTTGCAGAAATTATGTATTTAAGTGTCCCATTTTTCATCCCCTCTTTGTAATCTGACAGTCATTCTGCAATGACATTGGTCCTTCTTCGAGCTGGCTCCAGGTAAAAAATGGCACACACATATGCTGGACAAGAAAGGGGCTTGACAATAAAACAGACTGGTGGAAAATCAGCCAGGATGAGACAAAGAGAAGATGAAAGAAAGGTGCGTGTGTATAAATATCCTCACGATCAAGCGAGGTCCTAACAGATATCCTTTAGCTTATGATGCACCGTGGGAAAATCCTGAGGCTTGCATGGGTTGCTCACAGGGGACTACTCAGTCCTTCCACGTCTGGCAAGTTTCCCGTCAGATGCACTATATGCATTCATAAAGCATCCCAAAGCACTTCACCTGTATTGTCCTCAGGCACAGGAGCCACTCAGTGCAATCGGTACACATCCTCCTGCTCTTCACTGCCTCTAAGCATGTGGGTGTGGCAGAAAGAGGAAATACATGTTTCCTTTAGGATAGCTGTTGTCCCAGAAATCAGAGAAACTTGGTAAAAAAAAAAAAAAAAAGCTTTCTGCTATCTTTAATAATTAATTGGTTCACTTTCACTAAAGGAAAACTACTTTAATGTAAGTAGTTTTGAGGGGGTCTTTCTACTTTGAGCTACCAAAATCGACAAAAGTTACTCCTTTTTTTTTTTTTGGTATCAAGATGCTCTGGAACCCTAGCTACACCAGAAGGCAAGAGGTGTTACTGATGTCCCAAGAACTTTCAATGCTGTATAAAACGAAAATTATTTTGTAGACGGGTAACTGCAGCCACCTTTTGAAGAGCCTGTCGTTGTCTGTGGCTCTGGCTCATACAGTGTTTCCCAATAGAAAATGGAAGCATAATGTGATTATATAGGAGAACAGAGATGAAACCCAGTGTTTGCAGCATAATAAAAAAGAAAACAAACACTGGAATCAGATTTTGAATCTCAGCTCTAAATTACACTCTACTTGGAGCTAATGGCCCTCTCTCTCTGAACCTCAGTGTTCTTATCAATAAAATGGGAATAAAAGCTAATGTACAAGGTTACTGCAATGATCACAAGTGTGTAAGAGGAGAGCGAGAATGAAGCGTTGGTGCTTCATGGCACAGTTTCAGTTTGGGATGATGGATAAAGTTCTGGAGATGGAGAGTAGTGATGCTGCATAGCAAAGTGAACGTACTTAAGGCCATGGAACTGAACACTCCAAAATGGTTAAAGTGGTCAATTTCATTTTGTATATTTTACCACAATTTTTAAAAAAGGTATGTAAAGATCCTAGCACAGTGCCTGGCTCTTAGCAGGTGCTCAGGAAATGCTAGTCTAATTCCTCTTATAAAATTTTTTAATTAAAAAAATGACAATACACAAAGTCAAATAAAATCATGCTCCTTTCTCTCTTAAATTGTGAGAGGCTCTGACTCTCAGGCAAAGCCAGCTGGCACCAGTACCGGGAGCACCACAGCGAGCGTCTGGGTAGGAGAAGGGAGGCTGCATGAATCATAATCCCTCAGGCATGTTCAGTTCCCCGTCCACCCCCAAACCCTGGTATGGCACCTCCCAGAACACCAATCCTAGAGCACCCCCAACATCTCGCAAAGAAAGGTGGGAAGCTTAAACCATTTCCCAGACCAGACTCCAGGTCATGAGGACAAAGGCATTCACTGTGGCAGCTGGCTCCTGTAAGCGGGAGGGTGACAAGACGCTAGTACTGAACACCAACTGCATAGGCCTGAGCTTATTCCAGTCCCCAGCATTAAGCTGATTGTATCTCTGATGCCTGTGGCTGGATTTAATGGACACAGGGACCAGTAGTCTCAAAGGCCCAGTAAAGGAAGATTAAAAATGCACTTGTCTGCAGTTCAGAGAAAACAATTAATGATTATGTGTTGTAAGTCATAAAATAGAGAAGGGGAAAAATAGATGACTTATCTCTAGGCACATTAGAACACTACTTTTGATGGGCAGGCTTAATTAATCTTGATGCAATGTTCAGACAGACTGTCATTAACATCCCTCGAATTTAGCCCAAGAAGAATGAAATACTTGGGGTACCAATATCCAATTAAATCCAAAACAATACTTACTTTAGGGTCTGAGCTCTTGAACTTTAACCTTTCCACCAACTCTATCATAGCCGCCTTCAGTCCGCCTGAGTCTTTGCTCTAGAAGAAAGGAAAGTCAGGGGTCATTAGACAGCACTTCGTTACTCTCTAGAACACAAACAGTATTTCCCGGGACAATGAAACGGAAGGCATTTTTCTCCCTTCCTATCAGCAAGAAGACTAAACAACTAAGGAAAGCTGTGTTGCCCCTTTTCCTCTTCTCTATGGACAAAGACGGTTGGGACATAAATTGCCCAGTGACCTGAGAGAACAACTGGAATGAAAATTAAACACAATTTGTATGGGGTGACTCACTGCTTCATCTCAGGGCTCAACTGTGCCATTATTCACTGAGGGCCAAAGCTTTGCAAGAGATTTCTATCCAAGATGTCTATTTTATGACCAAGTGATTTTGATTTTAAACTTCTAGATCACAAATATAGATGTATGCAATACTAATTATTCTTACAAAAATAAAAACAAACAAAAAAAATGTCCCAAGATTTAACTGGAAATGGCATTTCAGGGCGCTGGTTGAACACAGGTATTTGAGTCAGACATAAAACGTTTCAAATCTGGGGTCTACATTAACTAGTTAACTAACCTCAGGCAGGTTACTGACTGTCAAAACCTCCTCCCTTTTCAACAAAATGAAGATTATAACAAGGGTTATTTTGAAGCTTAATTGAAATGGTGTTTGTAAAGGCATGAGCATAATATGTGGCACATTGAGGGCTCAATCAATGTCCCCTATTATTACTGTTGTTGTTACTGCATTATAATGATTTAGACTAGCACAGTCCAATAGAAATATAAGGCAAAAATGCAAGGCACATATATAAGTTTCCAAGTAGTCAAAAAAACAAAAGGAAATTACTTTGAATACATTTTACTTAACTCAGTATACCCACAATATTGTCACCGCAACATGCAGTTTCAACATGAGGTATTTTATATGTTTTTTTTTCGTACCAGAGCTTTGGAATCTAGTGTGTATTTCCTACAGCCCAATGCAATTTGGACTTAGCAAGTTTCAAGTCCTCTGAAGCCACGTACAGCTAGTGATCGCTGCACTGGTTAGCACAGACCGAAAGCACAGACTAAAGCTACACTGCCTGGATTCAAGTCCCAAATCTACCGCTAGATCTGCGTGACCTCAGGCAAATCACACAGCCTCCCGGGCCTCAATTTCTTTATCTATAATATGAAGCTAATAACAGTACCCACTTCAGAGGGCTATAGTAAGGTACAACAAGCTCACATACATCAAGGTACTTGGAACAGGGCCTGGCATGTGGCAAAGACAACAGATGTGTGAGACATGTTTACTATTATTATCTGTCTCCCTCACAATATTTAAAACTCCTTAAAGGTAATAACTACCTCTTTTCTCTGTATCTGCGTCCAGCATCAAGGCGTTTTAAAAAGTATGCTGAACAAATGAATGAATGAATGAATGAATATGCAATCTTAAGATACAAATGCCTTAATAATAATACGTGTGTGCAGCACTAGATGAAAAGTCACATGAATTAGTTTGTTTTCTTATCTCAGCTTCTCGGGGATAGGACAGGATCTTTACCCTCATTTCACCAGTGATGGAAAGGAGGTATGAGAAAAATCAAGTTATTTTTATGGGTAAGGGACAAAAACAAGTGTAATATAATCAAACATGACAAACATCTGTTCTTCAAAATTGGCCTCAGACTCAGTGATATTTTCCCAATTTGGGAGGAAAATTCCAGTTTCTCCAAAACAGGGCATACTTAGTAAGTCTCCATCATATAGATTAAAATAGACTAAAGCCTAAATCCTTTCACTCCCTCTACCCTCCATTCTCTCCCAAGTCTACAGTAAAAATCTGATGTAACCTAAGATGGATATCTGCTTTAGATGTGCTCTCCAGACACAGCTGACATTCCCACCCTAACTGTGGTTCTAAGTTTTAGTTTGTATTTTCAAGATGATGACATCACTTCCCAAGTTTCATCGCCAATTTAAATCTTTAATCTCTGGTCTCACAGCAGACAGGTGGGAAAGGGAATCTGGAGGTCACATACCAGGAAGTGCGTGAGACCTAAAGTACCTAAAGAAGGGTTAAATTGCCAGACACAATCCTGCTTTTATGAGACGATCAGACAATAACGCCTGTCTGGTGATATCATTCCTCTAACCTGCTTCTCATGGGCTGAACAAGCAGGTCACTTGTCCCTGGAAAGCTCTCTTCCCCCACATCCCAGCTGCCAGCACCCATTTTAAGCTCTTCAGCAAGAGCCCTGATATATTATGACTTCCCCACCGCCCTGCCTCCCCCCACAGCTCTAGAGAACAGAAAGGAATGCACTAAACTGTGTCTTAAAACATTCAGAAGAGAAACAGGATGACGACGGAATCCCTAAGAAGCAGACAGCCTGCTTGCCGGCAGATGTGCCTTGTGAGGGGAGATAAGGGAACCCTTAGCCTTCTTTCATAAAAATCCAGTGGGTCAGCAGAATCCTTCTTCCTAGCAACAGCAGCACTGCCTACCAGGCGAGTGACAGAGGAGAGGCAGAGACCCTTCCTTCAGGAAATTCACCCAGACCACTCCCCACCCCGCTTTCTTTGAGAATATTCTCAAAGATAATTGGGGTGTATATGGAGCCAGCCTCTAAATGAGTGGTGGAAAAAAAAACCGTCCCTAATGGCTTAAAAAAAAAAAAAACTACCCTCCCCCCCAAATAAGCAGTTGGGAGACTCTCCTCTGACAGCTGCAGGGCTGTCAGAGTGAAAATGGACTACCCTGGCCCCAAAGCCACTGCCTTTCTTTTTTCACACTCCCTGGTCCCTTCCTGCACCTCAACAAGCCTTGTACACAGACGCTCAGGCTAGTACACCCAAGTTCTGGGAATATCTCTTTCAGTCACCCTGGGCCACACCTGGAACGTAAGAATGCACATATCAGGGGTGGGGTCTAATGGTTTGATTCATCTTTTGGAAGATGGGCTCAGAAAAAGCCTCTGCAGGCCCTGAGAGCAGGGTCAGGACATTTCATTAGATAATTCTTGGATTCTGGATACTTGGGAGAGTGGTCTAGAATGGGGCAGGGGGTGGTGGTGGTGGTGTAGTCGCTAAGTCGTGTCCGACTCTTGCGACCCCATGGACTGTGGCCTGCCAGGCTCCTTTGTCCATGAGATTCTCCAGGCGAGAATACTGGACTGGGGTGCCATTTACTTCTCCTCTAGAAGGGGGCAGGCATGGGCAAAGGAAGGGCCCTCTAAAGCACAGGGCAGGGGCACAGGTTGTCTATGCCTAAGGTGGTATTCGAGTATGAGTGTCTCCAAAGCATTGATTGGGTGGTATTGTGTTTTAATAGTTTGCTGAGGGCACTCATCAGTCAAAAGATAACTGGAATAGGTCATACTTACATACTTCCCTACTGTGGTGGAATGGAAGAGGTACCTCTGAAACTTGTGTTCTAACTGAGAAGTCAGAAGAATTCTAACTGTGGACACATGTGGATCCATAAATGGCCAGGTTCTACTACGTCAGTCCTTGGGGCAAGCACTGTGATGGTGATGAAGCAAGTGTCTCCTGATGGTGTTCTTCCTCACCTCCTTCCCACACGTAAGCCTATCCTTGTCTATGAACCTCTTTCCTCCCCTAAGAAGAGTGTAGATTAAAACAAGACAAGTGCTCTGTTGTGACACCCACCCCTCAAATTACAGAGCTGGTCAGTAGCAAAATCAGGATCAAAAAGATCCAAATGACAAAGATTTATAACATATACAAGAGAAGAGGCTGGAACACATGGGAAAATACATAAGGGATTCCTATAAATAAGAAAAAGCCAAATAAGCACAAAAGAAATCCCAACACAGGATATGAACATAATAGAAATGTGAAATGGCTAATACACATATGAAAAGATGTTAAAAGATGCTCAAACTTACTTGTAATTTTGATATCATTTCTTATCCATCATACTTATCCAAATCAAAAAAAGTTTTGATTTGATAACACCAAGTGATGAGAGACTTTGGGGAGGTTGGGAATTTTCATGTCGCTGACATAACAAAGCTACTTTGAAATCACATGCCAAGCAAGTCCATTTTTCACCTTCTTCCCTTGAGAAACACTAACATGTGTCAAGGAGGTATGCCCAAAAATAATTATTGCAGCACTGTTTTTAATAGTAAAAACCTGGAAATAGCCTAAGCATCCATCAATTGTGGGTGGCTAAATAAACTATGGAATTACAAATGAGGTCTGATATGGCAAATAAAAAGAATGAAGTAGACCGGTATGTACATGGCAATGCACAATGCTGAATTTTGAAAAGCTTGCCAAACAAGGCATACTATATCGCTTATTTAAAGAAATATAAACCTATTCTATGGGTTACATATGTATGTAAAAGATTAGAAAAGCAATGACTTGGGGCGACTGGTAGTGGGAATAGTGGTAGGAAGAGTCTTAGACTTACTTAAATGTATTCCTATTGTCTAATTAGGATTTAATACACAAAAGGCGGGGGGGGAGCGGAAGACCGACCCAGAGTTTCTGCTTCTGGTGTCTCTCTCCTTAAATTTGCCTACGTATAAACACCAGGGCACTGTTCCCTTTGCAGCAAACATGAACCAAAGGTATAAGAGAAGATTCTCCACCTAGGACTCACATATCGATTTCAGGGAGTTTGAAACCCCCAAACTATACACAAGATTTGGAAAGTACATGCACTATTCTGTGAAAAGGGACTGGCACATTCCTCAAAGTTCCCCCAAAGTTTAATTTTCCTAGTGTAAAGGGCACTGCATAAAGAGAAGGGAGAACCAGGCTTCATTCCTACTAATTGCTATGTGAGCTTGGAAAAGTCATTTTATATCTCAGAGTTTCTGTTTCTCAACTTGTAAATGAGGAAAAGGGGCCAAATCAGAACCTACAAATTCACAGGTCACAGCCTTTGTTTTGTTTTTAGTGTTGTCCCACACCAGCATGCTAGGAATTTTAAATTAATCGCCAACACTTAAAGACCAGGAGATATGCCATAATGAAGATTGCTGGCTTCTTCGGAAAATCTGAGAGGTCTGACTGTACTGGGCTCCCCTTCCACCCAGCAGCAACTGGCGGAAGCTGAGTAGCAAATCCCCACTTCGGGCAAGGCAAGCTCCCTTCAGGACGCCACAGTTACTCTGGATGGCTTCTCATTTATATTACCTTGCTGTTCCCTGTAGACATCTCAAGTTGCCACCCTTAGCAGCAACTCAGAGTTTTTTACCTCTAAGGGTTTTTGTATTTGAACACCAAGAATGGTGGCATGTCTTTCCCCCAAGGGATTCAGAATACCTCATAAATACATGTACATCCAAAACAGAGAAATAATATAGTTCATTCTAATGTAAACATTCTTTGAAAAATGGGCAAGAGGTAGAAACAAAGGTGGAATACGGCAGGTAAAGGGGGCATCAGAACAGGAAGTGTTTCTTGACAACCAGTCTCTATACTCTCAGAGGAGTCAGTCTAGTCTAACGCCTATTACCACCTGGGGACCAAAAGAACAGTCACGTGTCAGTAGAAACGTAAAAACAACTTAGTATCTTAAATGAAAATGAAATGAAATCAAGTCCTCAGTCATGTCCGACTCTTTGCGATCCCATGGACTGTAGCCCACCAGGCTCCTTGGTCCATGGGATTTTCCAGGCATGAATACTGGAGTGGGTTGCCATTTCCTGCCACTTCCTTCTCAGTATCTTAAACTGGCTCCTAAATACTGAATTCTGTATTACAAAGTATCAGAAGATGCTGGGTTGCAAAAGAATATTGGCTGCCTGTTTGTTGTTGTTGTTGTTTTTTCTTTTCTATCCCAGTGGCCTTGCATTGGTACCATGCTTTCAAAAAGGAAAAAAAAAAAAATCAATCCAACTTTCTATCATTTTCACAAAAAGTTTTTTGGGGGAGAAATAATGGAAAAGGATTGGGAGATAGAATGTATAAGAAGTCCTCCTAAGGAATCCAACCATAAAGCAAAGTCCTGACAAAATGAAATTAAACCGATTTTAGTATCATCACACCATGTCCAAAAATTCTTTTCCAAGTTCTTCACATGACTTGATTTTCCAACTCCAAATCCACTCCTTTGTTAGGTAACCACCTTTACACAGTTGCTCAGATGCAAAATCATTTTTTGGGTCTAAGAAAACCTATCACCAAGTCTTTTCAGACCTAACTCTAAAACCTAGGCCAAGTTCAATTACTCTTTACCATCTCTACTACTCCCTGCTTGTCTGAGGTCCAAGAAGCAATACCGCTCCCCTCACCTACCCTACAGTCCCTTCTCCGCACAGGCAACAGAGTGAAATTTAAAATATAAAAGGATATATATGACTTCCATTCCTCATACACATGAAGTCAGAGTCTATCATTCACAAGTTATACCCCACCAGGTTCACGCAGGCCCAAAGGATGGACAGGAGGACAGTGGGGGTGCCTATAATGGCTTTCCCCAACTTGTCCCCATTTCTTACTGGAAAGAAAACGGAGGCTATTTTCTAAGCAGAAAGAAAAGGGTGTATTGCCCCTGCCTCCTCTCTGCTTCTATAAAAATTTCCCACAGTTCAGAATGTAAAACAGAATTTAAAGAGGACAACCAGCAAGACTTGTGAACCTAAAATTAGACATACCAGCTGTGTTTTGGTTAGCTAGTGCATAAGGCACCAGCAGGACACTGCAATATACAGGAGCCTCTCCTCTGAAGACAGGTTTTTCACCAGCCTTTCTACCCACCAGAATAGAGCAGGCAGAAGGAGCAGAAGGAGAGGGGGCTGACCAGTTTCCACCCAAAGAAACTTGGTGTCCGAACTTCTGTCAGACTAACTGGTCTGGAATTGAACTCAGAATAGAACCATAGATGGCTCTGTAGGTGTAGCAAGAGTCACTAATGGCTGAGGGATTATTATATTCCAGGCACTGTGCTAAGATCTTTACGTGTATTATTTGGTTTTCACTACAGCCCTAAAAGGAGAAATAATTATTGTGGCCATGTTACAAATGATGAAACCAAGATTCAGAAAGAGAGGATGAATTCTCCAGCATGACACAGGTAACAAGTAGCAGAGCCAGGATTCAAATCCATGGAGGGCAAAGCCAATTAAGGCAAGACAGCCTGGTCTTTCATATTCATTCTCCCATTTCTCCTTAGTAAGACACTCCAGTTTTAGCTGGACACACCATGGCCTGAAAAAAAGACTGCTTCCTAGCACCCCCTCTTGCAACTAGATAATGCCATGGGGCTGAACTCTGACCACTGAAATATAAACAGCAATGTGTGCAACTTCTGGAAGGTTCTCTTAAAGGGTTCTCTTCCCTTCTTCACGTTCCTGTGCCTGCCATCCTGGAATTCAGATGTATTGGCTGGACCTCCAGTAGTCATCTCGGTCTGTGACAAGGACTATACCCTGGGGATGCCATAACAGAGGTAGAGACAGCCTAGATTCCTAGTAAGTTCATGATTCCTCCATACCAGCTTTAGACAGCCTGCTGCTGCTGCTAAGTCGCTTCAGTTGTGTCTAACTGTGTGTGACCCCATAGGCGGCAGCCCATCAGGCTCCCCCGTCCCTGGGATTCTCCAGGCAAGAACACTGGAGTGGGTTGCCATTTCCTTCTCCAATGCATGAAAGTGAAAAGTGAAAGTGAAGTCGCTCAGTCGTGTCCGACTCTTCGCGACCCCATGGACTGCAGCCTACCAGGCTCCTCTGTCCATAGGATTTTCCAGGCAAGAGTACTGGAGTGGGATGCCATCGCTTTCTCCGTTAGACAGCCTATTTCCTTACATACAAGAGAGAAAACATCCATCTTGTTTGAGCTGTCATTATTTTGGAGTTTTCCACATTACTTCACTATTTTAGATGCAGTTGAACTTACTATAAACATTGATGTGGTAAATCCCTATGCAATAGTCTCTTTCCTTGATGCCCTGTGATTATTAGAGATTATTATACTTCATATCATACATTTATAGAACATATCATGTATATCTACTCCCCAGCAGGCACTGTGCTAGGTGCAGGGAACAGAAAGATGACATACAGTCCTAATCCTAGAAGAATTCATAACATAGGACACAGACGTGTTGGGAAGAAATAATAGTGAAATAACAGGCTGTTGCTATGGGAACACCAAGGCCAACCGCCCAGCACTTGAGTGGTACCTACCCAGTACAAGCACATCAAATACCCAGCTCAAATACCGCATCCTCTAAGAAAGCCTTCCTGATTACGTCTCCAGCTGAAATTCACTTCTCTTTTCTCTGAGCCCCAGTGCGTGCATTCTAAGTTGTTCCAGTTGTGTCCGACCTTTGCGACCATGTGGACTGTGGTCTGTCGGGCTCCTCTGTCCACGGCATTCTCCAGGCGAGAATACTGAGCCCCCGTGACATACTATTTGTACCTCCTTTCTAATATTTACACACAAATAGGCGTGTGAAAAAGAATATGAGCTTTCCGATGTCAGGAATCTTTCTTTTTCTCGGTATCTGTCACGTGGTTCACCCTAAGTGCTCCAAAACTCACACAAATAAAATCAGCTTAAAAACACCAGGTTTTGACAATAAAGCTAACTATATGCTCTAGTCTGGATATATTTTCTCTAATATTCTATTGAAGTTAAAAGCAGATTACTCTATCTGATCAAAAACTAGCTAAATACATCTGAACTGAGCTTAATTTATAAATACATGTTCAACAGGAACAATTTAGCATAACACAATGCACATCAGGGTCATTGTCCATATAGTTATTTGCCATAAATTATGGATTTACCACAGTGTATTTGGAAGCTTTTGCTTGCTTGGTTTTATTTTTTTCATTCTTGATTAATTTCTGATATCTGTAAAGGGCATCAATATTGATTTTTTTTTATCCTGGTATCATGTTGGCTTGACCCCTAGCATAGTCACTCACACACACACACACACACACACACACAGGCAAGATTCTCATCTCTACCCCACATATCTGGACTAAAGTATTTGCTTCACCCCTTCTTTGTGCTGCCTCCTCTTCCGAGAGGTCATGAGCATCTGTGCTCCTTCCTGCCACATGACAGGTTTAGCCTCTGGCTCTGGATATTCAAACACACAACAGAAACAAGAGTGTGAAGCTGAGCCAATTATCCCAGACTGAACTGTAACTTCAAGCGGAAGACACACCAACACCAACAGATCTCTAGCTTCTCAATTGTGGGTCAGATGCATGGGAAGAGAAAAGGTGGATGTTATCAGTGGACAGACAGGGCAACCTCCATTTGTGGGCTGTGTCAAGAAAAGGTGACACCACAGGCACATAGTCCTTTATCCCCAGCGTGGCTTAAGAATTACATACCTACTACATCAGCAAACTTACCCTGAAAAGTAATCACCTGATAGCACAATATGTCTATTAATCCATTCTGCTGCTGCTGCTGCTAAGTTGCTTCAGTCGTGTCTAACTCTGTGTGACCCCATAGACAGCAGCCCACCAGGCTCCCCCGTCCATGGGATTTTCCAGGCAAGAACACTGGAGTGGGTTGCCACTTCCTTCTTCAATGCATGAAAGTGAAAAGTGAAAGTGAAGTCGCTCAGTTGTGTCTGACTCTTTGCCATCCCATGGACTGCAGCCCACCAGGCTCCTCCGTCCATGGGATTTTCCAGGCCAGAGTACTGGAGTGGGGTGCCATTGCCTTCTCCAAATCCATTCTATTCTGATTGAAAGATTGGGGCAGAGAAAAAGAGGGCACTTCCTGGGAGAGAGTGCGAACAAAGTCTGGACTGTTTCTCACAAGAGTCCCCTTGACACTATGTACCCTTAATTCCATGGTCTTCCTTCTACAAACCAGTAACTCCAGTCTAACTATGAGATGAAGAGGTGACAAATCCCAAAAGAAAGACATTCTACAAAATACCTAACCATTCCCAAAGATTTTTATTTTAGGCTGGGGTGAGGCCAATCATAGCTATTTTCTAAAGAATCCCACTCCACAGGTGATTCCAAAATGTGGCAACAAGGTGAGAAACACACTGTCTTGTTAACCTACTTCCTACTCCTCTTTCATTCCATAATGGCCTTTTCGCTGTCCTTCCAATACCCCAAGGTCACCTCTACCTTTTTTCTTCTTAGATTATAAGTGTAATTTTAATAATAAAGATTGGGGGAAGAGTCATACCCTTAACAAAATTTGATGGCTTTTCCCCTGCACTTAACCCTGCAGAAGCCCTCTAGGCTCCTCTAATGAAGTTCCACCCACCGTGAGTGCTGAATCCCCTTTCACCTTAGTCTTAGCTTTTGTCTTCTTGTGTCTTATTCTATACAAATAAATGGTTTCCCAGGTGGTGCAGTGGTAAAGAATCCACCTGCCAATGCAGAAGATGCAAGAAACGTTGGTTCGATCCCTGGGTCAGGAAGATCCCTGGAGAAGAAAATGGCAACCCACTCCAGTATTCTTGCCTGGAAATGCCATGGACAGAGGAGCCTGGCAGGCTACAGTTCATGGGGTTGCAAAGAGTCAGACACAACTTGAGCACACACATACAAACAAATGACACTGAGTGAAGGACTGTGTAGCCAGTGCTTTATGGTTTTATTAGAAGATACCCCAAATCCATTCAGTCAGGAATAAAACTATAAATAGGGACATTACAGCAGAAATTCAACCCTTTGCCTCCCTACCAGAGCTGCTTCTTAGGAGCTGACCGCACGGGCAGAGCCACCGGCCGTCAGGAGACGCAGCAGTGGCACACCCCGCCTCCAGCCCCTCCAGCCCCAGCTGTTCTGAGCATGCGCCCCAATCCTTCCAGCCACCTGCTACCAGTGTGCCCTCCCTGAGCTACCCCCTGCAGTTGTTCCCACTTAACCAAATATTCTGCCCTCCTAATATCCATCCAAGTTAAAGACACATCCAAGGACAAAGGGAGTGGCTTCAAAACCTTTGGATCTGTCCATAGCAAAGCAATGTTAAAAACCCCACAGATGCTTATAAGTACTTGCTGGAGTCTGTCAATCACTTCTCCCTTTGCCATTTTATAAGACTCCACCTTTTCTTCGGGTGATCTTAGAATGAACTAGACAAGTGCATTTCAAACCACAGAACTTAACCCACTAGTGTGCAATGAAATCAATTTATTGGAAGAATCTTCAGGGTTTTTTTTGGACAGAAAAGAAGAGAAACAGAGCAGAATATATCGTATGCAGTAAGGTTAACAGTGTTCCATTTGTGTCAGTTAAATGTGTATGTGTGTGTGTGTGTGTGTAAACTAGACCACAATGTAAACTATATTTCCCCTACTGTAAGTTATGTTAAAAATAATTTTTTAACTTGCTGGTCTAGAGTTCTGAATATATGTAATTGCACTTACATTGTTCAACCAAAACAATTCATTAACTATAGCTATGAATGCAAATTCCCATGGCAACATAATTTTCATATGAAAATATCCATGAACCAGATCAAGCTCCTTTGTTAAGACTCCATGACCTATTTTCACAATAAGAAACTATGGTCACAGTAAGAGAAACCTGCGTATCTGAGATGAGATGTTCTGAGCCAGATGAGAGGTCATAATATGGGCTGTGTAACTGTATTTCTATGATAAAGCTGGAGCACAGGCTCCATACAAGTTTGGGCCCATAGAATCCTTTGGAGACCAAATCCTCTGGAGCCAAACTGAAATACAGTACAGGAGGAAAGGCAGGACTTTAAAGGTCATTTCAGAGATTAAGGGTTAAACTCATCCCTTCGAGGTGTTTGCCTTAGTCCTTCTGGCTTAGCCTTCAGGTTGCCTCTGCCTAGATCCCCTCTTGCTCTACCATCTCCCTGGTTTTCTGACCATTCTGGCCTGCCAACTCTTAAGTTTGCTTTACTCTAGCCCTTGGCAACAATTTGATCTTCTACTGCCAACATAAGCCACTCACGGTCCAGTCTGGCATTGAGATCTCAAAACATATATTGTTTAAATTCCTCTTAACTCTAAACTTATACATTTAGCAAGACTCCTCCTATAATAGTAACAAAGACAACAGCTAACATTTAAAGAGCACTCACAATGTGTTTGGAGAAGGCAACGCACTCCAGTGCTCTTGCCTGGAAAATCCCATGGACGGAGGAGCCTGGAAGGCTGCGGTCCATGGGGTTGCTGAGGGTCGGACACGACTGAGCGTCTTCACTTACACTTTTCCCTTTCACGCATTGGAGAAGGAAATGGCAACCCACTCCGGTGTTCTTGCCTGGAGAATCCCAGGGACGGGGGAGCCTGGTGGGCTGCTGTCTCTGGGGTCGCACAGAGTCGGACATGACTGAAGCGACTTGGCAGCAACAATGTGTTAAGCATTGTTAAAGTTGTTAAGCATTGTTAAAGTTTTATCACAAACTAGATTATTTTACTCTCACAAAACACTATTTCTTAACTTTATACCCATTTTAGAGATATAAAAACACAGCCAACTGTTAAGTAACTTGTCCAGGGTCTAAAAGCCAATGGCAGAACTAGGATACTTCTGTCCCTCTCTAAACCCATAATGTTGTTTCATTTTTCCTTTGTATCACTTACTACATGCTTATGTGCCCATTTGTTCTATTTTCTTCCAATACAATGTATGCTCCAGCAGAAGTAGACTTTTTCCATCTTGCTATGTTTCCAACGCTTAGAAAGTACTCGCCCTTGGCTGATGCTCAGTAAATATTTGGTGAAAGAATAAGTGCAGTATAACAAAGATTCTCTTCTCTAGCCATTATCACGCCAAAACACTTTTAATATTCTCAGAGACCTACTCTCTTGTCAATAGGTAAATGTACACTGTCTTCAAAAGATATGAAACCAGACGTGAAATGAAACTAATTAATGCTGCAATCAAGCTCTGACCAAGTTCAAATTTTTACTAGGTAGAAATGATCAGCCCCTCTTCCTAGCTGCCTTTCAGAGCAAATGGTATGCCCTTTGTGAGGGGGGAAAATATGACTCTAGTATCTAGAGTTCTTTTAAACAGAGTGTCTAACATTGAATGAAAAATGATGAGAGATGAAGAATCATGAAAATATGGCAAATAATCAAGAATCAGACCCCAAAAGATAAAGAGAAATGGATCTTTTTTAAAAAAAAAGAGCCAAATAGGTGCCCTAGAGTTGAAAAACAATACCATAAATTAAGAATTTAATGTCTGCATCTCCTTTCCTGCCCTGGATATAGAACCATCATACCATCTTTATAGATTCCAGGAGGTTTAAAAGGGAAGGAACATATGTATACCTATGGCTGATTCATGTTGACGTATGGCAGAAACCATCACAATATTATAAAGTGATTATCCTCCAATTAAAAATGATTTTTTTAAAAAAGCTAAAAAAAAATTAATGACTGACACTCATTGGAATACTTTCAGCTGAAATAGTTAAGTAAATAAATAAATAGGGAGGTCTATGGAGTGATTTCCAAGACATACTACTAAGTTAAAGAAAGCAAAACATAAAAGAGAATTTCTATTGCTCCAGAACCCACAATTCAAGTTTCACCATGAGAAAAACATCAGACAAATCCAAACTGAGGGACAGTCTACCAAATACCTGACTGGCACTCCTCAAAACTATCATGATCAAAAACAAAAAACTACAATGTGGCCAGAGGACCCTGGCACTGAGGTCATCAGAGAAAAAACTGGTGAAATTCTAATAAGGTTTAGTAGTACTGTTCCAATGTTAACACAAGCAGAGTATAAGAAACAGTTCTATTGATCTGAGTACATTTACTGATCACAAGAAACTGGGATGTGCACTTGATTATAGGCAGAAAGTGATGTTGGGGGAGGGGGATGCCACTTCAAGAGCACATGAACCGAGAACTTTCAGAGGTTCAAGCTGGTTTAGGAAAGGCAGAGGAACCACAGATCAAATTGCAAACATCCGTTGGATCATAGATAAAGCAAAAGAGTTCCAGAAAAACATCTACTTCTGTTTCACTGACTACGCTAAAGCCTTTGACTATGTGGATCACAACAAACTGTGGAAAATTCTGAGAGATGGGAATACCAGACCACCTGACCTGCCTCCTGTGAAACCTGTATGCAGGTCAAGAAGCAACAGTTAGAACCAGACATGGGACAATAGACTGGTTCCAAATTGGGAAAGGAGTACGTCAAGGCTGTATATTGTCACCACGCTTAACTTACATGCAGGGTATATCATGCAAAATGCCAAGCTGAATGAAGCACAAGTTGGAAGCAAGATTGCCGGGAGAAATATCAGTAACCTCAGATATGCAGGAGACACCACCCTTATGGCAGAAAGGGAAGAGTAACTAAAGAGCCTCTTGATGAAGGCAAAAGAGGAGAGTTAAAAAGCTGGTTTAAAACTCAACATTCAAAACATGAAGATCATGGCATCTGGTCCCATCACTTCATGAGAGATAGATGGGGAAACAGTGATAGATTTTATTTTCTTGGGCACCAAAATCACTGCAGATAGTGACTGCAGTGAAGCCTTGCATACTGCAGTCCATGGGGTCAGAGTCGGACAGAACTGAGTGACGGAAGGAAAACAATACAGGGGTCCTAAACAAGTGTACACTTAGGTCTTAGCAGAAGCAAACTCAAAGCCTCTTTTGAAGAATCCAGCTTCATGCCAACGCTTGGGAAATACCCCCAAAATAATTTTTTAAAGGTAATGAAAAGTTACTCAAATATAACAAGCACAAAAGGAAATTATGAAACCTGAAAACCACCACCAAAAACAATAGCTAGCAGAGAGAGATCTACAAAGTCTTCACATACTGGAAATATCAGTGACAGACTATAAATCAACATGCTTACTGTTCTTAAAGGAATAAAGCGGATAGCAACAGTATGAAAAAAAGATAACAAGAGGATATGATTCATAGATCTATACTAGCATATTTGAAAATGTAAACAAAATGGACCAACTTCTAGGAAAATGTAACTTATCGAAATTAACTCAAAGGAAAATAGACAACCTACATAGGCATATAACCATCAAATAAATTGAATCCATAGTCAAAAATACCATAAAAGAATAACAAAATAAATTCTTTCTCTCTCTCATTTCAGATGCAAATGGCTTTCCTGGTCAGTTTTATCAATCATTCTAGGAAGAAATATTCCAATCTTATACAAACACTTCCAGAGGATTAAAACAGGAAGAAAATATATGAGAAGCAATACATCCTGACTCATACTACGAAGCCAACATAACCTTGATAGCAAAATCTCAAGAGGACATTACAAGAAAGGAAATTTACAAGCCAATTTCTCTCATAAATATAAATGAAAACTCCTACATAAATTATTAATAAGTTAAATTCAAAAACATAAGGACACTTCATCAAAACCAAGTTGAGTTTACCTCAGAAACGGTAGATTGTTTTAACTGAAAAATATTATAATAAAAAGGATGAAAATAAGACTATATATATGTACACACCTGTATTTGCAAAAAGAAACACTTGAACAATAAGTGAAAAAACTAATAAAAGCAGTTACCAAAGGTGAAAAAGAGGTTTTTGAGACATATGAACATAATACTGATTTTCAAATCACTTAGTATATCAATTAATGCAATTCATCACATCAGCACAGCAGAAGAGTAAAATCACATGAACATGCGACAGATGCAGAAAAAGCATTTGATAAAATTTAATATCCATTCAGTACTAAGGAAAAGCCCTTAAACTTGGACTAGAAGGGAAATTTTCTTAATCTGATGCAATATATCTGTGGGAAAAAAGTTATACTACACTTGTGAAATGTTATGAATTATCCCTCAGTTAAGAACAAGGCAAAAATACCTACCATCAGTTTTATTCAACATTATATTTGGCGGGCCTATCCACAGCATCAGGGCAAGGAGGAAAAAAAAAACAAGCATAAGGACTGAAAAGAAACAAAAACTGTCCCTCTTGAAAATAATATGATAATGTGTGTAGAATACATTTACAGGTTTACTATTAAAATCATAAGACACTTTAAATGAAAATCAGTATATAAAAGTTAATCATATTCCTATATACAATTAGGGGGAAAATTAAAAACATTTTTTACAATACTATAAAACTGTAAGTACCCATGAATAAACTTCCCAGTAATGTATAAGATCTCCAAGAAAAAAAACAATTATAAAACTTTATTGTGAGGCAATGTAAAAGACCTAAAAAAATGGATCAGATGACTTCATTTTGTAATGGCATTAATTCTCCTTGTATCAGTTTATAATTTCAATACAATACAAAAAAAAAGTCTTGCCGACTCTTTTTATTTTTAATATAGGACTTTGTGGTATGATTCTAAGAAATGCAAAAGGTCAAGACTGGTTAAGACACTCTTTGAGAAGAACCAAGTGGACAGACTTGCTCTACCAGATATTAAGTCATGTTACTAACTTATGGTAACTAAGAAAACATGTTGCTCATGCAGGAATATACTAACAGATCAATGGTACAAAACAGAAGTGCCAAGAAACACACCGCACACATACAGGCATTTGATAGATGACTGGTGGCACAGCAGGTCAGTACAGAAAGGAAAGGCTTTTCGATAAATGCTGCTAGAGCAACTGGCTATCTGTCCAGGGTGAAAAGTGAAGTTGAGCCGCCACCTCCACTACCCAAAGAATCAATACTAAGTGGAACAAGACACAAAAAGAACTAATGATAAAGGAAGTTACTGATAAAGTTTATTAACTTAAAACGAAGAACTTCTCTGTTCAAGGCACAATTTTTTAAAAAATGAAAAGAAAAAGAGAGTAGAAGATATTTGTAATCCATAAAACAAAGAAGTCAGTTATATATATGTGTGTGGGTGTGTGGGTGTGTGGGTGTGTATATAAATTCCTGTAAATTAATGAGAAAAAGACAACCCATATGAAAAATGAGCAAAAGACCTGAATGAGTAGTTTGCAAAAAAAAGAAAAACACAAAGGACATTCAAAATAGCTTTAAATTTTAAACAAGAAGAAACCATGACATATCCATATGACCGACGAAAGTTAAAAATTCTGTAATAGCAAGTATTGGTGAAGATACTGAGAAAAAGGAACTCTCTTACACTCTTCATGGGAATGCAAATTGGTACAATTTTGGAAAACAGTTGGCAACATCTAGTATTATTGAAGATATGCATAGTGTGTGACCCAACAATCACACTCCTAGGTTGATATTCCATTGAAATGTATGTAGATGTGCAGCAGGAGATATATACAAGAATGCTTGTATCAACACTATTTACAATAATCAGAAGCTCCAGAATTTGGAAATCAGATATTCATCCTTGACAGAACAGGTAACTTGTGCATTATTTATAAAATGGAATTCTACACAACAATGAATATGAACAGTCACCCACTGGATGAATCTCACAAACACAATGTTGAAAGAATGAAGCAAATTCCAAAAGAATGCATGATAACAATACAAGAGCAGTATCAACTGTGTCAAGTTCAAATAAGTTTAGAAATGCATAAATGTGGTAAAAGTATAAAGATAAGCAAGGAAATTACCACCACAAAAGTCAGGATAATGGCTACCTAAGGGAAAGGGAGATGGCTGTAACTGGAAAATTATAAAAAGGGCATTGGGCTTCAATAGTGCTACTAATAATCTATTTCTTCATCTAGGTGGAAGTTCCAACAGTATTTGCTTTACAGTTGTGAGACTGTGCATGTTTTTATACACTTGGTGCATTTTACAATTTTAAAAAAGAGGGAAAATCCTAATATAGCAGATATCCTTACCAAAGTATTTGCTATCCCAGTGGCAGCAACTGCAAGGTTGCTTAGAGAAACAAAAGATGTTACAATGACAATAAGCTAATGAACTAATCACCTAATGAACTGATCACTCACTTTCCTGCCTGGTTAACTCCAGATGTCTCTCTCACTGATTGTAAGCATCCACAGTATAAATAAAAGGCAAATCATCTTCAAATTCATTCATTCAACAAATATTTATTAATATTTATAATATTTCCATACACTGTTCCAGGACACCAGCACGGTTCAAGATAAATAAAGGCCCTGCCCTCCTGCAAAAGATACAGGACAGGGAAACCCCACTCCCAGACGAATTTTGCCTTCACTCTCTCATTCTCTTTTCCAAACAAGCATCAAAGATGAAGAATTAAACCGGACCTCAGGAACACACATAAAGTTATCATCAAAACCTAACCTTAGGGAGTCTCTTCACTACGGAGGAACCACATACGTCGGTTCTCTGGCTAAACTATGGTTTGCTACGTTTTCAAGTAGGCAAAATGACTGCCTTATCAAGAACCTTAAGTCAAGGCACTAGTCTCAACAATGGAGATGCTGTGGGAACTGGCTTAAATGGAGTCAAAATCCCAAGGAACGGCATCCAAAGACCAGAGGCTTGTCATTTTCCAGACACTGTACCCTAGACTTTGCGTATACATTTATTTTTCTCAGGTCAGAGTCCAGAACTTCCATCTGATTCTCAAAAGAGTTCAATCACAAAGGGGCCATTAAGCACTGCTCCCAACAAGTTGAACAGGCCAGCTTTCTAGGAACATGGTGAATGTGAATATGGCTACAGGAAGGCCACGTGAGTTGAAACCCACGTGTCCTGACCTCTGAGGCTATGCTCCGAATGACTAATACTTACTCTTAGTTCCTCGAAGGCTTCATCGAGGGTGGAGAGGTGGTGGCCATGGTGAGCCCCAATGACTGGGCAGAGCACACAGATGAGCTGCTTGTCTTCCTGGCAATAGGTACTCAAATCAAGCCCATGGTCCGGACACTTCCTCTTGGCCACTCTCTCTGCTTCCATTTCTATTTCGGGGTCAAACTCGCTTTCTGCCTCCGTTTCTCCCTCGGCCTCAGATTCCCCTTCTTCCTGGTTGTCCTCCTCGGCTTCGCTCTCTTGCTCGTCCTCCATTTCTTCCTCACTGTCTTCCTCGCTCTCGTCCTCGCTCTCTTCCTCTGTCTCGCTCTCTTCCTCGGGCTCACTGTCTTCCTCGGACTCGATCCCTTCCCCCGCCTCGTTTTCTAGGGCTTTCTCATTCTCCACCGGGGCCTCGACTGCTTCCTCCCCGGCCCCATCCCCGCGGGCTCCCGGGGTCCAGGCCTGGGCAGCGCAGTGAACGTACTCGGCCAGATGGTGTCTGGGGAACTTCTGCCCGTGCGCCTCCGCGTGGTGGCGGCAGTAGCAGAAGCCGCATTCTCGGCACACTTCCTCGGCCCCCGGAGCCTCGTCGGGCTCGCACTCATCACACGTGCCGTCGTGCGGCAGCTCCTCGAAGGCCGCACCCCCTCCGGAGGCCATGTGGAGGCTCTGCCTCGGCCCGGGCTTCTGGGCTACCGATCTCGCCGTCTAGCCTCGGAGCGGCCTCCACCCCAGGCCGGGCCCGTCCCAGGGACTGGCCGCGCTGTGTCCCGCAGCCTCGGGGCCGCTGCTGCCTGCTCCCGGTAGCCCGCGTCCGGCGGAGGAGCGAAGGGCCTCCCCGCCGGCTCGGCAGCTCGGCGTCCGCTGCGCTTCCTCCCGCGGTTGGGGCACTTCCGGCGCGGCCTCCCCGCGCCCCCGTCGGCCCCCGCGCCGCGCCGCCCGCTCGGCCTCCCGCTGCCCCCGACGAGATCGCGGAGCCGTGGGACCTCCGCGCCGCCCCGGTTCCACTTTGCCTCCCCCCTCCCCCCAATCAGGCGGCCTCCTTTCACTTCCTGAGTCACTTAAAGTGGCGATGGTCCTTTTCTGCGTTTCCCGCGGGGGCTCAGCATCCCCGCAAGGAGGGGAAAGATGGAAGAGGTGTCCAGTTCACTCTGCTCACTCTGGAGGCGGGAATTGCGCCCCCCCATCCACCCCGGCCTCCTCCACTCGCTCTCTGGAGTTGTCAATCTGACTTTTCCAGGTCACTAGGCAGGTGTACAGGTGCATTTCAACCTCCTTCCTTCGAATTTGTTGCTGACCGTCTCAGCCCCCGCTGCTGCCTGTTCTGCAACGTGCCAGAACAGTGTTGTTTACCAGACTGAACCTGACCCCTTGGGATTTCCAGGGGGAAAGGTTGTGTTTGTTCCTCTAGGCTCAGGGAATCGGAGTCAGAATGAGCAAACAGACATTTTCGATCTAAAGCAATACTATGCTTTGTCTATTTGCAAAGTCTATTTGCATTCTTGCTCTCTTAGGGGCTCCGAAACTCTAGAATGGTAGCCTCTGTGCCTTTTTTTGAGAGCTTGCCTTGGGTTTGGCTGAGATGTCAGTGAAAATAGGTAGGGAGAGACAGTATTAGTCGAGTGAGAGTTCTAGTATGCAGTCATTATCCTTTATGTAAGGAGGCCATCTGGATTCAGACTGGTTCCTGGAGAAAGAACGAGGATTGTTATTTATTAACCAATACTAAAGAGCCAGGAATTGAACTGGATCTTTTTTGGCTCTTTAAAAGCCAAGTTGGGAAAAGCCACTGCCCAAGGACCCACAAATCCTGGTACTACAACTCACTAGCTTTGCAACTATGGAGAAGTTAATTGATAATTCTCTTTTCCACTTAAAATAAATAAATATATATATATATATGCAAAGTGGAAATAATAATAATACCTACTCTTAGGCCTATTTCGTGGATGAAATGTAAAGGTACCTGCCTTGTAGAAGTATTCACTATATTTTAACTGTTATTGGCACAAATTATAATTAGTGCACATAATGACCCTTAACACATTTTGGCTGGCTGCTGTTTTAAGCAACTCCCCACCTCTACATCATATATATGTCTCTCCATTCATAGAAGAGCTTTTGATTTGTTTATTTGGGAATGGAAATGGACACTTTGATCTAGTCCAGGGAGAAACTGAGATATAGTTGAGAAGAAGGAAGGGAACTGGGATCGTGTCTGTTTTTTATTGATTCACTTAGATACATTTGAGCTAGGATTTCTAGATGATCTTCACAAAAATGCCAGGGGATTGGGGGGGATATAAAAATCATTTAAAATAATTTTTAATACCTGTACCTATGCTGCTGCTACTGCTGCTAAGTCGCTTCAGTCATGTCTGACTCTGTGCGACCCCATAGACTGCAGCCCACCAGGCTCCCCAGTCCCTGGGATTCTCCAGGCAAGAACACTAGAGTGGGTTACCATTTCCTTCTCTAATGCGTGAAAGTGAAAAGTGAAAGTGAAGTCGCTCAGTCCTGTCCAACTCTTTGTGACCCCATGGACTGCAGCCTACCAGGCTCCTCCACCCATGGGATTTTCTAGGCAAGAGTACTGGAGGGGGTTGCCATTGCCTTCTCCACCTGTATCTATGATGTATGCTTTATTTCTGTGCAGCTTTTGTCAGAGATTTTATTTTGAAAAAAATCTTTTGTTTTATTAACCTCAAAGCAATTCTAGGGAATTGCTTTGAGGAATCCAAAGGTTCGTTTTGTTCCAATTCCATACACATTTCTATTTTTTTTGCAGTTCATTTCTCTAGAAATTATGCCTTTTGTTGTCATTATTTGCCTTCCCAGGTGGCACAATGGTAAAGAATCGCCTGCCAATGCAGGAGAGGTGGGTTTGATCCCTGGGTTGGGAAGATCTCCTGGAGAAGTGCATGGCAACCCACTCCAGTATTCTTGCCTGCAGAATTCCGTGGACAGAGGAGCCTGGCAGGCTACAGACCATGGGGTCACAAAGAGCTGGACAGGACTGTGCACGCATGCTCACTGTTATTATTGTCATTATTGTTTGTTCTTAATTTTGTTTGACAGAAAGTTAAAGAATCATATAATTCAGTATCTGACATTTGACAAGCCTTTTTGGAGTCCTCTGTGGTGAGAGGGTCGTAGAGACAGAAGTTAATGGAAATGTTAAAAAGGGACTTTATAAAATTCTGGAGATGGAATATGGCAGACTCACAAGATGGACCATCTGTATCCCTCTGCACAGAAATCAGAATGGTCTGATTCCACAGGAACTGGAAACTTTGGGAGTATGTAGAGACAGAAACGTATAATAATCCACAAACTATAATCCATTACTGCATAAAAATACCTCAAAATGTAGCAGCTTAAAATAATGAACAATTATTACTTCACTTATTCCTGAGCCAGGATCATAGGAGTGGCTTAACTGAGTGGTTCAACTCAGGGTATCTCAAGAGATTTCAGCGAAATGTTGGCTGGGGCTGTAGTCATTTGAAGACTTGACTAGAAGTGTAGGATTTGCTTCCGAGTTGGCTCCTTCACATGGCTGTTGTCAGGAAGCCTTGCCATTTTCTGTTGGGTTGCTTGAATGCCTTCATGATATGGCAGGTAAATTCTCCCAAAGCAAACAATCCAAGAGGGGACAAAGTGAAAGATACAGTGTCTTTTTTTTTTCTTTTCTTTTTTTGGCTCCACTACATGCTTGCAGGATATTAGTTCCCCAACCAGGGATGGAACCATGCCCGCTGCATTGGGAGCATAGTCTTAACCACTGGAACTCCAGGGAAGTGCCTGCAATGTCTTATATTGTCTAAATTCAGACATGAATTTAATGTCTAAAATCATTTCCAACATAGCCTATTAGTTATGGAGAGGACTATTTGTGCAGGTCATGAATATCAAGAGGTGGCAATCAGGGGCATCTTTAAGGCGGGATATCATATTCTGTCCTTTGTCGCCTACTGATTTATGTCTCTCTTAAATATGAACTGAACTGAACTAAATGCAAAATATGTTCACTTCCTCCCAAGTTGCCCCAAACTCTTAACTCATTATATCATCAGCTCAAAGTCCAGAATCTTATCATCTGAAACAGGCCCAGAAGTGGAAGAGGTTCCTAGGTGTGTGTGTGTGTGTGTGTGTGCTCTGAGCGACTAATACACACAAATACACACACACACACACACACACACACACACACACCCCCGTAGGAACCTCATCCACTCCTGGACCTGTTTTAAATGATAAGATTCTGGACTATGGACCCTGAAGTTCTAACAACAGGAAGCAGACTGACAAACACACAGATGCAAATATGAGTTTCTTTTCAAAGAAAGGGTAACTCAGAGAGTAGAATCAAAAGCCCAAGGGGTATAAAGTGAAAAGCCATGGAGAATCATTCCCAGGCAGAAGTAGGATTGAGCCCTAATCAGGGCACTTCTAACACATGTCCAGAAGGATTTTTAGGACTGTTCTGGAACTCCAACTCTTCTGTGCCTCCTATCTTTTCTTCTTTTTGAACAGGAGTGTCTGTACCAATTATCTGAAGCTTGTCCGCCATTGTATGTTGGGAGGCATGGGGCTTCCT
This sequence comes from Bos taurus, assembly GCF_002263795.3. Lineage (NCBI taxonomy): Eukaryota > Metazoa > Chordata > Mammalia > Artiodactyla > Bovidae > Bos > Bos taurus. The sequence continues at coordinate 66,178,695 of NC_037342.1, read as the reverse complement.
GGGTTCAAACAGAAAAGAAACTGCCTGAAATGTGGGATACCCTAGGTTGGGAAGATCCCTGGAGAAGGGCATGGCAACCCACCCCAGTAGTCTTGCCTGGAGATTCCATGGACAGATTCCATGGACAGATTTCTGGGGTTGCAGAGAGTCAAACCCAACTGAGTGACTTAGCACTCATTCACTCATCCCATGCGTAAGTCCTCAGTAAGTCTGCTGGTTAAAATATAATTCTCCACTTTTAGGCTGTGAGTCAGTCTCCAGCTGAAATTAACTTCTCTTTTCTCTGACCCCCCGTGCGTGCGTTCTAAGTTGCTTCAGTCATGTCCAATTCTCTGAGACCCCATGGACTACCCCTGGCAGGCTCCTCTGTCTGTGAAATTCTCCAGGCAAGACTACTGGAATGGGTTGCCATGCCCTTCTCCAGAGATCTTCCCAACCTAGGGTCTCCCACATTTCAGGCAGATTCTTTTCTGGTTGAACCCAAGAAGCCCCAGGGGTAGGGTCCTGTATACAACTCCTCCTTCTCACCTGAATGCCTCCCAACATACAATGGCGGACGAGCTTCAGATATTTGGTACAGACACTCCTGTTCAAAAAGAAGAAAAGATAGGAGGCGCAGAAGAGTTGGAGTTCCAGAACAGTCCTAAAAATCCTTCTAGACACGTGTTAGAAGTGCCCTGATTAGGGCTCAATCCTACTTCTGCCTGGGAATGATTCTCCATGGCTTTGACTTTACCCCTCGGGCTCTTGATTCTACTCTCTGAGTTACCCTTTCTCTTCTATGAAGAGATACTCATGTTTGCAGCTGTGTAGTTTGTCAGTCTGCTTCCTGTCGTTAGAACTTCAGGGTCCAAAGTCTCCTTTTCATTTTGTAGTATCTCTGTCCCATTTACTCCATGTGGGCAGTGTTTTGGCCAGTATCATTCATTTAAAAAGTTTGTGAGTTTCCTGTGAATCTAACTCGGGGTCCATTCCATTGGACAAAAGTCATACTGCAGATCTCTGAGGTAAGCTCTTCTCTACTCTGGAGGCTCATTCTGCTGAAACTGCTGAGGTACAACACTCATAAGTTTCTTTAAAGCCCTATTGTTTGTCTGAATAATTCTCTGAATCACTGCTGTAGATCTTTTTGAGATCTGAACAAACGGTTTTACAGCCACAATCTCACCTTCATCATCTGATGATGTTTTCCTTTCAACACCCTAGAGTTTATTTTTAACTGGAAGTCATTTCTTCATTTTAGTATTATTTGCCATCCAAAGAAGACAGGAATTTTCAAATCTAGCAAGCCCTGGGTCCTTTTTTTAAATTCATTTTTTATATTATCTTTTTCTTCCCACATTTTGCTATAATCGGGAAGAAGACTTCAGTCAACACCTTCAACACTTTACCTGGAAATGTACTTAACTAGAATACCCGATTAATTAGGCAAATTTTCCACTTTCCACATTATTGCAGGTGACAGTGTTGCTAAGTTCTTGCCACTACATAACAAAGACCCTCTTTCTCCAGTTTCCAGTAACATTTTCCTCATTTCCCCTTAAGCCTTTATCTACAGCTTTTTCAAAACCCATCAGGGGAATTCCCTGGTGGTCCAGTGGTTAAGACTCTGTGCTTTCATTGTAAGGAGGTTGGGATTGATCCCTGATGGAAGAACTAAGATTTTGCATGCCTGTGGTGCGGCCAAAAAAAAAAAAAAAGCAGGATTCTCATAACAGTTTCTTCAAGTTTCTTCAGGCTTTTACCATACTCTCCTCCAAGTCCTTCTGTTACAAAATCCTAGCTCACTTTGCTCACAAGATAACCAGTGAATCTGAGACAAGGTTTTGGGACTACCAAGCGACTTTATTTGGGAGCTGGCTGACAGAGAAGATGGCAGGGTAACACCTCAAAATAACCATCTTGTTGGGGCCTGATTGCCAGGTTCTTTTATGGATTAGAGATAGGGGGAGGTGAGGAAACAAAGTGAAAAGACTATTCAATCTTGGCAAACCTCCCCTGGCATGGCGAGCTTCAACCAGGGGAACGTGTTAGTTTTACTTCCTTACAGTCCTTCACAGGTAGGTGGCTCAGGTTATCTCCCTGGGGCAAGCCATTGTGTATGCCTACAGTCGCAAAAGCAGCAAGATGAGGGTTAAAATCACAGAAGCAGATCCAGCATAAATTCAAAACTAACCCTTCTTGGTTATAATTCCAGCTTTCCCTCTATCTAATTCCAAACGCAGTCCAACATTTTAGTTTATGGTTTTGTTATGGAGTGAGCATGTGAGTGAGTCCCTCAGTCATGTCCAACTCCTTTCGACTCCACAGACTGTAGCCCACCAGGCTCCTCTGTCCATGGAATTCTCCAGACTGAAATACTGGAGTGGGAAGCCATTCCTTTCTCCAGGGGATCTTTCTAACCAGGGATCAAACCCCGTCTCCCGCATTGCAGGCAGATTCTTTACTGTCAAAGCTGTTGCAGGAAGAGGGACCCCTTCCAAGGCCTGAAATTGGGCTCTTGTCTAACACCAGAAATGAATTGTCCGAGGAGACACATGTGCTGACAAAGCAAGAGATTTTATTGGGAAAGGGCACCCGGGTGGAGAGCAGTAGGGTAAGGGAATCCAGGAGAACAGCTCTGCCATGTGGCTCGCAGTCTCGGGTTTTATGGTGATGGGATTAGTTTCCGGGTGGTCTTTGGCCAGTCATTCTAATTCAGAGTCTTTCCTGGTGGTGCACGCATCGCTCAGCCAAGATGGATGCTAGCAAGAGGGATTCTGGGAAGTGGACGGACACGCGATGTCTCCTTTAGACCTTTCCCGAACTCTTCTGGTTGGTGATGGCTTATTGGTTCTGTATTCCTTATCAGGATCTCCTGTCATAAAACAACTCATGCAAATAGTTACTATGGTGCCTGGCCAGGGTGAGCGGTTACAATCAGTGTGCTTCCCCTAACAAAGCCACCAGGGAAGTCCAAGAATATTGGAGTGGGTAGCCTATCCCTTCTCCAGCCAATCTTGCAGACCCAGGAATCAAACTGGGGTCTCCTGCATGGCAGGTGGATTCTTTATTATTACTTATATAATAATAAAATATATATTAGTTGTCTATTGGCTCAGACCATGAAGACCCCCTGGAGAAAGAAATGGTAACCCATTCCAGTATTCTTGCCTGGAGAATCCCATGGACAGAGGAATCTGGTGGGCTACAGTCCATGGAATCGCAAAGAGCTGGACAAAACTGACTGACTAACACTTTCACTTTCACTACATAATATACTATTCCAAAACTTTGGGTCATCCTGGGGGTACCACACTTGGCACTGGCATTGTCTTCTTGTTTCAATTAGCAACACCGATAAGGTACCTCCAAGATCCTCAGCAGGCAGTACATGTGGAGAGTGGAAAAAAGAACAGAACAGTTTGCATTTGAGACCATTCATGTGGGACTTTTAAAAATATATGATGTGTTCCTAAAATACACAAGAATCTCCTAATTATGTAGGTGATAGCTCTTAACTTATTAGACATTTGAACCTAAACACATAAGGAAGCCTAGGTTCAGAGAGGTAAAGAGGCTTGTTACATGTTACCCAGCCATAAGGTAGCTAAATTGGGATTCAAACTCAGATCTACCTGACTCCATCTTACAACATTCACTGGTGTTATGAATAGGTGATACCTCCACCCCCAATTGCCTAACCGCTTCCTAGTAAACTTACCTGTCTTTACCTTTCAACTCTGAAATCAATTTCTCTCTCTTTCATGTCTTCCAAAGAGACAATCTGGGTTTAGTAAGATTCATAGCATAGTACATTTAATTTCAGAAAAGTCTCTAGAAGTTGAAAAGAGAACAGGGTGGAATTTCTAAGTCCACTGCTTTAGGAAAGGTATTTGCACCCCTCAGCCTATCCCATTCTCATGTAATTACATTGTCACTTTAGTGACTGATTTCATTCCCCTTCCCCAAGCTCCTGAGAGGACCTAAATCTCATCTCATGCTGTTATCATATTCAGTTCAGTTCAGTTCAGTTGCTCAGTCCTGTCCGACTCTTTGCGATCCCATGAATCGCAGCACGCCAGGCCTCCCTGTCCATCACCAACTCCTGGAGTCCACCCAAACACATGTGCATTGAGTCAATGATGCCATCCAACCATCTCATCTTCTGTCGTCCCCTACTCCTCCTGCCCTCAATCTTTCCCAACATCAGGGTCTTTTCAAATGAGTCAGTTCTTTGCATCAGGTGGCCAAAGTATTGGAGTTTCAGCTTCAACATCAGTTCTTCCAATGAACACCCATGACTGATCTCCTTTTGGATAGACTGGTTGGATCTCCTTGCAAGCCAAGGGACTCTCAAGAGTCTTCTCCAACACCACAGTTCAAAATCATCAATTCTTCAGCGCTCAGCCTTCTTTATAGTCCAACTCTCACATCCATGCATGACCACTGGAAAAACCATAGCCTTGACTAGAAGGACCTTTGCTGACAAAGTGATGTCTCTGCTTTTTAATATGCTGTCTAGGTTGGTCATAACTTTCCTTCCAAGGAGTAAGTGTCTTTTATTTCATGGCTACAATCACCATCTGCAGTGATTTTGGAGCCCAGAAAAATAAATTCTGACACTGTTTTCACTATTTCCCCATCTATTTGCCATGAAGTGATGGCACCAGATGCCATAATCTTAGTTTTCTGAATATTGAGCTTTAAGCCAACTTTTTCACTCTCCTCTTTCACTTTCATCAAGAGGCCCTTTAGTTCTTCTTCACTTTCTGCCATAAGGGTGGTATCATTTGCATACCTGAGGTTATTGATATTTCTCCCAGCAACTTGATTTCAGCTTGTGCTTCCTCCAGCCCAGCATTTTTCATGATGTACTCGGTATATAAGTTAAATAAGCAGGGTGACAATATACAGCCTTGACATACTCCTTTTTCTATTTAGCCAACATCTTATTAAAGTGAGTGCAGTGAAATATGATATCCCAATCCTGCCAAAAGAGCAAGAATGAAGTCTGTACTGCTGGGCCTGACTCTCATAGGCCTCAGAAGCCTATGGAGATGGATACCAGAATGATTCCTTGGCCCAAAATTTTCCTGAACAAGTTCATTTTACCCAATTCTCATATGTATACCCAAGTGGTTCCCTGCTTCTTAATATTGTAATTCTCCAAATACCTCCATCCCTTCAAAAATAAGTATTTGCAAAGATAGCCCCAGGTAAGCTCTGATTCAGATATTTTAATTATACTCCCATGTGGTCCACTGGAGAAGGGAATGGCAAACCACTTCAGTATTCTTGCCTTGAGAACCCCATGAACAGTATGAAAAGGCAAAATGATAGGATACTGAAAGAGAAACTCCCCAGGTCATTAGATGCCAAATATGCTACTGGAGATCAGTGGAGAAATAACTCCAGAAAGAACGAAGGGATGGAGCCAAAGCAAAAACAATACCCAGCTGTGGATGTGACTGATGATAGAAGCAAGGTCCGATGCTGTAAAGAGCAGTATTGCATAGGAACCTGGAATGTCAGGTCCATGAATCAAGGCAAATTGGAAGTGGTCAAACAAGAGATGGCAAGAGTGAACGTCGACATTCTAGGAATCAGCAAACTAAAATGGACTGAAATGGGTGAATTTATCTCAGATGACCATTATATCTACTACTGCAGACAGGAATCCCTCAGAAGAAATGGAGTAGCCATCATGGTCAACAAAAGAGTCTGAAATGCAGTACTTGCATGCAATCTCAAAAACGACAGAATGATCTCTGTTCGTTTCCAAGGCAAACCATTCAATATCACAGTAATCCAAGTCTATGCCCCAACCAGTAATGCTGAAGAGGCTGAAGTTGAACGGTTCTATGAAGACCTACAAGACCTTTTAGAACTAACACCCAAAAAAGATGTCCTTTTCATTCTAGGGGACTGGAATGCAAAAGTAGGAAGTCAAGAAACACCTGGAGGAACAGGCAAATTTGGCCTTGGAATACAGAATGAAGCAGGGCAAAGACTAATAGAGTTTTGTCAAGAAAATGCACTGGTCATAGCAAACACCCTCTTCCAAAAACACAAGAGAAGACTCTACACATGGACATCACCAGATGGTCAACACCGAAATCAGATTGATTGTATTTTTTTGCAGCCAAAGATGGAGAAGCTCTATACAGTCAACAAAAACAAGACCGAGAGCTGACTGTGGCTCAGATCATGAACTCCTTATTGCCAAATTCAGACTTAAATTGAAGAAAGTAGGGAAAACCACTAGATCATTCAGGTATGACCTAAATCAAATCCCTTATGATTATACAGTGGACATGAGAATAGATTTAAGGGCCAAGATCTGTTAGAGTTCCTGATGAACTATGGAATGAGGTTCGTGACATTGTACAGGACACAGGGATCAAGACCATCCCCATGGAAAAGAAATGCAAAAAAAGCAAAATGGCTGTCTGGGCAGGCCTTACAAATAGCTGTGAAAAGAAGAGAAGTGAAAAGTAAAGGAGAAAAGGTAAATATAAGCATCTGAATGCAGAGTTCCAAAGAATAGCAAGACGAGATAAGAAAGCCTTCTTCAGCGATCAATGCAAAGAAATAGAGGAAAACAACAGAATGGGAAAGACTAGAGATCTCTTCAAGAAAATTAGAGACACCGAGGGAACATTTCAGGCAAAGATGGGCTTGATAAAGGACAGAAATGGTATGGACCTAACAGAAGCAGAAGATATTAAGAAGAGATGGCAAGAATACACAGAAGAACTGTACAAAAAAGATCTTCACAACCCCGATAATCACGATGGTGTGATCACTGATCTAGAGCCAGACATCCTGGAATGTGAAGTCAAGTGGGCCTTAGGACGCATTACTACGAACAAAGCTAGTGGAGGTGATGGAATTCCAGTTGAGCTCTTTCAAATCCTGAAAGATGATGCTGTGGAAAGTGCTGCATGCAATATGGCAGCAAATTTGGAAAACTCAGCAGTGGCCACAGGACTGGAAAAGGTCAGTTTTCATTCCAATCCCAAAGAAAGGCAATGCCAAAGAATGCTCAAACTACTGCACAATTGCACTCATCTCACATGCTAGTAAAGTAATGCTCAAAATTCTCAATATTCTTCAGCAATATGTGAACCGTGAACTTCCAGATGTTCAAGCTGGTTTTAGAAAAGGCAGAGGAACCAGAGATCAAATTGCTAACATCCAGTGGATCATGGAAAAAGCAAGAGAGTTCCAGAAAAACATCTATTTCTGCTTTATTGACTATGCCAAAGCCTTTGACTGTGTGGATCACAATCAACTGTGGAAAATTCTTCAAGAGATGGGAATATCAGACCACTTGACCTGCCTCTTGAGAAACCTATATGCAGGTCAGGAAGCAACAGTTAGAACTGAACATGGAACAACAGACTGGCTCCAAATAGGAAAAGGTGTACGTCAAGGCTGTATATCGTCACCCTGCTTATTTAACTTATATGCAGAGTACATCATGAGAAACGCTGGACCGGAAGAAACACAAGCTGGAATCAAGATTGCCAGGAGAAATTTCAGTAACCTCAGATATGCAGATGACACCACCCTTATGGCAGAAAGTGAAGAGGAACTCAAAAGCTTCTTGATGAAAGTGAAAGTGGAGAGTGAAAAAGTTGGCTTAAAGCTCAACATTCAGAAAACGAAGATCATGGTATCCAGTCCCATCACTTCATGGGAAGTAGATGGGGAAACAGTGGAAACAGTGTCAGACTTTATTTTGGGGGGCTCCAAAATCACTGCAGATGGTGATTACAGCCATGAAATTAAAAGATGCTTACTCCTTGGAAGGAAAGTTATGACCAACCTAGATAGCATATTGAAAAGCAGAGACATTACTTTGCCAACAAAGGTCCATCTAGTCAAGGCTGTGGTTTTTCCTGTGGTCATGTATGGATGTGAGAGTTGGAGTGTGAGGAAAGCTGAGCGCCAAAGAATTGATGCTTTTGAACTGTGGTGTTGGAGAAGACTCTTGAGAGTCCCTTGGACTGCAAGGAGATCCAACCAGTCCATTCTGAAGGAGATCAGCCCTGGGATTTCTTTGGAAGGAATGATGCTAAAGCTGAAACTCCAGTACTTTGGCCAACTCATGCGAAGAGTTAACTCATTGGAAAAGACTCTGATGCTAAGAGGGATTGGGGGCAGGAGGAGAAGGGGACGACAGAGGATGAGATGGCTGGATGGCATCACTGACTCGATGGACGTGAGTCTGAGTGAACTCCGGGAGTTGGTGATGGACAGGGAGGCCTGGCGTGCTGTGATTCATGGGGTCGCAAAGAGTCGGACACGACTGAGCGACTGAACTGAACTGAACTGAGTATGTTACTTACTAAATAGTGTTAAGTAATTCCTATAACCACAACAGATATTAGAAATATCTCATTTTCATAACCATTATTTAATTCACCCCAAGAATACAAAAAAACCAAAATCCCACTGATACTTCTTTCAGTTTTCTTCAGATACCTTCAACAAAGCCCTCGCTAGTGGAGGCCTTGCCTCGGGGTGAACAGTATGGAAACTAATCCCAAAAGAGTTATTAAAAAAAAAAAAATCCAGTCAATTGTGTGTTAATTTCTGACTTCCTTCATAGTCTCCAGGCCATCTCCCAGATCCCTGAGTAATACTAATTCTTTTTGGCAAAATTATGTTTTTCAAACTTTTGGAAATGCTTTCTTAGGGGTGGTCTTGGCGTTAATCTGAGTGGGCTGTAGGGAATGAGGGCAGAGACTTAATCATCTATAAAAATCAGTACTCTTTGGGAGTAAGAAAAATCCCTAAATTTGCCTTCCATTATCCAGTTGGAAAAGCGTCACCTGTGGACAGGAACTAATTAAATACTGTGTGTATTAGCAGGTAGAGCACTGCCCTTGTAAATCAGGAATTATAAGACAGAATTGCCCTGAGGCTTGCTCTCTCCATTTACTTGTTTATTTTGGAGTGTAGATAGGCTAGTTAATCATGCTACTGAGATCATAACCTGTCTTTAGTTCTTCTAATACATCTTTGTTATTTTATTGCATTTGATTTAATTTTATTTTTCCTTTATCTCCATACCCCATTCCCATTACTTCAACTTTTTTTCCACAGAATCTCTAACATATTTAATAAAAGTTCATGAATACACATTTTTAAAGTATTTTATTGTTTTGTTTATTTGTATGTTAAACTTTACATGTATGATGCTCAAGAAAGTTTTCTGTTTCTTTCATTTTCTCACTGAATGTTGTGATTGGTAAAATCTTGGATATCGACTCCTTGATATTTGGTTATTCTCTTAATTTCTAATTTTTGTCAATCTTATGGATATAAAGTGATAACTCATTGCAGCAGTATATTTACATTTCTTGGGTTACTAATAAAGATAAATAGCTCTTTATAAGCTTGTTATGTAATGTCAAAATAAAACAATTCAGTAACAAGTTTGATATCCTTTATTCAAGGGAAAACAGTCCATAACCAGTGGACCACTCTTCTGAGAGATTTTGGGCAAGAGTGAGTTTTACAGAGTGTTAGAAGTGGCAATGTGGAAACGGCATGACTGACTGGTGTTGCATATCTGATCTTATATTTCAAAAGATCAAGGAACAAGGAAGTAACTCTACAGTCCAGAATTGGCTTGGCGTCTGGAGTTGGCTGACTGGATACATTCTGTTTCTGGTCAAGTGGAACATTTTCAGGAACAGGAAATTTAGGTTTGCTGATGAGTGAGTGTTAGTCACTCAGTCGTGTCCAACTCTGCAATCCTATGGACTGTAGCCAACCAAGTTCCTCTGTCCATGGGATTCTCCAGGCAAGAATACTGGAGTGGGTTGCCATTCCCTTCTCCAGGGGATCTTCCCGACCCAGGGATCAAACCCTAGTCTCCTGCATTGCAGACAGATTCTTAACTATCTGAGCCACCAGGGAATATGACAACTCAAACAGGAGCAGCTTCTATCTTGAGCCTAGAAACGTATTTCAATAGTGAATACCCCAATTTTACCGTTTGCCTATTTTTGAGTTCTTTGCCATTTTCCTACCATTTTGAAATCTTTTCTTGTGCTTTCTAGTTATTAACCCTGGTCAGTTTTAAAGTACATATCTTCTCCCAGTCTGTTACATGTTCAAGAACATTGTATATAGTAATGTTGTTTTGAATGGAAATCTTATGTTTTGATGTAGTCAAATCCATCCTTCTTAAGTCCTGCTCCACTTCAAGATGATACTATCTTAACTCCAACATCTTCTTTTATCTTTATGATTTTACTTTTCACAAAAAGCTCCAACTGAAGATCACTTTTGTGTGCAGTTTGAGGTATAGATCCAAATTTATTTTTTTTTCTGTAGCATAAGACAGTTTTCTCAATATCCTAAGTCAATTATAATCCTACTCATGAATGAAGAAATTTATATTATGGAAGATACCATGATGAAATGACTGGTGAAGTGACTTCCTTTCCTTAAGTAGGCTTCCTAAAATGGTACCTTTTCAAAGAAAAGTTTTAAGGTAGCACATTGCCATAGTCTTTATTCAGACTGTGATGATGAGACACTAGAGGAGTAGAATTGGTTGGAAGAAGAGGTTTGAGTTTAGTGGAAAAAAACAGATAAACCACAGGGCAACTGACGTCAAAAGTGGGAGGGCTATCCTGAAAAGTCTTCAGGAAGCTTCTTCTGATAAGGGTGAAAGGAGGGGTGAAACCAGGCAGTTTCAGACTGGGCCGTTCACTCATTCAATACGTTTTGATCTCTTTCCATGGTCAGGCACTCTTCTAGACTCTGTAGATGCAACCACAAGCAAGACTGATGGGATTGCTGCTGCCAGTGCACTTGTATTTCTAGCACGGGTTGACATTTCTGCTTTCCCCTCTACACCGCCACCAAATAATTCTTCCAACTATTTAAGATATAAATAAATTGAATAAGATATAAAGCAAATTAAATAAGATATACTGATCTCATGAACATCCATCAGTAGATTTCTACTGGCCACTGCAGTCCTGGCATGCGATACCCCAGGTCTTCCCTGATTAGACCACATACCTACATTTACAACTTCATCCCTTAGCTACTCCCCTACCTCTATAGGCTGATCCCCAATAAAACAAACCATTACGCGTGCTAAACCTCAGGTAATCCCAGACATTACAGCAATCCCACTGTTTTCTCATGAGAGGACCACTCAAAAAAGCTCTGATGGCCAACTTGAATGCACAAATGTTTGGGGATACAGCTGAAAAATTTGTAATGTCTACTTACTATGTTTAACATTAACGTAAATGTGTCAAATTAAATATTACTGAAATGTCAATAAAATAGAAATATTGATTCCTTTGTCTCTCAAATTTTGTGAAATATTTAATTCTAACTCTACATTGACAGCTCTGACAACAGTGTCTGTTTCACCATCACTACAGCCAATTTTGAGTCACAGAATGCAGATTTTCAGAATATATCATCTTTTTAGCTCTGTATGTTGTTTGTACACAGAACTTTTTGAAGCCGAGTGATGTGCCACTGGAATCTTTATCACAAGCCACACACATTCATACTCCTTTGTCTCCAATGGGTGACATTTCAATAAGTCTCCAATAAACATTTCAAAAAGTCTCCAATGGGTGTATATATGTATTCTTCATTATGCAGCTATGTGCTGTTTTTAAAATGGTCTTTAAAAGGCCAATTCATGATGACATACCCAGACAATTTTGAAGACATATTCAAACTGTGATGCTGGAGAAGACTGATGAAACCAGTCAATCGTAAAAGAAATTAACTCTGAATATTCATTGGAAGGACTGGTGCTGAAGCTGAAGCCCCAATACTTAGGCCACCTGATGCTAAGAGCCGACTCATTGGAGAAGACCCTGATGCTGGGAAAGATTGAGGGCAGGAGGAGAAGGGGACGACAGAGGACGAGATGGTTGGAGGGCATTGTTGACTCAATGGACATGAGTTTGAGCAAGCTCCAGGAGATGGTGAAGGACAAGGAAGGTTGGTGTGCTATCGTCCATGGGGTCACAAAGAGTCAAACGTGACTGACCGATGGAACAACAACAACATCCCGGGCAAAAAAATAGTACTAAATATACTTTAAATCTTCCCTCCTTCTCTCTCTCCCCCAATGTCATCTTCCCCAAATGGTAATTCATTTTATTTAAAATAAAGTAACCATCAGGGATGTAATGTACAGCATAAGGAATATAGTCAATAATATTGTAAGACCTTTGTATGGTGACAGATGGTAACTAGACTTATAGTGGTGATCATTTCATACTGTGTAAAAATATTGAATCACTATGTTGTGTACTTGAAACTAATGTAGTATTACCAGTCAATTATACTTCAATAAAATAAAATGGTAAAATAAACAGGCGATCACTTCATAAAACAATAGACTTTGGAATAAATAAAATATGACACTTTTCTGAAAAATAAGTTTGGGGGAGATTTTTGCCTTACACTTGCCCGTAGGAAGGATTGGTTACTATGGTTCCCAAACCCTGCCATGCTTTCCATACTGCCATGGCTTTGCCCTTGCTTTCCCTCTGTAATGCACTGCCCCGTCTCTCACTTCAGCTTCTGCCTGCCCCTGTACCCAACAGTGCCTCTGTGACTGTGTTTCAGCATCAGAAAGCTGTTACCTATTTCTGCCACCATGTAGTGGACTCTTTGAGGTCAGGGGCTGTGTCTGAGGACCCTGGGGTCCTTAGCACATTTTGTAGCATCCAGTGCCTTGTTCTCTTCCATGAAACAAACCTGAAGTGGTTGACTGGGAGTGAATGGTTGAGGAGGTCATCATACGATTTATCATCCCAACCAGAACACCTTGTTTGGATGTGAAGTGAAGCACTATTGACAATTATGCCAGGACACTAGGCGTGGACCAGAACTGTTCTTGGTAAACCGAGTCATCCTAATAAGATGACCGGGGAGGTGACTTTGGGTTTCTAGTTTGAAAATAGTAGATCAGTATTTGACCCTTCATTTGTCCAACTTCCTTTCTGCTTATGCCTTCTTTCCCATTCCTCTTCCTTATTTTCTTTCTTCTGCTCAGCAAGACGCATACAAACTTGCTGAACCAACATGCTGCACTCTCATCCTTCACTTCACAAGGTTATTTAAGGATAAGAGCCCATGAATCCTGAGAGGAGTGTACAGTGTGTTGGGGTAGGGTGGGAAGTGCCTTAAATATAGTTCTTGTGAAGTTAACCCTCAAGATTTTTTTCTTTCTTTCCTTAAGTCCTAGTGACTCCGAGTATGCTCTCAACAAGGTTAAGGTCTTAAATGAGCCAAACCTGTCTTCTCTGCCTTCGTCCTGAAATCCCCAATGAACTGAAGGCACCTTTAAAATATGAAAGGCAGATTTGGGCTGAATGGAATCACTGCATCCTGCAAGATAGAAAAACTTGATTTGTTGGGAAAATGCCCTTGTGAGTCAGTGGAAGCTGTGTACCGTGATGATTAAAAGAGCAAGAATTTTAGAATCAGACATATCTAGATTTGAATTCTGACTCCATCACTTACTTAGCTGGGTGACTGTGAGCACATTACTTAACCTCTTTAACCTCATTTATCTTATTTGTAAAATAAGGGGTTGCACCAGACCTACTTTAGAGGCTCACTGTGAGAATTAGATGAGATAATGCATTTAGCACTATGCCATGCACATAATAAATACTCAGTGCAAGCTATTACATTGTATACACATCAACTAAAGTTGCAAAAGCACTCATTATGTCTGTATATAAACAGTTATGTCAGATTTGATGATCAGAGCAGTAGGTTGAGAATGCAGAAATCTGAGTTCTTACCATACCTCTGTGCCTGTTGAGCTATGTGGCTCTGAGTAAATCATTTAACTTTAGTTTTTCAGACTTCTCTGTGAAATGAGTGAACTGAAGATGATTTCTGTTTTAATTACCTATTACTCTGTCAAGTGCGTGCGTGCATGCAAAGTGCATGCACAACTTCAGTCATGTCCAATTTTTTGCCACACTATGGACTCTAGTCCTCCAGGCTTCTGTGTCCATGGGATTCTCCAGGCAAGAATACTGAAGTGGGTTGTCATGCCCTTGTGCAGGAGGTCTTCCCAACCCAGGGATGGAACCCATATCTCTTACCTCTCCTGCATTGGAAGGCAGGTTCTTTACCGCTAGCGTCACCTGGGAAGTCCTTGCTCTGTCTCACACCATCCCAAAACATAATGGCTTAAACCAATAATGATTCATGCCTTTCCTGGTGGCATCGATGGTAAAGAATCTTCCTGCAATGTGGGAGACCTGGGTTCAATCCCTGGATTGGGAAGATCCCTGGAGGAGGGCTTGACAGCCCACTCTACTGTTCTTGCCTGGAGAATCCCATGGACCGAGGAACTTGGCGAGCTACAGTCCGTAGAGTCACAAAGAGTCAGACATGACTGAGCAACTAAGCACACAAATTGCTCAGGATCTTGGGAATTCTCTGGGCTCAGCTGGGTGGTTCTTCTGCTCTGTGCAATGTTAGCTGGAGTTGCCCATCCAGTTGCTTTCAGCCGGGTGCTCAGCTGGGGCCAAAATATTCCCGAATATTCTCATGTGGTTGGCAGCTGTATTTGTCAGCTTCAGTTCTCAAGTCAACTCATTCTCCAGTGCTGTTCTCTCTCTACAGGGCCCTTCCAGCAGGATCCCTATGTCCTATTTACTGGGCAACTGGCTTCTAAGAGGGAAAAAAATAAAAGCTTCAAACTTTCTTAGGTCAGAGGTCAGTGTTAGTGCCATTATAGAACGTTTGTCAGAGAAACAGGCCAGCCAAAATTAAGGATAGGGGAAGAGACTTTACCTCCTGAAGATTTTCAAGTGAAAGTCACTCAGTCACATCCAACTCTTTGCAACCCCATGAACTATACAGTTCACGGAATTCTCCAGGCCAGAATACTGGAGTGGGTAGCCGTTCCCTTCTCTAGAGGATCTTCCCAATCCAGGGATTGAAATCAGGTCTCCCACATTGCAGGCAGATTCTTTACTGTCTGAGCCACCAGAGAAGCCCAAGAATACTGGAATGAGTTGCCTATCCCTTCTCCAGAAGATCTTCCCAACCCGGGAATTGAACTGGGGTCTCCTGCATTGCAGGCAGGTTCTTTACCAACTGAGTTACCAGGGAAAATTTTCAAAGTCACATTATAAAAGAAGGAGCAGGATGAAAGGGATTATTGTGACTATTTTTCAAAGCAATCACTTCAATCCCCATGTTCCATGCTAATTTTGACTGTCCACATTGAAACCTAAAGCTCAGAGGCAATCCAGTTTCTTGGTTTGGTTTATGGACTCTCTGAATTTCCCAGTGAGTTCCTAGTATGCGCCAGAATTTAAAACCTACCCTGCTCTCAGTTTAGCCCCAGTACAAATCCAGTGTTTTTGCTATCCAATATCTTCTCAGCTTCCTTCTGATAATCGAATGCCCCAATTTCCCTCCAGGAAACTGGTGCAGACACAGTTGGTTACAACCCAGTGGCCACTCCCCATTCTTCCCTACCACTAGAACCCTTTTTCTAGTTATTTAGATGTTAGTGTCCTTAGTCCAAGAAGATGAGCTTTCTTAGAGATAAACACGTGACTCAGTGCTGGCTGATGAGACATCAAGGCGTCTCCTGAGGGGCCTTGCGGAAAAGATTTTCTTTCTTAAACAAAAGAAAGAGACTCATAAGAAGAAAGCCCTGTCCATTCCTTCCTACTTTAGGATTTTATTATGTGGAACCAGCTGTGGAAGCCACCTTGTGATCATGAAGGGCAAACGCCAAGGATCATAGAGAAGCACTCAGACCCTTGACATTATTAAACTTCAGATTTATCCAAGCTGGAACTCCCTACCCAGTATTTCTTGTAAAGACCCTATAAATAAGAGTCTGTTCGCTACAGTCAAAATTATCCCTCTCCGACTCTTGTGAATCTATATGGTCTAGTGATGCCCACACCACCGCTGAGTCCAGAAAGGAACACATAACCCATAACTAAGCAATCAGAATGTGCATTCATCTGACCACAGTTACTTCAGAGATGGGCCAGGGACTCTGGCATAACCCATGCAGTTTTCCCTGGGACTTTAGGAAAGAGGAATTCACTCTTTTCTTGTTGGACTTAAATGCAGACAGGAAATAGCAGCTAGAGTTACTGTAGCTGTTTTGTTACCATCTCACCGACTTGAAGCGTCAACTCAAGGAGGTAGATTCAAGAGAAAAAAGGGAAAATTGATTCTTGGTAAGATCATTCGAGTCCAGGATCCAGAAGCCCCAATCCTGCATTTTTCAGTTTATTTGACCCACTCTTTTTGGAATAAGCTGTCCTGATGAGACTTTTGTCATTTGCAAGAAGAAGACTCCCACCTGCGGACGTGCAGCTAATCATTATGAAACTACCCATCAAGCTACCACTTTGACTGGAGGGCACTATTTAGTCTTCAACTTCTGTTCTTTATCCAAGCTTATCCACTGCTATAGATATATTTTCAGCACCTGCACTTATATTGTCTAGCCATTAAGAGTAAGACCTTGGGACTATGCTTGGCCTTGGATTCAAACCCAACTCTGCTATGGATTAGATCTTGACTTTGGGCAGATCTTTCGAACTTCTGTATTCTTTAGCTTTGGCATGTTTAAAATTAGAACTATAATGGTTCCTGCCTCCTAGGGTTATCGTGAGGACAAAAGCAGAAAAATGTATGCAAAATGCTTAGTCAGCATAATGCCTGGCCCATGCTGCTGCTGCTGCTGCTGCTAAGTCACTTCAGTGCAACTTTTTTAATGAAAAACCTAACCTAGTAGGGTAGGGCAGAGTAATGACTCCATGAAGATAAAAATCTCCCAAACCTTCAGTTTACTTCAGTCACTCAGTCGTGTCCAACTCTTCACGACCCCATGAATCGCAGCACGCCAGGCCTCCCTGTCCATCACCAACTCCCAGAATTCACTCAAACTCACGTCCATTGAGTCAGTGATGCCATCCAGCCATCTCATCCTCTGTCGTCCCCTTCTCCTCCTGCCCCCAATCCCTCCCAGCATCAGAGTCTTTTCCAATGAGTCAACCCTTTGCACAAGGTGGCCAAAGTACTGGAGTTTCAGCTTTAGCATCATTCCTTCCAAAGAACACCCAGGACTGATCTCCTTCAGGATGGACTGGTTGGATCTCCTTGCAGTCCAAGGGACTCTCGAGAGTCTTCTCCAACACCACAGTTCAAAAGCATCAATTCTTTGGCGCTCAGCTTTCTTCACACTCCAACTCTCACATCCATACATGACCACAGGAAAAACCACAGCCTTGACTAGATGACCCTCTGTTGGCAAAGTAATGTCTCTGCTTTTCAATATGCTATCTAGGTTGGTCATAACTTTTCTTCCAAGGAGTAAGCGTCTTTTAACTTCATGGCTGCAGTCACCATCTGCAGTGATTTTGGAGCCCAAAAAGATAAAGTCTGACACTATTTCACTGTTTCCCCATCTATTTGCCATGGAGTGATGGGACCACACGCCATGATCTTCGTTTTCTGAATGTTGAGCTTTAAGACAACTTTTTAACTCTCCTCTTTCACTTTCATCAAGAGGCTTTTGAGTTCCTCTTCACTTTCTGCCATAAGGGTGGTGTCATCTGCATATCTGAGGTTATTGATATTTCTCCCAGCAATCTTGATTCCAGCTTGTGTTTCTTCCAGCCCAGCATTTCTCATGATGTACTCTGCATATAAGTTAAATAAGCAAACGTTAGAACCTGTGAATATACTATGTTTCATGGTAAAGGGGAATTAAGATTGCATAAGGAACTGAGGTTGCTAATCAGCTGTCTTTACAATAGAAAGATTAACCTAGATTATCCAGGTGGGTCCAATGTCCAAGTGTTCTTATTTTTTTTTTTTTTAGTTTTTCACTTTTTTTTTTTTTTAATTATGAAAATATAACATATTCATAAGAGATTTGGAAAATACAGAACAAAGTTACATGAATTTCCACTATATATTATAATTATCTTTTAAGTAGATAAGATTTTAGACAGGAGTTTCAATATCAAACTCTCAAAAATTAATAGAATGAATATACAGAAATATAGAATGATACAGTAGACCTGAAAAGCACCACGAACCAAGTTAAACAAATTAAGATTTATACAATTTTCATACAACATTAGGACATAAATTCTATTCAAGTTCCCATAGACTGTAATCTTGAAGACATTGAAAAATATCCAGGGACATAAAACAAGGTGCAAACCTTTCATGGTCTAAATGCATTGAAATCATACAGAGTCTGTTCTCTTATCCCTTATCTCTTATTGAATTCTGCTAGAAATCAATATCAAAAGATATTTGAAAATAATCCATATATTTTCAGGTGCAATGTGACATTTACCAAGAGAGATCTTTGACTTAGCCATTGAAAGCCTCAATAAAGTTAGAAGACTGGAGAAACACAGAGGGCAATTACAGAGAAGATAATAAGTGAGAAATTAATGTCAAAATGAGAAATTAAGATCAAAGATACTCTAAAAGCCCCATATATTTGGAAATCAAATGACCACTTTTAAATGATGGGTGTGTCTAAGAAGTCATAACAAGGAAAACTAGAAAATATTTGTAAAAATGAAAAGAGAATTTACCAGAATTTGTTGCATGCAGATGAAGCTGCTCAATGCAACTAAATACAATATGGAACCTTGAATAAGGTATGAAAACAAATAATGGACACTGGCATAAAATTTTGTGAAATTTGAACAAAATCTGTACCACAAAGCTTCTTAAAAATAGAAGAGGGAGGCAGAGGAATTAGTCAAAGTGATGTGATGTGAGAAGGACTCAATCTGCCATTTCTGGCTTTGAAGATGGAGAAAAAAGGCTATGAGCCAAGGGATGTGGGCAGGCTCTAAAAGCTGGAAAAGGCAAGGAAGCAAGCCTTCTCCTGGAATCTTCAGAAAGAAATGCAGCTTCGTTGACACCTTGACTTTAGCCAGGAGACCTTCTACAAAGCTTTTCCTCTATATTGTCTTGTAATTGCTACCAGGGACTCAGCAATTAATGAGAAAGTCATGGCTCTACCCTTATGGAGCTTATGGGGGGTGGTGCATATTCTGTGGGGTAAATGGAAGTGTTTGTTGCTCAGTTCTGTCCAGCTCTTTGCCAACCCATGGACTGTATGCCAACCCACAGACTCCTATGTCCATGGGATTCTTTAGGCAAGAATACTGGAGTGGATAGCCATTCCCTTCTCCACGGATCCTCCTCACCAAGGGATTGAACCTGAGTCTCTTGCATTGCAGACAGATTCTCTACCATCTGAACCACCAGGGATGCCCATATTCTGTGGTATCCAGGGTTTTATTGAGATCCTGTTTGGTAACAAGCATGGGATTTACCACTAAGAATTAGGAGATGTGAGTCAAGGCAATTACCTGGAACAGAGACTTCTAGAGAGGGAAAGTAGCAGTGGAGCAGGGATTGTTAATTAGAATAAGGACTGAGACAGTAGATGTTTGGAAGTCCATCTAGGATGTAAGTCTTAAGGTGAGACTGGTCTGGCTCCTCTGTGTGGGTGCTCAGGGAAGAGAGAAACATTAGTTTTGGTAGGAGGGAGCTATGAGAGGGGACGGGAGACAGGTAACCCATGCTTTCTATGCGCCAAGCACCGATGACATCAAACCTCACCTCAACCTTCTAAGAGATGTTATTAGACCCCTTTCATAGAGGAGAAAATCAAGGCTCATAGAAATTAAGTATAATTAAATTAAGAAATTTAATTACAGTAAGTTAAAGTGTAATTAAGAAATTTTACCAATAAGTAAATGGTGAAAAGGAATTTTTAAAAATTAATTAGCTTTATTTTTGTTGCCAATAAAGAACCACACAGCCTCTCTGTTTCTGCACAGTGTTCGCTTAGCTGTTTCAGTGTTCTCTGCACACTGTGTACTTCTCATTGTAAATTAGTCGGTAGCCAGAACTGTCTGGGCTTATTTACTCAGAACAGAGCACCAGAAAGCTTAATGCTTAGGACTCTATTTTATCAAATCTTAGATACCATCTATTGGAATATGCATCATCATTTCATAAAGCGTGAAGAAAGAAAACATGCTGGGAGTTGTTCAGATTCCCTGATGGAGAGATGTCAAAATATGGGAAAATGTGTATCTTGGGAGTCCCCGTAGAATGAAAAAAAAATTTTTTTATGATGATGTTGATGAAGTGTCAAATTCCAGTTTGCTAATCCACCTCCAGTCTTACCCATGATTTAGGTTTCTTATGTTTTAGCTCAGCTTGTTTTAAAATGTCTTTAGTAAATTCCCTTTGGATAATTCTTTTGCAAGACTTTCATTGTTCAAAATGTGGTACTATTAAGTAGTAGCTCCATAAACATTAATAATGAACTTGGGCTTCCCAGGTGGCTCAGTGGGTAAAGAATCTGCCTGCAATGCAGGAGATGTAGTTCTATCCCTGGGTTGGGAAGATCCCCTAGAGAAGGAAATGGCAACCTACTCTAGTACTCTTGCCTGGAGAATCCCATGGATGGAGGAGCCTGGTGGGCTACAGTCCATGGGGTCGCAAAGGGTAAGACACGAGTGAAGCGGCTTAGCATGGCACACGATTTATGTGCTAGACATTGTGCAAAGTGCATTTACACGCACTACTCTTTTTAATTTCACATAATCTTCTTACAAACAATTAGATTTTTATTATTGCCATTTTCAGACAAGACAGTCGAGGCTCATAGAAGTTTAGTACCTTGTCCAAGGACACCCAGCTAGCAAATGCCAGAGATGAGACTCGAGTCTCTGACTTCAGTGCTTGCTTTTTTAAGGGCTGTTTTTCATGTAAGCAAAAAGGTTGGAGGGAGCCTCTCTTTTCCTTTATAAAAAATTCTTGAACCATAACCTGTTGCATCATATAATTAATGCCTGCTTCTCCTCAGTCTTTCTGAGTTTACCCAGTTAGACCTCCAAGAAGTGCTTTTACCTCCCAGTACTCATTTGTTCTTGTTCTCTCAGAAATCAGTCTCCAGAATTTTAATCATTCTTGGCTCACTTCTCTGACAACCTTACCAAAGACATGTGCTGGAACTGGCAGTCAGAAAAGTGCCCTGAAAACTTAAACACACACACACACACACACACAAACTTTTACAGTGTATCTGATCTACACAGGAAATTAGAAAACACCACATACTTAACTGGAAAAATACTTGAAATGAAATGAAAAGTGAGGTTTACTGTTATTTAAATTTTGATTAAAAAATGTTTATCCTTTATCTAAGGCTCGGGGACACTGGAAATGAAGAAGCTGGAAGCTTGCTTTATAGAACTTTAATGATCTTCTCTTATTATGTTTTATTACTGTTTCCTAAGCCTGTGGTCAAATACAATAGCTTTATTAAAGCTGTGATTCAGTTAGAAAGGGGAATGAATTTTTCTGCCACAGGAGCACTGGTGAAAGATGAGAGAAGAGGTTAGGGCCATTGGGGGAAAGAAAACTTCACAAGGAAACTGCTTACCCCACCAGTCTATTCTTCCCTCTAGGAGACAGCCTTCCTGAATGCACAGCTTAGCAGCCTGGGGGTACTTAGCTTCTAGTCCTTTAGAGGAAGGGAAACAAAACAAAACAGAAAGGAGGCTGGAGTTACTGTTTGGACAGGAGATAAGGCTGCTTGTGTTCTGTGTAAAGTTCTGACCAATGCTTCATGGCCTGTGATCAACACTCTCATATTTAACATTCACTATGGTCCAGGCACTCCACTATGTTCGTGTCTTTGTTAAATCATCTAATCCCTTCAAACCTAGGCAGTATATTAAAAATCAGAGCTATCACTTTACCGACAAAGGTCCGTGTAGTTAAAGCTATGGTTTTTCCAGTAGTCATGTATGGATGTGAGAGTTGGACCATAAAGAAGACTGAGTGCTGAAAAATTGATGCTTTTGAATTGGGATGATGGAGAAGACTCTTGAGAGTCCCTTGGAAAGCAAGGAGATCAAACAAGTCAATCCTAAAGGAAATCGGTCCAGAATATTCATTGGAAGGACTGATGCTGATGCTGAAACTCCAATACTTTGGCCACATGATACGAAGAGTCGACCTTTGGAAAAGACCCTGATACTGAGAAAGACTGAGGGCAGGAGGAGAAGAGGGTGACAGAGGATGAGGTGGTTGGACGGCATCATGGACTCAATGGACATGAGTTTGAGCAAACTCTGGGAGATAGTGAAAGACAGTGAAACCTGGAGTGTTGCAGTCCATGGGGTCGCAAAGAGCTGGACACGACTTAGGGACTAAACAACAACTAATCTCCTCAACAGCCTCATAAGGTGGATACTATTATCATTTGCATTTTATAAGGGAGAAAAGAGGCCAAGAGAGTAACGTACCTAAGTTCACATGATAAGGGGTGTAGCCAGGACCTGATCAGATATTTTAACTCAAGTCCAGACATGTACTAGGCTGTGATATAACAGGACAGTGTTAAATACCCACCTGCTTTTGCCAGAAGCCATGCACCCTGGCTAAGCGCGGCCGAGAGGAGCTACCCCACGTCCGAGGTCAGGGGCAGCGGTCAGAGGCAGCGGCCGAGAGTGCCAGACTGCGACGGCGCAGGAACGGCTGAGAGGAGCTAACCCACGTCCGAGGTCAGGGGGGGCGGCCTAGAGGAGATACCCAGCGTCCGAGGTCAGGGGCGGTGACGAGAGGAGTTACCCCGCGTCCGAGGTCAGGGGCGGCAGCCGGGAGGAGATACCCCATGCCCGATGCCAGGGGCGGTGGCTGGGAGGACCAACCCCACGCCGTGGCTGCGCGGGCACAGGAGGGCCTAGAGGAGCTATCCCACGTTGAAGGTCAGGAGGGGCAGCGGTGAGGAGATACCCCTCGTCCAAGGTAAGGAGCATTGGCTGCACTTTGCTGGAGCAGCAGTGAAGAGATACTCCACGCCCAAGGTAATAGAAACCCAAGTAAGACGGTAGGTGTTGCAAGAAGGCATCAGAAGGCAGACACACTGAAACCATACTCACAGAAAACTAGTCAATCTAATCACACTAGGACCACAGCCTTGTCTAACTCAATGAAACTAAGCCATGCCTGTCGGGCAACCCAAGATGGGCAGGTCATGGTGGAGAGATCTGACAGAATGTGGTCCACTGGAGAAGGGAATGGCAAACCACTTCAGTATTCTTGCCCTGAGAACCCCATGAACAGTATGAAAAGGCAAAATGATAGGACACTGAAAGAGAAACTCCCCAGGTCAGTAGGTGCCAAATATGCTACTGGAGATCAGTGGAGAAATAACTCCAGAAAGAATGAAGGGATGGAGCCAAAGCAAAAACAATACCCAGCTGTGGATGTGACTGGTGATAGAAGGTCTGATGCTGTAAAGAGCAATATTGCATAGGAACCTGGAATGTCAGGTCCATGAATCAAGCCAATTGGAAGTGGTCAAACAAGAGATGGCAAGAGTGAATGTCGACATTCTAGGAATCAGTGAACTGAAATGGACTGGAATGGGTGAATTTAACTCAGATGACCATTATATCTACTACTGCGGGCAGGAATTCCTCAGAAAAAATGGAGTAGCCATTATGGTTAACAAAACAGTCCGAAATACAGTACTTAGATGCAATCTCAAAAATGACAGAATGATCTCTGTTCGTTTCCAAGGCAAACCATTCAATATCACAGTAATCCAAGTCTATGCCCCAACCAGTAACGCTGAAGAAGCTGAAGTTGAATGGTTCTATGAAGACCTACAAGACCTTTTAGAACTAACACCCAAAAAAGATGTCCTTTTCATTCTAGGGGACTGGAATGCAAAAGTAGGAAGTCAAGAAACACCTGGAGTAACAGGCAAATTTGGCCTTGGAATACGGAATGAAGCAGGGCAAAGACTAATAGAGTTTTGCCAAGAAATGCACTGGTCATAGCAAACACTCTCTTCCAACAACACAAGAGAAGACTATACATGGACATCACCAGATGTCAACACTGAAATCAGATTGATTATATTCTTTGCAGCCAAAGATGGAGAAGCTCTATACAGGCAGCAAAAACAAGACCAGGAGCTGACTGTGGCTCAGACCATGAACTGCTTATTGCCAAATTCAGACTGAAATTGAAGAAAGTAGGGAAAACCACTAGACCATTCGGGTATGACCTAAATCAAATCCCTTATGATTATACAGTGGAAGTGAGAAATAGATTTAAGGGCCTAGATCTGATAGATAGAGTGCCTGATGAGCTATGGAATGAGGTTCGTGACATTGTACAGGAGACAGGGGTCAAGACCATCTCCATGGAAAAGAAATGCAAAAAAGCAAAATGGCTGTCTGAGGAGGCCTTACAAATAGCTGTGAAAAGAAGAGAAGTGAAAAGCAAAGAAGAAAGATACAAACATCTGAATGTAGAGTTCCAAAGACTAGCAAGACGAGATAAGAAAGCCTTCTTCAGCGATCAATGCAAAGAAATAGAGGAAAACAACAGAATGGGAAAGACTAGAGATCTCTTCAAGAAAATCAGAGATACCAAAGGAATATTTCATGCAAAGATGGGCTCGATAAAGGACAGAAATGGTATGGACCTAACAGAAGCAGAAGATATTAAGAGGAGATGGCAAGAATACACAGAAGAACTGTACAAAAAAGATCTTCACAACCCAGATAATCACGATGGTGTGATCACTGACCTAGAGCCAGACATCCTGGAATGTGAAGTCAAGTGGGCCTTAGAAAGCATCACTATGAACAAAGCTAGTGGAGGTGATAGAATTCCAGTTGAGCTATTCCAAATCCTGAAAGATGATGCTGTGAAAGTGCTGCACTCAACATGCCAGCAAATTTGGAAAACTCAGCAGGGGCCACAGGACTGGAAAAGGTCAGTTTTCATTCCAATCCCAAAGAAAGGCAATGCCAAAGAATGCTCAAACTACTGCACAATTGCACTCATTTCACATGCTAGTAAAGTAATGCTCAAAATTCTCCAAGCCAGGCTTCAGCAATATATGAACCGTGAACTTCCTGATGTTCAAGCTGCTTTAGAAAAGGCAGAGGAACCAGAGACCAAATTGCCAACATCCACTGGATCATGAAAAAGCAAGAGAGTTCCAGAAAAACATCTATTTCTGCTTTATTGACTATGCCAAAGCCTTTGACTGTGTGGATCACAATAAACTGTGGAAAATTCTTCAAGAGATGGGAATACCAGACCACCTGATCTGCCTCTTGAGAAATTTGTATGCAGGTTAGGAAGTAACAGTTAGAACTGGACATGGAACAACAGACTGGTTCCAAATAGGAAAAGGTGTACGTCAAGGCTGTATATTGTCACCCTGTTTATTTAACTTATATGCAGAGTACATCATGAGAAACGCTGGACTGGAAGAAACACAAGCTGGAATCAAGATTGCCGGGAGAAATATCAATAACCTCAGATATGCAGATGACACCACCATTATGGCAGAAAGTGAAGAGGAACTCAAAAGCCTCTTGATGAAGGTGAAAGTGGAGAGTGAAAAAGTTGGCTTAAAGCTCAACATTCAGACAACGAAGATCATGGCATCTGGTCCCGTCACTTCATGGGAAATAGATGGGGAAACAGTGGAAACAGTGTCAGACTTAATTTTTCTGGGCTCCAAAATCACTACAGATGGTGACTGCAGCCATGAAATTAAAAGACGCTTACTCCTTGGAAGGAAAGTTATGACCAACCTAGATAGCATATTCAAAAGTAGAGACATTACTTTGCCAACAAAGGTTCTTCTAGTCAAGGCTATGGTTTTTCCTGTGGTCATGTAGGGATGTGAGAGTTGGACTGTGAAGAAGGCTGAGCACCAAATAATTGATGCTTTTGAACTGTGGTGTTGGAGAAGACTCTTGAGAGTCCCTTGGTCTGCAAGGAGATCCAACCAGTCCATTCTGAAGGAGATCAGTCCTGGGATTTCTTTGGAAGGAATGATGCTAAAGCTGAAACTCCAGTACTTTGGCCACCTCATGCGAAGAGTTGACTCATTGGAAAAGACTCTGATGCTGGGAGGGATTGGGGGCAAGAGGAGAAGGGGACAACAGAGGATGAGATGGCTGGATGGCATCACTGACTCAATGGACATGAGTCTGAGTGAACTCCGGGAGTTGGTGATGGACAGGGAGGCCTGGCGTGCTGGGATTCATGGGGTCGCAAAGAGTCGGACACGAGTGAGCGACTGATCTGATCTGATCTGATGCACCCTGGAGGCTAGTTAGGCATAGGGGTGGGGGAGCCTCTCATAGAACCAATAACCTCAACACAGACTGAGAAAAGAGGGATTTGGAAGGAAATTGTGATGGGGCCTCCTAACCGATGCCCCCATAGCTCCCTTTAAAGGGAGAGAAATAGAGCAATTTCAAAGAGTTGGCGGAGGTTAAAGGTCAAGACTAAGCCACCGTAGCTAAGCAATGGAGAAATACAAGCCTGTCATTGCCAAAGTGACAAAATAGAATATCAGGGCACATTCAAAACAACCTCCTGTAATTATTATGGAAATCAACTGTTGCTATTTCTGAGACATTTTTGCCAGCCATGTGAGGGACATATGACATCATGAACAGTTACTGATAAAAGGATGAGGAATTGAGGCTTGGGGGCGACTGTATGACCTTGGCCAGGTTACTTAACCTCTCTGAGCTCCAGTCCACTCGTTTGTAAAAGGGAGATATTAATAACCTGTACCTCTTAGCATTCTTGCAAGAGTTAAGAGATGATAATATAGGCAAATCACTTGGCACCACGCACAGCGCACGGAAAGTGCCGAAAACATGTGAATTTTCCCTTGTGCTCTTCTGTCAATTCCACCTGCTGTAAAACTGAGGCCCATCTGTCTTGAGGGAGATGCATCATTTACCCATGAATAGGGGAATTTGAATACTGACAAATATGTGTTGAGTGTCCTTCTGGTCCCAGAGTGGGTGCTGGTGCTAGAGATACCATAGTGCTCCCTTTGGGCCTGGTTTTTGCAAAAAATCAGTAAGCATTTTCTTCCTTTTTTCTTTTTTTTGGTTGTGCTGCACATCATGTGGGATCTTAGTTCCCTAACCAGGGATTGAACTCATTCCCCCAGCAGTGGAAGCACAGAGTCTTAACCACTGGACGGTCAGGGAAGTCCCAGAGAAGTATTTGATTCCCAGAATACATTAGGGCTCCTGCCACATACTCCCAGAACATCCTCTACTGCCTCCATTTTTGCTTATTTTATTTGCAATCCTACTTCCCACCATTCTGTCAAGCCTCCCTGAGAAAGGGACAATTCATGCCTTAAGGAGGAATGTTAGTTGATTAGGGGGAGGGAAGTAGAGGTCCCCAGGCAAGTGGAAGAGCTGGGGTGACATCTCAGAGCCAGTTAGAAGGAGGGATTCCAAGAGCTGACAGCCAGCAGGGTCCAGTTTGGTTGGAACTCAGAGAGCATAGAATGGTAGATGTTAGGTGAGGTCAGAGCCAGAGGGGGGATTACAGAGTTTATATAGTCCTGTTGTGGAAGCCAGCTCAGGTGAGGCCCAGAGATAGGCAGCAGCCTTCCCTGATAGCTCAGTTGGTAAAGAATCTGCCTGCAATGCAGGAGATCCCGGTTTGATTCCTGGGTTGGGAAGATCCCTTGGAGAAGGGATAGGCTACCCACTCCAGTATTCTTGGGCTTTCACTGAGGCTCAGCTGGTAAAGAATCCACCTGCAATGCGGGAGACCTGGATTCGATCCCTGGGTTGGGAAGATCCCCTGGAGATGGGAAAGGCTACCCACTCCAGTATCCTGGCCTGGAGAATTCCATGGACTGAACAGTCTATGGGGTCACAAAGAGTTGGACACGACTGAGCAGCTTTCACTTTCACTTTCATCGCACTGTTAAAAGTCTAGACAGTAGACCCCAGTGGTAGACTTCTCCATGTGTGCATATGTGTGTGCCTGTTTGTATAATTCTACCCTGTCAGGGTTTGGTCAGGGAAAAAAAAGGCTACTCAATATATTCCAAGATTCAAGAGTTATAATATAAGGAATCAGAGTTTCACAAAACTGAGGTGAAGGGAGAAGGGATAGGGGAGCGAAGGTCAGAGAAACAACTGATGAGATTCCAGATACATCACTGCCAAAATATGGCAGCTTGGCGTATTGAAAATCTAAACTGAAGGAATTTGGGAACACAGCAAAGCAGGAGAGGCATCTGACTTCCCCCACTCTTCTTCCTGGAAACAGATCCTAAAACTCCAGGTGGAAGCTACCTTCCCTGTACTAGGAGGTCTTATCTGCAAGGATGGGGAGTTGAGGGGCCAAGAAATCCTTACAAGCAAACCCTAATAAACTCACCTTATCTTCCTAGTTACTTCGTCACCATTTACCACCCCTATCCCAAACCCCTCTGCCTTATCAATTCTTCACCAGTGTATTATTTCTTTGTCTAAAAGATATAAAAACTTTCTGCTCTTGTCACTCCTTCAAGGCTCATTCTCTCGTAAAGGCTCCACGTTCATGTAAAAATTCAATACGCTTTGTGTGCTTTTCTCCTGAGGATCTGTCTTTGTCAGTTTAATTTTCAGACCCAGCCAGGGACCCTAAGAGGGTTCAGGAAAACCTTTTCCTCCTCTACACAGTCTCTGACCATCTGGTCCTGCTGCCTCAGAGCAGGGGATGTTCAAAGGTCTGCCCGCAGATACCAGTCTATCCACGATCTCTGGGGGAAAAAATGACTTCTCTTCTGCATTCCTAATACCTCCTTAAGGGCTTTTCCCTGGCCATCCTGAACCTGAAACCAAGCAGGAAAAGGGGGTCTGGTTTCTCCTCTCTGAGGTGCAGAGAGCATCAGCAAAACATCTCATTGTAAGAGAGATGTACTGCGCTTGAGCAAATCTAAGATTTACGCACCACTGAAAAAGGAAAATAGCTGCCAATTACAAGGACCCAGTGCTGTCTTGTCATCAACAGTTTGGCACAGCCCGTTTCAAAGAGGTAAAAATGTGCTTGTGTGTTTGGGGCTGGGAAGTATCTTTTACAATTGATTTTTTTTTAATGATTTAAGGAAAAGGTAATAATCACTGACTGTTGTGGACTCTTAATTTCCTACTGTGAGCCTTAGGGACACTGAGGCAGTACTACAGCCGTCTCACCAACAGGACTGAAG
Source organism: Bos taurus (assembly GCF_002263795.3). Lineage (NCBI taxonomy): Eukaryota > Metazoa > Chordata > Mammalia > Artiodactyla > Bovidae > Bos > Bos taurus. Next base: position 66,149,588 of record NC_037342.1, on the reverse strand, counting down.
ATGCTGTCTGGGTGGCAGCAGAAAGGGTCGCCTGGTTCCTGCCATGTGATGATCTCCTGGACTGCCTCTCAGTCCCCTTCAGAGTGACTGTGAGGAAACCATAGATGCCAACGGACCCAGACAGCTAACTGCCCTTTCTTGCTTCAGGGCCAAACTGAAGAGTTTTTTAAAAAACTTTTTACTTTTTGTGACATACATCACACAAACAAAAGTAGGCAAAACCACTACCTAGTCATAAAATGGACAGCTGCTAGCATCCCCAGAATCCCCTTGCTTTCCATGCCAGTCTAGACTTTCCTTTTTCCCCTAAGTTGTTAGTCATTTAGTTGTGTCCCACTCTTTCCAGACCCAGGGACTGCAGCCCACCAGGCTCCTCTGTCCATGTAATTCTCCGGGCAAGAATACCAAAGTGGGTTGCCATGCCCTTCTCCAGAGCATCTTCCCAATCCAGGGACTGAACCCCCATCTCCTGCATTGCAGGCAGATTACCATCTAAGCCACCAGGGAAGCCTTTTCTCCCTAAAAGAAAGTTGAAAGTGAAAGTTGCTCAGATTCTTTGCGACCCAATGGACTAAACAGTCCATGGACTTCTCTAGGCCAGAATATTGGGGTGGGTAGCTGTTCCCTTCTCCAGGGGATCTTCCCAACCCAGGGATCAAACTCAGGTCTCCTGCCTTGCAGGCAGATTCTTTACCAGCTGAACCACCAGGGAAGCCCAAGAATACTGGAGTAGGTAGCCTCTCCTTTCTCCAGTGGATCTTCCAACCCAAGGAATCAAACTGGGGTCCCCTACATTGCAGGCAGATTCTTTACCAGCTGAGCTACCAGGGAAGTCCTTTCCTGCCTAAAAGACCGCCACTATTCTGACTAGTAGCTATTATTCATCTACCTATATTCATCTATTATGAAGTTGTATATAAACAGAGTCACACACAGTACATCCTCTTTTGGGTCTCGCTCCTCTCCCCCAACGTCACTTGTGAGATTCATCTGTTGTGTGTAGCTATGGTCCAGTTGTCCTCATTGCTTTTTAGTGTTCCGTTTTCTGGTATTTGGGCGTTAGAATGTAACGTTGAGCACTGGGCAATTTCCATTTGGGGACTATTGTGACTCATGCTGCTGTCCTATTTCCAACAGTCAGGACATGGAAACAACCTAAATGTTCATCAGCAGAGGAATGGGTAAAGAAGATGTGGTGCATGCATACAATGGAATGTTACTCAGCCAGAAAAAGGAACAAAATTGGGTCATTTGTAGAGATGTGGATGGACCTAGAGACTGCCACATAAAGTAAAGTAAGGCGGAAAGAGAAAAACAGATATCATATATTAACGCATGTATGTGGAATCTGAAAAAAATGGTTTAGATGATCATGTTTGCAAAGCAGAAATAGAAACACAGATGTAGAGAACGAATGTATGGATACCATGCAGGAAAGGAGTGGTGAGGCGAACTGGAAGATTGGGATTGACATATATACGCTACTGATACTATGCATAAAATAGATAATTAATGAGAACTTACCGTAAGGCACAGGGAACTCTACTCAGTGCTCTGTGGTGCCCTCAGTGGGGAACCCATAAAAGAGGGGATGTATGTATATGTACAGTTGATTCACTTTGCTGTACAGTAGAAACTTTCACAAAATTGTAAAACAACCTTGCGTGCGTGCTAAGTCGCTTCAGTTGTGTCCAACTCTGTGCAACCCTATGAACTGTAGCCCACCAGGCTCCTCTGCCCATGGGATTCTCCAGGCATGAATACTGGCATGGGTTACTGTGCCCTCCTCCAGGAATCTTCCCAACCCAGGGATCAAACCTGTGCCTTCTGCAACTCCTGCATTGCAGGCAGATTCCTTACCGCTGAGTCACTGGGGGAGCAACTGTACTCCAATTTTAAAAATATAGCATTACTGTCAACATGCTAGTGAGAGCCTTTTGTGAAGCTGTGTGTGCATTTCTCTTGGGTATGTACCTAGGTGTGGAATTGAAGGAGAATCCGGCTTCAGTAGAGTGGGCCCGGCTTTAAGTGTTGCGTGCAACTGAAGCTTCTTTGATTTCATCCCTCAAAGCTCACAACAGCCCTGCTTGAGAATTTTTTCAGAGAAGCTTCCAGCCAAGGACTTGAACCTTGGAAGCATTCTATGGAGAAGAAAGTGACTTTCTTGACAGCAGATGAGAAAAGGATGGAACAGGCACATTCTCTGCAGGCAAAAGAAAGAGTTTGGTGCTGGTGAATATACGAGTGCGCGGCTGCACCTGGAGAACTTTCTACAGGAAGTGTCTTTGAGGAGGGTCAGTTCTTCCTTTGCCTTAATTCAGCACCTTGTTACCTGGGCAGATCCAAGTTACCAGCTTCAGGGAACCTCTATATGCCTTGTTGGATTTTGCATCCATGGCAACGCATGCTTTACATACCATTTTATTTCAGACAACGGGAAATTAAACACTTGATGTGAAGCAATGTCAGGTGGCAGGTTGGAGTGTGGGGGAGGGGGGAAGACTGTGTCTCCAAGTGGCAACTTGTCAGACAGAATGCCTAATACAATGCACTTAAAGAAAGGTGTGCATAGAAAGACTCCTTGCTTTGTGTCAGGCATACGAAATGCCTCTCACTGCCCAGTTCCCTCAGCCTTCCCTGCCCTTGCATGCTGATTGCATTACAGAATGCAAACTGTACACACACACACACACACACACAAACACACACACACTGTCAAACATCAATTCTTGGATGAAACAGAAAAATTAGAAAAAGAAAAGTCACTGATCTTCAGAACGTAGGACCTTTTGGTGGCTTACTGGCAGGGCAGTACAATGGGTACTCACTAAATATTTGGCTAATAAATAAATGAATGAATGCAGCCAGGAGCTCTTCAAATGAAGGGTGACATTGGTAGTCACATTTCACTTTGTATACTAGTTTCTCTATTATGACTCTTAATGACTTAAGTCTGTGATTATCTTTATGCCCTAATAAAAGCGCTTTTGAACAATTAGGGATTGTTGCTCTGAAGTTGTATTTTAAATTAATTAGGCAGTGTATTTAACAGCTTCCACTGTCTGTTAATGCCAACACAGGAGAGTGACAGGTGGGGAGGGGCAGTCCTGTTTACAGTGAGGAGGAGGCTTATCTCTTTGGTTTTGTTTTCTTTCTTTCTTTTGACTCTTTGTTCCCCCTACCCCCAACAACATCATAAGAGAAGGGTGGAACTGACTGGACAAGAAATCACTTTTGACGGTGAACATCATGTTGAAAGAGAGCTTCAGGTGCGTAAGCTTTACTGGCTCAACAGACAGGAAGCCTTTCTCCTCCCTCCGCACCATGTGAATCAGGAGTAGGAGGTCTCAAAGGCAATGTTGCATATGGGCGCAGGTTTTTGTGTTTCTAAACATACACACACCCACAAGTGTGTGAATGCCTAATATTTAGAAAGTCAAGCCTGGCAGGTGGAAATGAGCCTTTTTGACAAATCTCTATTTATTGTGTTATTTCACCGTCAGAGGCTCAAATGCTAACTAGCTTTGTGAATAATTTGTGGATGGGAATGTGATCATTTTTCTAAGTCAGCCGGTGGGTTCAGTTCATTGCACACCCCACCTAAAAATAAATTCTCTGGCTGACTGTGAACATACCGATACTTGCTGCAAGTGAAGCAAACTTATGGGGACCATTAAAGTGCCAGGGCATTGGAAAATAACAGTGAACTGAATGCTGATTTGCATTTATGTCATAAAATAACTTGTCACCTTCAATTTATCACAGTAATTGGTACCAGAGGAGACTGTATGATGCTTATACTTGGTTCAAAGCCACCTTTCCTCACCTCCCAGTCCCTGCCTCTCCCTCTCCTGAAATAGTCATGGGGCACTTCTGAAGATAAATGGTCTTATTCCTTTTCCTGTATCATTGGAATTTGGGAAAGGAGAGGCATCAATGTATTCAAAGAAATTAAACCTCAAAAGAATCAAATGCAGTATGTGCTGTTATTATCCCCATATTGCAGATGAAGAAACTGAGGAGGAAGAAACTTTTGCACAGAGAAGCAAAATAATTTTCCCAAGGTCAAGGTCTTACAACCAGTAAGTGGGAAAGCCAGGATTTGTACACTGACAGCGGGACCCCAGAGCCTATTGTCTTAATCACTGTGCTATGCTGTCTGGTTTAGACTATATGTTTCTAATATAAATATTGTGGGGGCATAAAGACCTGGAAAAAGTATTTTCAAAACTATAAGAGAATGAGATACTGAGAATGACAAAACATACTGAGAATGACACGTCATAACCATTTCAAACCAAGATAGAGACCTGGTCAGGCATAAGCGAGTTATTCCAACTGGGCTTAGAAAAATAACCAGTGGTTTGTAGTTATTACCAATGCAGTTCAGGCATGACTCTCTTGATTACAGGGGAATGCTTTGAATCCTGTGAAACTATTTCCTCAAGCCAACCAAAGCCACACGTGACAGATGGTTGCATCTTTATTAGGGACATTCTTCAGGTTCCTCTCCACCTAGCTATTATCAGAGTACCCGTATATTTCGGTTCTATGAATTATAAGTTAGACTTGTCCTACTGATGATTTCTAAAGTATTTCTTAGTTTGAGTGGCCCATGTTTCAGAGAGCAGGTGAGTTCAGCTTCATCTGGCTGGCATATGAGCACCCTGAAAGAGCAGGATTTTTTTTCAGGCATTTTGGAGTATGTAAATTGTGCTGCATTTGATGACAGGGAGATCAAGGTTTAAACCCTCCATCACTGTAGTGGAACCAGGGCAACTGAGTTTACCCCTCTGAACTTCAATTTCTTTCTCTGTCAAAAGAAGTTAATGATGCTTCCTTGAAGAAGACAGCAAGGCAAGTGTGCGCATTTAGCTGGTATTTGTACGACACTTTATGGATTATGGAAATGAATTCCAAGCTCTGTACGTGCTTTAATTATGAGTGTGTGTCTTTAAAACTATGTGGTAAAATAGACGCAGCATAAAATTTACCATGTTAACCATATTAAATGTATACCACAGAGGCATTAAGTACATTTACATTGTTGTACAATAAATACATAGATGTTTTCATCTTTTTTATCTTTCCCAACTGAAACTCCTTTACCCATGAAACAAAAACTCCCCATTTCTCTATTCTTCCAGCCCTCGGAAACCACCGTTCGACTTTCTGCCTCCGTGAATTTGATTATTTTAGGTACCTCATAGAAGAAGAATCACAAATAATTGCATTTTTGTGTCTGGCTTCTCTCACAGACTTAGCATAATGTCTTCAAGCTTCATCCATGTTGCAGCATGTGTCAGAACTTCCTGCCTTTTTAAGGCTAAAACATATTCTGTTGTATGTATATGTCACATTTAGTTTATCCAGTCATCCGTCAATAGGTGTACAAATATCTAAGACCCTGCTTCTAATCTGGGGGGTTGGGCTTCCCCAGTGGTGCTAGTGGTAAAAAACTTGCCTGCCTATGCAGGAGACCTAAGAGACACAGGTTTGATCCCTGGGTCAGGGAGATTCCCGGGAGGAAGGCATGGCCACCCACTCCAGTATTCTTGCCTGGAGAATTCCCTGAACAGAGGAGCCTGTCTGTAGTGTCTCACAGAGTTGGACATGACTGAAGGGACTTAGCACATGTACCCAGAAGTGCGATTGCTGGGTCACATGGTAATTTCATGTTTAATTTTTTGAGGTTGGGTGTCCTTTGTATTTATTATTTGGAGCAGAAGAGGTGTTGAGAGGTACCCTCGGGGGAGTTCTCAGGTGCTCCAGCATGACTGTCCCACCATCAGTCCCTAAATTAGTTCAAGGACCCACAAAGCAACTCCATAAAACCAAGGGCAGGCTGCTGGGTCATTTAGGCTCTCTGCTGCCTGCCTGCCCCCACCATTCCCTCTCTTCCCCGGGCCCCCACTTACAGGTGACAGGTTACCAGAGCAGGAGAGAGAGTAATACGAAAGACATTAGTATGCAAACCAGAACAGGGAACAATATGGTTTAAAACTGTTTCCCTACTGTTTTGCTATGGGTGCATGTGACACAGATCCCGCCCCCACACCGCCCCCTCCTCCCTCTGCTGGAAGAGCTCAGGCAAGCACACTGGGGTATGTTAACCCTTCCCGTGCCAGCATCAATGACTTCCTCAAAGCAGTGCACATTTCAGCAGCCCTGCCTCGGAGCAGTGAGCTAGCTGTGGAGCTGCCAGTCACTCGATGACTTCAATTGTTCCATAACTGACAGACACTGAAAAGTCTCATTATCACCCATAACGGGAGCACCTCATCCATACCCCACCTGTCATGGCAGTCAGGGGCCCTCCACGTGTCCTGAAAAGCCAGCTCTGGCATCACACACAAGGAGAATCCTGCCCTCTGGCCATGCCCCACCCCCTCCAGTCCAGTCCAGTGCCCAAAGGCAGGTTCCAAGAGAAGATCAGAAGTTGCCAGAAACCAAACTCATTATTCTTTTGATGTGGCTTTTTAACCTGTTACTGATCTTAGCAGAGAGATGAGCTTTTCAGAGGGAAAAACTTAGTGTAAATGGCAGGAGGCTGGGGGGCAGCCCTGGCAGAGCTGCCTTCCTAAGTCACCCGGACAGGGCTTTCTAGGAAAAATCACTTCTTGCTGCATTGTCAGGGGAGCTGCTCGATGGAAGAAGTCACTGGAATGGTGTGACAATCATAGGCTTTGGCAGCTGTGGACTGGGGGTTGCATTTGGATGAATCATGTCACATGGAAAAAGTTACCTCACCTCCCTGTGCCTGTGTTCTCATCAATGAAATGAAGAGGATTTTTTTAAAAAATCCTCTTTGCTTTGGCCCCTTATTAGTGATATGGGCTTTGGTAGATCAGCTTTAATTGACCTTTAAGTTTCCTTATATGCAAAGTGGGTAGAATAACTCCTGTCTCCAAAAGAGTATTGTGAAGATGAGATAGAATATAGCATAAGTAAACGGTCTGTGGTAGGTCCTCATAACTGTTAGCTATAATTGTTAATGGGCTTTCCTGATACCTCAGCAGGTAAAGAATCCACCTGCAATGCAGGAGGCCCCAGTTTGATTCCTGGGTCAGAAAGATCCCCTAGACAAGGGATAGGCTATTCAGTCTAGTATTCTTGGGTTTCCCTGGTGACTCAGTCTGTAAAGAATCTGCTTGCAATGCAGGAGACCTGGGTTTGATCCCTGGGCTGGGAAACCTGGATTGGATCCCTGGGTTTGAAAGATTCCCTGGAGGAGGGCACGGCAACCCACTCCAGTATTCTTGCCTGGAGAATCCCCTGAGGAACCTGGCAGCCTCAGTCCATGGGGTCGCAAAGTGTCAGACACGACTGAATGACTAAGCACAGAACAGCGTAACTATTAATATTTCAAGATGCCGTCCATCTTTTTGATGGGTTGTTTTTGTTCAGTTGCTAAGTCATGTCTGTCTCTTTGCAACACCATGGACTGTAGCACTCCAGGCTCCCCTTTTCTTTACCACTTTCTGGAGCTTACTCAATCTCATGTCCACCAAGTCAGTGATGACATTCAACCATCTCATTCTCTGTTGCCTGCTTCTCCTCCTGCCTTCAGTCTTTCCCAGCATCAGGATCTTTTCCAATAAGTCAGCTCGTCACATCAGATGGCCAAAGCATTGGAGATTCAGCTTCAGCATCAGTCCTCTCAAGGAATATTTAGGGTTGATTTCCTTTAAGATTGACTGATTTGATCTCTTTGCTGTCCAAGGATTCTCAAGAGTCCTCTCCAGCACCACAGTTTGAAAATTTTAATTCTTTGGTGCTCAGCCTTCATGGTCCAACTCTCACATTCATGCCATACTACTGGAAAAACTATAGCTTTGACTAGATGGAAATTTGTTGGCAAAGTGATGTCTCTGCTTTTTAATATGCTGTCTAGGGAAATGGGGATAAATAATCAGAATGTACATACAGAAAGTAAAATCTGGATTCAAGGAGAAAAAAACTCTGTCGAGTTTGTTCCTGCTATCTCTGCTGGGATATTGAGTCTGATGCAACCTCCCATACTCTAGAAGACAGAAGCTTTTCATAATCTGATTCCCTCTGTCAGCAGACAGTCCGGCTTAAGTGGGACACTTCTGGCTAAATTATCAAGGATCAAGCCATGGCACATCAACTTCTAAGCCTCATGATTTTGAATAATTTCTTATTCTCTTTGTATTTCCATTCCTAATCTGTATAGTGGGCATGAGACTTGCCTACCTTAGAGGTCATGATTAGAGTAAATGAGATAATACCTGTGAAATGCCTGGAGTGGTACCCTGTACAAGGTAGGTGTTTAATAAACTTTAGCCATTATTATTCAGAGAAGGCAATGGCACCCCACTCCAGTACTCTTGCCAAGAAAATCCCATGGATGGAGGAGCCTGGTGGGCTACAGTCCATGGAGTCGCTAAGAGTCAGACACGACTGAGCGACTTCACTTTCACTTTTCACTTTCATGCATTGGAGAAGGAAATGGCAACCCACTCCAGTGTTTTTGCCTGGAGAATCCCAGGGACGGGGAGCCTGATGGGCTGCTGTCTATGGGGTCGCACAGAGTCGGACACGACTGAAGCGACTTAGCAGCAGCAGCAGCAGCCATTATTATTACCCAGAAGCCTTCCTATGCAGCTGCCATAGTTAGAAGGTGGGTGGAGGTGGAGCTGGCCCACGCTGGCTTACGAGAATTCATGGTACACATACATCTCTTCCCAACTCTGTTTTCAACGACAGTACACTGGTAGCTTGAATTTGGCAGCAGTGGGATTATTTACAGCACGGAAATTAACAAACATTACAAATCAACCTCTCTCCCCTTGCTCTACACCAACTCAAATGTTAAACATTTACCAATATGCTGCTGGTTAACAGGGAACCCAAGATGCCACTAAGTCTGCCTTTCCACAGCTCCAGGGCCAGGTGAGAACAAGGAGACCAAGCAGGTCAAAGGTTACTACCCATCAAGCTGGTGGGAAGAAGCAGATATTTTTCCTCCCCTGACCCTGCAGTCTTCAAACCCATCTACCTCTGTGACAATGCTTTAGATGCAATATCTATTGTCAGAGAATCTTTCCAGGAATCATTTCTACTTCTCCTCCTTTTTGAATATTCTTGGGATCATTCATAGTAAGCAACAGAAACAAGCTCTGCTAAACCTAAGATAAAGAGGACTTTCATGGTAGGAAATGGTGCACTGACAGGCTTGAAAGGAAGAATGAAGAAGTCATTGGCTTGGAACAGATGTGACTTAGGCAGCTGCAGAAAACTCTGGTAGCAGGAATCCCTCAACTATCCTACAAGCTTGAATAAATAGGCTTTAAGCTTTTTATTTTTTTTCTTGCTTAAAGAGCAAAGTTTTAAGAGGGAGAATTCAGTGGACTGAGCTTAGATCACATATCCACTTGTTGGCTGAATGGGGGCATCTAACTTTAGGACTCAGCAAAATTATCCACAACTGGGTAATTTCCCAGAATAAACCAGATGCTCTTGAAGAAATGCATGCTGTGTGGCCACAACCTTGACCAATGTTCACTCTGTCTTTTTAGTCCTCCTGGTGGGATATGTTTTGCAGTCCCTTTTTGCAAAGGGGAGGGTCAGGCCCACTGAACTTCATGTGCAAGCTCTTTCACAGGATGTGGGGGCAGCAGAGATGAGTGAAAAAAAAAAAAAACCCAGGCCAACTAGACTGCAGAAAATAATAACTTCAAGGGAAGCACTCCCTGCCTTTAGCTTGGATAATCCCAAAGTTTATTGAGTTCATAGGAGTGCAATTCACAGGGTGAGCTCCATGTGGCATTCTCTGGGGAAAGACTTAAGAATTTAATGGGTCCTTTTCACCTCCAATTTCTCCTGTTCCTGCCCAGGGTGACAAATGTGATGATGGCTTTGATGACAGCCCCACAGCATCCCCAGGGATCTGTAATCTTGTGATGGCATCCTGGGATGATTGGTTTTCTCCCAGGCCCCCGTGCATTTCTACAGGCACCAACTAAGCACCCAGGAAAGCTTTCAGTAAATCTGTCAGAAGTACTGCTGGGCCTTGCTGGGCCTATTCGAGTTTGAATTTCTCATGGTGATCGATTCCAGGTGGCTTTTATCCTCTTTGGTTCTTTCTTTAAAAACAACAGCAGCAGCAACAACACTAGATGATGACCTCATTTCTTTGACTCTGTTTGGATGATCTTCTATCACTAAGTTTCTGTGGCTTTTCTTTTGAGGAATACGCGGAGACATTTGTTCAGGAAAGAATGGAAATGAATCTCTAAAGACATATGGAACCTGCTTTTGATAGACTGGGTCATGGGAATGGGGTCAACAAGCAAGCTTCTTGTAATGATCGATGTGATAATAACACAGACAGCACTGGATATCTTTAGAGGGATTATTAAACACAGAGGAGTTAACCATGTAACAACCTTTGAATTGCATAGAAATGGATAGAAAAGGAGCCGCTTAATCTGTCTGTGCTTTACTTCTTTCTTGTGCCCTACTGGTCAGTCCTAATAGTTCCTGTTTCCTTACTATGTGCTAGGTATTTTTATAAGTGCTTTACGTATGTTAGCTCATGGAAGTGTAACTAAGCAGGACTTTATGGGGCCTTCTGGCAACAGAACCCATCACGTCCTTCATCTGCCTCCTATCAGTGGAAAAACGTTAGCCTCCTAGACTTTCCTTGAGTTCCAAAGAATACATTTAACCAGAGGTGTGAGGATATGAAAAAAGAAAGGAAAACATTCAAACAAGACAAAATAATAATAGTGTAGCCATTAAATGAAATCAAGGACATTTATTTCCTCCTCAAACGCTACAGGTAATATTCTGAGCCTTATCCTTTGAGCTGTTTTGCAGATACTGAAACCCCTACCAGGTAGAAGAAATTTTTAACTATATGATGCCCATGGGCATGTAGACCCCAGACTGGTGGGAACCAGAAGGTTGATGATATTGACTTCCAATTACCTCACTACCAACCAAGCAGAAAAATGTCCACGAGCTGACCACATACTTCCCTACCCTCCTCTCTCACCTTGTCTTTAAAAACCTTTCTCTGAAAGCCTCCAGGGAGTACCTTTTAAACACTAACTACCGGGACTCCTTGCTTGGTGCCCTGCAATAAACGCTGTACTAGCCTTTCCTGTGACCGTCTGTCAACAGATTGGCTTTACTGCATGCAGGGAAAGTGGACTGAAGTTTGAGTCCACTATTATTTTGTCCATTATTATTTTGTCAGTAACAAAAGTTAGGCCTTATTATCCCAATTTTCAGATGAGGAAACTGAAGATAAGAGAGTATCAGTAACTCTGCCCAAGGTGATAGAGCAAAAACAAAGGGGGGCCCTGGATTGAAATGAGAGCATCTCCCTCTAGAATCCGGTCTTTTACCACCATACTAGAATATATGGCTAAGGAACAAGGGTCATGTTATGCATCTCCTGCCCTTAGTATCTGGCACTTAGCAGATACTTCTGCAGCCTCAAATCCTGCAATTCTCTTTCTGGGGCCACTCTCTTCAATCATGATCTTCTTATATTTCAAGCTCCTTTTCTCAGGGCCTCAAACATGCACTTCCTCCTGATTGAAATGCTCTCCATTCCTTCTTTTCCTCTCTAACACTGGCTGACTTCCACTCATTGCTCAGGGAGTGCTACATCCCTCAACCTCCAATATGAGGTTGTCCTCAATTAACACTCTCATAGGGTCATGTACTTTCCTGTCAGCCCATTTATTACAGTAATGATTTCCTAAATGTCTATCTCTTCTACCAGTCTCTACACTCCAAAAGATTAGAAACCATGTCTCTCTAGTTACTGACCTGTCCCCACCATCTAATACTGCCTGACCCAAAGTAAGCAGCCAGGAAATATTTGTGGGCTAAGTAGATGCCCATTGTCTGTTTGCCAAATAGATGAAAGCTTTGAAGAAAGCAGGGGAACCATGGATAAGGCTTAGGATGACAACTCCACTGTTTCAGGAGTTTATACTGTTATACCTTATACGCAGGGGATGATATTCATATCACACAAGGAGCGATCAGAACTTATTGTTGGTCTTAGTGCTGGAACACTGGTCCAAGAGACCTCCTGCTGTTCTGGGTGTTAAACCTATTAGTGACTGGTTCATAATGTAGTGTGGGGATTACTCAGAGAAGGCCTGGGGAGCTTGGGAAAGTGGGAGAGGCAGTCTGGGAACTCCTGGCAGTAATAAGCATTTATCAACCTTGCTAGAAGTATTTCAGTAGTCTAACAACCAACATAACTGTACTGATATAACTTCACATATCTGGGCCATGAGTAATCACTTGAAAATAACCCAACAGGGATTGCATATGAAGCACCAACTTCTGAGTTGCTATATCTAGAGGCATGACAATAATTTGTATGGTATGAGTCACGCACCCAGGATCACAGCATTGGAAAAGATACACATTTAATGTGGAGTTGGGTCATGACTGTTGTTTTATAAGGAGACTCTGGGTGGGGCTCAACTGTAAAGAGATGGATGAGAAACGAGCTGCACAGCAACTTTTTTTGAACATCTTATTTTACTAGCTTGATGCCTTAAGAAGTCAAAGATGCTTAACTTCTTCCTTCATCAGCGTTTTTTTGACTGTGCCCTGTGGCCTGCAGTAGGTTCCCCGACCGGAACCCATGCCCCCTGGCACTGGGAGCGTGGAGTCTTAACCACTGGACTACCAGGGAGTCCCTTCATTAGCGTTTGTGGTGTTGCAAATCGATCACTAGAAATGGGCTTACTAAATGGTGAAGCCAAATGCGCTGAGCCTGGAAATGCAAGGTTGAGAGTCATGTGTGATGGCAAAGGCTTTGTTTTCTTCACAAGGCTGGTAGAGTCTAATCTTCAGTGTCAAGGGGTCTGAGACCAAATGGCATGGCTGAATTTTGCATATTTGAGAGGTGTGGTGGAGGCAGGAAGCTGCCTGCAGATGGAAAGTAATTTTATCTGAAGATCCTGAGCTTTCTTTAACCCTAAGTGTAACCTGCAGAGGTACAAGCTCTTTTGCCTGCATTGTGGCATCACTTTTGCTGGCTCTGATGCAGATAGAAGGTTAGTCTGAGGGCTAGATGTTCCAGAGGCAAGGGCTGCCCCTTTGACACTCTACCACATGCGATTCTTTTAAACAACCCCTGCTGACTCATCTTTTCTTTTACTCCCCATCTTTTCCTTTCTTCTCCCCTTGTAATAATTTTCCTGCCTTACATCTCAAACTTGCTAGTGGCAAACAGAACAGAATTTGCTACTGACTCCTGGGTCACTTGTTTCATGGATTATTTCAGGTCAAATCCTATTAAAGTAAATGTCTCCACTGTAGGGAAATCTCTCTGAATAACCAAATAGGGCATCTAATCCTCAAGGAAGGGCCAGCTTATTGCAAGCAGGATTTGATAGCAGGGTTTACAAGGAGCTCAGGTGGACTTTGATTCCAGCAATAAGGCAAACTACATGACCTAAAAACCTCCCCTTGGTAAAACACCTATAAATGTTTTATAAAATATAACAAACATCTTTTTAAATGCATAGCTGAACTCATAAAAATGTAAGGAAAATTCCCAGCGGGTTCTAAAACAAAGAGAGAATAAAAATCAGAGTGATAGGTGTGAACTGAAATTGGGGCTGCTCGGATGTGTAGGAGTGTATGTGTGTGTGATCTTTGTAATCAGATGATCTGGGTTTAATGTGCCCTGTCTTGGGGATGATGGGGGTGGATTTGGATCTTTCCAAGGCCTTAACAAAGCTAAGTCCCTTAAAGGGTAAGTATATCCTTCCAGCAAAGGGAGATGTGAGACCGGACTGCTTGTTTTAGCCTGAACTCTGGTTGGGGAAAATAAAACTCTCTGGGAAGACTCTTCCTATCATCATATATGTTTAGTACTTAAATTTACACTATCTTTTAGGACTTCAACTTCCAGGCAGAATAATTAATATAAAAGTGAGCCAGTTTTGCCTTTAACCCTGGAGTGCCTGACACAAGGGAATAAAAACATCTTGGGGAGGACACATCTTCAACCTGAACAAAATGGGAACAGATAAAAGCCTGGATGAACATAACCTTCGTGGGCTTCCCAGGTGGCACTAGTGGTAAAGAAGCTGCCTGCCAGTGCAAGAGACATATGAGATGAGGGTTTGATCCCCAGGTTTGGGAAGATCCCCTGGAGGCGGGCATGGTAACCCACTCCAGTACTCTTGTCTGGAGAATCCCATGAACAGAGGAATACAGCCTGGCGGACTGTATTCCCTACTGTCGCAGAGTCAGACATGACTTAGCATGCACACACAAACGTAAGCTTCAAATCCAGAATGACAAAACACAAAGCTTCTGTGACTCAGATTTCGGATTTAGGAAAAGAAAAGAAAACAAGAAATCTAAGTAACTTTGAATTTGAGAAAAACAAAGAAAAAATTTTATTTATTTGTTTATGCCTGTGCTTAAACAGATATAACTTAACTGTTGTGCACGGGCTTTCCCTAGTCGTGGGGAGAGGGGGCTATTCTTCGTTGTGGTGCCCGGGCTTCTCATTACAGTGGATTCTCTTGTTGCAGAGCATGGATTCCAGGCAGGCGGGCTTCAGTAGTTGTGGCTCATGGGCATAGTTGCCCTGCGGCGTGTGGGGCCTTCCAGGACCAGGGTTTGAACCCATGTCCCCTGCATTGGCAGGCAGATTTCCTGCCAATTCTTTACCACTGGACTACTATGGGAGCCCCACAAATAATTTTAATATAAGCATACCTCAAATATTGCATGCAACATACTAAAACTACAATATTAATCATTGTTTATCTAAAATTTAAAGTTAAGTGGATGTCAAAATGAAAAGACTACATACTATATGATTTCAACTGTAAGATATTCTGGAATGGGCAAAACTATAGCAACAATAAAGTGGTCAGTAGTTGCCAGGGATTAGGAGGAAGACGGAATGAGTAGGAAAAATACAGAGAAGTTTTAGGATACTGCCCTAAATGATACTAATGATGATATTGGTACCACTCTGTATGATACCATAATAGTGGATATATTTCATTATACATTTGTCCAAATCTATAGAATGTATAACACCAAGAGTGAACCTTAATGTAAATATGGATTTTGTGTGATGATGATGTGTTAATGTAAGTTCATCAGTTATAACAAGTGAATCACTCTGGTTGGAAACTCTCACTTGGAAATGTCGATGATGGAGGAGGCTATGTATAGGTAGGGCAGGGGGTATATGGGAAATGTCTGTACCATTTCCTCAATTTTGCTACAAACTTAAAATTCCTCTAAAGAAGAAAGTTTTGGTTTGTTTTTTTTTAAAAAAAAAAAAACAAATAGAACTTTTGGAAATAAAAATAAACTCAAGACAAATACAACAAAACTCCAGGGATGAATAAAATAGTTGCTTAGAGACTATTGGAGAGAGAACTAGTGAACTGGAAGAGAGATCTGAGGGAATTACTTAGAGGGCAGCATAGAAAGATTAAGAGATAAAACATATGTAAGAGAACTTGGGCCATGGAAAAGGGTCCTACACATGCCCAATAATATTTCTAGAAGGAAGGAACAGAAAAAATAAAAAAGATAAAATATTTCAGAGTAAATATTGACAGATAATGACTGAAAATTTTTTAAGATTGATAAAAAGGATTCATTAGACTTAAAAAAACACAGCATGCTCCTATCAGGAACAAAAGGTCTATATCCAAGTACATCATAATCAAATTACAGGATATCAAGGACAAAGAGAAGATCTTAAAAGAAACCAGTTAGAAAAAACTAATATTTTAAAAAGAGGGGGAAAAAAGGAAGGAAGACAAAAGGAAAAAGTTTAACCTGCTCTTTGGAAGTTGACAGATCTAACTTCAAGCCACAGTTCCACCCCTTCAAGTCAAGTGGGAAATTTACTTTTTTGAGTCTTCGCTTCCACACCTGTAAATATTTAATCCATGGTTGTCATTGCTAATTCCATAACAACCTGGCAAAATGTATAACAGAAAGTCTTGCCTGTTAGCACTTGTTCAGCAAAAAGGAGTTATTAATACTGCTGACACAAGTATTAATAATTTCTCTATGATATGAATTTTTACAATATAAAATATGAATTTCTACCTTCCCATGGATCCAATCTCAGGATGACTAATATTTAAGCATACGTCATACTGCAGAAAAAAGATGGCATCTCTGCTGTAACAAAAGCTTAAACCACTATCATGGGACTCCCTCAACCCTCCAAGACAAACTATAAAGATCAAGCCTCCCTGAAGTCTGGTCAGCAAGACATCTTTAGAAATACAATGAAAATCCCTGTTTTTGTAGCTTCCTTTTCTTCAAGACTTCCTTAAAATCAAAGACAAACACAAGGGCAACTTGTAAGACTTCTTTGGCTCCCCTACCCCAGACTAGTTTACCTGGTCCCACAGGACTTCTCTCTGGAAAGACTGAAGGCAGGAGGAGAAGGGGACAACAGAGGATGAGATGGTTGGATGGCATCACTGACTCAATGGACATGAGTCTGAGCAAGCTCCGGGAGATGGTGAAGGACAGGGAAACCTGGTGTGCTGCAGTCCATGGGGTCGCAAAGGGTTGGACGCGACTGAGCAAAACCATTGATCACATTGTTTCTGCTGGATTGTTTTCCATCCTCCCCACTAAACCCTACGCTCCTTAGAGGCAGGTACCTTACCTATCTTGCTCATCATTGATGCTACAGAACTTAGCACATGGCCTGAGACTTTTAAGGAGTCTTCAGGTAGAGAGAAGAAACTGGAAGTTAGGGGTCAAATTCACTAGTACATAAAAACAGCATTTTCTAGAATTGAAAGGGATGCTAGAGAACATCTAGCCTTCCCAATGTTTTTCAAGATGAGGAAAATGAGTTCATCAATTGGTGTGAAAATTATGGAAATCAGACCCCAGTGCCGTTCTGCCAGTTCCCAGTTGATACTGCTTACATTCTGTCATGCTGCCTTGAGGACCATGGCTGGGTAAGTGAAAGAGGCCAGACAAAAAGAACAAACATGTAGGATTCCAGTTACATGAAATACCAAGAATAAGCAAGTTTGCAGAAATAGAAAGTAGATTAGAAGTTACCAGAGGCTGGTAGAAAGGAGGAATGGGGATATATGGCTTAATGATGACAGAGCTTTTGTTTGTGCCGATAAAAAAGTTTTTGAAATAGATAGTGGTATGGTTGTACCACGTTGATGGTATATCACTGACTGTACACACTTAAAAATGGCAAATTTTATGATGTGTGTAATTTATCAAAACTAAAAAGAAAAAGAGAAAGAGGATCATGGCTACAGTCAGCCCCCACTCTCCCTGCTTCTCTAGGCCAGTTATAGGATGGCGACAAAGACTTTACCAAGCATTGAAAACAATTATTAAGGGGAAGGTGTAAACAGGCAGAGATAAAGGTATGATGTAGCACCATCAAATTAAAAGTGACACTTCTCTATTATTAACCCACAATTTTTCAGCAAAGTAAAATCTGTGAGCTGATACTGGAAAAAGACCAGTTTCATAAGCTATTTAGTTTTTTCTGGATACAGTGTAAAATAACTGTTAAAGCCATAAAGGATACCATATGGCATCAAGGAAGGGAGAAAAAAAAACTTTTTTGTTGTCGCCGTTATTCAATGAACAATTAGTTCTCTAATCTCCCCCCAAATTAAGGTGCCATTAAGAGAAAAAAATCAAAAATATCAAGAAGACATAGCCAGAATGGAAAGAAAGTTGAAAAGATAAATAAAATGAGCATTCCTCTAGCTATATTTGGAGGAGTCCTGCAGAGAAAAAAATTCCAGCTAGGCAGCATTGAGACACAGTTTATTAATGCAGTTTCCCCCACAGCAGGACACAGAAAGAGAAATTGGTAAAACAGTCACATTAAAAAATTATGACTCTTACATCCGATCTTTATGAATACACAGAAAAGAAACCGTCCTCTTGAGTCGTCCTTGGGCCATGTTGAGGCAGAGATGCAAAGAATTTTTTTCCCTTCCAAAGCCTCACAACATTTGCACACATGGTAGGAACAAACTGAAAGCTATATTCCATCCACATTTAGGGGATTTTAAAGGTGTTTATGAAAAGACCCTAGGTGAGATTTTGAGCAGTTCTTCCAGTTATGTTTTGCAATATACTTCAGTCTTTTGTTTTTAGAAAATATACAAAATTGAAATCTGCCTGGATTCCCTTTGGGGAAAAATTATAGTAGGTGGTAAAGTGGTTATAAATGGAACTTCCCTAGAACCTTGGAGGTGGAAAGGAGCTTGAAAAGTGAAAAGTGTTAGTTGCTCAGTTGTGTCTGACTCCTTGTGACCCAATGGACTGTAGCCCGATAGGCTCCTCTGTCCAAGGGATTCTCCAGGCAAGAATACTGGAGTGGGTTGCCATTCCCTTATCCAGGGGATCTTCCTGACCCAGGGATTGAACCCAGGTCTCCTGCATTGCAGGAAGACTCTTTACTGTCTGAGCTACCAGGGAAGCTGGAAAGGAGCTTACCAACCACCTAATCCAGTGTTTTGCCTAGGGTAGACTATGCTGCACTGATGAGTTATTAAATCAGTTTAGAGGGTCAGGACTAGCATTGGGAGTAAAGGAAGAGGAGGAATAGAATAAAATGGAGTGGAATATAAAAGTGTGTTTTATAGACTGTTTTGTGAAAGTTCTGTTTCAATTGTGTATTTGTGTGCGTGTGCATGTGTGTGCATCCTGGGTTACAACATAAAGTGTGTCTTACTTGGCATGATCCATGGCAATTGAGTAGCTCAGAAGGTGCACAGTTCCACAGCTTACTGCTCCCTGGGGCTGACGAGCCATTTGAGAAACAGAATCACAGCCTCCCTGTGAAAAAGAGGGGGTTGCATGTGACAACACATACAAGGGCATGTTACGCTGTTAGTCGCTCAGTTGTGTCCGACTCTTTGTGACCCCTGGACTGTAGCCCGCCATGCTCCTCTGTCCATGGGATTTTCCAGGCAAGAATACTGGAGTGGGTTGCCACTTGGTTCTGGTGAAAAACATTGTGAAGTTGCCAATCTAATCTAACACCCCTTGTTCCAGGTAAGATACCTGGAGTCAGAGAGGGGAAATGACTTTCCCAAGTCCATGACTCATAAACAGCCCTCCTCTCTGGGCTTACAGTATCCTTTCCATTTGACTTTAATGATCAAAGCATGCTTGGAGGTGGGTGTCAATTCTTGCCCTGTGGTTTCCATGCCACTTTGGCAGCTGACATTCTATTCCTTCCTGGAGCAATTCCTGTGCTTTTGGATCAGCTGGACTCGCCTCTCCTTTCATACTCCTGCCAAGCTTGCACCACCCAGGATCAGTGGTTCTGTAGGATGGGGCAGGTGTGTGGAGGGATAAATAATCTGTGCCCAGGCTTGGATGATCCATGGCAATAGGGTAGCTCAGAAGGTGCACAGTTCCACAGCTTACTGTTCCCTGGGGCTGATGAGCCATTTGAGAAATAGAAGCACAGCCTCCCTGTGAAAAAGAGGGGGTTGCTTGCGACAACTCATACAAGGGCATTCTCAGAAAGAAGGCAACCAGCTGACAACTGTGGGCTTTAGGTAACTCCTGCCAGACTCTTGCACTCTGGCTGGTCTTCCTGAGCCAAAATAGAAGCCTGTAGAAAGTATTCTGTGACTGCAGAGATACAGCGGGATTATGAAAGAGGATCCTGTCTGGGACTCAAAATGCCTATGGTTTTGACTTAGAGAAGAAAACGATCTACCCCATGAATGAGCAAACATTTATATTACATTTACTCTGTGCCAGGCACTGTTCTGAGAATATTACAAATATTTACTCATTTAATCCAAATAATCAACATCTAGGCCTTAAGAGGACTCTCCTAGCTGCAGTCCTAGGCAGAAGGTGGAGAAGTGTTGAGAGGTGTTAAAATAATTTGTTTTTCTTCAGGATCCGAAGACAGGAGGGCAAGCACTCTTAATAGAGTTTAGAACTATGTCATTGACAAAGTGCATTAATCAACAGTCAAATCCAGAGAGTAAAGGTCAATTGCCTACTTTCTCTTGGCAGAAGGAATTGGGAGGAGGATTGTTCTTCTTGCAAAGATTCATCACTTTTTGATGCTTTCCAGAAGTGGTGATGGATTTTCAATGAGCCATCTACTCTTGAAAAAAAGCACCCTCATATATTTGCAGTGCGGCTGCCTTTGGTGCAGAGGGTCTGCTTGGGTCCTGAAACCACCCACTCAAGCTCATACAGAAATCTAACCTGTGCCCCTGGCCAAGGATCCAGTGCTTTGTTCAGGATTGTATGCTAGAAGAGGGTTCTCAATCATTTAAAAATTAGCTTATCATTAATTTCAAAAACTGGACCTGTATTCGGAAACTTCTAAATTTGACTTTGATAATGAAAATTAGTAGAAATTTACTGAACTGTAAGAAAGGCAAGAGTTTTTGTTTTTTTAAAGAGCAATAGGAAGTGAGTTGTTTTTTTTAAAAGTACTCTATGTATCCTTATGTTTTCTATGTTAACATTTAAATCCCACAATACTCTGATTGAATCTCCATTTCATAGATGAGAGAACTAAATTAAATGACTTGCTGAAAGTAAATAGGTGAGGGAGAGAATTCAGAATATAGTCTGCCTGCAGAACTCATTACTCTTTTACATCATGCTACAGCCTGAAAGTTTTTCTTTTTTTTTTTCTTCATCTGAAAAATGATTTGGTCCTAGCAGCATTCACTGACCATGCCAAAATGTTAATTGATCTTTTCATGTCACAGCCTACGGATTATCCACAAGGAATAGCAACAGTTAAAACCTCTTCTCTGTAATTTTTTGGTTCCCTTAACAACTCCACCATGTAATTAAACTTATTTCTCAAACAGGCAGAAATGGTTCACTAAAGAATCTGAGAAGAACTGTTTAAATTACGCTTAGTTTCTTGCCCTGAGTTAACCATGGTCAAGTCTGGGCTTGGAACTGGAGTTCAGGAGGAATGTGGAGAATGCTGCTGGCCCAGAGTGTACCAGTACTGAAGTTAAATGGGAGTCAGGGTGTATTTCCTGTACATCTGTGAAACTTCTAACTTCGCTCTGCCCATGGTTTTTCTCCTTGAACATGTTGGGTAAACATGTAGATTGCTGAATATTTATCCTTTTCTTGGAGCAGCCTCTATTGATTTGGGCAGCAAATCTCACATAGTTATTAATCATCAGAAATGGAAAATGTTTCTTTTTGAAAGATGTAACTATTAGAGGTTTCACATTAATGTCTTGAAAAAGATTTCCCATTATCACTACCGTCTGCGGCTGTATTATGAAAATATTTGGCTTACACCACAAAGTTTATGGACTCTTTTTTTTGAGTTGTCTTAGCAGAGGCACTGAAACATAAGGATGGCATTAAATGGTTAAATTACACACTGTGTTGTAATGCACAGTGAGATGGGAAACCCAGAGATTTAATACCATCATGAGTCTATAAAACCCCAGGTTTACAAATGCAAGTCAAATAAAAATCTATTAAAGTAGCCAAAAGTTGCTTTGAGTTAAGAGGTCGTTAAATAAAAAGAAGATAACAGGCAAGATTATTTGGACCCACATGTCAAATAAAATGCCAAGATAAAACACCAAAGGGCCATTGCAAAAATACATTAATAAACTGCCTCCCTCCCCTCTCTCCTATGGGTCAAAACGAAGCTTAAGAAAATACAAAGATGTTTTCTAAGTTTGAAATCTCCAAGAAGTTAAGGGTCCACATGCCATATACAAAGTACTACACCCTTTCCTGGTCTGACAATGGCTTCTCTGAGGGGACCATGCAGTTAGTACCTGGGGGGGGCAGGACAGGGAGGAGGGCTGGTGGGGGGTATTGACCAGTACAATCTCTTAAGAGAGCTGGATGAGTCCAGATGTTGGAGAGTATGATCTCCTGGATGCAATGGAATTTATGCTGGGAGATTAACGAGAAGAATTAATTTATGACTCTCTCTACCTGTTTGCAACATGTGCTCAACTTATTATCGGTACACATTGAGTTGCACGGTAATTACACTGCTGAAAATCAGGTGCAACACAGGACCACGGTAGTTAAGCTTAAGGGGGACGGGCATTTGTCATATTTTAGTCTGCACATCTGGTTCTATCATATTTGCCAAATGATTAATATAGGACTTTATTACAGTGAAATCCTTTTATATCAAAGTTTTATTTGCCAGGAAATAGAATCCTTTCCTTCCATGTCTTTTTCCACCATCCCCCACATTCTCTGCTGAACTCTGAAATTTCTAGCACTAGGATTCATGTGAGTGAGCAGGACAGGGAATCTGCTCTTGCCCTTGTTCAGCTCTCTTAAGCTCTGTGGTCACAACTGGGATATACATGCGTCCTTTGTTGTTAAAGCACATCCACAAGGGAGAAATCCTAAAGCTTATTCAAAAACCAGGTAGGATGTCAGATACCTCCAATAGTTAAAACCACAGGAATTAAATTCTAAATTTTAAACTCCCTTTTATTGAAATATAAGTTTGTTTAGTATATTTACACCACACTTTATGCACATATATACATAGAAGGCAAATTCTGTCAAATAAAAAAAAAAGTTTTTCTTAATAAAAAATTAAAATAAAAACAAAGTAAAGTGCATAAAACGGATTTCTTTTCCTTCCGGTGAACATCCTCATTGTCAAAATGTTGGCCGGTTGGGAAGGGGGAGGGATTAGAAATTCATTCTTTGACTCCGTGCACACAGGCAGTCCTGCATTTGTAGCCTTCAGGCCAAGGCGACAAGCTGTTAAGGAACAGGTCAGACAAACTGCCAGGGACTGCAGGACTCCCCCCATTCTGTAGGTCCTGCTCCCTTTGTCCTATCGGAGCGGTTCCCCAGCTCTTAACAGTGACCTCACCATCACGGAGCCGGAACAAAGGGAGAACACGGGAAGGGGGCTCCACCAGCCAGTATCAGAGCCCTGCTGCCGGGCCACCAGCGCGGCGATCGGTAGGAAATTGCAGAATTAGCTCAATGGCTCCAATAGAAGTTTTCCTTTTTCGGGAAGGGAAGGGGCGGGTGGAGGGGTTGCCAAGGAAGGGGCTGTATCTTCTACTGAGACTGCCACCCGGGGGCCAAACTCCGGCAGCAGCCAGTTTCTTTGGATGCAAACTCCGTGCTGGCACAGGGAAGAATCCTTTTATAGGCTGGGTGAGCTCATCCTCCCAGAACTTTGAAAGGAAACTGCTTGGGACTGCGAGAAAAGGGCAGGTGGGTGAAGCGGAAGTTTTTGGTCGCCTTCGCGCTCGGGTCTCCGGCTGGGCGTTGGCCGGCTGGTCCGCAGGAGGTGGCAAAGACGACGGCCCTTCCCCCCATCATCCATCCCCCAGCCAGGGGTCTCACACTCTCTCTTCCACCGGGTAATGCTAAGTCCCGGGTCGGCGGCCGTACTTAGCCTTACAGTGCAAAATGTGCTTGGCAAGGAAGTCGAGGCGGCGCTGCAGCAGCTGAGCGTGGGGGTCGGCGAGCGCGGCCAGCTCCGGGAAGCGAGGCTCGTGGTGCTGGTAGAGGCGCAGTAGCCGGGCGGCCGCGTCCTGGCCTCGGTGTAGCTCCAGGACGCGCCGCGCCGTCCGCTCTCGGAACACGCACACAGACTGCAGCAGCGGCTCGTTATATTTGTCCCACATGCCCGCCACCCGGTAACCGTGCACCAAGCCCGCCTCGTTGTCCAGAAAGACCAACGCCCCGCCGGGGCCGCGGTGCAGGTTGCTGGTGGCTCGGTGCATGACCCGCGGGTCCCACTGCAGGCTGAAGAGGTTGCTGACTAGCCGGTCGAAGTTGGCCGTCAGGTAGTCGAAGAGGATTAAGTCGGTCCATTGCACCAGGTCCACCAGCTCCGCCCGGCTCCGGTTGGCCAGCTCACCCCCGGCGGCGCGCAGGGGCCGCAGACGGCCGTCCTCGGAGCGCCAGGGCGCGGGCACCACCACGTCGGTGAGGTTAGGCAGCCAGCGAGTCAGGCTTACCACGCTGCCTTCGGTCCAGTGAGCGGCACGAAGCTCCTCCCGCACCTGAGCCCACTGGGCGCCCCGAGCCTCCACCCGGGCCAGTGCCAGCGGCGGCACGTGGCGCTGGAGGCCCAGCAAGCGCGCCAGGTAGTAGGACAGGGCCTCGCCCTGGATCTGCTCCGGGTTGATGCCGTAGCGCACGCAGGCGCGGGTGCCGTCGGCGAAGCGGGCCAGCCGGTTGGAGCTGCGCCCGCAGCCCCCACGCTCCAGGGCCACCACCCGGGCGCGGCGCGCCGCCTCCAGCCACGCCGCCGCCTGGGCCTCCGAGAAGCCCCGGGGCACCTGCTCCTCCAGGCCGCGGCTCCAGAAGACGCCCCCGTGCACCGCGGCGCGTTCCTCCGGCCCGGGCCGCCCGGTTGGCACGTGCCGCCTGCGCTCACCCGGGGGCTGCCCGGGCGGGCCGTCCGCGCCTGCCGCCAAGGTGAGCAGCGCCCGGAAAGTTTTCAGGGAGCCGCCGCGGGCGTCCCGCGCCAGGGGCGGAGGCAGAGGAAAGCGAGGCGCGGGCTCCCGGACGCCGCTCCGGGCCAGGTGCCGCGGGAGTCCGTCTTCGGGCGGCCGGGAGGTGGGTAGCCCGGTCCTCGGCGGCAGGAGTCCGCCCCACAGCGTCAACAGCGAGCCCAGCGCCAGCAGCCAGAGCCCGGCGGTGGCGGCGGCGCCCCGCATCCTCCTGCCCATGCTCCGCGGCCGCGCCGGTGCCGCCGCTGCTTCAAGCCGAGCCCCGGCACCCGGGTCCCGGTGGCGAGGCGGGCCCGTCAGCTCGTTGGCTCCGGGGCTCCGGGCGCCTCAGCTCCATCGCGGCTGCGGGGCTCTGCCTAGCGCTCCGCTCGGCACTGAGAACTCGCCCGGCTGCCGCTTCCCAGCTGCTTTTGTATTTCGCTGTGAGACCCTCCGGCGGGCGCGATTCTCAGGCGCCCGGACCACGTGGGAGCGAGGGCGGGGGGAATCCCCCTCCCCCTCCTCCGCCGCCGCTCCCCGCCCCCCACTCCTCCGCCCGCTTTCCCTCCTCTTCCCCTTAAAGCGGCGATGGCTCCTTCCAAGCGGGAGCAGCGGCCCCACACTCAGTCGGGGACTTAGGGGCTGGGAGCTGGAAGCCCGGCTGCAGGCGCCCGCGCGGGGGCGTGGGAGCAGGCTGCACGGAGCTGGAGTCGCGCGGGGTGGGAACGACGCGCCGCTGGCTCTCATGGGGGTTGCAGTGGGCGCGGAGTCCCTCCTGCAAAGTTCAGAGTAACCCCCAATCGAGCTCCGGGCGCCGCCCGGCGTGAACGGGGGCGGGTCTTCTTGCCTTGTCCGTTTCCAACGGTGTGATTCACCCTGCCTTATGTAAATCCCGGGAGCTCTCCGAGCCACGGAGGATGTGACTCCAGCCGGGTTAGAAGAACCATCTGTAGCAAACAACTTTGAACCGACACCGCCTTTCCCGAGCGCGCTCACTACCCTGGTCCTGTGTGATTTGAGATTGGTCGCTCGCCCTTTCCCGAGGGACTCTCTGGGAATTCGACCTCACTGTGCAAGAACACCTAGGCAGGTTTCATTCAACAAAGCGTCTGTCCTCGCTTCTGGACACGGAGCAGTAAAATCCACAGATGCGGTACCCTGCTCACCGAGCTCACAGTCTAGGGGGATGTTTAGGTTGCCATGACAGGCTTACAACTCAAGATCCGACCTAGTCCAGGGGACGGGGCCTTAGAGACGGTTTCTCTTAAGAATGACACGATTCGGCTCCTGGGGACACAGAAGGGATCGGGCTTGCACAGGACCACAGAGGTAGTAAGTGAAGAAACAAATTCAAACGGGGGTCTCCAAGTAGCCTGCCGCTTGATTTTCCTTCTATCAGGAAAGTTCACCATTTTTAGTTAAGTGGCCAGCATTATTTTTAAAGGCTCACTGTCATTTAGTTAGTCACTTTATGCCCCACGTGTGATTTTCAATTCAACAAATGAAAAAACAACAACCATACCGCATTTGACTTACTGGTTTAATGGTTTTAAGGGAAGAAGTGTTTAGGGAAGAGGGTGGAGGAGCAAAAAATAATAATAATAATAAAATGAAAAACAAAATCAGCAAACCACATTGCCTTCCAGACACTTTTTGGGTTCAGTCCACTAGGAAAGTTATTGGATAAGAACTGGCTCTCCCTCTCAGCTCTGTGCATTAGACTCTGTCCCAGATCCAAACCAAGATTCTCAGGTAAGACACAAGATGAGGGGTGGGGCTGGATTCCACCTCGGAAAGCAAGGGTTTGATATCTGTTTCCTTTCACATGTTTCTCTTGCCTTTATCCCCCGCATCAGATGCACATGGGGGTTTTCAACTGAATCAGTGCATCACCTGGTACTGATTATACTGTATTTGCCAAAAAATGAACGTTCTAGTTATAGGGCAGGCACCCTAAGGTTTGTGACTAAGTAGAGGCATCTGAAGACCACATCTAAGAATTCCAGAGTTGCCCCAGTATACCTTCAAGTGTTTCCATATTGACTGAAATGCGGGGTTTTGGTTGAATCTCTATATCATGCCTTTATATAGATCTTATCTGATGATGAGATTACTATTGCTGTACTATCTTACTTCATTCAAAGGTACCATCTTCCTGTTCTGTGCAAGGTCCTTACCCTCATCTTTCCCTAGAAGGCAGAGGACTATATCTTAACAACTTTCTATTTGTCTTACCAAGTAGCATAGTATATTGCACTAAAAAGGTGCTCAGTAGCATTTAATTTTTTGTCTTTTGGTTTAACTTCTGAGAATTGTTTTTTGGAATGCCTTGCTTTCAGCTTGGTTGTAAACTATAAGCAAGATCTCCACCTTGTGGGCATAAGTAGAATATCATCTAATTAGAAAAGCATACATTTTCAACAGGCCGGTTAATGGCTTAAATCTGAGAATATTACTTGACTACCCTGGCCCATGCCATGTCCTGGGGGCTATGGGGATATCCAAAGCAGTTAGTGTCACTGTCTTTTTAGCTGTTAACAGAAACTATAACTATAAGGGATAGTTCACTATAAACTCTATGAGGAGTCTGTCTTATCTTTTATGGCTGTCTGGCACAATACTTGGCACTTAGTTGGTGTTCAGTAACGCTTAATAAATCATTGGAATGTTAATGAGATAAAGCTCTGCAAGTAGCATGTAACAAGTCATTAAAAAAAACTGCTTCCCATTAAAAGATACAAAATAAGAGTTTTCATTCATAAAAGGGGAAAAAAATTGGTGAAGGATCCACTTCATGAAAAGAAGAAGCACATGATTTTCAGGCTAGGAGGGCTGACTTCAACCCAGTCCCAGAATCTTCCGATCACATTACTGGTATTGATAAAGAAACTGAAGACTTGAAGCAGTCAGCTAAGACCTTGCACCTCAAAACACGGACTGACCCTATCACAGCCAGTGGCTCAGAGACATCGGACTGAATGCACTGGGTTCCCGAACAGGAAGCACTAATAGAAACTTGAACAAATGCATTGAAATGCAGAATTACAGAAAGCTGTAGGGATAAAAGAGAAACAACAAACCCAAAGTAGAAGGCAGTTTAAGTGCATTATGTAAGTTATTGTTTTAGACAGTGTTTAAAAACACTTCTCTGCTTGTAAGAGGAAGACACTCCCATTCTCCTCTACTTTCTGGCATGAGGACACCCCTGACTGCTGTCCCCCTGGGTCTCCCTGGGACAGCACAAGGCACTGTCCACTACAATGTGTGACCGCAGGCTGGCCCTTCTGGCAGTTTCTTAGGGATGAGGGGAGGTGCTGTTCATCTGTTCCTACACAAAAACCTATTTTCACTTGGAGAACTTTCCTAACAATCCTCAGAGCTTCTCCCTGAGCCTCAGCTTCCAACTGCTTCACACTTGTCCACAGTCCTGTTAGAAGAATGATTTGTCTCATAAAAGAGTGCCTGCTGGAGAAGAGAGAAGAGGTGGAGTTGAGGGGTGGGTGCAGGGCAGCAGGCTGGGGGTTGGGAGGTTTTCTAAGTCCAGCGTTTCCTCTTAGTGGCTAATTATTTCCTATGTCCATGAGTACCAGTTTCCACATCTGAGAAATGAGGATGATAAACCCTACCTACCTCATATGGTTGTTGTGAAGTTCATGTGAGATGTTACTAATAACCATAACAACATTAACAGCAAATGCTTATCGAGCACTTATTATGGGCTAGGCACAGGTCTGAGCTCTGCACATGTGTTCTCCTTTCACCATCCCGACAACTAGTCTTGTTCCCACTGTACAGATGGGGAAACCAAAGCTTAGCCAGTAACTGGCCTGAAGTTACACAGCACGTAAAGTTGAAGTTAAATCGCTCAGTCGTGTCCAACTCTTTGCGACCCCATGGACTGTAGCCTACCAGGATCCTCTGTCCATGGGATTTTCCAGGCAAGAGTACTGGAATGGGTTGCCATTTCCTTCTCCAGGGGATCCTCCCAACCCAGGAATCGAACCTGGGTTTCCCACATTGTAGACAGACACTTTACCATCTGAGCCACCAGGGAAGTCCACATAGCAAGTAATGATGAGGCCAAACTCTTGGGAAATTATAAACTACTAAGAAAATGACAGATATAAAAAAATTTTTTAATTAAAGTAAACTCAACTGTATGCAGGTCAAGAAGCAACGGTTAGAACTGGACATGGAACAACAGACTGGTTCCAAATAGGAAAAGGAGTACGTCAAGGCTGTATGTTGTCACCCTGCTTATTTAACTTACATGCAGAGTACGTCATGAGAAATGCTGGACTGGATGAAGCACAAGCTGGAATCAAGATTGCCACGAGACATATCAATAACCTCAGATATGCAGATAATACCACCATTATGGCAGAAAGCGAAGAACTAAAGAGCCTCTTGATGAAAGTGAAAGAAGAGAGTGAAGAAGTTGACTTAAAGCTCAACATTCAGAAAACGAAGATCATGGCATCTGGTCCCATCACTTCATGGCAACTAGATGGGGAAACAGTGGAAACAGTGATAGACTTCGTTTTTTGGGGCTCCAAAATCACTGCAGATGGTGACTGCAGCCATGAAATTAACTATGTTTGCTCCTTGGAAGAACCTAAATAGCATATTGGAAAGCAGAGACATTACTTTGCCAACAAAGGTCCATCTAGTCAAAGCTACGGTTTTTCTAGTAGTAATGTATGGATGTGAGAGTTGGACTATAAAGAAAGCTGAGTGCCAAAGAATTGATGCTTTTGAACTGTGGTGTTGGAGAAGACTCTTGAGAGTCCCTTGGACTGCAAGGAGATGCAATCAGTCCATCCTAAAGGAAATCAGTTCTGAATAGGAAAGACTGATGCTGAACCTGAAACTCCAATACTTTGCCACCTAATGTGAAGAACTGACTCACTGGAAAAGACCCTGATGCTGGGAAAGATTGAAGGTGGGAGGAGAAGGGGACAACAGAGGATGAGATGGTTGGATGGCATCACCGACTCAATGGACGTGAGTTTGAGTAAACTCGGGGACTTGGTGATGGACAGGGAGGCCTGGCGTGCTGCAGTCCATGGGGTCAAAAAGAGTCAGACATGACTGAGTGACTGAACTGAACTGAAACTCAACTCAGATTTTGCTCTGAAATGTTCTCAGGGGTGGCTCTTAAGTAAAATGCTGAAAAGCATGAATCCTCAAACCAAACTGTTCAGATTTAAAACTTATCAACAGTGTGATTTTGAGTAAGTTACTTGACCTCTCTGTGCCTCTGTGTCCTCATCTTTAAAACACAGTAATACAAGTGTTATTGGTATTACTAGTTACAACAACAGTATACTATCTGATGAGTAATATGTGTGTATATTAGTCGCTCAGTCGTGTCTGACTGTGCGACCCCATGGACTGCAGCCCACCAGGCTCCTCTGTCCATGGAATTCTCCAGGTAAGAATTCTGGAGTGGGTTGCCATTACCTTCTACACAGGTGAGTAATAGGAATTAATTAATAGTGATAACCTTACAGTTTAAATTAGCACCTGTATGTAAAGCTCTTAGAAGACAAAGTCCAATATACATGTGTATACACACATATATAGTTTTTCCTTGATGGCTTAGCAGGTAAAGAATCTGCCTGCAATGCAGGAGACATAGGAGATGCAGTTTCCATCCCTGGGTTGGGAAGATCCCCTGGAGGAGGGCTTGGCAACCCACTCCAGTATTCTTGCCTGGAAAATCCCATGGACAGAGGAGCCTGGCGGGCTTCCTGGTGTCCAGAGGGTTGCAAAGAGTGGAGCACGAATGAATTGACTGAGCACACACACAGATCAGATCAGATCAAATCAGTCGCTCAGTCGTGTCCGACTCTTTGTGACCCCATGAATCGCAGCACACCAGGCCTCCCTGTCCATCACCAACTCCCGGAGTTCACTCAGACTCACGTCCATCGAGTCAGTGATGCCATCCAGCCATCTCACCCTCTGTTGTCCCCTTCTCCTCTTGCCCCCAATCCCTCCCAGCATCAGAGTCTTTTCCAATGAGTCAACTCTTTGCATGAGGTGGCCAAAGTACTGGAGTTTCAGCTTTAGCATCATTCCTTCCAAAGAAATCCCAGGGCTGATCTCCTTCAGAATGGACTGGTTGGATCTCCTTGCAGTCCAAGGGACTCTCAAGAGTCTTCTCCAACACCACAGTTCAAAAGCATCAATTCTTCAGCACTCAGCCTTCTTCACAGTCCAACTCTCACATCCATACATGACCACAGGAAAAACCATAGCCTTGACTAGACGGACCTTTGTTGGCAAAGCAATGTCTCTGCTTTTGAATATGCTATCTAGGTTGGTCATAACTTTCCTTCCAAGGAGTAAGCATCTTTTAATTTCATGGCTGCAGTCACCATCTGTAGTGATTTTGGAGCCCAGAAAAATTAAGTCTGACACGGTTTCCACTGTTTCCCCATCTATTTCCCGTGAAGTGGTGGGACCGGATGCCATGATCTTCATTTTCTGAATGTTGAGCTTTAAGCCAACTTTTTCACTCTCCACTTTCACTTTCATCAAGAGGCTTTTGAGTTCCTCTTCACTTTCTGCCATAAGGGTGGTATCATCTGCATATCTGAGGTTATTGATATTTCTCCTGGCAATCTTGATTCCAGCTTGTGTTTCTTCCAGTCCAGCGTTTCTCATGATGTACTCTGCGTGTAAGTTAAATAAACAGGGTGATAATATACAGCCTTGACGAACTCCTTTTCCTATTTGGAACCAGTCTGTTGTTCCATGCCCAGTTCTAACTGTTGCTTCCTGGCCTGCATACAAATTTCTCAAGAGGCAGATCAGGTGGTCTGGTATTCCCATCTCTTGAAGAATTTTCCACAGTTTATTGTGATCCACACAGTCAAAGGCTTTGGCATAGTCAATAAAGCAGAAATAGATGTTTTTCTGGAACTCTCTTGCTTTTTCATGATCCAGTGGATGTTGGCAATTTGGTCTCTGGTTCCTCTGCCTTTTCTAAAACCAGCTTGAACATCGGGAAGTTCACGGTTCACGTATTGCTGAAGCCTGGCTTGGAGAATTTTGAGCATTACTTTATTAGCGTGTGAGATGAGTGCAATTGTGCAGTAGTTTGAGCATTCTTTGGCATTGCCTTTCTTTGGGATTGGAATGAAAACTGACCTTTTCCAGTCCTGTGGCCCCTGCTGAGTTTTCCAAATTTGCTGGCATGTTGAGTGCAGCACTTTCACAGCATCATCTTTCAGGATTTGGAATAGCTCAACTGGAATCCATCACCTCCACTAGCTTTGTTCATAGTGATGCTTTCTAAGGCCCACTTGACTTCACATTCCAGGATGTCTGGCTCTAGGTCAGTGATCACACCGTCGTGATTATCTGGGTCGTGAAGATCTTTTTTGTACAGTTCTTCTGTGTATTCTTGCCATCTCTTCTTAATATCTTCTGCTTCTGTTAGGTCCATACCATTTCTGTCCTTTATCGAGCCCATCTTTGCATGAAATGTTCCTTTGGTATCTCTGATTTTCTTGAAGAGATCCCTAGTCTCTCCCATTCTGTTGTTTTCCTCTATTTCTTTGCATTGATCGCTGAAGAAGGCTTTCACACAACTCATTGTTAATTTGCAATGTGTTAGTTTCAAGTGTACAACAAAGTGATTCTGTTATACATATATATATATGTATATATTTATTCTTTTTCAAATTTCTTTCCATTATAGGTTATTACAAGATATTTGATATAGTTCTCTGTGCTATACCATAGGTCCTTGTTGTTGACCTGTTTTATATATAGTGGTGTGTATCTGTTAATCCCAAACTCCTAGTTTTTATTATTCCCTTTTCTTTCTGTTTCTCTACTCTTCTCCTTTTCTTGTTGCTGTCCTGCACCAAGCCTCACTTGGGTCTTGAGAAACATAATGCAGATGGCAACCCTGCCCAATGCACCCTCTTTAAGCCCCAGATGAGCATCTTCCCTGAAGAAATTTACTCTCTTCCTTCCCTATAGAGTCAGTCCATTTGGTCCAAAGTTCCCAGTGTAACTCTTGTTGACATCCCAGAGCCTCCAACCAGCCTTGAACAGCTGGCTTTCTCGCACTGCTCTGCCTCATTCAGTCCTGATCTTTTCTGGGTGTTCTGAGTAGCAAGCCTTTCCGGGGGAAAGATGCCAACATGCACCCTTCTGGATGCTTCTTCAAAACAGAAGAGAGGGAAAGACCATGTCAGAGATAAGTACAATATTCCTTGAAACTGGGTATGACTCCTGTTTTAGCTGTTACGAGCTGTGTGACTGCAGGTAGCTTTCGAGTCTCGCTGGGCCACAGTTTCATTATTTGTGTTTCCTTCTCTACTCTGTCTCCCCCTAGGGTACATTATTTTTCTGCTTGGGGATCATTTTCCTTTTCTTGGTATCTATTTGACCTTGATCTGGATCTCCCAAGAAATGCTTAACTGATTTCATCTTTATATATCTGGCTGTTAGGGACAGGTATTATACACACCTGACTCTAGGTAAATCCTGCTGGATAGCTAGAAAGAGGTCTGGGAACATAGTCTTTACAATCAACCTGTCTACATGAGTGAGTCCCAGTTGTTGTTTTGGTAGTATCCTGGAGCATTTGGGATCTTAGTTCTCTGACCAGAGATCAAACCCATGATCTCTGTGATGGAAGTGCTGAGTCTTAACTGCTGGACCACCAGGCAAGTCTGAGTCCCAGATTTAAGAACACACTGTGTTTCTGGAAAGAAAGTCAAGGTTGACACGAACCCTTAATTTATGTTGAGACTAATAGTTATAGGATTCTCTTTATTTCATGTAGCTCTCTTTTTGACCTGCTTTTGGAAAAGGTTCCTGTAGCCACTGGTGTTAGAGACTAGAATCTAGAGTTGGAGCCTTGGTGAATTAATTTAGTAAATTTCAAAGCAATTGCTGATGCATATCTCAGTCATGTATCATCACACCCTAGTTATAGGGT
Organism: Bos taurus; assembly: GCF_002263795.3. NCBI lineage: Eukaryota > Metazoa > Chordata > Mammalia > Artiodactyla > Bovidae > Bos > Bos taurus. Next base: position 66,116,162 of record NC_037342.1, on the reverse strand, counting down.
ATGATGGTAAAAATTCTGGACTGGGCATTTGGGGACATGAATTTCCTTCTCTACTATAACTTAGTTCAACTGACATTTCTTGCTCATGTGCTAAAGGCCAAGAACTGAGCAAAAAGTGATGGCATCGGGTTTTCTCTTGTCTTTAACACCTGCATCAGGAAACACTGGTTGTCTTCACCCTTCTCCCTTCCCTTCCTGCTTCTTGGCAGGTCTCCATCCTCCTCTCTGTGCCTGGTGCTGGAGGGGAGGCTGAATCCTGATTGGGCTAAATCAATCAAGTCCCTTCCATCGCCTTGCCAGTGTTGGATTTAGGCATAGACAAATGGCAGCCATTCTGGCCAGTGACCCCAGAAGGGAAGTCCACAGCAAGGTTTCTGGAAAAAGTGTCTGTGCCATGACAAAAAGACACAGAAAAGATACGGCATTTTCCTCCATGGCCCAGGTCTAGATTTGAGGCCTGGAATTGTGGCCATCATCATGTAACTGCAAGGGGAACTAAGTGGACACACTGAGGGGAGCAGAGCAGAAAGAGGGGAGGAAATCCCCGGTGATGTCCTCATGTCCTTGGTGATGTCACCAAGCTCCTGGATTAATCCACTCTGGAGCCATCCTGCCTCTGGAGTTCCCTGGAGGTTTAACCCACTCTGTGTTGGGAGTTTTGTTCTTCGCAGCCAAAAGATTCCTAAATGATATACCTCTCACATGGGACTTTGCAAACCAGAAAGAGGGCAGACATATAAACAGAACTCTTCCACCGCACTTGTGCTGCTGGGAAAGCAGTGTGCTGTGGTCTTGTGATGCATGTGCTTGCAGCCAGGCTGAGTCTTGCACTTACTAGCTGTGTTGTCTTGGGAAAGTCACTTAACCTATTAACTCATCTGATAAAGGGAGGTGAAAACCTCACCTGCTTCGTTATGTTATTGTGTGGATGAAATGCACAATAAGACTTACTAAGTGCTCAATAACTGTGATCAATTGCTCTAGCTATTATGGAAATATTAATAGAAACCACACAAGAGCCCAGAGGAGGGAGCAACTAATTCTACTAGAGAAGAATTAGGAGGAAGGCTTCACCAAGGAGACAGATGTGAATCTAGGTCTTGAAGGGTAACTGGGGATTTGCAGGTCAGGGTTTGGGGAGGAAGAACGTTGGGGGTGAGCAGAAGGAGCTGTGCTTGAGTTCATTCCTACATTTCAGGAGCTCAGTGTCCTCATCCTTAAAAGCACTTTAGTGTATTGGATTAGCTTAATCCTCTTTTCATGAAAGAAACAAATCTCAGGTCCCTTCCCTAAACTGAGAAGCTACAGATGGGAGATTCTTTGTGGCCCCTTTATCACTCACCTATCATTTTTCAACCCACCCTGGGGAAATTCAACAAACATTTGCCACTGAAGAAGGTGACGCTCACTGGCTTTGTTGATTTCTTTGTTCATTGCAGCCCAGAGCCTTATCTGCTGTGCAATTAGCAATGCTGTGCTTCTTCAGCTTCCCCAGGCCCCATGCATCTCATCAGTCAGATAGATGCTGAAGCTTAATTAAGCTTGTAAAGCTTTCTGATTTCCTTAGATGAAAGGTGGCCCATAAGTACCAGGTTTTATTTTGGTGGCTCCTGCCAAAGGTTATTATAAATAGGACTGAGTGCCACGTGGCTGAGCTCTTAGGGTGATAATGTGTCAAGACCAATTGAGGCTGCCGAGAGCAGAGAGATTATCATAATGGTTCCATCATAGGTGGTGGGTGTTAATGGAAGTGACTGAAAAAAAAAGTACTGGAGGCAGCGAAGCTGGACCAGAGGTGGCTGCGAGTGAAATATCGGCAGCTCCTGGGATCTCCATCATAATCATTAGCTATATTAGCCTCAGAGCCATTCTTCTGCCATCTCTTCTAGACCAGGCTCAAATTCAAGTAAAAAATGATGCTTTAACTCCAAATGAAAATATATTCCCTTGCTGCTTTTTAAAATCCATTTACATTAAAGTGATGGCCAGTAGGTAAGTAATTTATAACTGGGGGCTCACTGCAGAGTGGCGGGTGTCGTTGGAATAGCGAGCAGCCTAAGTGGGAGACCGAGGGCTTTCCAGGCCTGGCCCGAGTCATCGCTGTTGGCCTGAAGAGGGGCTGGAGGAATATGCAAAAACAAGGGGTAACTTAGGGACACTCCCTGGTAGGGGATGGTGAATGGAGAGGTGGCATTGTATTTCAACAGGAAGGTGGGTGAGCAATCAGGTAGAAGTTCTGCAGTCATGCAGCCCTTGTTAAGAATGTGCGAGCTTCCTGGCCTCTAGGGTTTCATTTTCTGAAATCAGTTCTCGGCCTTCGATGGAAGACAGTCAACAATATCTGATGATGGTGATGTTGATGAGGATGACAATGATTTAACCCCTTTGCTAGTTGAACTTAACCTGTTCTTTTGAGGTCCAGTTAATCTTGACCCAAATTCCTATTCTATGGCCTGGGAGGATCCAGAAACATTCCCTCCCTTTCTGAGAGCGCCTGGGCCTCTGTCCCTCAAGCTTGTCTCTCTGTGTCCGCCTCCTGCTTCTATGCTTGTTGCTTTGACTCCAACACACAGTAATGTGGATGTGAGGCTCACTACCTTATCCACAGACCCTACCCCAAATCCACTTGGGCCAAGAGATGAGTTTAGTAGCTTTGCTGAAGATCTACGGGGGCTTCTGGGGTGGGGCTGGGGTCCCCTCATTATGTAAAGCCTTCTTTCCTTCAGCTCTCCTTTCCCTTTCCCTTTGTGGAGAAACAGGCAAAATTTCCGTCTTCTCTCATGGCCTGCTCCCATTCAGGCCTCAGCAGGATCTCAGCTTCTTCCACCTCAGGTCCAGGTTTACCTTGTGATCAGGTTGGGAACAGAATCTGAAAGATTCTGGGGGTCCTTTCTACAGGTGGTGTGATGGGTGAGAGCTTTTCATGAACTCAGTCTTTACGACTTTCCCCCTCTCCACCCCTTGGAGGTATTCCTCCATTTCACTGATGGGAAAACCAGAGTATCATGAGAAGTAAGACTTCTAATTGGCCTGGGAAACTTTTGCTAAGTAACAGAAGAATTTCAAATCTGGTCATCTCAAAGACAGAAGTTAGCTTTACTGCAGTGCCGTGTGACCTCCTGGAGCTGGGGAACACCCTGGCCAGTTAAGCAAGGGGCCTCCTACAAGGGACTTGTCTCTTCCTTGGTCCTGGCATGTTGTCTTACTCCAGGCATGTTGAAAATGGGTATTTACATCTCTCTTTCTCTCTGCTAGGTGATCGAGCCCAGCCCATCTCCTGAGAGGCCTGTTGTAGCACAGAGGGCTCCCCGTGGTTAATAGCATATGGGGGTGGATAAGGGGGATTGGAAAAGAAGTGGGCTGGACTGGCTGCCTGACCCAATGGTCCTGAGGACAGCACTCTCTCCATCTCAGGACAAGATTAAGATTAAGGTCAGCAGTGCAGGGATGGCCATCACCTGCTGTAATTTCTCCTCTGATTTCACCCCTCCTGAGAACCGACTCTGAGACTGCCACACAGAAGCAGCGAATTGCCTCCATGGGGCTGGGCATGTTTGTTATGCACCGGGCACTGAGACTCCCGGCTCCTGAATCTGTCTGGTTCCTTTTCATTTCCCCAGAAGAAAACAGGAAGGGAAAAAAAAGGCAGAGGCCGTTTCTTGCCTGCTTGAGTTTAAAGAACGAGAGCCTTTTAGGGACAATGTGGGCCTGAGGAATAGCAGGAGGAGGGCTGAGGAATAATGATGGTGATATATTTCTAGAGCTCCTTGCAATTTTGCTGAGTTCTTTCCTGTGACAGTCTTGTTGAATTTTTACAATAATCTGCTAGGGAGGGGGTTGGGGCTTCCCTTGTAGCTCAGCTGATAAAGAATCCGCCTACAATGCGGGAGACCTGGGTTCGATCCCTGGGTTGGGAAGATCCCCTGGAGGAGGGCATGGCAACCCACTCCAGTATTCTTGCCTGGAGAATCCACATGCACAGAGGAGCCGGGTGGGTTACTGTCCATGTAGTCACAAAGAGTCAGACAGGACTGAGGACTAAGCACAGAGATGGGTAGTAGGGCAGGTGTTAGTGACTGTTGCTATTTTATGATGGAGAAAACTGAGCCTTGGAGGTTTGTGTGATGAGTCCAAGGATGTACAGCTAGTTCCTGGCAGACCTGGAACTTGAACACGCTTTATCTGGCTTCCACGTCAGAGCTTTTCCATGGCATTTCATTCCCATGGCATTCATACTTTGTTCAGTTTAGTCCACATCTGCAGACTTTGTCACCACGTCTGGTTTTCTACAAGGTTGCAAATCCCTGTTGAATGTATGTTACAGTGACCACTAAAACTCCAGTAAGGATGGCAGGAAAAGGAGCCCAGGGACAGTTCCCCAAAACCTGTAATAGTTAAAAGCCCCTCTTCCCTTAAATGGTGCTTTCTGTTTCTCTCATTACCAAGTGTGACAAAAAGGAGGAGGGAAAGTAAAACCAGAGGGTTGTGGAAAAAAGACAGAGATTATCTTGAAATCATTTTCTTTGCCAGCCTGATTCTGTTAAGAAATAGAGGATTTAATCAATGAAAGTCAGAGGCAGAAACAGGGGGTCATTACTGATCATTGGATTATGGGAGGGGGGATAGTTATCATAAAACACCTCTGAGATGGCAGAGAAGAAATGGTGAAAAACAAAAAGTTTTCTCTTACTTCTCTGCTCCTATACATGATACCCTTGCTCACACAGGGCAAAACCAAGCCAAGAGATCAAGGTAGGGTGCTTGACCTTGTTGCCTTTCTCCATGGAGAGGGTCACTTAGTTGGGGACGATGACAGATCTGTATGGCTGTTTAGGCTCAGAGAGGGTGGCCAGACTTCATAGAAGTCTTCCCGCCATGATTTTCTTTCTTTGAAGAAGGGATGTTAATGCTTGCCTCACAGGAGTATTATGAGAATTGAATAAGGGTATGGGATTTAATAAATATAGCAGGTGAGATATTCCAATACAGTTTCTGGCATATAGTAGGTATTCAATAAGTATTAAAAACCACACACTCAGCTGCATGGAAACATACCTGAGAGGACATACTGAGTGATTAATAGCATTGCTCTTTAAGAAAAAAATCTGTGTGTGGGCCACACTTTTACTTTTTATCATATACCTTTTTGTCTTTATCCTTCCTGATGCATTTGAGAAAGCATTCTGTATGTATTAATGGGTGTGTGTGGAGGCTCAAGTTAAAAGTTAAAATCAGATATAGAGTAATGAAGAACGTGATATTTTGATACCCCCATCTTTGTGTGATTGCAAAATTTGTACTCACTACTCTTGAGTCAGTTGCTGTGCCTTTGACGGCAAGTGATAAGAATGGACTGGCTAAGTCAAGAAGCAAAAATGGGATTTGATAGAAGGATGCTGAAGTAGTTCCAAGCATCAGTGAAGGACCTGAAAATTGGGTATTGGAAAGCACCAGAACTCCACAGCGCCAGGTAGGCAAGCAGGAGGCCCTTCCCTCAAATGTGCAGGTATACCATGTCTCAGCTCCAGTCACCTCCCATTCAAGTGTTTATGTTCCAGGGAGAGGAAATCTAACTGGTCCATTTGAGGACAGCTGTTTCCACCATTTTGGTTCACCTTGCCTTTGCACTGTGACAGGGAAGGTAGTATATAAGAAAGCATAAAAGGGAGCAGCTGGGACTTCCCTGATGGTGCAATGGATAAGAATGCGCCTGCCAGCATAGGGGACATGGGTTCGATCCTGGTGGGGGAAGATGCCACATGCCACAGAGCAACTAAGCCTATACGCACAACTACTGAAACGTCATACTCCAGGGCCAGCAAGCTGCAACTACCGAAGCCTGCGCCTTAGAGCCTGGGCTCAGCAACCAGAGAAACCACTGCCATGAGAAGCCCACGCACCGTAACTACAGAGCAGGCCCCACTTGCCACAACTGGAGAGAGTCCACACTCCGCAGCAAAGACCCAGCACAGCCAAAAATAAATACATAAATAAAATAAAAAAATAAATAAAGGGTCAGTTCTGAGCTGGACCATGAGGCTATAGATACCTACTCTAATAGTCTGTACTGTTTGATTTTTGAAAAATTATAATCTTGTGTTATTTTTAAAATAATATTGAGAAAACTCTTAACCATGCATAAAATAAGTAGAGCTGTACGATCTTATTACAAGATGTACATCTTATTAAGCTGTAAGATCTTAACAATGTATTTTGTGCACCTCTTATAAGGAGCCAATACAAATCACAACCAAGCAGCATTATATGCCTAGTGATACATCACAGAGCGACACATCAGCTCTGGGTCTGCATAAATGCTGATCATGATGGCAAACACACCCACACAACAGAAACAATGCCTGTCTTTTTGACTCCGACTGTTAGCAGATCCAAAATTTCCATAACTTTGTCTAGCACTGCCTCTCGAATTAGGAAGCGAGTTTGAGACCTTTATTAGGGTAAAGAAAAGTAATAGGGGATTTCTGAATTTTCTATCACTAGCTGTTATTTTATGGTGTTTAGGAGGCATGCAGCGTGGATACAAAGGTATGCAGGGTGTATTCCGTGTGTGTGTGCATGTGAGAAAGAGAGAGAGAAGGAGGGAGGCAGCATTTCATTGCTCTGGGGCACAATGATTTAGCCTGTTCTGTCTTGTATGAGGCAAGCTCCAATCCAGATTGCATTTTCAATGCTGACCTTCTGTGTTTCCCAGGAAAGAGGAGCCCAGTCCTGGGTCCCAAGGGGCTGAGGAAAAAGTGAGAAGCAGGGAGTGTGGCCAGTCCGGAAGGATCTGGGGGAATGCTTTGTGTCCTTGCAGTGCCTCCTGGCAACACCAGCACCACAGTGGCTGGCTTGGCTCTCTCCCCTCCTGGCAGCCCCATAAGCATCCTTCCCAGTGTCAGTAAATCTTGTCTTTGGCCATCCATCCCTTCTTTCTGAGTTTTTTCTTTTCTCAGGGTGTTGCTGGGGGAGATCAGCAGAAACTACTTAACTGAAGGCAGGAACCTCATCTCTAACGGGGATGGATTGATAATGGATACCATTTACCAAGTCTTGCTAACAAGCCAGGCAGCTCACATATCCTCACTAACCCTTTCGGGTGGGTTTTTATAGACTCCTCTACAGATGACGAAACCACAGTTCAGAGGGTTTGAGTATGTTGCTCAGTTTGGCACAGCTCTTAAAAGAATTAATGCTTTCATATTGTGGTGCTGGAGAAGACTCTTAAGAGTCCCTTGGACAACAAGGTCAAACCAGTCAATCCTAAAGGAAATCAAACTTGAATATTCATTGGAAGGATAGTTGCTGAAGCTGAAACTCTAATACTTTGGCCACCTGATGCAAAGAGCCCACTCATTGGAAAAGACCCTGATGCTGGGAAAGATTGAAGGCAAAGGGAGAAGTGGGCAGCAGAGGATGAGATGGTTGGATAGCATCACCAACTCAATGGACATGAATTTGAGCAAACTCCAGGAGATAGTGAAGGACAAGGAAGCCTGGTGTGCTGCATTTCATGGGATCACAAAGAGTCAGACACTACTTAGCACCTGAACAACAACAACGACAACTTAAATGGTAGAGCTAGATGCAAATCTGGCCAGTGTGTCTTCAAGGTCACATGGTCCTGATGCCTCCTCTGTATGGGAAAGCCAGCTCAGGAGCGCCCAAGACCCAGTAGCCTTGTCACCCATCACTGATTACTCTGGGACCAATCACAGAACTCTTGAGCAGTCACAGCTTTTTAAAAAAAATTTTTTTATTAGTTTATTCCTTTGTATTTCACTTGTTTATTTATTTATTTATTTATTTTTAATTTTTTTGGCTGCACTGCACGGCATGTGGGATGTTAGTTTTCCTGATCAGGGATCAAATCCACACCCCCTACACTGGGAGTGAGGACTCTTAACTACTGGACCACGAGGGAAGTTCAGCAGTCTCAGTCTTAACTACAACGAATTTGGGAATTATGAGACAATATAACTCCCAAAGCCAGCAATGTAATGACATAATTTTAAGCCGAGGCTCTGAGTCTGCTCTTTGGGGCATGGTTGGGAGACCAAGGCCCCATGACTTACCAGGACTTCATATGCAGCTGGAGAACCCTCTGAGGACTGCTCTTTCTGAGATGCCCAGGGAAAGCTTTTCTTCTCTCTTCTGCTTCAGACGCTGGGTATCCTAACCTCTAAAGTTCCTGGGAACAGAATCATTAGACTTCATAGTTTTATTGAAATTAAAAATATTGTGAATTTTGGGCTAACTGCAGCTGGCCATAACAGAAATAAAAATGGCATTGCTTTAGACAATACTGTGCACTAATTAAACCAGTGGAGAATGAAACAACAGAAATACATCAGCAACAAAAATGGGAGTTGTGGGCTTCAGAGTACTCCCCTACCAGGCAGCTGAATTTAAATTTCCATTGTTTTGAATGAATGTGGCACTGAGGAATCCTGTAGGGATGGTTTTTCATGTGATTTCCGGGCATTCCATCTCTTGTAGGGTAGTAACTTTGATAAAACAGTAGCGTGTTTTGTTGGGGAAAAAAAAGTATAAAATATATCTATAACTAGGAAAGCATCCAGGAGATCACAGCTAACTGTTAGCAATATGTTAAAGGAAATTTGAAGAGAAAGGACTTTCTTCTTTTTCTTTAAAAAAAAAGTCTATATATTTCTGGTGTGTTTAAATTCATTATGAAAGTGAAAGTGAGAAGTATTAGTCGCTCAGTTGTGTCCAAGTCTTTGTGACTCCGTGGACTGTAGCCCGCCAGGCTCCTCTGTCCATAGGATTCCCAGGCAAGAATACTGGAGGAAGTTGCCATTCCCTTCTCCAAGGGATCTTTCCAACCCAGGGATTGAACCTGGGTCTCCTGTATTGCAGGCAGAGTTTTTACCATCCGATACTCAGCACAAATATTTTGAACAGACTAGAATGATCAAAGAATTGCTTTACAGTGAATGATTCATGCTTCATGGCACCAGGTTACCAAAAGGCAGATAGATGACCATTAAGAAATTGGTCCAAATGGGCCAGGAGTTAACATGGGAATGGACTGGGATTAGATGGTAGCCATAGAGATGGAAAGGAAGGGAGAAGGACTTGAGAAGCCAGAAGGCAGGGTGTGATGGTTGGTTTTATGTGTTGATGAGACTGGGCTAAAGCATGCCCCAGATGGCTGGTGAAATATTATTCCTGGGTGTATCTATGAGGCTGTTTCTGGAAGGGATTAGCATTTTAATCGGTAGACTGAGTCAACAAGATCACCACCACCAAGGCAGGTGGGGGAACTTACTTGCTTGAGCTGGTGCATCCTTCTTCTCCTGCCCTGGGACATTGGTGCTCTTGGTTCTTGGGCCTTTGGACTCAGATGAGGACTTACATCATTACCCACCCTGAATCTCAGGCCTTTGGAGTCAGATTGAGTTACACCACTGGATTTCCTGCTTCTCCAGTTGGCAAAAGACAGATCACGAGGCCTCTTGACCTGCATAACTATGTGAACTAATTCCTATATTAATTATATATTCCTACAGTAATTTTATATATATATATATATACACATTTATATACACATATAAATTTTGTATTTATATAAAATTTAGAAATTTATATAAAAATTTACAAATTTAATATGTATTAGTTATATCTATCTATGGGTTTCTCTGGAGAACCCTAATACACAAGGGTGCTACCTGAATTGGCTAAAAGCTTACAATGTGGTACTTTTTGGATGAGGGTGGAGCCTAGATATTGGTGCTGAGCTATGGAGGGACCTAAGGGTGCTAGAATTCTGAGTGCATGGGTGGATGGGTAGATGGCTGGACAAATGAATGAGTTCCCTCATAGGAACTCCTCACTTTCAGGTTTAGACCAAACATCTTTAAAAGCCTACTTAGATCCTGATGTTAGGTAGTAATTTCTCATACTCTTCCCCTGACCTCAGTTATCCTTCCCCAAACCAGGGAGGCTGAAGGCTTCTCTGAGATCTGGACCATTTCTGGATGCCTCATGGAGTCATTTAGGTTTTTTTTATGTTCTAATTCCCTAGAGTAGGAAATGGAAACCCACTCCAGTATTCTTGCCTGGAGAATCCCATGGCCAGAGGAGCCAGGCAGATTACGGCCCATGGGATCTCAAAGAGTTGGACACGACTGAGTGACTAAGCAAGCATGTTCTAATTATGAGAACCTCCTTGTTGAACTCTCTCACCCTAGGGCTGGGGAGTGTGGTGGCTGGGATTCCTTCCAATCTGCTGTACAGGAGCATAAGCAGGATCTGATATGTCTGAGAAATAAAGACTTATGACATTACTTGTGTAGCATGAGCGTGAAGCTGTTCATACAGACAGAACTGTAAAAGCACATGCACACGTACTTCATGTACATGACCACATTTAAGCTCACAACATCCTGCAAGGCAGTCATTCTTGTCACTGTTTGAGAGGGGAGGAAAGCCCAGCTTGAAGGTGGCTTTCAAAACTTTGGCCACCTGATGTGACGAGCCGACTCACTGGAAAAGACCATGATGCTGGGAAAGATTGAAGACAGGAGGATGAGATGGTTGGATGGCACCATTGACTCAGTGGACATGAGTTTGAGCAAACTCTGGGAGATGGTGAAGGACAGGGAAGCCTGGCTTGCAGCAGCAGTCCGTGAGGTTGCAAAGAGTTGGACACGACTGAGCGACTGAACAACAGCAAGGCTTCTCACTTCTAGGGGAGAGCTACAGGAATGGCATCCCTCTTCTGCCTCCAGATATTAGTACATCTGGACGAGACATTTGGAAGTGCTGCATAGCCACGTGCTACCAGTCTGAGAACTAGGCCAGCACTGAAGATGGCAGAGTCAAGATGGAGAGAATCTGGGTCCCTGATGGTGGGGTGAGTCACTAAACAGCCCATCACAGAAACCTCCAGATACTTCTAGTTGACTTCCTGGTGTCCGTTCTGGTCTTCTTCCTTAGTCACATAAAAATCTATATTGATGGATGTAGCAGTGTACCTGATACAAAACACATTTTCCAGACTCCCCTGTCAATGCAAGTAGCTGATAAGATGTTAAGTGCCCCTTTGCCCTGCCCCTTTTTATCTTCCTGTTTTCTGGGATGTGAACACGATGGCTAGCGTATAGTAGCCATTATGTGATCATGAAGCTAACTTGAGGATGGAAGCCATGTGCTAAAGATGGCAGCAAAAAAGTGTGGGTCCCTGCTGACTGTGGAGCTGGGATGCCAGCTTTTGACTGTTTATATCCAGGCTTCTTGTATGTATACATAAAACTTCTGTTTTATAGAAGCCACTGTTTTTGGTGTTTTCTGTTATATGCAGCTGAGTCTAATCTCAGCTGCTCAGACTGTGTCTTTCTAAATTTCCTGCTGGGTGAGAATTAATTTCCTTAAAGTCTAAACTGTTTGGAGTGGGGGTTGCAATCAATAGCTTCGTAATTGTTTCCTCTTCAAAACCCATACTGTTAACATCTCTACTGTGTAGTCATGTAGTCACCTATAACACAGGGCTGTATTCATCAATTCTCCATTATTCTTGGGGTGAGAGGTCTTAATGTTAGGATATCCTCCACTTTCTACATATCTCTCCTGTCTCTGAGTCCCATCATTGGGCAGTAAATAACTTCCAGAAAGCCCAAACAAAAAGCAGATTTTCCAGTTAGCTGCTACAGGGGTGGTACAGCATTGGTGGGGAATTCACATGGTTTCTTTGGCACTGACCTCAGACTGTCAGAGTAATACCTCCCACCTGAGCAGGGTCTGGCTTTCAATAGCCTCCTGTCTATTCCTTCACCTTCTCCGCAGCTTGCTCCTCCTCGGTTCCTCCACCCGGACCATGTGGTCTGCCTCCCACACAAATCCTCAGGGAGAGGAGCTTTTAATAACTGGCGAGGCAACTATTGACTCAGGTTTTGTTTGTCTGCCATTAAGTTCGCATTTAATAAATGCAGGATTCTTGGTTTAATAGGCTGGTCATTGTGTATTATCAAAATGGTAAATTAATTATTCAGAGCTATGCTTGAGATAGACCAGAGATGGAACCGCGGTGGCCTCCCTCCTTCCTAATTCACAGTGAGTGTTGCATTTCTGGCCAGTCAGTATTTATTTAAAGCATAATAGCTATCTTGTTAAACTCAAGTCTGTTAAATCTAAATGAAAGTCAGGGATTTGTACCGGAGGGTGGGGAGCGGTTCAGTCAGCCTGTGTTGAGAGCATCCCAAACCACCCGCTTCGTTACTTGCATCTTGCTGTGAGGTTGCCAAAGCCAGCTCATAAAGCACGGCTGGAATAATAATCCTTCCTTATCCAGGGACAGAACCACCCACCACCCTTAGCCCAAGAAGTTTTCCCTGGGATGTAAAGCTGTAATGTAATGATAATGACGGCTGCCACTTAGCAGGGCCTGTCGTATGGCAAGTGCTTTCGATCCATCATCTCCAGTTCGCACAGCAATCCCGATTTACGCATGAGGATATTGATGCCTGGAGGGGTTAAATAATCTGCCCAAGGTCACACGGTTGTTAACTGGAAGAGCTAATTAGCAGAGTTACTTTTGTTAATTAGCTCCAGAGTTTGGGGATTCAGACTCAGATATTTTGGGTTCTAATGCGCATCCTCTCTTGCTGCAGAGACTCTGAGGGGCTTGAACATGTGTTTTTGTGTCAGCAGAGGGTTTAGTCCCTTGCCTCTTGGCTCAGACCCTGATTGCTGGAGCAGTCAGTTTTGCATCCCACCTACTCTCTTTGACGATTTAAGTCCCTCAGACTTACACACCTTTGCATGGTCATGCACAATGGCCTTCCCCACACTTGCAGTGATGTGATCGGAGGCTTTCTTGACCTGCCTTTGGTTCCATTCCTCCTGTTTCCATCCCTATGTGCAGGACTGCGGGGTTTGTCATCACATTCTGAGGAGAAGGAACAGAATTCTCTAGGAGAAAATAAGTTTTTTTAAAAAGTGCATCTGAGCCACTTTTCTAGATTCTCTATTAGAGTTTGCCCCTGCCCTACATCGTGAACCTATCCGAGCTCCTTCAGTGGTGGTCTTTGGCTTATAGCTGACACCCAGCAGCCCTAGTGGAGGGAACGTAAGACATGAACAGCCAACTTCTTGGGGACTTCAGTGCAGCTCACAGCTTAGGATCTGAGATGCCTGGTAGGACCCATGGCATGATGTTGCTGAGCAACCAAGCCACATGGTTCAAGCCAAGGACCTAATACAAGGACACTTTATTCAGCTTCAGTTGAAGGGAGCCATGCCATTTTATTCATGCATTCATTCCACATATACGTGTTGTGTGTCTCCCTTGCATCAGGCACTGATGTAAAGCATGGGGTCTTTGACTTAACGTAAGATAGTCCTGGAATCCCAAGTGTAGGACAGAGGAAGGAGCACTGACTGGACAGAGAATTGGTAGATCTGGGTTTGAGTTAGGATGACCAACTCTCCTGGTTTGCCTGGAACTTTCATGGTTTTAGCACTGAAAGTCCTGCATCCTAGAGACCCTTCAGTGTCTGCATATGGTTGTTTGCCCTAGTTAGAGTGCCAGTTCTGCCATCTCCTAGTCAGTTAGGGTATATTTTTGAAGGCCCATTACATGACCGACAGCATTCCATTGCTATGAGAACAACTGTGAGTAAAGTCAAGTTCGTGCTCAAGGTACACCCTTGCAGTGCCAGTAAATAATACAAGCAAGAGCAGATAAGATAATAGAAGGCATGTCTATGGGCTTCCCTGGTGGCTCAGCAGTAAAGATTCTGCCTGCAGTGCAGGAGCCACAGGGGATACAGGTGCAATCCCTGGGCTGAGAAGATCCCCTGGAGGAGGGCATGGCCACCCGCCCCAGTATTCTTGCCTGGAGAATCCCCATGAGGAGCCTGGCAGGCTACAGTCCATAGTATCCCACAGAGTTGGATACAACTGACGTGACTTTGCACACACACACACATGCAAGGCATGTCTAAAGAGATAAGCCAGGTACTGTTACCTAGGTTGACTATATGGTGGGGGAGGGGGCTGTTCTAGGTGGGAAGGTCAGAGATGGCCTCAGTGACAATGAACAGACACAGGCCACTGTGCACAGCCCTTGAGGGGAAGATTTCCAAATAGAAGGATCGTGAGGGGCAAAGGCCCTAAGATGGGAACAGATACTGCCAGGTTTGAGATCAGAAGGAATGTCAGAGTGGATGGGTATAGGGGAGGTGGGCGAGGGAAGGAGGAGGGTGGGAGCAGGCCTGTGCCAGGTGACAAAGGGCCACGGGCTATGCATTAGGTATGTGCCCTGGGGGAATCACTTTCAGAGGAGGAGTCAAAATGTCAGCGAAGTCGGTGGAGCTAGAAAACACAGTCCAGAGAACTGAGTTTAGGCATCCTGGCTTCCCCCGCAAACCTGCTGCCTGTGTGGTGTTTTCCATCTTGGTAAGAACATCACCATTCACAGGATTGTCTGGGCTCAGAACCTCAGTGTCGTCTGGTTCCTGCTTTCCCATCCACCTCTGTCATTCAGTTAGTCTGAATGACATAAATCACTGCATTCCATGACCTTGCTTAAGATGATAGTACTCAGCATATTTGCTCAAGTTGCAAACTTTCCCAGAAGCAGACTCTGAGGTGAAGATTTGTGTACAGGAAGTTTTTTGAAGAGTTTTTATTGTGTGTTTTGATGTGGTGAATTAAATTAATCTTCTAGTGTTGAACTAACTTTGCATTCCTGAGGTAAAACCCGCTTGCTCATGATGTGTTAAATTGTATTTGTATGTTTATTATTATATATTATATTTATAATTATGCTGCTGCTGCTAAGTCACTTCAGTCATGTCCAACTCTGTGTGACCCCATAGATAGCAGCCCACCAGGCTCCTTCATCCCTGAGATTCTCCAGGCAAGAATACTGGAGTGGGTTGCCATTTCCTTCTCCAATTTATAATTATATATATATATATATAAAATAGTCTCCTAAAATGAGGAGAGATTGACTTAAGAATGGAAGTGATAAAACAAGGAACTACTATTTTTCATTATAAAACTTTTAGCACTATCTGATTTTTAATTCTTTTCCCCTAGTGTATGAAACAGAGAAGGTAATGGCAACCCACTCCAGTACTCTTGCCTGGAAAATCCCATGGACAGAGGAGCCTGGTGGGCTGCCGTCTATGGGGTCGCACAGAGTCGGACACGACTGAAGCGACTTAGCAGCAGCAGCAGCAGTGTATGAAAGGGTTTCCCTGGTAGGTCAGCTGATAAAAAATCCACTTGCAATGCCAGAGACCCTTGTTCAATTCCTGGGTTAGGAAGATTCTTCTGGAGAAGGGGAATCTTCTCTACCCACTCCAGTGTTCATGGGCTTCCCTGGGTCAGACAGTAAAAAATCTGCCTCCAATGTGGGAGACTTGGGTACGATCCCTGGGTTGGGAAGTTCCCCTGGAGGGGGGCATGGCAACCCACTCCAATACTCTTGTCTGGAGAATCCCTGTGGACGGAAGAGCCTGGCAGGGTACAGTCCATGGGGTCACAAAGAGTCGGACATGACCCAGCAACTAAGCACAGGACAGAAGCACATTATGTGAAAATCAATTTTTTAAATACTAAAAAAACCCAAACTAAAATTCAAACCTGTAACTTTCCATGACTTGATGCTGGTGTGGGGTTTCTGTTTGTAATTTTTTGTTTTTGTTTTGGAGTGAGCGGCCTTTGAGAAAAGGCCTTAGGTCACTGCAGTTGGGCTGGGTAACAGTTGAAAGGAGATAGTAGGTAGGTCTAGACTTGAGCCAAGGTAATCGTCACCACATAGAAAGTCAGTTTCTATGTCAGGAACTGTGTTGGCACATGTCATTACCTGATTAAATCCTGACAAGAGCCTTTCTCAGTTAACTATTGTTAACACAACAAACCACCCCAAAACTTAGTGGTTTAAAACAATACTGTTTATTTTGCAATAAATAGTAATGCCATAGGCTCCCTTGCCAGAAGCCAGAGAAAGAGATGGAAGGATTAAAGAACACAAAACTTTTCTGCCTGCTTGGCCCTTTCCATCCTATAACTGAATCCTAAAAGGATGGTATAAGAGAGGACAATTTGCACCAACTAGGTGCATAAACTCATCTATCGGTGGTACAAGATACAAAGCGTCATCTCTACAAATGTGATTGGCATTCTGCATTTTGAGCTGGGCACTTATTCTTTGGTTTTGCTTGGGGTCATCTGTGTGACTGCCATCATCTGCCTTTGTGGGTCAACCAGGATAATGAAGTGAAAATGGTTCAGTCATGTCCGACTCTTTGTGACCCCATGGACTATGCAGTCCATGGAATTCTCTGGGCCAGAATACTGGAGTGGGTAGCCTTTCCCTTCTCCAGGGGATCTTCCCAACCCAGGGATCGAACCCAGGGCTCTCTCATTGCAGGCTCATGCTTTACCAGCTGAGCCACAAGGGAAGCCCTCAATCAGGATAGAATGGTCTGAGATACTGATTGCCTTGTGGTGACAACATATATGAGTGATTAGCTGGGGCTGCTGACTGGGGTGTCTCCAGTCTCCTCCATGTGACCTTCCAGCAAGATATCTTAGGTTTCTTCAATGGTTGTACCAGAACTACAAAAGGGCGAGCCTCAATGTGCAAATACTGAGGTTCCGTCGGTGACCCATGTGATGATGTCCAGTTGGGCAAAGCAAATTATACAGCAAAGTGGTTCAGATGGTAAAGAATCCACCTGCAATGTGGGAGACCTGGGTTCGATCCCTGGGTTGGGAAGTTCCTCTGGACGGGGGCATGGCAACCCACTCCAGTATTCTTGCCTGGAGAATCCCCATGGACAGAGGAGCCTGGTGGTCTCAAAGAGTTGGACACGACTGAGTGACCAGGCACAGTGTCAGTATGGAAGGAAGATATGCAGGGGCATGGATTCTGGGAGAAGAGATTCGTTGGGGACATTCAATGTAACAATCTGCCTCAGAGTGCTTTGAAGCTTACATTTATTATTATCCTTATTTTATAGATGAAGAAACCAAGCTAGATAACTTCCCCAAGGTCCTCTCTTATGTCTGGCAAGAAACTCTTTCTGACTCCAAAGCCCACACCTTAACCATTGTAGTGTCTCCAGTTCCCTACCCTGGCATTGACTTCTTTTGCATAGTCCATTGTCTGATTATCTGATTGTCATGATGGTAAGTCGTCTGGTCTCAGGTCTGCTGCTGGTCTCTTGTGTGTTTGCCCTTGATGGTCCTCCCAGAATATACACACACACCCCGACACATACAAACATATGTGTGCACTCAAAAGCACCATATAAGTGTCATGTTCTCCCTTTGTATATTCCCTTCAAGGTACTACATTGTACTTCCCACTTTCACTTCCTTTGTTTGTGAGACCTGGGGAGAATGAATACCACATCACATTTGCAGTGACAACCCTTTGCATCTCACACCTTTGAACAGATGAGAGGAGTCCATGTACCTACTTGACACAAATTGTTCTCTTTTTAATCAACCTTTTGGCAATCAATTACAAGCAGAATATGGCCAAGTGGGCAGAAAAGCCCTGCATTCTTTAATCCATCCATCTCCTTCTCTGGCTTCTGGAAAGGGAGCCTGCTATAATACTTCTTTCCCACCACTCAGCAGACTGGTAGAAACACGGGAAGTCACGTCCTCTTTTTGTCATTGCCACCAGAAATCCTGTAGCATCTGACAGACTGAGACAGATGGCCTCTTACTCAGGGAGGCCTGTTTTGTTGACACGGTCCAGCCTGAAGGCCCCAAGCACCATTTCAGTGTTGTTATTGGCAACATGATTGAGAGGGAAGCGCGATGGCTTGTCAACTTGACCTTCACAGGAGTATTAAAGTGAAGCAGGAGATAAAATGTATTTTGTTTTCCACAAAGTTTCCTTTCTGTCCTACATGATCAACATGTCATAAAAATATGGCTTCTTCTTATCCCTCCTTTTAGGGTACTTTGAAACTGTTAGGAGAGATGCAGGCAAAGAGCTGAGTGTTGATTGTTGCTGATGAGTGTGATGCTGCTCTTTCTGACATCATTATCTGTGGTAGACAGAATAATGCCCTCTCTGCCCCACTGCGCACAAAAATGTTCGTGTCCTAATTCCTGGAACTTGTAAATATGTTACATTTCATGGTAAAGGGAAGTTAAAGTTGCAGATAGAAGATTGCTAATCAGCTGATTTCAAAACAGGGAGAGTATCCCAGATTATCCAGGCGGGTCCAGTGTACTCAAAGGAGCCATTAAGTGTGGAGCTGCTGCTGCTGCTAAGTCACTTCAGTCATGTCTGACTCTGTGCAACCCCATAGACGGCAGCCCACCACGCAGCACTAGTGGTAAAGAACCCAACTGCCAACACAGGAGACGTAAGAGATGTGGGGTTCAATCCCTGGGTCGGGAAGATCCTCCGAGGAGGGCATGGCAACCCACTCCAGTATTCTTGCCTGGAAAATTCCATGGACCGAGAAGCCTGGTGGGCTACAGTCCACGGGATCGCAGAGTCGGGCATGACTGAAGCGACTTAGCACACAAAGAAGCAGTGCATCGTGTTGAAATGAGCATGGGTTTTGATTCAAGATGAGCCTGGGTGTTCTTACTCTTGGATTTACATATCACTCACTCTGAAACTTTGGAGAGGTAATTTCACCTTCTTCCATCTCCATTTCTTCTATAAAAAGGGGCTCATGATACTCAAATTCACATGACTCTGGTAAGGATTAAATAAAATGCATTTATAATGTCTGTCCTTGTGCGTAGGGCATTGTAGGTGTGCCACAGTGATGGCCACTTGAGAACCAAATTTGCAAGATTGGTAGAAGGAGTCATGAGTCAAGCCCTGGCATGAATCTGTGCAGTAGCTAGTGGGAACAGGGATCGCTGAGGTGGTAGAGATGTGCTTGAAGAAAACTTAAAGGATTCCAGGTTTTATGAAATGCATTTTCATCGATAGCAACTACATAGCAAGAGACAATATTAGAACTAACATATCACTTTCAGA
Source organism: Bos taurus (assembly GCF_002263795.3). Taxonomy (NCBI): domain Eukaryota; kingdom Metazoa; phylum Chordata; class Mammalia; order Artiodactyla; family Bovidae; genus Bos; species Bos taurus. Next base: position 66,097,165 of record NC_037342.1, on the reverse strand, counting down.
GGATTCTCAACTAATGGATCTGACCTGAAAAGCATGGACAAGAGTGACTGGGCTAAGCAGATAAAAGGCTGATGTGGAGTAAGACAACAGCAGACTGAACAGAGCCGAGCACTCTCAGATAGTCAGTTCTCTAGGCTGGTTTTGAGCTGTGCTTTGTCCATGGCAGAGGCACAGTTTTGGTTCCCACTGGCTATGCCCCCAATCTTTCTTCTCATTGACTTGGCAAGGCTGGTTCCTGTTCTGTAAACCTCAGCTCTAACAGCTCTTGGACTGTTCCAGAGTAACAGGTAAAAGGAAACTGGCAAACACTCTCCCAGTTGAGCCCCTCAGCTAATTTCTCAACAGCTGGGAAAAACCACTTCCTGGCTTAGCTGGTTCCCCTATAAACTGGATTCCTGGGGCCTTTCCCAGCTCTTCTTTGAGCAACCTGCTATAGAAGCAAAAGGAGGGAGAGATTCAAATGATCTTTCTAGAAATCAACCTTCATATTTCTGACTGCTTTGTTATATCATAGTGATGGCTCCTTGGGTCTAGTGACTTGTATGCTAAAAGTAATTGCAGTCTTTGGGACCGTCCCTGAATTTCTCTCTCCCAACAGGAAGGAAAGACCACCTCTCCTTCCAAGGCATGGAGGTTCTCTCCTCCTGTTCCTCTATTGCAGCAGTGGTGAGATCAGACTTTACAAGATCAGACTACACACTAGAGCTCAGGTGTGCTGAACCAGAAGGGAACTTCCTTGATTTTAGTAACTGATCTCTTTCCACTCTGAAGCCCCTGTAAGAGTTGGGAGAAAAACACAAAAACAGATGTGCCAGTGAAAGAGATCTCAGTCCCTTCCAGTTCAAAATCATCCCTGGTGGGTAAATATTCTGATGTTCTATTTCCTTTCAGGTCTGTTTTTCTCTTTTCGAGAAGTTGTTCTTTGCTCTTTCCCAAGAGGACGTGTGAGATGGAGGGAAGAGAAGCCATATCCATCCTCAGGGGAGAGGGGAGGAGCCCTTTGTCTGTGTGTGGTCCCCTGAGCCTCTGGTCTCACAACCTTAAGCTCCAAAGCCAAGCCTGGTGTATCTGGGGAATGTTCTCTTAGCCCTCAGGATGCAAGCTCAGCCATCTCCCCTCTGCTGTCCCCAACCCTCCTGGGATGTCACTGGATCTGCTGGTGCTATGACTGGGTCGCATCCACCATCAGGCCCCCAGACCTGGCCAGATCCGTCTGTGGCCACTGTTACAGGAGCTCCTCACTTGTGTCTTGGTGAGCTTTTGTGGGCAGGCTTCTCAGTTCTTAATTCTCAGCTCCCTTCACCATTCCTCTCACTGGCCCTGGAGAATGTTCCAGGTTATATGTGCCCTGGTGGAAGAGGAAAGAGTTGAGAGTTTCAACCTGAACATGGTAGATATTGCCCCAAATAATCTACTTCCCCTCTCTCAGTGGGTGAGGATTCCAGGGAGTGGAATATTGTATCCATGAGAACAGGGGTGGGGCTCCCTCTCTCTGGCACACTGCCCACCCTCCCTGTGAAGGATGCTGGCCTCTGTGACATTTCTCAGTAGCTGACGGTAGCAAAGAGGTCCTGTGGCAAACACCAGCCTCCCTCCTGCCTTTGAGGGCATATGAGGGCTTGAAGCTGCCAACAGCTGTGAGGTACTGAGGGTTATGCCACTGTGTTGCCTGAAATGGAATCTCATTCACAGTTCAGTTCATGGTCCAAGAAACAAAAATAATATTTAATGAGGAAAATCTTCTTTGTTTAATTATGGTAAATGTCAAGGTCAAATCCGAGGGCTTTGCTTAAGGTCAAATGCTCAGGGCTATCAAAAAGCATTTAAGCCAGAGCAGATGGGTTATTAAAGCCCAGACTAGTTAAAATGAGGCACCATCCTCTCTCGGTGATTTATTTCCCCATCGGAAGCAATAATGTTGGAGCTAGAACAATCTTCCTGTGTTTTGTTCTCTGATGTTCTCTTTAGGCTGTTGAGGGATTCCTAATGAAATCAATGCCCCTAGGCTCCCAGAGGGTTACCCCCACAGCTCAGGAATCCTGTTTCCATTTGACTAGTGTTTGAGGAAGGTGCTGATGCCCAGACCTCTCTCTTAGAGCTTCTGATTTAATTGGTCTGGAGGAGACCTGGGCACTGGTATTTTCTTTAGGGTTCCCAAGTGAAATGTTTCTAATATACGATGGGATTTAGAACAACTGGGTTAAATAGTCAACTTAGTCAAAATGCCAAAAGCTGATGCTCTGTGCGCCCTGAGCTTTCTGCAGTGTTGCACTGGCCTTTCTCATAATTTTCATTCAATCCAAATTTATCTTCTTCCCCACTGCCTCTTATCCTCACAGCCCAGAGCTGCCTCCTCAGAGACAGCACGTAATGTCAAGCTCCAAAAAGGGCAAAGTTGCGATGCCACGCTCCCCTTGTACTTGGCAGTGAATGGAATGGAAACCGTCTCTCAGACGTCCCTAGCTCTGCACCAAATGGGTTAGCCAGGATCAATTCTGAAGGCTCAGGAAAGAGATGAGAATTTAGACTCTGGTTTGGGTCTCTTTGAGTAGTCTGAAAAGACGGGACAGCAGAACTTTCCTGAGCAGAGAGGAAATCTATGTCCTGTTATTTATGCACAATGCTTCACTGTTCCTTCTTTCTTTCTTGTCATACAATAGAAATAATGATCTTGGTACTGGACCCTGTGCTGCACCAGGACGATTAATCACCCACTGAGTCATTTATTTCCTCATACTCTCATCCACCAGGACCATTATCCTGTAGGTAAACAGAGGTACCAGTAAATCATGGACAGAACACCAATTGGTAGGAGAATAGTTGATTAAGCGTCTCCATAACTTACAGTTATAGAGCACCTCTCATCCCAGAGGATCTCCAAGCACCAGATAGACTGATGAATGCGCCACTGCCCAGCCTCTACATACGTCATTTTCTGCTCCACTGCCTCAGGGGGGCAGGGGAGGTTTATTGCCCTTGTCATACAGTTACTCTCAAAACTGCAGTCATGGTTTAGATGGGAGGTAAAGAAAGGAACTTTTCACTTCCTTGTCCTTTCAGGGAGTAGAAACCAACTACTCACCAGGAACTCAGCAGCAGAGAGTAATGTATATACCTTCCCTTTGGGGCAACATTTTTTTGGTTCCTGAAGTGCTGCCAATATTTCTAAAGTTGCCAACTTTAGAAGAGCAGGCATTGAGATTGAGGGATGAACTGGGACAAGAGCTAAACTAAGCTGTATAGCACGGGGAGCTCAGCTCTGTATTCCGTGATGACCTCCAGGGGTGGGGTGGGAAGGAGGTCCAAGAAGGAGGCTATATATGTACACATATAGCTGATTCATCTGTTGTAAACAAGATTCATTCAGTTGTGTCCACCTCTTTGCGACCCCATGGACTGCAGCACGCCAGGCCTCCCTGTCTATCACCAACTCCTGGAGTTTACTCAGACTCATGTCCATTGAGTCAGTGATGCCTTCCAACCATTACTTAAAAACGTATATATATATGTGTGTGTGTGTTACCAGGGTAAAAATGTTTTAGGATCTGCTAGAATTTTAATCTTGGAGAGGGCAATGGCACCCCACTCCAGTGCTCTTGCCTGGAAAATCCCATGGATGGACGAGCCTGGTAGGCTGCAGTCCATGGGGTCGCTAAGAGTCGGACACGACTGAGCGACTTCCCTTTCACTTTTCACTTTCATGCATTGGAGAAGGAAATGGCAACCCACTCCAGTGTTCTTGCCTGGAGAATCCCAGGGATGGCAGAGCCTGGTGGGCTGCCGTCTATGGGGTTGCACAGAGGCAGACACGACTGAAGCGACTTAGCAGCAGCAGAATCTTAATCTAGGAGAGAATCACTCTCAGGGAGGATTATTTACTCACAAGACTTTAGAACTATTCATGATAACTCTGCTCTTTAAAACTTAGTAATATATGGGCCCCTTTGAAAGAAGAAAATTTCCACTTTCCTCCCAGGGCTTTCTACAATTATAATACTTTCAAGCATATTGTTATAGCTTTGATATATGTGGAAAGCAAAAAACCAAGTTATAGTCAAGTGAGTTAAATTCAGTTCAGTACAATTCAATTCAATACAAGCTAAAACCAAAAAGCCAATGTGATTCAATTTAACAACACTAATTTAATGGGAAGGATGATGTTGTTTTGCTGAAACAAAATTACCTCTCAAATGAGAACATGATATTGACTACTGCCTCATTAGTTCTTTCAAGTTTCATATAATTGTCCTACAGGGTGCCGTGCGATGACCCAGTTTTCCACCATTTCTCTCTATTTGAACTGCAATGGAAACTCCCTCTGTGCAGCACACTATTAATTTATTTGGCCTTAATTTGGGGTGAGCATAACATTTCTGTGCTAAGTCAACGTATGTGTCACTGGAACAAACAAACCCTTTAGGACCCTATGGCATGAGTGACTATGTCATGTCTTTAGAATGATGCAGAAAATGGTAACACTAAATTTTAATACTATGATCAAAAGGAAAGCCCCCAGTTTAAAAATCCTCATGCAACTTTTTCAAGACTCTCCTAGGGGTTTGTGTGAGCCATGGATCCTGGGTTAAAATGCGTATGTCCAAAGTCAATAGGTTTAGGCCAATATTGGGTTTAAAGCTAGAATCAACAAAAAAAATTCTGGGAAAAAAGCAAAAGGTGATCAAAAGACATCATGACAATAAAATTCATCCCTAATCAGAATCACGGACTTGAGTAAGGAATCTTGTCATAGTCATGACGGAGACTACTCAGTGTCCAAGTGTGCGTCTGTTGTCTTCTTTTCTCTTTATTTATTTAGAGGCTACTTTTATTTTATTTATTAATTTTTTTTTATTTGACTGCACCAGGTCCCAGTGGCAGCACACAGAGTCTTCGATCTTAGTTGTGGCGTGAGAACTCTTCAGTTGCAGCATGTGAACTCTTAGTTGCCGTATGTGGGCTCTAGTTCCCTGACCAGGGGTTGAATCCGGGTTCCCTGCATTAGGAGCACAGAGTCTTAGCCACTGGACCACCAGGGAAATCCCTCCTTTCCCCTTTTAGTAACAGGCTCTCCCTTGACCCCATTCCTCAGGTGGTCTCAGGGAACTTGGATAATCAGCTGGAGGCCACATGTCCCAGCCTTCCTTGAAGTTCCTCGTGGTCATGCGATCAGACTCTTGCTAACAGAAATGGGAACTGAGAGGTGCAACTTCCACATCACTCCTTTCCAAGGAAATTGCTTGCTTTCCACTCTACTTCTTCACTCTGGCAGGATGTGATGCTGCGGAATTAGCACCAACTATGCAGCATCACCCTAAGAGGATCCAGAAGAAGAAAGTAGAAGGAACTTGGGTCCCAGGATAACCTCCTAGAGCACAGTTGACAGTCCTTCCTGCTTACTACTATTCTGCCATATCAGAGAGACATAAGCATCTTTGTTGTTTATGCCACTGTATTTTGGAGTCTCTCTGCTATAGTCTCTGAATCTATACTCTGGCTGCTACAGAAAGTGATAGCTTAAGATCCTGTTTCATTCATTCAGCAATGTGTGTTATGTATTATTATGTGCCAGGAATTAGAGAGGAAGGGATTTATTTGAGATTGTGTATTTAGTTAGTGGTAGAGCTGGGGCAAAATGCAGGTCTTCTGCCTTTCAGCCCAGAAATCTTGCCATTTCATGCTTCCTCCTTGTCCAGTTCTGTGGCTAATGCTCCAGTCATTGTGATTAATTAGGGGAGGGCTTAGTGTTCCCAGAACTGTGTGTGACCTGGTAGGCTTTATTCTCATGTGGCTGGTTTGACTTTTGTTTGGGATTTATTTTTTTAAAGTGAAAAATAAGAATCATCCAAAACAAATTAGCGGAGTTACTAACCCAGAAGAAATGTGTATTCATCACTGCAGGACCAACCCTGTCCCCTGTGTACAGAGGGATATACAGGGAAGCTCACAGTATTCCAGGGATGTGACTTTCCAGCAATAATATTGTTACGGGAAGGCAAAAGCTGGAGTGAATAGACCTAGTGGCTATTTATGCCGGGGAAGAAAACAAATGGCAGTCAGTTTCTATGAGTGTTTCAGAAAAGTCTGAGTGATGAGAAAAGGAGCAGAAAACTTGCTCAAACACAACAGCTTCTCTTCTCCCTCCCCTTAAAAATCCTTGTTTATTTCAACATCCTGCTTTGTTTTCCTTAAGGTATGACCATGATCAGAAACTTTCATCTTCACTTCCTTGTTCATACTTTTATGGTCCATCTTTTTTGAAACACGATATTTCCATGGCTGACTTATTTACCGTTGATTCTCTAGTAACCAGGACAGTTAGGCTCTCAAAAGTGTAGCTGAGTCAATGAAAGAAGTGAATGAATAAATGAATGAATGAATAGGAAATATGGCAACACAGAAAATGAGCTACGTAAATCATGAAACACACACAGGTCTGTTTCTTTGGTGACGGTATAGCGATCACAGTTTTTCAATAAAGACCAATCGAGTGTTACCTCTGAGAGAAGTGCTATTATTCCAGAGTAACCTTCCTGCCTTACTGACCTCAGAATTTTAATTGTTAAATGCCCCTGTGGTGATCATGAGAATGCTGCTTGCAGTCTTCTGCTACAGGGAGGTAGAGTGGCTAATGCCACACTTCCCACCACCAGCCAGCCACTGGCAGGGCAGGGATACTCAGGTAGACACGTTTCCAGGAGACCCAGGATTCCACTGACAACCAGCTTTGGCTTAGAGACCTCCTGACAGCTTTTATTTTATTTTTTTAGGCAGCTCCATCTGCATTCTTTTTTATATAATTTTTTTAATTTTAAAAATATTTTTTAAAAGTCTTTATTGAATTTGTTACAATATTGCTTCTATTTTATGTTTTAGTTTTCAGACCCCAAAGCATGTGGAGCTCCCTGACCAGAAATTGAATCCATACCCCTTGCTTTGGAAGTGTGCAGTCTTAACCACTGGACCACCAGGGAAGTCCCATCCCTGACAGCTTTGAAGAATCTTCTTTGGACTGCATGGTGGTCTAAGATGTTCTAACCCAACTTTCCTTCTCTCGTGTTCACTCAGGGCCAGACTCACATTGCAGCTGATGGCTCTCCCAGCCTTTTCTGACCCCTGCGTTCCCCCAAAAAACCCCTGTGTATGTAATCTCATGTTGAGTCTGATTGTTACAGGCCTTGGGCTAACACAGGCTCTGAGAACAGTTCTGGGGCCTCAGGTGGTGGGAAGGCTGCCTAACCACCAGGCACCATCCAATTTTAAATTCGAAGCCCACTCTCATAGAGCCACTGTCCAATTTTGCCTGCCACAGCCAGATCCAGCTTAAATTTGGAAACACTAATGGAAAAGCAAAGCTATAAGGCAAACACTATTTATTAGTCCACACTCTAGATACAGGCACCAACATGAAGCGTAAATATCAGAAAAAGGCTGAGAAGTTTAACAGGGAAAACCAAAGACGTAAAAATCTCTCTTGAGTTCAGATCCTTCTTTACCATGGGGACGATGTCAACTCTGACAAGCAGTAGCATGTTTATTGAATTTCTGGAGGCAAAAGAAGAGACTGGACAGTTTAAATGAGAGTAGCAGCTCTTGGAATGAAGATACTTAAACATACATACCTGTTGACTTTGTGTAATTGCAGAAGTGGGAGGAAATTGGACAGGCATGTTAAACACTAAATTTCATAGCATGCCTTGGAGAAAGACAGTAAATGTGAACATTTGTTCCTGAGGAATGGATTTTCCAGTTCTGACCTGCCACATTCTCTGGAATACTCTTGGCCTGGAAAGGCACTGAATTTTTCTCTCTTTTGCTAAAGGTGAAGACAATTTTTATCAATTTGTAACATAACAAAGGATAGTATGTTTATTATTATCTATGGCTGCATAACAAATGATCCTCAAATCTAGTAATTTAACAACGGTTTTTATTTCCTAGTTTCTGTGGTCAGGAATCTGGCAAAACTTAGCCAGTACTTTGACTCAAGGCTGATTATAGTCTGTAATCAAGGTATCATCTAGGCTGGTTCAAAATTGTAAAACGAGAACATCAAGGCTGTATATTGTCACCCTACTTATTTAACTTATATGCAGAGTACATCATGCGAAATGCTGGGCTGCATGAATCACAATCTAGAATCAAGATTGCTGGGAGAGATATCAATAACCTCAGATACGCAGGTGACACAACCCTTTATGGCAGAAACCAAAGAGGAACTTAAGAGCCTCTTGATGAAAGTGAAAGAGGAGAGTGTAAAAGCTGGCTTAAAACTCAACATTCAGAAAACTAAGATCATGGCGTCTGGTGCCATCACTTCATGGCAAATAAATGGGAAGCAATGGAAACAGTGACAGACTTTATTTTCTTGGGCTCCAAAATCACTGTTGATGGTGACTACAACCATGAAATTAAAAGACACTTGCTCCTTGGAAGAAAAGCTGTGACAAACCTAGACTGTGTGTTGAAAAGCAGAGACATTACTTTGTAAACAAAGGTCTGTATAGTCAAAGGTATGTTTTTCCAGTAGTCGTGTATGGATATAGAGCTGGACCATTAAGAAGGCTGAGTGCCAAAGAATTGATGCTTTTGAACTGTGGTGTTGGAGAAGACTCTTGAGGTCCCTTTGACTGCAAGGAGATCAAACCACTCAATCCTAAAGGATATCAATCTCTAATATTCATTGGAAGGACTGATGCTGAAGCTGAAGCTCCAATACTTTGGCCAACTGATGGAAAGAGCCAACTCATTAGAAAAGACCCTGATGCTGGGAAAGATTGAAGGCAGGAGGAAAAGGAGATGACAGAGGATGAGATGGTTGGATGGCATCACCGACTCAATGGACTTGAGTCTGAACAAGCTCCAAGAGTTGGTGAAGGACAGGAAGCCTGGTGTGCTGCAATCCATGGGGTTGCAAAGATTCGGACATGACTTAGCAACTGAACAACAATTGGACTGCTACCATTTTGAAACTTGACTGGGGGAGGATCCACTTCTGTATGGTTGTTGCCAAGATTCAGTTCCTTGTGGGCTGCTGCTTTGAGAGTCTTGGTTTCTCAATGGCGGTTGGCTGGTGGACACCTGTCCTGAGTTCCTTGATGGGTGAGCCTCTCCATGGGCCCACTCACAATGTGTGCCATTGAAGCCCATCAGAGTGAGCAAGTGAGAAGTTCAGAGAAAGGGTATGAGCATTGCAGGTGTATTCTTTACCACTGAACCACTTGGGAAGCCCTCTTAATTTTTATGCTTTGTTGCAAAAGTTCACATGAATTGTGTGTTCTAGGCTATAATATAGGGCTTCCCTGGTGGCTCAGCTGGTAAAGAATCTGCCTGAAATGCAGGAGACCTGGGTTTGATCCCTGGGTTGGGAAGAACCCCTGGAGAAGGGAATGGCTACCCACTCCAGTATTCTGGCCTGGAGAATGCCATGGACTGTATATAGTCCATGGGGTTGCAAAGAGTTGGACATGACTGAGCCACTTTCACATATAGACTATAATATAGAGGTTTGTTTGAATATAAAAGTATAAAAGCTACGTAACATGGAGCACAATTGATTTTCCAAGGTGAGGCACCATGCGGATTTAGTTTGAAGAGCCTTATTAAGAGCTCATAGCACCAATTCCTTTTCCATGGGTCATCTCTGCTGAGTCATAGAGGTCCATGTCCTCCGTGACAGGAAGAAATTAATGACTATCATCTGCTGATAGGAAAAACATGAGCGATTTTGCAATGTCTGTTTATTTTCTGTTTTGTTAGGCATCCAGCCTTTTCTTGCTAATCCTTGTGTGGCCTACGCACCAGCCATGTTAATACCCACTTGCTCTTCCTTGCGCATAGCAGCTCTTTCTCACCTTGGGTTATGCGGACTTACAATTCTCTCAGCCTGAACTCTTTCCCTGCCTTGTCTCCCTTTGTGATTCCTCCTTATGCTTTTATATTCCCCTCAGGAGTCAGGGTTAGTCTTGGAGAAACAGTGACATTTCATCTGAGTTAAAGGCTATATCGACCCTGCATTTCTGGAGCCGTCTTTGTGCTCCCTCATTTGAGTATTCTGACAAATAAATCTACAGTGTCTATCTATTAATAATATTGGACATTTCCTCTTCTTGGTGTGAGCTGCTTAAGGACAGACTCTGACTTTTCTGCTTTACATCTCAGCTGTTGGTATAAAGTATCCATTGTTTGACATATGTTGTTGTTCAGTCACTAAGTCATGTCCAGCTCTTTGCAACCCCATGGACTGTGGCATGTCAGGGTCCTCTGTCCTTCGATATCTTCCAGAGTTTGCTCAAATTTATGCCCATTGAGTCACTAATGCTATCTGACCATCTCATTCTCTGCCACCTACTGCTACTTTTGCCTTCAATCTTTCCCAGCATCAGGGTCTTTCCCAATGGATTGGCTCCTCACATCAGGTGGCCAAAGTACTGGAGCTTCAGCTTCTTCAACAGTCCTTCCAATGAATGTTCAGGGTTGTTTTATTTAGGATTGACAGGTTTGACCTTCCTGCAGTCCAAGAGACTCACAAGAGTGTTCTTCAGCACCACAATTCAAATCAATTCTTTGGTGCCTAGCCTCCTTTATGGACCAACTCTCACATCTGTACATGACTACTGGAAAAACCAGAGCTTTGGCTATACAGACCTTTGTTGGCAGAGTGATTTCTCTACTTTTTCATACACTGTCTTGGTTTGTCATAGCTTTTATTCCAAGGAGCAAGTGTCTTTTAATTTCATGGCTGCAATTGCTGTCAGCAGTGATTTTGGAGCCCGAGAAGATAAAATCTGCCACTGTTTCCACTTTTTCCCTTCTCTTTGCCATGAAGTGATGGGAGTGGATGCCAGGATCTTAGTTTTTTGAATGTTGAGTTTTAAGCCAGCTTTTTCACTCTCCTCATTCACCTTCATCAAGAGACTCTTTAGTTCCTCTTCACTCTACCATTAGAGTGGTATCATCTGTATGTCTGAAGTTGTTGATATTTCTCCTGGCAATCTTGATTCCAGCTTGTGATTCATCCAGCTTGGTATTTCACATGATATACTCTGTATATCAGTTAAATAAGCAAGATAACAAAATACAGCCTAAAAATTTTATTAATTCACTTAAAAATAGCCACAGACCTATTACATGTTAACTAAATAGCATGTAATTTTCCTGGATCTTACATTTTAAAGGCCTGGATCTTTGGAGGAGCTTCAATATCTTAAAGCAGAGATAAATTCCTTTCCCAATTTGAACCAGTCAGTTCTTCCATGTCTGATTTTAACCATTGCTTCTTGACTCGCATACAGTTTTCTCAGGAAGCAGATAAAGTGGTCTGGTACTCCCATCTTTTTAAGAATGTTTGACATATAGTAAATGTTTTTAAAAAATGGCTGTAGACTAACTCAATGGTTCTCAAACTTTTTAGTCTTTTAACATCTCTTTCAGTTCAGTCACTCAGTCATGTCCGACTCTTTGTGACCCCATGAATCGCAGCACGCCAGGCCTCCCTGTTCATCACCAACTCCCGGAGTTTACTCAAACTCATGTCCATCGAGTCGGTGATGCCATGCAGCCATCTCATCCTCTGTCGTCCCCTTCTCCTCCTGCCCCCAATCCCTCCCAGCATCAGGGTCTTTTCCAATGAGTCAACTCTTCGCATGAGGTGGCCAAAGTATTGGAGTTTCAGCTTTAGCATTAGTCCTTCCAATGAACATCTTTTTATACTCTTAAAATTTATTGAGATCTCTGAAGAGCTTTTGTTTATATGGATTATATCTTTTGATACTTACCAAATTAGAAACTATAACTAAATAATTGTAAGTTGCTTCAGTTGTGTTCGACTCTTTGAGACTCTTTGGACTTCAGCCTGCCACCCTCCTTGTCCATGAGATTCTCCAGCCAAGGCTACTGGAGTGGGTTGCCATGCCCTCCTCTAGGGGATCTTCCCAACCCAGGGGTCCAACCTGCGTCTCCTGGCAGCTCCTGCATTGCAGGTGGATTCTTTATGCTGGGCCACTGGGGAAGCCCAGCTAAACAATAAAATCTACTAAAAATTTTATTAATTCACTTAAAAATAGCCACAGACCTATTACATGTTAACTAAATAGCATGTAATTTTCCTGGATCTTACATTTTAAAAGCCTGGATCTTTGAAGGAACTTCAATATCTTAAAGCAGAGGTAAAAGATTTGGGAGAAAATGTCATGAGTGCACAGCATCTTTTCTCCTTCAGGAGAAGTTCTTCTCCAGGAACTGTTGACCTAAGCTTAGGAAATGGAAAGATTGTTGGTGTTTGTGGAGCCTCCAGTACTTTGGCCACCTCATGCGAAGAGTTGACTCATTGGAAAAGACTCTGATGCTGGGAGGAATTGGGGGCTGAGGAGAAGGGGACAACAGAGGATGAGATGGCTGGATGGCATCACTGACTCAATGGACGTGAGTCTGAGTGAGCTCCGGGAGTTGGTGATGGACAAGGAGGCCTGGCGTGCTGCGATTCATGGGGTCGCAAAGAGTCGGACACGACTGAGCGACTGAACTGAACTGAACTGAACTGAGACAAGAGCTAAGCCCAGGGATGGGAAGGACTGGTTGTACACACCAAAGGCACCAAGCTTCATTCTCTGGGACCGTTGAGAGAGTCCTCCAGACTCACTGAGAGAGAAAGAAGGAGAGGGAGGCTGTGTGTGATGTGTCTCAGCACATGGCACCTTAGATAGCCTTCCAGTTTTGTTTGCTCCAGTGGGTCTGGGAGCAGGAGGATGATTCCAGGCACCCAAATGTGTCAAGTAAGTTGTGGCAAGAGCCCCAGACAAGGGGCAAGGTCCTATTCAGTGGGGATCTGTGTTGCTGACAACTGTGACTACCGGCTTGGTCTATGAAAAAGATCAAAGATGGATATTTTTGTAGGCTTTGTGATGGTTAGATGATAGGGATGGATGAGCCCTCCACAGTTTAGCTCTTTTTAACCTTCTCAGAGCTAGGTCACAACCACTGGGAAAAGGGCAGAAGAGATGGGGACAATGGAGGTAAATATCTGCCATTCAGATCTAAACAGAGCTCAAGATAAAAATTAACCTGGGTGATAGAAAGTATAATTATATTTCTCCATTTTATGAATTTCTGGACAGATATTTGTCTTTGTTATCACCATTTTATTGATAAGGAAGCTGAAACTTTGAGACAGCAAGACATTCACCCAAGGATTAACAGCTGAGTGACTTGGCTGGGATTCAAACACCAGAGTCCTCGTTCCTAAACATGGATTGTTTTTTCTTCCAGAGGTCTCAGCTCAAGGCTGGAAGTATTTGGTGTCCAAGGCCACATGACCATTTGGGGCGGACATAGACTTGGGACCGTATCTGTTGAATTCCCAGCCTGTGCTCTTTTCTAAGACAATGAGATTCTGTATTTTGAAGGAATGTGGTGACTTCCTACAGTGAGTTCTGTTATATGTGAATTCCTGTTGACTTCTCCAAAGGCCATGAGAAAAATCTGTTGATCAGGCCTGGGTTTTTTAATCCTTTCTTTGCAGACTACTAATTTTGACATTTTAGGGAAGTGATTTAACCTTTCACCTACTTTTTTTTTTTTTCCTGTGAATGGGACTGAAGTATTTTTTTCCCACTGTTTCAATGTGTGCTGTGCATAGTCACTTGCATCCAAAGCTTCAGTATGAAAATGGGAAAAAGCGGAATTTTGTAGAAACTTTACACTGTCTCATCCAGGTGATCAAGGTCACCATCATTAGAGATAAGCCAGGTTGAGAAAGGAACTCTTTCAATGTTGTTCGAGAAAGGCCTTTGACCTCTGTGGTTTCTTTCTGCAAACCCATAACCCCAATTTAGTCATGATAAAAGTACCAGAAAAATCTCAATATTGATCTACAGAATACCAGATTAATTTTAAGGTCACCAAAAACAAGGAAACTATGAGAAACTTTCTCAGCCAAGAGGAGCCTAAGGAGAAACGATGGCTAAAAATAACATCCCTGGATGGGATCCTAGAATTTAAAGAAAAAAAAAAAAGGACATTAGGGGAAAATTCAGGAAGTCTGAATAAAGTATGGACTTTAATTAATAATAACATATCCATACTAAGTCATTAACTGTAACAAAGATACCATACTGATGTAAGCTGTTGATAATGAGAAATTGGGTGTGGGGCATATGGGAACTCTTTACATGCTCTTTGCAATTTCCTGCAAATCTGAAACTATTCTGAATTTTAAACAGTTTATGTAATAAAGGAAAAAAGAGAGGATATTGGTAAATGAGAAAATAACAATGGCAGTAACAAGGAGGTGTCCTTGAATATGCTTTACTTTATTATAAGGGAACTAATTCTCGAAGTTAATTTTTATTGTGGTTAAAATATCCATAACAAAATTTGTCATCTTATTCATTTTTAAGTGTACATTTCAATGGTATTAAATACATTCAGAATGTTGTGCAACCATCACCACCATCCATCTCCAGAACTCGTTTCCTCTTGTAAAACTGAAACTCTATGCCCATTAAAGAGTTACCCTCCATTTCTTCCTCCTTGAGCTCCTGGCAACCACCGTTCTTTCTGACTCTTGATTTTGACTCGTCTCAGTACCTCATTTAAGCGTATTCATGCTCATATTTGTCTTTTTGTTCTGGCTTATTTCACTTAGTATAACGTCCTCAAAGTTCATCCTTATTGTATCATATGTCAAAATTTCCTTTCTTTTTAAAAGCTGGATAATACTCCATTGTGTGTATAATTGACCTACTATATCCACAGATTTCACATTCATAGATTCAATTAATCATGGATCAAAAATATTCAAGAAAAATTCCAGACATTTCCAAAGCAAATCTTTAATTGCCACACTCTGACAACTATTTATGTAGCATTTACATTGTGTTAGGTATTATAAGTGACCTTAGGTATTCTTAGGTGTTCTTGAGGCAACCTAAAGTATTCAGGAGGATGGGTACAGGCTATATGCAAGTATACTTTTGTATATTCAAACTTACTTGTGATTATTTAGAAACAACGTACTAGTGACATACCTGGAGGTCCAGAAGCTCCAGTTTCAACAAACGGGGCAGATGATGTCTATAAAACGCTTTTTGGCAACTCAGGCTTCTTGATTCAGATTGTCAAATGGCGCCTGAGGTTCTTTCCTGAATTCAGTCTTTATCTAGTACTCCATGGGTCCCTGGTGGCTCAGATGGTAAAGAATCTGCCTGCAATGCTAGAGACCTGGGTTGGGAAGATCCCCTGGAGAAGGGACCGGCAACCCCCCTCCAGTATTCTTGCCTGGCAAATTCCATGGACAGAGGAGCCTGGCAGCTACAGTCCATGGGGTCGTAAAGAGTCAGACAGAGCTGAGTGACTAACACTGGCACTCAATGGGAGTTGTATCTGGACTTAGCAGATCATCAGTGCCATAGGAAAACATACAATTTTTTTAAACGTATTTTAATTAACTCCACATATCCAAACTTATAATTTCAACATATAATCAATAGAAAAATATTAATGTGATCCCTTACTTTTTAATATACTAAGTCTGAAATCAGTGTGCATTTTGTACTCATAGTACATCTCAGTTTGCAAAGGCCAAATTTCAAGTGCTCAGTAGCCACATGTGCAGTTCTATACTATTAATATCATTTAGTAAAAGAAAGGGCACCGACACACACAAAATCATTATCTCTGAATTTTTTTAATGAAATTTAAGTGAAGAAAGAATGAATTAGCTGCCCTTGTTTTCCTCTGCCTTCATTGTGAATGTCTTGGCAAACCTTGCCAGTTCATAGGTGCTGTTTCCCAATTAGACACTTAAGGTGGGTTGAGTTGCACAGTGGTGTCTGGGACAGCCATGCTCCAACCTGTGTTGACTCTTCTCTTTGCTGAGCAGATATCCTTGAGAATCTACATACTAAGCCCTGCTAGATGCATAACAAATGGTGACAGTCAAAGCCAACTGGGTTGCCTGTGGCTCCAGTCTACACAATTGACAGGTTAATTACAAGGGAGCTGAGTGCTTGGTGGCATGAGCTAAGGGTGGGACAGGCGCAGGCAATGAGGGAGTGTGCTGTCTGTAGAGAATTTAAGAACAGTAATAAAACAGATGGAAAGTTGGTCTGTTTTTCTTTGTTGTTTTGTTTTTGGCTCTACAGTATGTGGAATCTTAGTTCCCTGACCAGGGATCGAACTCGTGACTCCTGCCATGGACACACAGTGTCTTAAGCCCTGGACTTCCAGGGAAGTCCCCATGGTCTTCTTTATTATCACCATGAGCCTGCAATTCTAAACCATGTCAGTGATGAAAGATTCCTCACTGGAAGGCTTTTAAGTACCCAGATTCCCATGTCCCCATCTGGTCCTCTAAATCAGGATCTCTAGGTGGGTGGCTCAAGCCTTTGAATGTTTAAGGAGCTGCCCAGAGGCTGTGAAGTGAATTGCTATTGTTGTTTAGTCACTAACTTGTGTCTGACTCTTTTGCCACCTCGTGGATTGCAGTCTGCCAGTCTTCTCTGTCCATGGGATTTCCCAGGCAAGAATACTGGAGTTGGTTGCCATTTCCTTCTCCAGGAGATCTTCCTGACCCGAGGATCAAACCCACTTCTTCTGCATTGGCAGGCAGGTTCTTTACCCCCAAGTCACCAGGGAGCCCTTATGGAGTGAATTATATCTGCCCAACAATCCAACCTTCATCTGCCCCCCAGTGTGATAGTATATGGAGATGGGCCACTGGGTGGGAATGAGGTTTAGATGAGGGCATGAGGGTGAGGTCCTCATGATGTGATTAGTGCCCTTATAAGAAGGTACACCACAGAGCTTGCAAGATAACGACCCTCCAAGACCTAAATGGATAAGCTGCAGAATGAAACCCATCTTGCTGGCACTTTGACCTTGGACTTCCCAGCCTCCAGAATTGTGAAGAAATAAATATCTGTTGTTTAAGCCCATCAGTCTATGGTATTTTGTTGTGGCGGCCTGAGGCGATGAAGATTGCAGATCTAGACCAGGGATAATAGGGAGGGTTCTTCTGCCATGCTGGCTGGGAAGAACTTTGAACCCTCATCATCCATGATGTTCACCAAGGATGGCAAGGTGGTGGTGTGGAGTGAGGGGGCTGGGGAAAGTTTTTTTGCCACAAATGCCATGCATTTTGTTGTTGTTGTTTTTCAGTCACTAAGTCATGTCTGACTCTTTGTAACCCCATGGACTGTAGCATGCCAGGACTCCCTGTCCTTCACCATCTCCGAGAATTTGCTCAAGTTCATGTCCATTGAATCGGACATGCCATCTAATCGGTGATGCCATCCAACCATCTCATCCTCTGTTGCCCTCCTCTCCATGTATTTGCCATCCTCTAATTCTTTAAAGCTTTAACAGCATCTGTTATTTCCTTGAGTCCTCTTTTCTTCATTCCTGACATTGTAGTCTTGACAACAATGTTAGCAAACCCTCAAAGAACTTGACATCCTTCCCCTTGATTCACTTATGCTCCTTGGATTTCAAAAACCAATGCTGAAGAGCCAAGTGTCCTTATCTACATTTGCCCTTTGGGTTTATCTTGATATTTTTTCTGTTTCTTCTCTTCAGAGTTCTGGAACAAGCTTGGGAGTGATTCATTAGTCAAGTGTTCTAACTTTAAAACAAAAAAATCTCTGGCATTAGAAATAAAAGAAGACAAAGTGTAATATCATCGAATTCCTTATCTTTTTCATTCATTCAGCTGTATTTTTGAGCATCTTCTAGGAGTGGGTCTCCATGCTACTGTGCCCAAGGGACGCTTCGAGTTAAACAGGACAGCTAGACTTCATACCCAGTAATTATATTATGTCAGGGTCATAATGGGAGGTCCAAGAGAGCACAAAAGAAAGTCCATTTCTGTCTCGAAGGAGGTGGTTGAGGGTTTCCTAGACTGCTAATCATGCTTCTTCCCCCGTGGATTCAGCAATTCATTGAACAAATAAATACTGAGCTCCTTCTATGCACCAAGCTCTGCTCTCAGGATTTGGGAAACATCAGTGAACAAAACAAAGATTCCTGTTTTTATCAAGCTTGTGTTGTAACAGAGGGATTGAATAGATTGGTGTATCAGATAGGCACCGGCATTTCAGATTTAGTAGCTGGTAAAACACTCTGGGAAATTGTGCTTTGGGCTTATGGCTGAGGTCAGTTGCTCCTTGTTTCTGCCTAAGTTCCCTTCCTTGCCACCATCTTCAGGGGAGACTAGACCTGCATCATCCTGCACAGCCTCGGTTACAGCCCTAAGAAAGGAGGCCATGGCCCTGAGCGTATGTGCTTTCTGCAGGGATGGAGGAAGATCAGCTTAGCCCGAAAGAGAGGATTTTTCCTCATCTCGGAATTCAGATGAGCTACTCCTTCTCACTAGGAGAGAGTGTAGGGCTTGGGGGTGGGGGTGTGGGATGGACAGATCAGATATTCCTGATTTAGGAAGGAAGGCAAGGAGGGAAGAGTGCCTCTTTTACTTTAGATCTGGAAAAAGTACAGGGATAAGGAATTTGATAAGAAATTGTTCACCAGGAAAATAGGAAAGAGGGGATTTTAGTTCAAGGAACGAATGCCATATGCTAAAACATAGGCTCTGTCAATAAAGCCCCTGTAATGTTGGTATTTTTGCCTCCATGGTATGGGTGAGGAACCTCCTCCGGGTATCTATTGTGCTCTCGGGCCCACTGTTTATTCCAGCCATTGCTGCAGCGACCAGCTTGGCATAAGGTATCACCTACCTGACCACATCTCATCTAGGTGCATTGCACGTCTCTCACTTTCTGCTATTGAGGAGGAAAAACTATTCCACTGTAGCCTTATGAAAGGTGTCTGGGGGCCTGCAAATTAAAGCAACAAAGGCAGATTAATAAGAGGACAAGTTTACTGGCCTGTGGAAGCTAACCAAAGAAGTAGTCGCTTGTTAAATGTTTAAAATTCAAGGCTTATAGACCTAACTTGGTAAGGGAGAGGGTGGGAGGAGAAAAGGGAAGAACAAATAGACTGCTTTAGGAAAGACACATGTGTTTTTAAGAGAAATGAATGGGACATAGGAAAGTTTGTGACAATGTTTGTTTATGCAGGTGTGGGTGGTCTTTTCATCTTTTTTTATGGCCATGAAACTCCCCAGAGAGGGAATTTATGGCAGCCTCAGTACTTGGGAATTGTGGACTGAAGTCACATGAGGGAAACTTTGAGAAGGCTTCTTCCTGCATTTGTTGATTCTCAGTTGCCTTTAACTCAAAATAATCCTTACACCAGAGTGGCCTATTTTAGGGTGGCAGATTCTAATCTCCTCCACTGTCTCAGGACCCTCTGACAGTGGCATGGGAAGTCAGAAACCATCTGGCACTCACGAGTGCATGATCTGGGTGTGAATGGAGCCCGTCGAGGACTGGCTCCTCTTTTGTCCCTTGGGCATTCCGCGCAGCCCTCAGAAGTTCCCTCTACCACTGGGCCTGGTTGCTCACAGTGCTGGCTAACTCTAGAAGACCCCCTTGGAATGGCTTTATTTCTTTTCCTGTTGTACTAATGTTACTTCCCAATCTTTTTCTTAGGTCGTTTCTCAAAAACCCTTGCATAAAAGCCCTCGGCCAGGCTCTGCTTTCTGGGGGAACCCAATTTAAGATAGAAAGTGCAGATCAAAAAGGGTAGTGATGTTGCCAAGATGTCACAGATAATATGTGGTAGAAAAGGAATTCAAACCTAGGCTTCACTAAAAAGCAAGTCCGGCCAGTCAGAATGGCTGCGATCCAAAAGTCTACAAATAATAAATGCTGGAGAGGGTGTGGAGAAAAGGGAAGCCTCTTACACTGTTGGTGGGAATGCAAACTAGTACAGCCACTATGGAGAACAGTGTGGAGATTCCTTAAAAAACTGGAAATAGAACTGCCTTATGATCCAGCAATCCCACTGCTGGGCATACACACTGAGGAAACCAGAAGGGAAAGAGACACGTGTACCCCAATGTTCATTGCAGCACTGTTTATAATAGCCAGGACATGGAAGCAACCTAGATGTCCATCAGCAGATGAATGGATAAGAAAGCTGGGGTACATATACACAATGGAGTATTACTCAGCCATTAAAAAGAATACATTTGAATCAGTTCTAATGAGGTGGATGAAACTGGAGCCTATTATACAGAGTGAAGTAAGCCAGAAGGAAAAACATAAATACAGTATACTAACGCATACATATGGAATTTAGGAAGATGGTAACAATAACCCGGTGTACGAGACAGCAAAAGAGACACTGATGTATAGAACAGTCTTATGGACTCTGTGGGAGAGGGAGAGGGTGGGAAGATTTGGGAGAATGACATTGAAACATGTAAAATATCATGTAAGAAACGAGTTGCCAGTCCAGGTTCGATACACGATACTAGATGCTTGGGGCTAGTGCACTGGGACGACCCAGAGGGATGGTATGGGGAGGGAGGAGGGAGGAGGGTTCAGGATGGGGAACACATGTATACCTGTGGCGGATTCATTTTGATATTTGGCAAAACTAATACAATTATGTAAAGTTTAAAAATAAAATAAAATTTAAAAAAATAAATAAATAAAAAATAAAAAGCAAGTCCTTTTTTCCTCCATCTCTGAATGTTTTCAGGTGTTAAACTATACTTGCATTCACTGCTTGAATCTCCTGGGCTAACAGCTAAAATAAAGTAGGAATGAAAGAGAATGACATTTTGTAAGGTTTGAAGCTATGAAATTTACATCTGGTTTCTTTGCAATTTCAAGAGAGTCTTTGCCACCAACAGTTACATTTGGAAAATTTTTCAAAATACTGGTTTTGGAATGGTTTTCTTAAAATTATTTGATTTGAACTCTATTTCATGTGGTTTTCATAACATGTAAGTGGTTTTCTAAGACAGTGTAAGCCTGTTTGGTTTCAAACCATTTTTTGAAACCAGATCACTAAGGCAAAATATTTTTGTAAAATTTTAATACTATTTAAAAATTAAAGAATTTTTAATCCAAACAATTTAAAACTCTTTAGAAATCTATTTATCTGAGTACCAAGATTTCTGGATAAGTTTCACACTGTTTAACGTCAAAACATTTAGTCAAAATAGTCTGGATCCGAGACAGACTTTGAAGCTGTGTACTTTCAAAATGGCTCATCTAGATAACATGCAACAATATATGGACCGTTTTATTGTCTCAAAACATTGGTTTCCCATCGTATAAATAGCCCCAGCAGTAACTTCACAGTATTGCAAAATCAGCTGCATATTTTTTTAATTAAAACATCTGTGCCATGCAGAAATGGATTGAAATGTTTTCTTTATCAATAGTATGGAAACATTTTTTGCAAAACTTTCAGCCCTGCCCCCTCTTTCCTTCCCAGAGGGTTCTGACCGTGGATTGCACACCACTGAATGGAACCAGCACTTTGTGGATTCACCTGGTTCTTGCTGTTTTACTAGTATTGTCCCTTGTAATTCTCACAGCAGTGCTCTGAGGTATGTATGCATTATTATGACACTCAGGATCAAGAAACGTCTTAAATAATTTGCCTAAAGTCTTAAAGTTACTGAAGGCAGAACAAGTTTCAGGCCTCATCAGTTTGGCTCCATGTCTCGAGTTCTTAACCATGGTGCTTTCTGCCTCACGCCCAGTGTTCATAACTTTAACTTACTGAACCAGTTTACCTTCCCTGTATATTTCCCCTCTTTCTAGTCTCTGTTCTGGTAGATTACAACCAAAGAATTTCCATGTCCCTGCAATCAGTTGCCAGATATATTATGAGTAATTTATAATCCGTAACAAATGCTGATATTAGTGACTCAGTTTACAGTGAGACACTACAATGGATTTGGGGTAATCTATAAAGTAATACTGCTCCAATGCATCTCTATTCATATATGATTCTTGAGTAGGGACAAAGGGGAAAAGGTAGTGTTAGAGAAAGAAATGCCATAATCCAGATGAAAATAGCATCTTCTGGGATGAAAGTGACCATTGGACAAGAATTGAGCACTCCCTTTACCTGTGGTCGGAGAAGGCAATGGCAACCCACTCCAGTACTCTTGCCTGGAAAATCCCATGGACAAAGGAGCCTGGTAGGCTGCAGTCCATGGGGTCCCTAGGAGTTGGACATGACTGAGCAACTTCACTTCCACTTTTCACTTTCATGCACTGGAGAAGGAAATGGCAACCCACTCCAGTGTTCTTGCATGGAGAATCCCAGGGATGGGGGGAGCCTGGTGGTCTGCCATCTCTGGGGTCTCACAGAGTCGGACACGACTGAAGCGACTTAGCAGCAGCAGCAGTTTACCTGTGGTGGCCTACCCAGGTGGCCTAGTGGTAAAGAATCTGCCCGCCAATGCAGGAGATACAAGCGACACAGGTTGATCCCTGGGCCCTGTGTTGGGAAGATTCCCTGGAGGAGGGCATAGCAACCCACTCCAGTATTCTTGCCTGGAGAATCCCATGAACAGGGGAGCCTGGTTGGCTATAGTCCGTGGGCTCACAAAGAGTCGTTCGCTACTGAGCACACACACACATGCACACACAAACACACCCCTCTACGTTTAGACTGGAGCCAACAGGAAGTAATTTAGAGGCTACCTGAGGGACAAAATGTGGAAGAGTGAGAGTTAGGAGCTGGGGAAAAGGAAGGGACACCTCTGCATAATAGCAGAAAGAGTACCTTCTTTCTGAGATTCCCTTGTACATAGAGGATTATGGGGAAAAATAAAATATTCCTCCTGCTCCTGGTAAGATGACTGCACTGACTCTGAAATTGCTGTTTGTTTTTGGCAATGTGAGTAGCTGTGTTTGATGTCTACAGTTAAGAGCTAGATGGTAAGGAGAATCATGAGGTATATTTCTCACGTTTGTAGACAACTGTCAGAAGATGGCAGAGACATTCTGTAATAATCTGTGGGCTGTAGGGTGGCAAAGGGCAGGGGTGGGTTTCACTGGAGCTCCCCCAAGCTCCCACCCACCCTAAATGAGCTCACCTTGGGGATATTGACTGCTGGCCAATGGATGCTCCAGAACAAGGATCCTGGAACAAGACCAGTTTCTTTGGATGAGGGTAGGGTCATGCCAAAGGTTGTTGGAGAAATTTATGGGAGAGACTAGCAGGAAGTGCTTCGATAAACCTGAACACCAGAAAGCAAGCCTGGGAATAGTGGTGTGCTCATGGGCCACACCCTGAAAGCCTTAGAGACAGGCCATTTCAGGGAATGATTTGTTTTCTCTTGAATCCATTACATTTGGCCCTTGTAGATCAGAAAAAAAATGCCCTGGCTCCCAAATCTGGCCTTAATTAAAATAATTTGTCATGGATAGATACGTCTTAACTGCTGGTTAGGGCTTATCAACCAGAATAAGCCATTTTGCCTCTGGTTTAAACCTGTTCAAGTAAGTGAAGAATGAAGATAACTATACAAATAATTTAGTCTTCAAATATACTTTTCCCTGAAAAATTCACCTAATTAGAGCGAAGGTTTTTTTCACTTGAATTTTCCTCACATTGCTTTTGCGTTATGTTAATAAAACTCCTGTCTGTAGGAGGAAGTACTGCTGGGGGGGAGGGGGAGAAGTGGGAATGGGTGATCAAGATTCCTGTGTAGCAGGAAAAATTACAGTTTAACAAATATAATGACTGGCTGCATGTCTGCATTCCAGGGCACGAGCTGATTGCCTTTGTTTTTATTTTCACTATATTGATAATTAATTTCACCGTAGAAGCAGGCAATTCTTTTGTGGAGGAAATCAGCTTGATAAGCATTGGTGGATCTTTTGAATTGAGAGGGGTAACACCCCCCACAACTGCCTGTGTCTGAATCTGGATGGGCAGTTGAAAATTGTTCTGGAGATAAAGTCATCAGAGTTAGGGTTTGGGACGCTGATAACTGGAGCAGAGAGGAGAAGATCTCCTGGGAGAGGAGGACCCAAGGGTGGAGGAGACAGGCATCCATCCTAGAGGAATTCCCTGCCACAGAGAATGGCCAATTTTAGGGGAGAAATGCCCAGTGTTAACTTTTGACAATGTGTGATTGTATGTATAATATTTTCATCTATGAAAGAGAACACAGTCAAACAATATGAAAGGATCTAGGACAAATCTTAAAATGTTGATTTGGGGCCAATACTTCTTAGCAGCATGGTCTTGGGCAGGTGAGTTTCTTAACCTTTCTGTGCTTCCATTTTCCTAACTACAGATGTAGACCAGTGATGGTGCTCACTTGACAGAGTTGATGAGAAAAGAAACTGAGGTCACATCTGCGAATGGTTAAGAACTTTATTTGACCTTTAATAAGCACTTTTTCCCCTCCAGTAGTCATGTATGAATGTGAGAGTTGGATTATAAAGAAAGCTGAGCACCAAAGAATTGATGCTTTTGAACTGTGGTGTTGGAGAAGACTCTTGAGAGTCCCTTGGACTGCAAGGAGATCCAACCAGTCCATTCTGAAGGAGATCATTCCTGAATATTCACTGGAAGGACTGATGCTGAACCTGAAACTCCAATACTTTGACCACCTGATGTGAAGAACTGACTCGTTGGAAAAGACCCTGATGCTGGGAAAGATTGAAGGCAGGAGGAGAAGGGGACGACAGAGGATGAGATGGTTGGATGACATCACTGACTCAATGGACATGAGTCTGAGCAAACTCTGGGAGTTGGTGATCGACAGGGAGGCCTGGCGTGCTGTAGTCTGTGGGGTCAGAAAGAGTTGGACATGACTGAGCGACTGAACTGAACTGAACTGAAACACTTTATAGGCATCCTATTGGTCTTTCCTGATGGTCCAGTGGTTAAGAAGCCACCTTACAGTGCAGGGGACACAGAGGACGCAGGTTCAATCTCTGGTTAGGGAACTAAGATCCCACATGCTGTGGTGCTGCCACAACTGGAAATATATACATATACACATTCTGTGTGTGTGTGCCTGCACATGCAGTCGTGTCCAACTCTTTGTGACCCCGTGGACAGTAGCCCACCAGACTCCTCTGTCCATGGGATTTTCTAGGCAAGAACACTGGAGTGAGTTGCCACTTCCTACTGCAGGGCATCTTCCCCACCCAGGGATCGAACCCACGTCTCTTGCATCTCCTGCATTTGCAAGCAGATTCTTTACCACTAGCACCACCTGTGAAGACCACACTTATAGTTATTAAGTACGTCAAAGGCACTTCTCTTAACGCCACGTTTTCTACCAGCTACTGCTCCATTTCTTTGATTCCTTTGCAGCAACATTTTTAAAGCATTATTTATCTTCTGTCTCTAATTCTTTTCCTCACACTGTCTCTTGAACCAATGTTTCTCAAGTTTTCTTTTTCCATTTTTGTCCCCCTAAGGAAACTTTCTTGCTTTTTTTTTTAAAAAAATTGCTTTCTCCTACCCATGACATCTGAAAAATCCCATGGACAGAGGAGCCTGCAGGGTTACAGCCCAAAGAGTTAGACACAACTTACTTACTAAGCACCCATGACATTTAATACTGCAGATGTTCTATAGAGTTGTTTATGTCCTATATGTTTATCTATACTTTATACATAGAATTTTTTTAAACAAAAATATTTTTTCATACACCAAGAATTCGTTTCCCCTCCCTTGAGAGAGCTGTCATCGCCACTGAAAACACATGTCTTGAATCTGCCCCAGCCTTTCTTCTCCCCCACTACGCAATAGTTCCTGTACAAGGTCAGGTTCCTGAGCTCCATGTTGCTGAAGTGTGTCAGTCACTCAGTGGTGTCCAACTCTTTGCGACCCCATAGACTGTATCCCGCCAGGCTCCTCTGTCCATGGGATTCTCCAGGCAAGAATACTGGAGAGGGTTGCCATGCCCTTCTCCAGGGGATCTTCCTGACCCAGGGATCGAACCCAGGTCTTGTTGCTGGCCAAAATCTTGACCTTCTCTGCCCACCACAGCTGAAAGAAAAATACAGAGACACAGTTTGGAGAAAATAGAAATGTGGCTTTTATTCTCAGCCGGCAGAGAGGGGAACCCAGTAGGCTCCTGCCTCAAGAACTGTGCCCCCCTCCATGAGGAGTCTAGAGGCTTCTATAGGGCAAGGGCTTAAAGGTGATAGGATCTTGATTGCCTCCTCTTGCATTGTTTCAAAGACAATCATAAACGGGCATCAGTAACCCAGTAATCGAGTCCGGCAGTTTTGTGCTCTGTGGCCTTCTTTCCGATGTGTAACTACAAGGGGAAGGGTGTTGTAAGGATAAACATCAGATAGGGGATGTATTTAGCAAAGAGTCAAAGGAAAACAATGTGAATTGTAGCTCCTGCAGAGTTAGTGGGTAGAAAAACAAACTTGGTTAGAGACATGTAGAGTTAGGAGCAGTTAAAGTAAAACAACTAGGAATGTTCAGGCCCTGCTCACTGTTCTCTTTATCGTCTGTGTTCTCAGGAAAAGGAAAGAGAAAAACTCATTCCTCTTTTTTCCTTTTCACTGCAACAGTCTCCTGCATTGCAGACAGAATCTTTACTGTCTGAGCCACCAGGGAAGCCCCCATGTTGCTAATCTGTGGTCAATTCTCAGTCCTTGTCTTACTAGATGTCCTGCCAGCATTTGCCGTGATTGCTCACTCCCTCTTCCTTGATATACTTTCTTCTTCACTGGCTTCTGGCACACCCCACTTTCTTGGTTTTTCTCCTAGTCATGGTTGCTCCTTCTCAGTTCCTTGCCAGTTTCTCTCTTCTTGCCTCCCTCTTAATGCTGGAGGACCCCAGGGCTTAGTCCTTGGTCCTTTTCCTTAACTATACTCACTCCCCGTGTGATCTCATCGAACATCCTGGCTTTAAGTTCATGATTCCTTACTTTGTGTCTCCACCAAACGTCTCTCCAGGACTCTAGGCTCATAGAATAACGTCTTACTTGATCCCTCTACTCCGGTGTTTGATGGACCTCCCCCTACTAATATATCCAAGATTTAACTTTTGAAATTCTTTCTTCAAACTGCTCTATACAAGATCTTCTCTATTTTTCTCACACTCCACCAATCCATTAGAAAATTCTGATACCAAAATAAACCCAGAATGCTCCTTGGTATTTACCCAAATGAACTGAAATAAACCCACATCCACACAAAAACCAGCATGCGGGTGCTTACAGCAGCTTTATTTGTAACTGCCAAAACTTGGAAGCAACCAAGATGTCCTTCAGGAGGTGAATGGATAAGTAAACTGTGGTACATCCAGACAATGGAACATTATTTAGCACTAAAAGTAAATGAGCTATTAAACCATAAAAAGTTATGGAGGAAGCATAAAAGGATATTACTTATGTGAGAGAAGCCCATCTGAAAAGGCTACAGACTGTGATTCCCACTGTCCTTTGTTCTGTTTTTGTGGGCTTTCCCCGTCTTTGTCTTTTAGCCACCGCCATTCTGGACCCCTTTTTCCTATTCTAACTACCTAACACTAAGTGAGATAAGCCAATCTAAATACAGTGATTCCCACTGTATGATATTCAGGGAAAGGGAAAATTATGGAGACAGTGAAAAGATCACTGCTTGCCAGGGGTTCGGGAGAGAGAAGGATGGATTGGCAGAGCACAGAGGATTTTTAGGGCAGTGTCAAGGATGACACTGCAATGGTAGGTGTATGTCATTACATATTTGTCAAAACCCATGAAGCGTACAATACCAAGAGTAAACTCTAATGTAAACTATGGACTTTGGGTGATAATGACTGATGTTGAAGCTGAAACTCCAATACTTTGGCCACCTGATGTGAAGAACTGACTCATTGGAAAAGACCCTGATGCTGGGAAAGATTGAAGGCAGGAGGAGAAGGGGATGACAGAGGATGAGATGGTTGGATGGCATCACCGACTCAATGGATATGAGTTTGAGTAAACTCTGGGAGTTGGTGATGGACAGGGAGGCCTGGCGTGCTGCAGTCCACGGGGTCGCAAAGTCAGACATGACTGAGCAACTGAACTGAACTGAGGCATCAGTGCAAGTTCATGGTTATAACAAACTGTACCCATGGGGTGCAGGACATTGACAGAGAGAGAGAGGCTATCTATGTTGGGAAGGGAGCAGGGAATAAATGGGAATTCTCTGTGTTTTCTGCTTAATTTTGCTGTGAACCTAAAACTGCTCTGGAAAAGTATATTAAAAATTTCAGAATCTGCTACCAGTTTGGTGAGAGCCACCATTTTAGTCTGTCTCCTGAATGACAATAATCACCTTCCAACTGGGCTCCCTGAAGGCCTTGTCTCACTAGAGTCTATGCTTTGCCTAGTGGCCTGAGGGTTCTTGCTAGAACACAGGTCAGATCATGTTACTCTTTTGCTCAACACCTTCCAATGGATGCTATCGGACTCAGAGAAAAACCCGAACTCCTGATGGTGGCTTTCTAGGCCTCCCTTTCTAACCCCCTTCCTTCTCCTATCTTGTTCACTGTGCTCCAGTCATACTGGCTTCCACGCTGTTCCTCAGACACACCAGGCTCCTGCCTCGTGGCCTTTGTACCAGCTGTTCCCCTGAAGACCTCTTCTTCCAGTATCCTCGGGACTCCCTCCCTCACTCTGCAAGCCTCTGCTCAAGTGTTGCCTTTTCAATGGGACTTTACTGTCTGCTTTTGTACAGCTGTAGTGCTTCCACCCCCTGCATTCTGAGCTCTTTTACCAGCTCTTTTTTTTTTTTCATAGCTCATCATTATTTAGTATACGGTATTGTTTACTTTTTAATTTGCTGTGTGGGCGAAGAATGTCACCTGCCATTTCATTCAACAAAAGATGTTGTGGCCATCAAGCCATCAGCCGCTGTAGCCCCTCTCCCCTCCCAAGTGTGCACCCTGAGGGGATTCAGGATGGAGAAAAAAAGGATACTGGCCCTAGATAGCTAAGGTGCATATCAAAGGAATAATTTCAGTAAGCCCAGACTCTTGCATTTTCCTCTACATGGAAAAGCAGTAAATTCATTCATTTGAGATGTCTGACTTTTTCTTTAATTAGCAGTAATCCTTTGATGTTTGACTTCCTGCTTTGTTTTGTTTGCAGAAACTTCAGTATATCTTGGCTTCTTCCTCAACTCTTTGGAACAGTCCCTCTGAGCCATCTAAGAAGCTGTAACCCTTGCTTAGGTTATCTCAGGTGGTGCTAGTGGTAAAGAACCTACCTGCCATTGTAGGAGACATTAAGAGATGTGAGTTCTATCCCTGGGTCAGGAAGAGCCCCTGGAGGAGGGCACAACAACCCACTCTAGTATTCTTGCCTGGAGAATCCCATGGACAGAGGAGCCTGGTGGGCTACAGTCCGTAGGGTCTCAGAGTTGGACACGACTGAGCAGCTTGGCGCTCACTCTCTCATCCCTTCCTTAAGTCCTCAGTAAGTCTGCTGGTTAAAACATAATTCTCAACTTTTAGGCTGTGCATTTGTTTTTCAGTGGACAGTTTTTTATTTGGTCACCCACTGACAGCATAAGAGGTCCATGAAGACAGTTAATGTCTGTCTGTTCTGTTTGCTGCTGGATCCCAAGTCCCTAGAACCGTGTGCACTCATATGCTCAGTTGTGTCTGACTCTTTGCAACCCCATGAACTGGCTCCTCTGTCCGTGAGATTCTCCGGGCAAGAATACTGGAGGATCTTCCCGACCCAGGGATCAAACCCACATCTCCTGCACTGGCAGGTGGTTTCTTTACCACTGAGCCACCTGGGTATCTCCTCCCTAGAACAGTGCATGGCATATATTAGGTGCTCAGTCAGAAGCTGTTGAATAAATGAGAGTCTCCCTACTGCCTCTGACTCCAGGTCCTTCTGCAGTATATGCTTCCAGGGATGGTCTAGGCATATAGACGCAAATAATTATATTGGGGTGACCAAAAATTTGTCTGGGCTTTTGCATAACATCTTATGGAAAACCTAAATGAATATTTTGGCCAGCCCAATAAATTAAGGCAGTTCTTGTATTTTACTATGCTGTAATTCTGTTGCTTATATACGTCAGTAAAAGTCTGCTACATACAATTTTAACAGTACTTGGAAGGACTGAAGTAACGGGGTGTTCGGAGAATAGCAGGTAGGATGGAGAGAAGACGAGAGAAAAACGATGTCAGTCAGGGAATGAAGAGAAATAATTCCACAGAAATGCCAACTCAGTAAGAATGACCAGAAGAAACATCTGGTCCCAAAGAATCCTTGGAGTCATTAGAATAATAGTGTATATTGTTATTGCCTGTTTATATACTACGCTAGTTGAGTGAAAACTGAAAGGGCCCCCGTCCCACTAAGGCCGGAAGCCTTGCTGATATCTAGACAGCAGTTGTCTTAATGAAAAGTTGAAGAATTGCTCTGATTCTTCATTTTATTTGGCTGATGTAAGTATAACCAGGGATACGCTCTCTAATAACTGTTCTCCAGGCTTTAATTTTCTTCTTTTTTCTATTGCTTTTATGAGATGATCTCAGTTCTGGTGTGCTTAGTTGCTCAGTCATGTCAGACTCTTTGCAACCCCATGGACTGTAGCGCTCCAGGCTCCTCTGTCCGTGGGATTTCCCAGGCAAGAATACTGGAGTGGATTGCCATTTCCTATTCCAGGGGATCTTCCCAACCCAGGGATCAAACCCGCATCTCTTGTGTCTCCTGCATTGGCAGGCAAATTCTCAGTTCTGGTAGCTGGGACCAAAGGTGTAGGGGGAAGAAAATGGGTCATTGTGGGATTGAGTAAAATTCTGCAGGATCCAATCCTTCTGATCCAGAGACCACCTCCACTGTCCTCTCCTGATGCAGTGATTGAAAACTCTAGGACTCAGACTCCAAGGCAGAGCCGGCCTTCTCAGTTGATTTTACATCACTGCAAGTATGTTTCCTTCTGGCTGAAATGCCTCAGATTGCAGGTCTGGAACATGTATTAGTGGAGTAATGTCTGGGGAGAAAAAGACGATAACATGGAAACACTGACTGCTATGGCAACAGTTGGAATAATAAACAACATTTTTTTCCCCTAGGAAAATCATAGAGTTTGGCCTTGTGGCAACTCTAGGAAGGGAAATAAGTTATACCCAAGTTAGATCTTGTGTTTGGCCAGATTTTTTCCCCCGGGTTGAAGATATTTGCAAAGTGCTTTATTGGGCAAATGGAGGATGTTATACGTCATTCAAAACTCATATGTCTTTCTAGAAAATTTTTTAAACAAAAGAAACTCAGAATGTATGAATTGAAAAGTCAAAATTTCCCCTCCCCCTTCTCATTCTTCCTCTTTTGGGGTAACCACTGCACTAGGGATTGTTGTAAAATGTCTCTACATGTACAAGTATATTACTAACTGGTTTGGGTTTTTTGGTTTGTTTGTTAATTAAGTGGGTGAAACTTGGTAGGGTACGGTCAGCAATTAGTATAATTCCCCCCTCCCATTTCTTGCTTTGAACAAACTCAAATGATTTCCCTTGTCAGCATCTCAGATGGTTTCATAGATTTCTGACGACTGGTAAGTATTCACCAGCCCAGGCCAGTATAAACTGAAACTTTATCATCTCTCATCGAATTCAAAGTTTCATTCCCCACCACCCCCCTAGGATGCCTGGCCCCAGCTTGGTGCTGACCCGATGAGGCGGGAGGAGTGGCTGTGATGTGACCCGGTCTTTGAGCCTTCCTGCATCGCCATGTCCATTGTGGCCTCATCTCCTCCAGTATGGGGAAGAGGGAATTAGAAAAAAAAAAGAGAGGGGTCTTACTTGACTGGCACTGTTGTAACCTGTGTGGTTGATGCCCAAATGTCAGCTCTTCAGAGACCCCAGGCCCTTTACTCTATAGAGAAATCAATCCCTTTTATACCATTTGATGAGTTACAGCTCCCTAAACTTGCACCGTAATAATTCATGCTTTCAAACTGTGGTGTGGAGAAGACTCTTGAAAGTCCCTTGGGCTGCAAGATCAAACCACTCAATCCTAAAGGAAATAAACCCTGAATATTCATTGGAAGGACTGATGCTGAAGCTGAAGCTCCAATACTTTGGCCACCTGATGCAAAGAGCTGACTCATCAGAAAGACCCTGATGCTGGGAAAGATTGAAAGCAGGAGGAGAAGGGGACGACAGAGGACAAGATGATCTGATGGCATCACTGACTCGATGGACATGAGTTTGAGCAAGCTCCAGGAGATGGTGAAGGAGAGGGAAGCCTGGCAGTGCTGCAGTCCATGGGGGTTCCAAAAAGTCAGACATGGCTGAATGACTGAGCAACAACAACAGCAACTCACACCCTAGCTTGTGTGCCTTCCTTCCCCAGGCATTATGAAAGTGTATTTTTCAAGGTAGGATGATAGAACATGTTTTCTTTATTTTTAAATAGCTTGATTCATGCTTTAAAAGTATTTAGACATAGGATATGTGGGCCTTCTTTGTACTCTTGGTCTGGGACCTGGAAATATTAGGGGTGGTCATGGATCAGCCCATAGGAAACTCATGCCTCCATGACATGCTCAACCTTGGGAGTACAGACGGGTTCTGCTGACGCCTTCCCTCCTTTCTCCAGCCTCACAGCGAGCCTCAGCCAGCCTCCCATCTTTCTGCCTCTTCAGGCTAGTGTCTCTCTCCCTGTCCATACCCCCAAACTCTGAGCGCTGCCTTTCAAATTCTCCCAGAACCCTTTCGCCTCTGTTTTAGGTAGCAATACCTGGTGGTGAGCTTGTGTACAGCCAATGTACCTGAGGCTGAAGGATGAGAGGTAGCAGCCTCTTCTGGCAGACAGACGCACCTAGATTCCGAGTGGTTCTCCCGGGGAGCGTCTCCCTCAGGCTGAAGGGGAAAGGAGGAAAACACGACTCTGCTCTCTACTCCCGTGGATTCCCTTCCGAAGATATTCTCTACTGAACCTCAGCCTTTTCTTATATGACCTGGAGGTGGGTGAACAGGATCCATAGGGAAGGGCACCTCCTGGGAAGACCTGTGTGGGTGTGTCTAGAGCTTCTCTTAGAACGGGTATGTCTTCATCACCCAAGCATAAACCTTGGGCTTTAGCAGAATACAGAGACAATGGGGAAAGCCCCACCTGGTAATCTTTTACACATGCACATCTACTCATTTGTTAATTATTTATTGAGCCCTAAACTTGCCTTTTTCACTTGGATGGTCATTTATACGTTCTTTTAACAGCTACATAGCATTTCGTGTGGTGCATGTGTCTGTACCATAATTTATTTAACCATTCTCATATTGACAGTTATTTAGGTAGGTTTTTTTATATAGCAAGAAAAACTGCAATGAATAATCCTTTAATATATATCCTGCACCCTTTTATAAATATTCTTAGAAGTGTGATTGCTAATCTACAGGGTCCACAGATTTTACATTTTGGTAGGAAGCACATTTTGTTTAATTGGTGGAGTCAAATTATCCTTCAAAAAGCTTCAGCAATTTATACTCTTACTAAAGTATCTTTCCCTAAACCCTTGCCTACACTGAATAGTGTCACTCTAATCTAATCAGTGACAAATTCTATCTCTTTGCTATTTTAATTTGGTTTTCCCAAATCACTAATGAAGATGAATGCCTTGTATATACTTACTAGCCATTTGTACTTCTGTGAATTATGTTTGTATCTTCTGATTACTTTTTAAAATAATTTTTTAAAAGTCTTTATTGAACTTGTTACGATATTGCTTCTGCTTTATATTTTTGGTTTTTCCGTCCTGGGGCATGTGGCATCTTAGCTGCCTTAATGGGGATTGAACCCATACCCCTTGAATTGGAAGGCGAAGTCTTAACCACTGAACCACTAGGGAAGTCCCTAGATGACTTTTTTAATGTTTAGAATTCTCTGTTTCAGTCATAACTGCTTGACCTTAACACATGTTGCAAATATTTTTTCTCTGTTATTCTCAAGATGCTTTAATCATAAATAGACAGATTCTTGAGGCCAAAGGATTCCTTTTTGTTGACTTGAGTTAGTAACTCCAAAAAAACAGAGTAATGAATTATATATTAGTCAACAAATTTACTGTAACAAATTATCCCCAAATTTCTGTAGCTTCATTCAATGAAAGTTTATTTTTCAGTTTTGCAACACCCCAGCATGGGTGTTCCGGATCAGCTCTTTTCCAAGTGACTCATGGGTCCAGGATCCTTCTACTTTGGGTTCTGCTCTAAATTCTTGAAGTCTTCTCCATTTCAGCTGGCAGACGGGGAAGGAAAGAGCAGAGAATTTCACGGGATGTTTTGTAGGCCAGGCTTGGAAGTGCCTGGCCTATGCATCACTTCCTCCCTTATTCCTTTGGCCAGAGCATAATCATATTATGAAGAAGACTAGAAATGAGGTCTAGGTCTGAGCCTGCGGAAGCCTCTGCTGCAGTAAATGGAGCAGACCAACATCTCAGCAAATACACTTCTTCACAACTCATTGTGTTACTGAAGGAAGTCTAGTGACTCTTGAAAGGAGAGCATAGGGTGATCCTTACCAAACAGTTTTCAACACACAGAGTGCTGTCTGAATGTCAAGCATCATGAGTCCGGTGACATCTTTCATCTCTTCCTTATGAAATACAATTTGAAGTCTTCTTCAAAGGGGATATGGAGTCTTATGAATTCTTTTATGAGGAAAAACAATTCTCTCTCTCTCAATCCTAAAACATTTCTGGAGATTTCCCTTCTCAGACTCAGAGGCATTGAGCTGGGGGATTGGAGCAAGGGCTGGGAACAGGCATGTCCAGTGGACGCAGGGGGGCAGTTGGCTGAGAGCTCACAAGGTAAGCTAGAGCTGGGGTGGAATTGAAATAAATACGTTTCCAGGTTGGGGGAATCAGTGTAAGGGTTGCTGAGTGGTGAGCTTTGGGAATGCAACTTTTCTAAGGGGTGACCTTAATAACAGATTAGGGCAGGGGGAGGAGAAGGCAAGAATAGTCTGGAGCATGGATTTCTGATCCAGGTTTGAAATAGGAAGGAGAGGCAAATGCTAAGACTGGTGATGGAAGCAGCATTCAGAATTGTTCCCCAACAGTGACAGCAGGAATTCCAGACAAAACATTTTATCATCTTCAGCAGCCTTGAGCCCAGGACAGCCCTTGCACACCTTGGCCGTTGTGATATTCTCTAAACCCAAGCCTTTATGTCATGAGGAAGCAGTGCTTCACCACCTGGACCACCTTCAGGGGTTATCCTGGGATGCTATTTGGTGCTCTGGCTCTGAAGACACTTGGCTAGTTGGAGAAGTGCTATGTGGACATTCATAACTAGAATGAGAGTTAATGCCCTCTGGCTTCATGACCAATGATCCCATTCCATTAGATGTGCTGTTGAGGCCAGCAAGAGTCATAGCCTGTTTTTTTTTTTTTTTTTTAATAAGGGGTAATTAGTTCCAGGACCAATCAAAAGAAGACAGCAACTTTTCCCCAAACTCCTCAGGTTCCAATAATGTTCCTGACCTTGGGCAAGTTGCATTCTCTCCCTGGGACTGTTTTACCATCTGAAAAAATGGGGTAGAGTCTGTGGGGGTGATTTCTCTTCCAGCTCTGACTTTCTTAGAAGCTAAATACAAGAAGTAAATACCAGAGTTTGCAGGAAAAGAGGGGTTCTGTCCCAAAGTGATCAGCGTGGTCTTCCCATTGGTGAGTTCACATATAACCCCGTAGTCTGTGATGCCCTGGACTGCTCAAGGGCTTTAAAGTCTTCCTCATCACTCATACTGGAAGACAAAGCTGTCCCAGGGGGATGCTTTGTGCTCTGTTCAAGAGGCCTTACTGCCTGCTACCTCTCCACCTCCCAATCCTAGCACATCACTGATTTCTTTCTTGTGGCCTCTCCCTGTTTGAGTCATCCTTTCAAATAAACCCATGTTGATGGTGCCCTGGCTTTAAATTTTGGCTTCTTCTCACAGGGTCTCCCATTCTCTCTGAAACAATACACTGAAGGTCATGGATAAGTCCTCACTAGTCTTGCGAAGACTTGGAATCCCAGGTGTCCCCACGGAGAGAGAAATCAGACAGTTGTTGTATATCACAGCACTTGTCCTGATTTTTCTGTTTGACCAAACTTCAGAGGGTGGCAGATGATGGTCAAATAAAGTTTAGCTCTGAGAGGCCAAGAATTAGCTCTGTGAGAAGGTGATGTGAGTTAATGGCCTTTCCATTGGCTAGGGATTTAGTAGAAGTAGAACATGTACATTGTAGGTCCTGAGGCTACCTTGGAGAATTCATTTACCACATATTTTACTAAGATGAGAGGAGCTTGACAATCAGATATACATGGGTAGTAGCCAACAGGATCTTGGAACCAGATAGGAAGAGATCCTAGCTGATGTTTTGGTCCAGCCTTGATCTACTATTCTTTGAAGTTGGTTTTTAAATTTATTTATTTATTATTTTTTGGCTGTGCTGTGCACAGAATGTGGAATCTTAGTTCCTTGACCAGGGATTGAACCCATGCTCCCTGCAGTGGAAGTGCAGTATCTTAACCATGGGACCACAGGAAAGTCTCAAAAATAATCAGTATTTTCAGGTCTAGGATATTCCTATCATTACCAAAAAAAAAAAAATCAAGATGCACTATTTGGGGCCTTATATGGGGCTGGGAGTAATCGTGATGATTGACAGAATACTGAGCCTATTTTTCCTTCTGCCACCCAGCCCCTTCTAAGTCAACAATCAGGAAAGGATACTTTTGTAGAGGAAAGTGTGGTATTGGTTAATTAACTTCTGCAGCATGGCTGGCATATGCTGATACCAGTCTCTGCTCTGACCAGACCTTAATTTCCTCCACTTTGTAGGGGCACATTTGGAAAAGAAAAATGAATCTACCAACCCAGAGAGACAACTGTGGGAGAGAAGCTCCCATGTGGCTAGAGAGAATTTTCTAGAATTTTCTTGTCTAGGAAACCTATCCTGGGCTATGGCTGGATGAAGCACAAGCTGGAATCAAGATTGCCAGGAGAAATATCAATAACCTCAGATATGCAGATGGGCTCCAAAATCACTGCAGATGGTGACTGCAGCCATGAAATGAAAAGATGCTTACTCTTTGGAAGAAAAGTTATCAACCTAGACAGCATATTAAAAGGCAGAGACATTACTTTGCCAACAAATGTCCGTCTAGTCAAGTCTATGGTTTTTCCAGTGGTCATGTATGGATGTGAGAGTTGAACTATAAAGAAAGCTGAGCGCTGAAGAATTGATGCTTTTGAACTGTGGTGTTGGAGAAGACTCTTGAGAATCCCTTGGACTGCAAGGATATCCAGCCAGTCCATCCTAGAGGAAATCAGTCCTGAATATTCATTGGAAGGACTGATGTTGATGCTGAAACTTCAATACTTTGGCCACCTTGTGTGAAGAGCTGACTCACTTGAAAAGACCCTGATGCTGGGAAAGATTGAGGGCAGGAGGAGAAGGGGACAACAGAGGATGAGATGGTTGGATGGCATCACCAACTCAATGGACATGAGTTTGAGTAAGCTCCAGGAGTTGGTGACAGACAGGGAAGCCTGGCAGTGCTGCAGTCCATGGGGTCACATAGAGTCAGACACGACTGAGCGACTGAACTGAACTGATCTGATGAGAGCAGGGTCCATGTCTTAGCATCATTTCTGGTGCCACCCGGGTGGCAGCATAGGGAATGAACAGGTGAATCCAGGGCTGCCTCCCCAGTGTCCATGATGAATGCTCCTGGGGCTGAGATGCCCTCTTTGTAAGTAAAGCCCCACAGCACTTGCCCCACAATTTGGCACATACTGTCCTATTTTGTTGTTTTCTAAATCTTACCCCATTTCTTACTATTTGCACTGAACATGGTGTTTAAAATCTAGCCTGAGTCCTAGATGTAGATTATGGTTTCTGACTGCTGTGTAATATTTCATTACATATTTATACCAAACTCTCTAGAGATGGATATTTAGGTTGCCTCTGGCGACTAATCAACTCCCAGCCACCCCCAGGCTCACAGTATGTCTTTGTACTTGTCTTCTTCCAAAACGCCATCTGACTTTAGTTGTTAAGTGTTTACTTGAATGGTTTCAATCACAGTCATTGCTTTCTTAACTAGTGTGTAAATTCCTTTCGAGCAGATAATCACAGTCTCTACTTGTTAGGTGCTTTTGAGTATAGATGAAATTATGTGTTATGAAGTGCTTAGCACATTATCTGGCAAGCAGAAAATTCTCAGTAGATGGTATAAGCCCTCCAGAGCCTAGAACACATTAGGACTTTAATAAATACCAATTACAATAATGAATGTTTAATCACCTCTGGTGATCTGGGGTCTCCTTCTTCATAAAGCTTGGTCCCAGAACACTTAAAACATGAGGTGTTCAGGAGGCAGTAATTACAAGAGTCACCATTAATCCTCCCAAATTATTCCCCTTTTACAGATGATAAAACTGAAACTCAGAGAGGTTTTGCATCTTGCTTATGATCATTCAGCATCGTTTGTGGCAGAACTGGGGCTGAAACCCTGGGCGAACTCCAAAGTTTTTACTTTTAACCACTCTTTCATCACCACCCTTGGGAAAGCACGTTTAGATTATTACTATTTCAGCAACAGTAGCTTTTATTTTCTCTGTGTGTGGATAACAAAGAATTTAAAATTCAGTTAATGCTTACTGAGACCTCACATGTGCCAGGCCCTGCCAGGAACATATTTAAAGGACATTTGTGTACATTACTGAAAGATGCTCCCTGGGTGGCTACAGCAGTGGGCACATGGCTTGGTGAGTAGAAGCCAGGCTGGATTCTGGCCTCTGCTTGTTCCCTACCCTGGCGCCTGTGTGCAGTACACAAACTGCCCGAGTGTGTGCCGTACCCCTGGGAATATGGCATGTATTTCCTCAAAGCCATGTCATTGAATCTTCTTCTCCACAACAGTCCTATGGGGCATACACATTTCTGCTGGACAGATGAAGAGACCAAGGTTCAGAGTTGCAACATTTCAAGGCAACATGATCTTAAGGTACAAAGATCCAGCATTCAAATGGGAGTCCTTTGGCATCAGATCCACAGTCTGGCAAGCATAAAGCAGTGTGATGGAGTCCCTTCCATGTAGGGAAGCAAAAGAGATTCAGGAATCACTGGGCAGAATCTGCCAAGTTTGACAACTACTGCTGAGCCGATCCTCCTGCTTTGATGTAGCGGCCTCCCCAGTGAGTGATGGATGTGGTCCCCCATCGGAACTCCAGAGGAGACGAAGTTCCAGACAGGCTGAAACCGGAGTCTGGGGAGACATCACCAGTGAGCATAGCACTGCGGAATGTGAATGCTTGAAGCTGTCCTGAGCTCTTGGAATAGGCTGCAGGTTTCAGGGCCCATACGGCTTCCACTGCACAAGGGATTAGGAAATATATTTACCTGTAGGTACAGAGTAGCACATGCTCAACCAAGGACCAAGAGATCTAGCCAGTGGCTCAGTGGAGAGGGACAGTCTTCTGGGTAGTGAGGTTACTATGAGGACCCCAGAGAAAGTCACACTGGGCTTGCCCTCTGGCACTTATGAGCCAACCTCTCAGAGCCTTGGTGTTCTCATCTCCTCCTTTATTCCTCTATGATTTTTTCTAGTCCTTTGGAAACTGAGCTTATGATCTCCCTGAAGATACACCTATGTCCCAAGGTCAAATCAGGACCTCTGATTTTTGAATGTTTTATGAAATTATTATCTCAGAATGAAGTCTACCCTCCCATGTTCATGGTAGCATTATTCACGACAGCCAGGATATGGAAGCAACTTCAGGACCTGTTGACTGCTGAATGGAAAAAGAGAATGTAAGATATATAAAAATAAGAAAGTAAAGGGTATGAAAAGTGAAGTGAAAGTGAAAGTTGCTCAGTCGTGTCTGATTCTTTGTGACCCCATGGACTATGCAGTGCATGGAATTCTCCAGGCCAGAATACTGGAATGGGTAGCTGTTCGCTTCTCCAGGGGATCTTCTGAATCAAGGGATCAAACCCAGGTCTCTCACATTGCAGGTGGATTTTTTTTACTAGCTAAGCCACCAGGGAAGCCCAAGAATGCTGGAGAGGGTAGCCTATCCCTTCTCCAGGGGATCTTCCCAAACCCAGGAATTGAACCAGAGTCTCCTGCATTGCAGGCAGATTCTTTACCAGCTGAGCTACCAGAAAAGCCAAATAAAGTGTATATAAATATGATATTCGTGTATATATATTCAGTTCAGTTCAGTTCAGTCGCTCAGTCATGTCTGACTCTTTGTGGCCCCATAAATTGCAGCACGCCACACCTCCCTGTCCATCACCAACTCCCGGAGTCCACCCAAACCCATGTCCATCGAGTCGGTGATGCCATCCAACCATCTCATCCTCTGTCATCCCCTTCTCCTCCTGCCCTCAATCTTTCCCAGCATCAGGGTCTTTTCAAATGAGTCAGCTCTTCGCATCAGGTAGCCAAAACTTCAACATCAGTCCTTCCAATGAATATATATATATAACATATATATCTGAATGTCTACTGTTCAGCCTTTAGAAGAAGAGGAATTTTGTCATTTGAAACAGCATAAATGACTCTGGAGGGCATTAAGCTAAGTGAAGTAAGTCAGACAAGGAAAGACAAATAACTCACAGTATCACTGATACGTGGAATCTTTAAAAAAAAAATTTTCCAAACTTTAGAATAGAGAAGGGCTGGGGGTGGGAGAAATAGGGAGGGGTTGGTTAAAGGGTACAGCTTTCAGCTATAGGATGAATAAGGTCTGAGGATCTAATGTATAAGACAGTGACTAGAGTTGATAACACCACTGCATGATTGAAATGTGCTTAGATATTCTCTCTCACACACACAAATGATAAATATGTGAGGTGCTGGGTGTACTGATTAACTCTAGGGTGGGAATCCTTTGACAATGTATGTGTATAGCAAATCATCAGGTGGCACACTTTAAATATCTTCCAATTTTGCCCATTACATGGGCTTCCCTGGTGGCTCAGTGGTAAGGAATCTACCTGCTAATACTGGAGACCAGGATTTGATCCCTGGATCGGGAAGATCCCCTGGAGAAGGAAATGGCAATCCACTCCTGTATTCTTGCCTGGGAAATCCCATGGACAGAGGAGCCTGATGGGCTGTAGTCCACGGGGTCACAAAGAGTCAGACACAACTGAGCGACTGAGCACCCGTGCCCATCTAGGTAAAGCTGCAGGGAGTTCGGTGGTGGGCCAGGGGAGAATGTTGCTCTCAAGCACCCAGGATTTTTCTGCCAGTGAAGGAGATGTGTGTTTGGATGGGCTGTTCTCAAGATACTCGGCAGGTATTCCTTCCCTCTGAAACTGGGGACTCCCCTATCACACACACACACACACACACACACACACACACACACACACACTGTTCGGGGTGCTGGAAATGTCACAATAATTCCTACCTCAAGGGAGTTTATTTACATTTAAAGGGAGACAGACTAACAAGTGTTTATAATCCTAATAAGAGCTAAAATAGGCACTAGAACACTGGAGGAAACAGAGAAGACTTCCTGGAGGAAGTAATATCTAAGCTGAGTCTCAAAGGATGAGTAAAAGGTTGAATGGGAAGCAAGTTCCAGGTGCCCGGCACAGTCTGTGCGAAGATCCAGAGCAAAACCAGCAAAGCCAGGTGGTTTGAGGAACAGAAAGATTGGGAAACAAAAGACCCCACAGGGTTGGCTTGTCTGTTTTGCTACGTTCACGCTTTTGGACTTTACTGTGGGGCACTGGGGGGCAGGAAGGAATTTGAATAAGGATTAACACGCTCTGAAGTTGAGAAAGATTGCTTTGGCCTGACGCAGAAGGCAGGGAGAGTGGGACAGAGACTGCACAAGGGGAGATTTGTTAGAAGGCTATTCAGATGTGGGATTATTTAAGGAAACCTAAAAGCCCAAGTCTAACTGTGCCCATTAGAAAACAAGCCTTTCCCCTTCCACCCTAGAGGAGCTGCCTTTGGAATCTTTGGAATCTCTAGGATCTTGGAGGCCAGTGAGAGCCTCCGTCCTCCAGGCTCCCCCTGTATAGCGGGAGTGCTCCAAAGTGCCCCCATTCCTTCCCCTTCCAAGAATCTTTCCTCCCAGCATTCCTGCAGCCTCCAGACTGATCACGTGTATTTCTTCCTATGCCCTTCAGTTTCACCTCTGACTCTCCTCTGATCTTCTCTTGACCTCCCTGGGGCAGACACAGAGATAAACCTGTTGGATTCTTGGCAGGAGAGTTCAGTCTCTTTCCCAGCTCTGGCCTGACACATTCCCTAGCTCAGCGGGGCAGAGGCAGCCCCTTCACTCTAGTCTGGAACCGGGCAGAGGGGCAGGGAATGAGCTCGGATTGCCAGAAGGTCTTTCTGTGATTCCAAGACAGAAAGAGGAACAGATTCTGGTCCCTTCCATCAGTATCGTGATGCCCAGTCTCATGGTTCTCAACCCAGACTGCAGTCTAGAATCGCTTTCTGGGGACTTAAAAAAAAAAAAACACAACAAAACTGCCTGGTTCCTCAGAGATTCTGATTTAATTGTCATGGGATAAATCCAGGCATCTTTAGTTTTAAAAGCTGCCGGGCTGATTCTAACGTGGAGGCAGGATGGAAATCACAGCTCTCTTAGCATCCCATTTCAGAGATAAGCTGACACTTAGGTGGAGTGTCAGCTCTGGCTATTTCTTTTTTTTTTGCTGGGCTAACCTTGGGCAAGTCATAGCCTCCTTGAGCCTCATCTATTCCCTCCTCTGTACAGGGGGGTTAATAGTCCCTACCTCTTAAGAGAGTTGTGAACCTACCAAGTCAATCATTTGCATTACCTGTAACATAGTTAGTGCCTGGCTGCAGCACTGATGGGTTATTTCTCTTTTTATGATGTCTTCAAGTTAGGTGCTGCCCTGTCCTTTTTCTTTTTTTGTGTCCAGGGATCTTAGTGTGAGTTGGATGACCAGATTTCTAACATTCAACTGTGACAGCAGATGTACTAATGAAGGAGTAAGGTATAGGGTTAACATTTTTGCAAAATGATTGCATAAAATAAGTTTGTCTCCAGGGTGCCCACCCCCATTTCTTCTCCCTGGTCCCTAAGGCTTTTTGGACAAGATTTGAGGCCCCTGGAGGCCTCAGTCCCAAGCACCATCCCCAAAGAGGATGGAGAAAGGATTCTTCTGTAAAATTTTCCTTTCATAAGTGGTTTCACCACCATTACAAAGTAAGACTTTCCATAGCTTTCCTGCCAAAGTATGTTCCGTTGGTCTCTAGACGTAGCCTGTGTGGTCTTTTCCTATGGGTAGACTCTCAGAGACGCCACCCATTCTATCTTCCTTTTGCTGTGATGAAGGAGGGTAATGCTACATAGCGTGGCTGGGGCAAGAGTGAGTCCTCCCAGGCACAGTTCAGCAAAGAACCCCGTAGCCTTGCTGCCATTGTCATAGCCGTGCTTTGCTGCACACAGCAGAAATGTCAGTGGAAGAGAGAAGGTTCAGTGCAAATGCATCACCGCTCCAGGAAAAATAGTTCACAACAGGTTCTTCGTAATAAGAAGAGATGTGTCTCTCTCCGAAGATTTGAGACTCAGAGATTGGCAGTGGTGCTCTGGAACAGCTGAAACTGAGTTCCAAAAAGATGCTCAGAAATCTAAGTGACAGCTGATGGGAGGAGCCGATGCCTTCGCAGTGGTCGTGATAGAACTGTAACTCAAAGAGTGTTGCCTTGCCTTTCCAGAGGGACTGGCTCTCCATTAAGATGGAAAACAAACAGTGCTTTCAAATCTGAGCCCTAAATGGATTAATCTAAAAAGTCTAACAGCAGTTCAGTTTCTGAAAGTCAAGCTATTTTAAGAAGCAGTATATTATCCCAAAGAATTTTTCAATGCAATGACAGCACCTGGATGTCCTAGACACTGACTCACTTCATAATTCAATAAGAATTTGCTGTCCCAATGAGCATCTGTTTCTTCTGCTTTACCACAAATACATCATGGGGGCAGATCTTCCAAATTGCAGACATTGGTGATGAGGCTACTTCTCACACAGGCAACTCTACATAGCGTGATCCAGGGTGAATAGCTGCACAAATTTAATTGTGTGTCCTGTAAACTGAATCATCAATTCACTCTACAGAGAAACTTTATTGCAAAATTACAAACTGGATTAATACCAAGCTATTAATTCCCATAGCTTGGTATTAATTATTAATGATTATAAAAAATTAATGTTGATTCAATAATATTTATTTATATACGTATATTATGACACCAACATTAATTTTTATTGTTTTCATAAGACTTATTTTAACAATGGTTAATCACTTCTGCTGAGTCACCCTGGCAGTACAATTAATGAGTTAAAATATGTCAAGTGCTTAGCTATGCCTGACATTAAAATAAGCTGTCAAGAAATGATGGTTCTCATTTTATCAAGGGAAGAGTTCAATTTTTTCAAAAGATAAAGACATTTTGGAAATGACTGGGCTGATGATTTAGAAATCTCAGTATCCATGAAGTTCAGGTCTAGATGTTCACTGACACTGACATTTTGATTGGTTTGCCCTTTCTCAAATGACTAATAGTATTAACAGCAACTACTGCAGTTATCGGCTTCCCAAGTGGCACTGGTAGTCAAGAATCGGCCTGCCAGTGCAGAAGATGAAAGAGACGCAGTTTTGATCCCTGGTTCAGGAATATTTCCTCGAGTAGGAAATGGCAACCTGCTCCAGAATTCTTGCCTGGAGAATCACATGGACAGAGGAGCCTGGCAGGGTACAGTCCATGAAGCCACAAAGAGTCAGACACGACTGAGTGACTTGAGCACATCAACGATAACTGCAACTATTACTATTCTAAATAATAGATTGAAACTCCAAGTAGTAATGGTGGTCATAATTGTAGTTGGCATCATTTATTTCTGCTTCCTCAGTGTCCTAGCCCCCTAGTATTGGAAATATCTAGATTATCCTTTGGATAAA
The DNA here is from genome assembly GCF_002263795.3 of Bos taurus. NCBI lineage: Eukaryota > Metazoa > Chordata > Mammalia > Artiodactyla > Bovidae > Bos > Bos taurus. The sequence goes on along the minus strand of NC_037342.1, from coordinate 66,052,374 downwards.
TATCCCTCTCAATTGGCTTTGGTCTTGGTTCAGATGTCAAATTGTACACCCTCTTTTGGAAGGTGACCCAAAGATAGTGGGACTGATTCATACTTACAGCAACACCCTGAAGATACCATGCAATGATACCTGTGACTTAACTGGGGACTCTCCTATCTCCTGCTTCCATCCAAAGCCTGGGCATTCAGCCTTATCCTTTGATTTTTGTCAACTGTCTATCTCAGAGCTACTCAATATATTTTCTTTTTCATAAGTTAGCAAAGTGATTTGCTTTGCTGGGTAATCAAAAATCCCTAAATAATAAGAATTTTCCGGGCAAGAGTACTTGTGGATTGCCACAAATGGGTTGCCATTTCCTTCTCCAGGGGACCTTCCTGACCCAGGGATTGAACCCACGTCTCCCACATTGCAGGCAGATGCCTTACACTCTGAGCCACCAGGGAAGCCCTGATAATAAGATAATACTAGTAATAGAAGTTTTGATTGTCATTATTATTTTTTTCAAAATCATAGTAGCAATAGCTACTGTTTACCTGCTATGCATTATGTTCTGGGCACTATTTTGATGGGGAACACGTGTACACCCGTGGCGGATGCATGTTGATGTATGGCAAAACCAATACAATATTGTAAAGTAAAAATAAATAAATAAAAATTTAAAAAATAAAATTATTTTAAAATTAAAAAAAAGTATGAACAGCAGCCTTATTGTTCTAAATTTTGTAGACTTATACAACTATAATCACCTTCTATTCAGCTCATCAATCATACAGAGTACCAGCACCTCAAATAATGGGACTTTAACACAGAGTTGGTGTTTTAAAGAAAATAGGCAAGGAAGAATAAAACATTTGAGAAAGTGGCTTAATAAATACTTTAAAGTCTATACTAAAAAAAAAAAAGAAATGAAAAAACATCACTCTAAGACTTTATCTGAATAAATAAAGCATTTTCTTTCCTAAAAAAAAAAAAAAAGCATTGTCTTACTGCACCCTCATCAATTCTATGAGGGAGTGAATATACACTGTTCTCATCCCCATTTGCAGATGAGAAAACTATAGGTCAGAAAGATCAAGTAATTCGCCCTTAACCAGCAAGCCTATAGCCAATGCAGCATCTTCAACCATGGCACTGACAACTTCAATCACTATACTCCTTTTCTGTTACATGACTCAGATGGGATATGTCTGGAAATGTGCTAATCACTTTGTATCAATTAACTCTTAGTTTTCACAATCCTGTCTCAGTATGGGTTCTGCTTGCAGCTGTACAGATCAAGAAACAGGGGCTCAGATGAGTTCAATGCTTCGTTCAAGGTCACTCAGCTACTAATATTCCAGGGCAAAACCATCCAGCAAGAAAGGTCAGAGCCTGTTGGCAGAGGGATGAGGAAAAGAAAGTGGAAAGTCTGTCCAGACTTAACCTCACTCACTCTTAACAGAACAAAAGAACCTTTAAAAGATGTCGAGGACCAGGCTGCATTTGGAGGATTCCCAGGAGGCTTCAGCAAAAAGGGAAAACTTCCTTGTACTTAGATAACTTTGAAATTCTCATTTCTAGACCAGTTTTTTTTTTTTTCCTTCTTTGAAATTCCAGGCCTGATTAGGTCATGCTCTGGACTTGAGTCGGCCAAGGGCCATGGTTTAAATCACTGTGATCCTGATGACCCTACATGAACATCTTAAAAGGATAAATCTATTTATTTTACTGAGATAATGGAAAATAAAGCAATCCCTCCCCTCTCCAGGAGACCTTGCTTGCCAAGTTGATTTTCATAACATACTTTTACAGTTGATTTATCTTTTCTGAAAAATGATATTTAAAAACTAAAAAAATAAAGAAGCCTTCCATGGTGCTTGTGCCAAAACCAGTGGTGAAAGCCAAGAACATCATCATGGACCCTATTACCAGACATGGCAGGTTGATGTGTTTCCACACATAGGAACAAAGGCCACCAAATTCCACTGAGCCTGGAGAAACTTGAGTTGTATTTTCAGGGCTGTCATAAAATGAATGATGTAGAAGGCACTCACGTGGCTGCTGTTTAGCCTCCACCACCACCACCAAATCCCAAAATCCCACCAGCATTTATGGCCGTCACCCCCAAGCTTCTAGGTCTACGGGTTGCAAATTTGAAATTTGTGCCTAGAAGGTGCGTGCATGCTAACTTGCTCCAGTCGTGTCCGACTCTGTGACCCTATGGCCTGTAGCCTACCAGGCTCCTCTGTACATGAGATCCTCCAGCAAGAATACTGGAGGAGGTTGCCATGCCCTCCTCCAGGGGATCTTCCCCACCCAGGGACCAAACGCATGTCTCTTAGGTCTCCTGTATTGGGAGGCAGGTTCTTTACCACTAGCGCCACCTGGGAAGCCTGTCCCCAGGAGGTGGATAGGGCCTTTTTGAGAGTAGTATCTGTCTGGGATGACTTTCTAGAGGATGCTGATGGGAGTGGGGGAGAAATCCAATCAAGGTGGTGACAGAAGAACAAGTAATTTCTTCTTTCCTTTTGTAGCAGTTATTTCTAAACCATGCCAACTTTTTCATAATGTTCAGAAGAATGGAAGGATGATATTATCATTGGACTACACAAAGGCGCCCCTGCCAGCAGATGTGGGTCATTGAACACCGTCTGGGAAACTGGATACCACTTAAGACTGGCTGCTATGTAAGCCTTAAGGACAGAAGCCCTTAACACGATCCACAGGGACCAGCTTGCCTCCCCAGCTTCCACTGCTTTTTGCTCTCTGGGCTCCTTTTTACACTGGTCTTTTTTTAGTTCCTCGCATGCACCACGTCTGCCTTCTGTCCCAGTCTGCCTTCGCACGATGTTGCTCCCTGGCCTGGAACGCCAATGTATCCCTTTGCTTCATCACTTCCTCTTCATCCTTTTAAGCTCAGCTCCGACAACACCTCCCCCAGGAAGGCTCCCCAAATCCCCTAGACAAGGTCTGGTCTTCTGGTCCCATGTACCTTATTGGTAATGATTGAGCTGTCAATTAATTAATCCATCGTTCATTAAACTTACAGGAGTTTATGGTCTGACTTGTGCTCTCTGGGTCACCAGCGGGGGAGCTCATTTCACAAAGTCAGACCCAGATTCCAGGTTTCTTCACGCAGAATCCTGGGTTCATACTCTTCATAATTGCTTTTAAATCCCTATTCCTAGGGGGAGAAAAATGGCTGTTATTGTACCTTGTCCTTATACAAGGCTCTTTTCATTAGTTAAAAATAGAATCATGCTGATTTTCCAGACTGAGCATCTAGCCTATATTTTTGCTTCCAGGCCCCCTGCATTAACCACAAGAAAGCACTTGCATTAGAGTTCGCTATTTTATTCCTTTACCATTTGATTCTTATTAGCCAGTAAGTACAGAGTTTTAAAAGTTACCAGCAACACTATTTGTCACACGTTTTCTTTGGAGATCAAGCCCTGCTGCTGGAATCCATTGAGGGGAAGAGTTAGAAAAGAGAATTGTCTACTTTTCCCGGGCATTGAGGTTTGGCATACTGGATGGGCTACTTGGAGCAGAACTCTTAGTCCCCTGCTCTTTTTTTCACTCACACACATGCGTACACACACACACACACACACATGCACACACACACACGCACACACTCCTTTGATTTATTTGCTAGGATGATGTAAATGGAAATTACAGAATCATATGAGCACGTGTGTGTGCGTGTCTGTGTGTGTGCGTGCGTATGCTTAAGGCCAGTAGGGATGTCTAAGCGGAGCCTAAAATGGAATTTAAATATGTCTGTAGAAGGCTCTCCCACTCCTCACTGGGAGGGAAGGGGGATAAGAGGACCCCATGAAGTCAGACACAGGCTGTGCCTTAGTTCTGTGGAAATGAGGCTCCTAAGGGGAAGGATGAGAACTGTTTGTACAACAGACTCCATGACCCTTGAGGGCACAAGCAGGTCCTTTTGGAGGTCAGGGTGACTCTGTGTTACTCTGAATGGGGGAGGGAGGCCATCGTCTCACTTTGGAGTGGACTGAACTTGGAAGCCAGCAGCTTGGGAGTAGTGGCAGGTAGCCCACATGTGTGGACATTGGCATCAAACTAGTGTCAGCAGCAGCTCAGAGGCCACGTGGTGAGTTCTAAGGAGCTCTAGAGGCAGGTGGCACGGGTGTGTGGGTGGGTGGGGAAAAGGGAAACCCAGTGGCTGCAACTGGATGCATTGTATCTGTGGTAGTTGATTGATTTATGACCACCTGGGAGACACCCCCGGGGTCACTGGGACAAGAGGCTGAGATCTCATGGGGGCTAAGATCCTACGGAAGAAAGAGCCAGGGATGTGTGGGAAGGGCAGTAATAGTGAGCTTCATCTAGTTACACACCAGAGAGGCTGAGAAGCTCTGATTTGTATACAATAATCCACTGAAGTTGGAGGTTAAGAGAGAGCTTAGGTCATATAGATCAACCTTTCACTATAGTGCGGGGGAAGGAGAACCCAGAGAGGAAGGCAAGTTTTCCAAGGCAGACAGCTAGGACAGAGATCTGAGTTCTGGCCTTGCTGTCTCCTGGTACCTAAAGGAGTTTGGAGTACTTAGGCAGATCTCTGCTACTTCCCTAAGATACTTCCCTGAGACTTGGGGGGAGGATGGACTGATGCTAAGAGACAAGCAGGCCTCTAGGTTGGGTGGCTCCACATCATGTGGCTGGAAGGACAGAAGAGAGCCAGCATGCCTGAAATGTCTCCCCTAGTGGCACACCCTGAATTCACGGATGCCTTCCTTCAAGGTCATTCCTTTGGCTTATAAGCTTGTGCTTAGCAAAGATGCTTTATTGGAAGAGTTAGACCCCATGAGTAAGCATGGGAGGGGTTGAAGAAGGGATTAGCAGAGATGGCAGGCCTGGATGAGGCCTGGGGGGGAGGTCCATAGAGAGGCAAGAGATGCTAAAACGGGGAAGAGGTGGAAACGAAGGACAATGACAAAATGGATCACTTCCCATTTTCACCGGGCCCCAAGCCCATTTCCCAGGCTCCCTCCAGGAGGGTTTCAAGTGGCCCACTGAGCATCAGCCATGTGCTAGAAAATCCCCTTGCCCCAGTTAAGTGGTGTCCTAGTCTGACCTCATGCTTAGATTCTTAAGCCTTGCTTTGCTGTAAAGAGAGACAGGGAGGAGAATAGGAGAGAGGAAAACAACATGAAAAAAAGAAGGAATAGAGGAGGAGAGCAGAGGAGGGGAGATGTCCTGAGACCCAGAGAAAGAGCAGGCATGGGCCATAAATTGCTTCCAGGGTGTAAGGAACCACAGACACCCACTTTCAAGACTTTCTGCGGCCACTGTTTAATAGCATCCAGCCGTCTGGCCACAGGAGGGCCTCTCACCTGACTCCCATTAGAGCTCCTTGCCTCTGGAAACCGGCATGATGTATGGGCCCCTCTGGGCTTGCGGCCAGACAGCCACCCCTCACCCATCTCATCTCTGCTGACCGCGAGTTGCCCTTCTTCTTGCGCATGGTCCAGCAGGTGGATTTGAATTTCTAATGACTGCAGACACCTGCGTTTCCCTGAGGCTCTTGCCATGGTGATGGAGAACAGACCCAGACTGTACCCAAGAGGAAGAACACAGCCGAGGAAATATGAGAGACAGAGTCGTTGGAGGCATGAAATAGAGCTGAAAGTGTGCACCTTGTTAGGTTTCATTAACTGTTTACATTTCCCTGGCTGCATTCCGCTGGTCACCTGCCCAGAAACACTATTGGAAACACAAACCTTAAATAAGATCAGATTTTCCAATGAAATATGATAAGAAGGAAAGGGTCCAGAGCGAAATCACAGGTAAGTGGGCCCAGTCCACCAGAGGGACATTCAGGAGGATCCTGATGTCTGTGCAGCTCTGGTCCAGCCTGACTTATGGCTGTCCTGAGGCTCTGGGAGCCTCGCTGTGAAGGAGACGGGGTAAAGTAGGTTTGCAGAGCCTAAGAGAGGCATGCACAGATTTGGATTTATGGGTGGGGGGTGGAGATCCCTCCCAACCTCTAAGTCCTTTGGAGAGTAGCATACTTTCCCTGATGACAGTTCTGTTGCAGCTCATGGAAACTTAAGACTGAAAGTTAAAGGCCCACGGTCAAGTCAGCAGTGCAGAAGGAATGGAAGACTTTGTTACAAGGCCCAAACTCCTCCAAATGCACCACAATTCATGCTGCTCATCACCAAGCTGCTTAGCAGAGAGTAACCCCTTCATTCCTAGGAAGCTTCGTTTGAAAACTCTCTCAGTCCAGTCAGGCTAAGTCCCTGGTGCCAGTTTTCATGGGTCAGCAGCTCCCTGCTGTTATTGCTGCTTTAGTGGAAGTTCAGGTCAGTTGCTCAGTCGTATCTGATTCATTGCAACCCCATAGATTGCAGCACGCCAGGCTTTCCTGTCCATACCAACTCCTGGAGCTTGCTCAAACTCATGTCCATTGAGTTGGTGATGCCATCCAACCATCTGATTCTCTGTCGTCCCCTTCTCCTCCTGCCAACAATCTTTCCCAGCATCACGGTCTTTTCCAATGAGTCAGTTCTTTGCATCAAGTTGCCAAAGTATTAAAGCTTCAGCATCAGTCCTTCCAATGAATATTCAGAATTGATTTTCTTTAGGATTGATTGGTTTGATCTTCTTGCAGTCCAAGGGACTCTCAAGAGTCTTCTCCAACACCACAATTCAAAAGCATCAATTCTTCAGCACTTAGCTTTCTTTATGGTCCAACTCTCACATCCATACATGACTACTGGAAAAACCATAGCTTTGACTAGATGGACCTGTGTCGGCAGAGTAATGTCTCTGCTTTTTAATATGCTGCCTAGGTTGGTCATAGCTTTTCTTTCAAGGAGCAAGCGTCTTTTAATTTCATGGCTGCAGTCACCATTTGCAATGATTTTGGAGCCAAAGAAAAGAAAGTCTGTCACTGTTTCCATTGTTTCCCCATCTATTTGCAATGAAGTGATGGGACCGAATGCCATGATCTTAGTTTTTTGAATGTTGATTTTTAAGCCAGCTTTTTCACTCTCCTCTTTCACATTCATCAAGAGGCTCTTTAGTTCCTCTTCGCTTTCCGCCATAGGGGGGTGTCATCTGCATATTGGAGGTTACCCTTCATGAATCTCTGTTAGAGCCTGTTGGGAGAACTTTTCCCCTATCAGTGGTCTTGCCTATGATCTTAGAGGAAGTAACTTCTGCTCTTACTCCTCTAATTTGTTGTACATAGACCAGCACCACTGTCATCACTGGGATAAGTGGCATCATTTGGGTCCTTATTGGAAATGCTAAATCTTAGGTCCCTGTCCCATTCCTCCTGGATCAAAATAGAGCATGCTGGGGCTCAGCACTGGGTCTGGTTGCCTGCAGGTCGGATATGCAGAGGTGGCAGTAGTTAGACTGGCTTTGGTATGCAGCGGTCCAGGCTGTTGCAGTGCGTAACTTCTAACTTTTGTCTCTACTACTTTGACCTTTCTGTTCATGTGCCCATCACGCAAATACCAGCTAATGTAAACTGGCTGAGTCATTTCTGTCTTCTTGGATATTTGATGCCTATCCAATGGTAGATGCTTTCTTATCCAGCATGATCACATTTTCTAGTAATCCTTGGTGCCCACTCCTATATGCCCACTCACATGCCTCCAGTCATTCAGTCCTTTTTGTTTCAGGCTCCTGATCAGCCAGTGAGGTCACTTGCCATGGTCCATAATCTTGATATATTCTCAAGTGACCCCAGGTCACTTCTTCCTCACAGAGCAGAGGATTAGGTGCACCACCCAAAGCTCCACCCATTGCAAACATTTTCCCTCAGCTCCGTCATTCAGCTCCATTCCATGATGCCTACAAGATGCCCACCATCCATTTTTCAGCTCGAACGCATATTCCTAAACATCCCATTTGTAACCCAAGCATGGGACTTTTCTCCTTCAGGTAGTTGTACTGGGAATTCTCCCTGAATGTCTGTCATAGGTGCATGCTGAGAGACAGGTACTGGGCAGTCATGGAAGATGGCATGGGAATCTGGAGTTTATGTCCATGAAGCTTGATTGTGCTCTCTGGGCCTGCTTGAGATCCATTTGGGATGTGCCCTTTCCATCTTAGAATGACCTGCTATGGCCCTGTGTAATTTTATGGCTTGGAGAAAAAAGTGAAGTGAAAGTGTTAGTCGCTCAGTTGTATCCGATTCTTTGTGACCCCATGGACTATAGCCCACCAGGCTCCTCTGTCCATGGGATTTCCCAGGCTAGAATACTGGAGTGGGTTGCCATTTTCTTCTCCAGGGGATCTTCCCAACCCAGGGATCAAAACTGGATCTCCTGCATTGCAGGCAGATTCTTTACCATCTGAGCCACCAGAGAAGCCCCTGGTGATAGAACTCAGCTCAAGATTACTTGATATTCCAGGGTCAAATGTCCCTGTCCCCCAGGGCTCAGTAATAATCTATATGTTCCTCAGAAAGCAAATGCTGCAACTGACATGGCCTTGGTCCAGATCACAGAAGCTTGTGTTGTGTTTCCCCCACTGGAGTTTGCTCTAAGACCCTTACTGCATCTTTTCCCACCACTGACACTTCCGACACCAGATAGTCTCCCAGATCATATCCTCCACGTGGCAGAGCTACTTGGGTTCTGAGTCCAGAGCCTAATGGACTATAGATTCCTTTCTTGCTCCAGGCCCCACACAAAGCAGGCTATCTTTCAGATTTCCTGGGATACAGGCTGGAGTAGTATTGCTAGATGTGGAGTGTGCTGCCTCCAAAACCCATCCCAAAGAGCCCAAGAGACATTATACTTCTTCATTCTAAGGGATGAAGAATGCAGCAATTTGTCTTTTACCTTGCACAGTATTTCTCAGCCTGTCCCTGATCTTTGGACCCAGAAAACTTTACCAATGTGCCATACCCCTGCATCTTCCTACGGTTTATCTCTCATCATCTGCAGTGAGTTGTTTCACCAATGCCTCAAGTGTGCTAGCCAGCTTTTATAATCCTTGCTCTGTCATTGATGGAATGGATCAATGTGATATTCTGCAGAATATCTAGATGGTCCAGATTTCTTTTGACTATATCATGACAACATGAGAATTAACATAGTCCTAGGACAATACTATCAAAGTGTATTGCTGACCATTCCATGTGAAAGTAAATTGTTTGTATTTCTCTTCTCTGATGGAGATAGGAAAGAACTCATTGGCTGCATACCATTTACCCAAGTCCATTTTAATCTGCTCTAGCAAAAGTACCAAGACAACCACTATTGAAACTATTCGTTTGAGTATGTGATAGATGACAGTCATGCTAGAGTATCTGTCTGACTTCTTTAGGGGCCTGACTGGTGAATTAAATTGAGACAGACCACCATGACTGCATCATTAAGATCCTTAGAGGTATATTAAACATCACCATTGTCCATGAATGTGATCTTGTTTTTGATTCATTATCTTGGGGAACTGAAGTTTCAGAGAGGAGGACAATTTTAGGGGCTTTTACTCAGTCTTTCTATTATCATGATTATCAATATTATGATAAAACAAGGATTTCATGTTAAGAATTCAATAGCTGAGTATGTCAATCCCAATCAAATATTTGGAGCCCAGAAAAATGATCACTGGATGGGTGATCCATAGACCCACAGTAAGTTGGCCTTTGGCCAAGAGTCAGCTTATTAACCTACTAATATATACCTCAAACAGGTGGCTCTGATGTTATTTCAGGCCTCCCGATCTTAGACTCTGTGTCCAGTAACCCCAAAATGTATGAGTGTTTTCCTTCCCCAGTCCACAGTCATCTGAGTAAGAGGTGATAGGTATTCTTAGGAAAGTATCAAAGGAATCATTATAACATATGCTTGCCATAGTGTTGCTCTTTATTTCCTTTTGGGGACCCATCCACCTCTGTAGCCAACAGGTTTTGAGTATGAAAACTGGCTCATGTTCAAGCATTGAGTTAGATTCACAACTTCTGTTGAGGTAGTCACCCTCAGCCTCTTGCTCATCTATTCTTGCCTCTTTTGATTGTATATATTAAGTAGTACCCTACATTTCTGCCTGTTCTTTTGTCTCTAAGGAATACCATGTTCTATTAACTATATCCACAGCTCCTTGAGGGTCAAGTCCCCTTGGTTGCCCCTCCAATCTTATTGATTGTGGTGGTAATTGTGGGGTCCCCTCACTTCTGGTGATTAATAACTATTATCTGGGCTTTATTGCTTTGAGGCCTTATCATTCCCACTGCTATTAGTAAGCCAAGTTTTGTGACATATTTCTTATAATCAACCTTAGCCTATAGAAGAAACTCACCACTGAATGTCTTAGTGATGCTAATATTTATCCCATCAGCATGTTGTTGATGGCCATTGTGAATAGCACCTTCTCTAGGTCCTTCCATGGAAATAAATTTCTGATGCATCTTCTGTCCTCATGTAATATATCCAATTCAAACTGCCTGTTTCCTTGAGCCATTTAATCCCACTGGTTTCCACAGTACCTCAGGCATTACTACTTGGTCAGCATGGGCTAGTGTTTTCTCCATATTTTTAAGAGTTTTCTTTTGTTTTTGTTTCTAGTTACTAAGTCATGTCTGACTCTGCCACCTCATGGACTGTAGCCCTCCAGGCTGCTCTGTCCATGAGATTTCCCAGACAAGAATATTGGAGTGGGTTGCCATTTCCTTCTCCAGGGGATCTTCCCAACCCTGGGATCAAACCCATATCGGCTGCATTGGCAGGAGGATTCTTTACCACTGAGCCACCTGGAAAGCCCTTTTTAGAGTTACCTACTAGCAAATTTGCGCATACCCTAGGGTTGTTGCCAACGCATTAAATCCATGTTCCTAAAGAGTACTCCCAATTAAATGAACTGTTGCTTATCTATTCTTCTGTTTTGTACTCCTTGATCCCGTCAGTGCCAGTGAAGTTGCTCAGTTGTGTCTGACTCTTTGTGACCCCATGGACTGTAGCCTACCAGGCTCCTCCATCCATGGAATTTTCCAGGCGAGAGTACTGGAGAGGGTTGCCATTTCCTTCTCCAGGGGATCTTCTCGATCCGGGGATTGAACCCAGGTCTCCCACATTGCAGGCAGACGCTTTACCATCTGAGCTACCAGGGAAGCCCTACTCCTTGATCAAGCACCCTCAAAATCCAATCCCATGGGTACTCCCCTGGCTCCTGCTGGTACATGCTACTTAATTCTTGCAGCTCCATTAGCATTTGTCTCTTTCTTTCCTCATCGTGTTCTAAACTGGGATTAGGCTGGCACTTAACCCTGTTTTCTGGCCTGGTAGCCAGGACAGGCCTGAGCGCAAGTCCTGAGGAGGACCCTTGTCTTCTTGTAGTGGGAAAACACCCATACTATTTCTTCCCAAGGATGGAGCTCAGGTTCTTAACAGGAACAGATGAGCCATCTCTGAAGGCTCAGGGGATTCATGGAATTCAGTGGAACCACATACTTTGGGAGTATCCGTACAGATGAGTCAATCTCAGGTTCAAGAGTTCAAGGTTTTCTGGGCAGGATGCTGATACAGCGTAGTAGACCAGCCATGACTAAGCATTCCACTCTCTTCGAAGCCTATAAATATCAGAACCTGGGTTTGTTTCTCAGTTTAATCCACTCTCCTACTGCAGGAACTACCAAAGAGGACCACTGGCTTTCACACTTAGTATTTAAATTTGTTAATTATACTTAGTTTCTCATTATCCCTCTGCAGGGCATCAGATCAACTTAGTAACCAGCTGATTCCATTGTCCCTAAATGTGCTATTCCTCCATAATGAATAAAAGCCTTAATCTTCATCCCAGCCCAGGCATTCTCCTCCACTAGGAAGTACTTCTAAGTAGCCAGCTGGGAAATCTTTAGCAGTTGGGTTGCCACGTTGTGCCAGGATTATCTATACCTCAAATACCACTGGGGAATGGGGCTTTCCTTGCCAGCTCTGTGATCTAGAACCACAACCCCCTCTTACCACCTCTTGTTTTTTATTATTCCCAGTACTGATTGTATTGGTTGGTCCCAATACAATATTGGTTGTGTTGGTGTCTAAGAAACAGACACCAAGCAAAGTTAGAAGAGCCAGATAGAATTCTTGGTGGTAGCCCCTCCCTTGCGGTCCAGTGGTTGGGAATCTGCCTGCCAGTGCTGGGGACCCAGGTTCAATTCCTGGTCCAGGAGGATTCCACAGGCCCTGGGGCAGCTGGGCCCATGTGCCACAACTACTAAACCCCTGCCATGGAGTCCTCACCTCAGTGAGAGGAGCCACCGCAGTGAGAAGCCTGCACACAGCGACTGGAGAAAAATGTCTGCTTGCCGCAACTAGGCAAAGCCCATGCACAGCATGAGGACCCAGCACAGCCGAAAAGAGGCACGTTGAAAAAGAAAAAGAATTCTTGGTGGTAAAGCCTATGAAACATAAAAGGGAGAGAAGCAGGATTAGGCAGGGAGAGCCTTCCGACTGCTCTGTAGGTCTGACCTGGTGCAAAGCAAGGGGAAACATAGGAGGGTGGGGTAGGAGACCTTCACTGGTACAGCATCGGTCGACGTGGTAGGGAACACAGAGTAGAAATGGCCTGCATTTGAGTAAAAATGGTCAGGCCCCCATATCCTCACCAACTTGGAATAATGTGGCTTGAATTTGAATGCTGCAATTAGATCATTTCTGGGTGGGCTTCAGAGGGTCCATGCATATTCCGAAATTATAAGCAAAAATCAGTATGTGTGTATTTTTCTAGGATCCATAGTTTTCCACTAAATTTTCAAAGAATTCCCCGATGCCCCAAAGGTAATGAGACATTGGTGTGGATTCACTTGGTCATCCGAGCATGTTCTCCTGGAGCCTGCCATACGCCCTCTTTTCCAGAGCGCGGGTCATGTACTTGTGTGCTGGCCACACTGGACTTCTTTGCGCTCCTTGTGTGCTCTAAGCTCATTCCTAGCTTGCAGCCTTTACATTAGCTGTTCCCTGTGCCTGCTAAGTCGCTTCAGTCGTGTCCGACTCTGTGTGACCCCACAGATGGCAGCCCACCAGGCTCTCCTGTCCATGGAATTTTCCAGGCAAGAGTACTGGAGTGGGGTGCCATTGCCTTCTCCTCCCTGTGCCTGGGATGCCCTTTTCTCGGAGGCTCTCATGATGTTTTACTCTGGGTTTCAACTTCAGTGTCACCGTCTCTCTTCTCAGAGAGGTCTGCTCTGATTCCACGAAGTAAAGTACCTTCCTCCATCACTTCTAGAATATTTCTCTGTTTTATTTGTAGCATAGCGCTCTCCCCTCTGATCTGCTCTTCTTTGTTTGCTATATATCTTTGCCCAGTAGGATGTAAGCTCCATGAAGACAGGAATCACTCTGTCATGCTGTCCCCATAGCCTAGAATGTGGCTGACACATAGGAGACACTCAAAATGTTTTCTTTTTTTTAAGTTGAAGTATACTTGATTTGTAATGTTGTGTGAATATCTCCTGCCTAGCAAAGTAACTCAGTTATCTGTGTACATACTTTTTTTCATATTCTTTTCCATTATGCTTTTTCACAGGATATTGAACATAGTCCCCTGTGCTATACAGTAGAACTTTGTTGTTGCTTCATTCTATATGCACCAGTTTGCAGCTGCCAATCCCCAGCTCCCAGTGCATCCCTCCCCCACCCCCAGCCCCTTGGCATCATAAGTCTGTTCTCTATATCTCTGAGTCTGTTTCTGTTCTGTAGAAAAGTTCTTTTGTGTCATATTTTAGATCCCACATATAAGTGACATCATATGGCATTTGTCTTTCTGTTTCTTTCACTTTTATGATAATCTGTAGGTTCATCCATGTTGCTGCAAATGGCATTATTTTATTCTTTCAAAATGTTTTCTTAAAGAGTAAACGCTTGTCTTCTCTATCCATTAAAATATTTTCCCATGCGTCCTTTTCTTACATTTCTGTAGCAACTTTATAAAATATAGGTATAATTATTAATAATCCAGACATCCAAAAAAATTCCAGACTATAACAGAACCCTATGTACTAGCCTCAAAGAGAGACAGATGTTAACATTTGGCTTCAATGCTTCAATTTCTCTTTTACTTGTTTAATATTGAAGCTAAACTTTCATATATCACATTTTGTGACACCCTTCCTTTTTTTTCTCTTTTTTTGGCTGTGCTGGGTTTTTGGGTTCTTCACCGCTGTGTGTGAACTTTCTCTAGTTGCTTGGGTGGGGGCCGCTCTCCAGCTGCAGTGTGCATGCTTCTCACTGCGGTAGCTTCTCTTGCGGCAGAGCACAGGCTGTGGCGTCCGCAGGCTTCAGTGTTGCAGCCTGCGAGCCATGGGCTCTAGCGTGAGGGCTCAGTAGTCGTGGCGCATGGCCCTAGTTGCTCCATGGCACGTGGGATCCCGGACCTGGGATGGAACCATTGTACCCTGCATTGTACGGTGGATTCTTAACCGCTGGACCACTAGGGAATCCTGATACCCCTTCTTTTCAGTGGTAACTACTGCCTTTAAGGTACTGTACGTCATTTCCATGGGGTCGCAAGAGTCGGACACGACTTAGCAACTAAACCACCACCACCATGTCAATTCTACCTATTATTAATAGTTTAATGATAAGTTTGTATTCACAAGTAACATATGCTGTTTTTAACTGAAGTGTAGTTGATTTAGAAAACTGTTAGTTTCAGGTACAGCAGTGTGATTTGCATATCTGTGTGTATATATGTACTTTATAAAAATTATTTTCCATTATAGGTTATTACAAAATAGTGAATATCGTTCCCTATGTTATACAGTACATTTTTATTATCTATTTTACGCATGGTAGTACGTATCTGTTAATTCCATACCCCTAATTTATCCCTCCCTGCCTTCCCCTTTGGTGACTATAAGTTTGTTTTCTATGTCCATGAGTCTGTTTCTGTTCTGTAAATAAGTTCATTTTTACCATTTTTTAGATTCCACATATAAGTGATAAAATATTTGTCTTTTTCTTTCTGACTTACTTCACTTAGTCTGATCACCTCTAGGCCCATCTATGTTGCTGCAAGTGGCATTATTTCATTATTTTTTATGGCTGAGTTTTATATATATATATATGTGACGGAATATTACTCATCCCAGGTGGTGCCAGTGTTAAAGAACCTGGCTGCCAATGCAGGAGACATTAAGAGATGCTGGTTCAGTCTCTGGGTTGGGAAGATCCCTGGAGGAGGAAACTGTAACCCATTCCAGTATTCTTGCCTGGAGAACCCCATGGACAGAGAAGCCTGGCTGGCTACAGTCCATGGGATTGCAAAGAGTTGAACATGCCAAAGTGACTGCATGTGCTAGTCGCTCCGTTGTGTCCAACTCTTCATGACCCCACGGTTACTGAAGCTCACCAGACTCCTCTTTTCAGCTGGGTCACATGGCCTCTATTTTTAGGTTTTTGAGGACCCTCCACACTGCTTTCCACAGTGACTATACCGATTTACATTCCCACCTGCAGTGCAGGAAGTTTCTCTTTTCTCCACACCCTCTCTAGCATTTATTATCTGTAGACTTTTTGATGACGGCCATCCTGAGAGGTGTGGAGTGATACATTATTATGGTTTTGATTTGCATTTCCCTAATAACTAACGATGATGAGCACTTTCCATGCGCCTGTTAGCCATCCATACAACATATGCTATATTTATATGTCCCAAGATTCTATATAAACATGTGCATACCATATATATCTGCTGGTTATTTAGAGCTATTTAGATATTTAACACTATTGTTGGGGCACAGACTGAGCTCTGGAGTCATTCTAACTGTGGACTTATTGCTATACTGGACAAACAATTCCTTATTGTTTAAGCCAGGTAAGTTGGGTTTGCTGTTATGCGCTGCTGAAAGCCTCTTTCCTGGGATAGTCTCACTCTATTAAATTTCTCGCCTTTGGGTCCTTAAACTCTAGCAGTTTTCATTTGGCTGCAGATTTACCGACTGTATAGACACTTTTAGTTTCTTCTAAAGATCATCCAATTCACAGATCTTTTGTATTAGTCAGTTCTTGCTGTGGAACAAATTTAGCAGTGCCAAGCAACACGATTTGTTATCTTGCCTAGTTTCTGAAGTTTGGGGATCTGGGAGCAGCTTATCTGGGTGGTTCTGGCTAAGGGGACTCTTGCTAGGTTGCAGGCAAGTCGCTGCTGAGGGCTGCAGCCACCAGAAGGGCCCCAGAAGGGAGGATGTGCTCCCAAGCTCCTTTGGGGGACTGTTGTCAGGAAGCGTTGGCTCCTTTCCATGTGAGCTTTGCATAGTTGACTTCTCCCAGAGTGAGTGATCTGACAGAGAGAGTGACAGAAAGAGAGGCTGAGAGAGGAGAGCAGTCCTGCACAGCTCACCACCATGCGTCTGTCCACTCCTATGTGGTTAGCAACAGGGATAACCCTAACTTTGCTCCCGTATTTTTCTCCTCAATCTATACCATGATCACTGATCCCATCCTTTTTACCTCCTCAGTGCCTTTCAAGCCGCTTCTCTCGGTCCGGTTGCATACTGGATGTTGTTGCAGAGAGGGGAACCTGGGGCACCAACCATCCAGTCACTGACCCCCAGGCTGTTTTCCCATGACCCCCACAGAACCAAGTTCATGGTTCTCAAGGCCTGCCTGCACCTGTAGCCTCCCAGTACACGGTCTTTCTCATCTCTTGTCCTCTACTCTCCCTTCCCTCTGCGTTTCTTCAGCTCTGAAGTTCAATGTCACCTTCTCAGGTTAACTTTCCTGACCTTCAGACCAGATTGGATCCCCTGGTTACCTGCCTCTGGGACGTTCCATCTTTTGGCGGGATCTTTTGCTGTGGTGCACAGACTCTCTAGCTGTGTCGCATGGGCTCAGTAGTTGCAATGCAGACTTCATTGCCTGTGGCATGTGGGATCTTAGTTCCCCTGACCAGGGATTGAACCCATGTGTCCTGCATTGCAAGGTGGATTCTTAACCACTGGACTACCAAGGAAGTCCCCTTCCCTACAGTCTTTAACAAATGTCAGAATACTTTTTTCTTTAGCACCTGGACTGGGCCCACTCGGGTCAGACCTCTCAATTTGTCTTTGAAAAAGTGCACAGTCTGCCCCTAGACCTCCAACTGGGAGCATAACTATACAAGGCAATATATTTTTCAGACACACATTGGCTTCAAATCAATATAGGAACATAACCTGACTTCCATCACCAGAGCTATGGGAAATGGTACCTATTTCAAAATGAAACTCTAAGATTAGATGTTCATAACAATCAGCCTTGATTGAACTACCATTATGCAGGCTGGCCTCATTTTAATCTCATCAGAATGATAAGGCAGCTCTCACCTCCCTTTTACTGATGAAGAAAGTGAGACTGCTGCTTTCCTGGTGGCTCATATGATAAAGAATCTGCCTGCAATGCAGGAGCCACAGGAGATGCAGTTTCAATCCTTGGTCCAGAAGATCCCCTGGAGGAGGAAATGGCAACCCACTCCAGTATTCTTGGTTGGAGAATCCCATAGACAGAGGAGCCTAGTGGGCTACAGTTCATGGGGTTGCAAAGAGTCAGACACGACTGAGTGACTGACACTTTTCACTTTCTTTCAAAGTGAGACTCAGAGGAGCCAATGGATTTGTCCAAGTTCACCCAGCCGGTAGGTAGTAGAGCCTTGGTTCCCCCTGGGACCTGGTGTCTTTTTCATGCCACCATACCCTACTGCCTTCCCTCGGAATTTTTCCATGTTTTGGTCCTTTCCCCACCCAAAATGGCTCAACTATATGTCAAAATGGCACAACTACATGTAACTCTTGAGTTAGTCACTTGGATTGGGGTCCCGGTTTTTGCCAGAGTTCTTTATAAAGCTTTGCAGCTCATGGCATAGCAGAAATTTTTATTTAAATTGAAGTTTACAAATAACACATATGAAAATCAAGAACTGGTTTCCCCAAGAGATTCAAGAGTGCAATGACCATGAAGGAAGGAAGCACGCCCTCTTTCAGCAAGTTCCATAAAGAATGACATAGAGCAAGAAGAATGTGGCCAAAGAAAGAACCACAGACTCACCTACCCGCTTGCCCAGCTCCCGGTGGAAAGGGAGTGGAGCTGAGCCAGCCCTGGAGGCACAACATCATTGCTTGTTGTGTAGGTGAACAGCCGGGATTCATTAGGGCTGGAGACTTCCATGGCGGGGCCAGTTAGAGCAGGCTCTGGTGGAAGGGCCCTTTGTCTTTCCCCCAGACCTACCCTTCTCCATCTCTGGCCCTGGGTGACTTGAACTTTGTGTTTCGTACAGCTGATAAAAACCAAACATAATGACCAGCAAGCAGTCTGGGATGCCTCTCGTAGGCTTACAGACGGGTCTCACCCTAGCTATTCCCTCTGGCTTGCCCTCAATGGTCTCTGCTTAAGCTGCTGATCTAAAAAAGTTACAGCTTGGAGACTGGGGAGCTGTTGTCATTCACAAGACAGCCTCCACTGCGGTTTCTTTCCGTGTATTCACATGCAATCAGCCTCCCATGGCAGTGAAAAAGGTCCAGGTTTTTTAGAGTGCCTCATCCTTTCATGTGAAAATTAGTGGGGATTGTGACTTGTAATTAAATGGGTGGCCCGACTCCATCTACTCCAGCCAACTGTTGATTTCTGAGTGCTCATTATAAGAAGATAATTTTTAATTCCAGGTATCGTTCCGTGTTCCCTAGCATGGCACTTTGCCTCTTTTACATTCAGCCTTTCCAGTGATTTATTTCTCCCAGAAGTGGATGTAGAAAGTGAGGGCAGGAGGGGGAGAGAATCATAATAAAAATAGTGTTTTCTGAGTACTTAGGTAGGCTATAGTCCACGGGGTCGCTAACAGTCGGACACGACTGAGCGACTTCCCTTTCACTTTTCACTTTCATGCATTGGAGAAGGAAATGGCAACCCGCTCCAGTGTTCTTGCCTGGAGAATCCCAGGTCGGGGGAAACTGGTGGGCTGCCGTCTATGGGGTCACACAGAGTTGGACACGACTGAAAGACTTCCCTTTCCCTTAGTGTATTTTAGACACTGTTCTGAGCTCTTTACTCCAACCCCATAGGGGCAGGTACCATTATTCTCCTCACTTAGCAGATGAGAAAACTACAGCCATCACAGGTGAAATAACCTACCCAAGTGTACACAAGTAGTAGTGGTCCACCTGGATTCAGCACTAGGCAGTGTGAGCCACAGCAAGTGCTCTTAGACAAAAATAGAAAAAAAAAGGGAGTGGGAGGGAGGGTCCTAAAAATATCCGTCGTGCAGTTTATAGCCTAGACTCAATCACTGTATGTACCAAACCACTTTCCCCAAACCCAACAAATATGTGGTGAATTTTTCGATGTTAACTTGTGAAGATCAGTGATTCTAAAAAACCTGGATGTTTGCAGATCCCTATTGTTTGAGTGAACTCTGGGAGTTGGTGATGGACAGGGAGGCCTGGCATGCTGCAATTCATGGGGTTGCAAAGAGTTGGACACAACTGAGTGACTGAACTGAACTGAACTTACTGATGAAATTTTGAAGAAGGCAGTGACTTCCTCTTGCTCCAAAAACTGCCAGAAAAACTTGCATATCAATTCCAGAGGTTCAAAGGCCCTGCTAAAAGTCCTCCAGGTAGACCCCATGGAACCTGGGTCAAGAATCCTGATTTAGAACAACACTAAACTCTATCGATATGAAAAACTGAGTTAATGGAAAGAGAGGAAGCTAAACTTTCGTAGGAAAACTGAAATTTATGTAGGGTTGTATGACCTCAGACAAACTACCCACCTTTTTTGTATCATAGTTATCGCTTCCCTCTTCCTCTCCCAGTCCAAGCTAATTGTCAAGTTCAACAAGGTAATATGTGATCGCTGCTTTCAGTTCCCCAGAGGAACGTGCCCCACTCCTTTTTGAGAATTCCTTTCCAGGTTCCCTAGTCCTAGGAAATTTGCAAACCCAAATTAGTGACATTATTCCTGAGGGCGTTCCAATAATAGATGTGAAGGCCTGTTTCCAGTCCCCTAAGCCTGGAGCAGCAAAGACCTTTCAGTAGAGACTTCTTTAGAGAGTCACATGCATTAACTGGGGCCCCGCCCTCGTGGGCTAAATTGCTGTAGGGATGAAGCTGCTGGGTAGACTCGGAAGGTGTGTGTGTGTGTGTGTGTGTGTGTATGTGTGTGTGTGTGTAGGTGAGGGGAGACAAGGGAAGAAGGAAGTGGCATTGTCAGCTAATGGGAGAAACAGATTCCTAAGAGGCTGTAATACTGAGGCAGGAGGTAGAAGCCTCCCTCACACCCCCCACCCCCCCAGGGTAACGTGATTGGAGATTCATCCCTAAGCACTGGAACTCCAAGAAGAGATGAGCAGAACAAATAAGGGAGGAGGCGGGGCCCTGCCCAGTCCACGTATTTCTTGCTCTCAAAGTCCGAAGACCTCCCCGATCACACATGTGCAGGATAGCTCCTTGGAGGTCAGAGGGGAGTGATGCTAACTAATGCCAAGCTACCCGTATGCCTTTTTGGTAAAATCCATCTAGGCTAAGAGATGCAGGCATGCACACACGTGGGAGGATCCTGAGATATACCAAGTATGGACTGTGAACCAGACAAATCAAAATGATTGGCTAAAGAAAACCCTGGAAGAAATACCCCATAAAAGTCATTCAAACTGCCACAAGGGCACGACTCAGTGACTCTCAGAGTCCCCTCGTGTGTCTATCCACACCTACTGTACTCTTTTTCCCTCTTAATAAACACTTTACTTATCTCACCACTTTCTATCTTTGAGGAAATTATTTTCTGCAAAGCCAAAGGGCCAGGGCCCTTGTCACTGACCGCTGATCTAGGAGCTAGGATCTGGTACTTTCACCGCCACACCCTGGCCTCAATCTCTGGCTGGGAACCCATGCCCTGCTCCAAACCATTGCAGGCTGAGGCCACCCGAGATCGTATCCTATGGTTACTTGGGAACCATGTCAACTCCTCCCTATTTCCATCACCAAAGGACTAGGGCTGAGTGACCAGCAAGAAAGTAAAACTCTCCTCTTCTAACCTCCTACCCAGCTGCCCTTTGGCACTTCCCCCACCCTCCCCTTTAAGGTTGTTTTTGGTGCCTGTTTTAACAAATTTCACTTTAATAGAGAAATTGAGGGTGAGGAAGAAGGCCCATACCATGGGATTTCCATGGGGTCAGTCTCAGACCGATAATACAGACAATGATGTATATTTATTGAGCATTTAAAATGAGCTTGACCCTGTGCTAAGGGCCTTATGTACATAATCTCATTAAATTCTCCAAATAGTCCACAAAGTATCTTTGGTTATTATTTTCATTTTACAGATGAGACAGTTGAGATTCAGAGAGTTGGTGGTGAATGGAGGATTTGACCGCTAGGTTCTTGCTCCCAGTCTTTTGGCTGCGGTGGGCCCCAGAAGCAGGGCTGGGTTTTAGGGATTTCCCCAAGTGGAGTCCCTTTGGCAGCGCTCCTGCACTCCTAGGCTGTCCTGAGTCCCAGGACTCTACCTTCCCCAAGTTCCTCCCACAGTTTTCCCTTCAACTTCCATGGCTTGCTCCTCGCTCCAGGCTGTTCTCTCTAGCCAGGCCTTGGCCTCCTCCATCCCCTGTTCTGGACACCAGAAAGGCTTTTCTTCTAGGACTTTGCTTTAGGCCCCACACCTTCTGCTCCTAAACAGTCAGAGTCTTCCATTAACTATGGAATAAAATCCAAGCACATGACTACATGCTTTCTCTTTACCTTCTGTCTCCAAACTGTACAGAGTGTTTATCCTCTTGAGTTGGCTTTTGTTCTGAGATATGTGTGTGTGTGTGTTTGTATCAGTCAGTTCAGTTGCTCAGTCGTGTCTGACTCTTTGCGACCCCATGGACCACAGCACGCAAGGCTTCCTTGTCCATCAGAAACTCCTGGAGCTTACTCAAACTTATGTCCACCCTGTTGGTGATGCCATCCAGCTATCTCATCCTCTGGCATCCCCTTCTCCTCCCGCCTTCAATCTTTCCCAGCATCAGGGTCTTTTCCAATGAGATTATATATATGTGTGTGTGTGTATAATCTCAAAACTGTTTAAAAGTCATTTTAATATTTGTTTATTTTATTTATTTGACTGCACGAGGTCTTAGTTGTGGCATGTGGGATCTCTAGTTGTGGGCATTTGAACTCTTAGTTGAAGCTAGTTCCCTGACCAGGGATCAAGCCCAGGCCCCCTGCGTTGAAAGCTTGGAGTCTTAGCCACTGGGCCACCAGGGAAGTCCCTAAAATTCATTTTTTAAAAATTTATTTATTTTTAGTTGGAGCATAATTGCTTTATAATATTGTGTTGGTTTCTGCTATACATCAGCCTGAATCAGCCATAGGGATACATATGTCCCCTCCCTCTTGAACTGCCCTCCCACCTCCCACCTGATCCCAACCCTCTAGGTTGTCACAGAGCATTGGGTTTGAGCTCCCTGCATCATATAGCAAATTCCAGCCGTCTATTTTACATATGGAATTGTATATGTTTCAAAGCTACTTGCTCTATTTGACCCACCCTCTTCTTCACTGTGTTCATAAGTCTGTTTTGTATGTCTCCATTCAGTTCAGTTCAGTTCAGTTGCTCAGTCGTGTCCGACTCCTTGCAACCCCATGAATTGCAGCGCGCCAGGCCTCCCTGTCCATCACCAACTCCCAGAGTTTACTCAAACTCATGTCCATCGAGTCGGTGATGCCATCCAGCCATCTCATCCTCTGTCGTCCCCTTCTCCTCCTGCCTCCAATCCCTCCCAGCATCAGGGTCTTCATCATGTCTTCATTACTGCCCTGCAAATAGGTCATCAGCACCATCTTTCTAGATTCCATATATATATGTGTGTGCATGTGTGTGTGTCTAAAATTCATTTTAATGGTTTACATTGCCATGGATCCTTTGAAGGAAGGATAATTAAAGGATAAAAGGATAAAGTATCCTTTAATTAAACATGTAAATAGTCATTTATTTCCCAGTGGCACTAGATGAACTCAGCCCTTTTTCTTAGAAAGACCTTCCCACTCCCTCCATGGATTGAGATCCTGCCTCTCTCAGGTCCCAGCTCAAGCTTCCCCAGTTCTGGGAAGCCTCCCAGTGCTGTAGGCCCGAATGATCACTCCTTCCAACCTCGGTTCTTCATCTGACCTGACAAACTGAGATCAAGCACGTCCTGAAACCCCAGTGCTTCTCTGAGTTAGACCTGGGTGTCAGTCCTACTCTGACAGTTCCAGCCAAGTGACCTTGAACAAGTCATTTCATCTCTGAGTGTTGGTTTCAGCATCCATACTACGGGGACAGTGCCATCTACTGTACACGGTGACTATAATGGCTAAATAAAACACTGCATACACAGAATTTTAAGAAGCAGTGTGCCTGCTGTCTGGGATTGTAGCTTCTGGACGCAAGCTGCTTGGGTTCAAGCCTGGCTCTGCCATTTACTTGGATGAGCTATTGAATTCTCATGCCTCAGTATTTCTCTCTGTAAGACTGAGATGACAGATGTATTATGAGGAATAAATGAGTTGATACATGTATGGTACTCAGTTGCCTGGCACAGAGAAATTGATCAAGAATGTCAGCTGTTATCTTGTAACACATCCTTCGTCTTCCCTTCAACATCTCATTTGCTATCTCCATACCTAGACTGAATGCCCTCACTACCGGGACAATGCCTGTGTGTTCTTTTATCCCTGAGCCCAGTACCCTGCCTGGCATGTGGGCAGGAGCTCTTTAAGCTGCTGAACTCACCATAAGGGGTACTGTGGGACCATGCAGAATACCCCCAGCAGCCTATAGAGGCAAAGGATAAGGTTTGCAGACTGTGAGCGCTGGGAGCAAACGCTGGGCAGGAAGGAGACTGGGGATACAGGTGGAGGGGGGAGGCGGGTTGACCGCTTTTCTCCCCCCATCTCCAGCTCACCCCCTCCCCCAAGGCCAGGCGTTTAATCTGGCGGACTCAGTGTGTGCAGTCAAAGCACCCACTAGACCTCCCATCCGGGCTGGAGGTGGGGGTGGGGCTTCAGACCTCACCTGCGGTGGGGGGACAGGGGGCCCAGCCCCGGCTACCTCCGCCCCCAATTCAGGGTCCTGCTGGCTTCTCCCCTGCCCTCACCGCCTCGGGGAGCCCAGCCGGACCTGGGCGGGCCTCCGTGCCCCGCAGCTTCCTTTCCAGCCACAGCCCGGGGCCTCCCCTCGTGGCCACACCTCCCCGGGCTCCGCAAGGGTTAAGGCGGCCGCGGAGAGGAGAGGTTTGGGCTGACGTCGCGCCGGCTGAAGGTGGTTCCCCTCGGATGAGGATGGGAGAGCCTGGCGAGCTGAAACCCGAGCTCCCGCTCAGCTGGGGCTTGGGGAGGTCCGCGTAGGAGCCGCCTGCCCGCCGGCCTCCCTCGGTCCCTCCCCAGCAGTCACTCCGGGCACCGCCGCGGGAACGATGGAGCTGGGCTGGTGGCCGCAGCTGGGGCTTGCTTTCCTGCAGCTCCTTCTCATCTCGTCCTTGCCAAGAGGTACTGTGGGTCGCATTCAGGACCCCCCAGGAGGGGACTTTTGTCTCCTGGGGTTAGTTAGGGGGCAGGAGCGAGGTGTCCCAAGAGAGGGTGCTGTGTGTCTGTGGGTGGTGGTGGTGAGCTTTCTTCTAGTGGGAATCTTGGGGGTTTGGCTGGTGGTGCTGAAGTGTCCCTCTTTCTAAGAACGTGACACCGTTTTTCTGCCATCGCAACTTGCGGGACTGAACTCCCTCAGGAAACGTACCAGCTTCAGTTTTATGTGCCTTTTTTTTTTTTTTTTTCTTAAGCTTTTTAAAGCACAAAATTATCGCCGGGGTTCTACTCAGGCTCAGGTGCCCTCTCTGACATGCAAAAGCCAAATATCTACCTGGAAAAAGCCCCCTCCCAGGTGAGCTGGGAGGAAAGAGGTGAATAAGAGCAGGGCTTACAGCGAGGGTATTTGTCCTGAGCATCTGGTTGAGGAAATCTCACACCACAACCGTTCAGAACAGATTCCCAGCAAGGGAGAGGTGCTCACTCAGCATATATACACTTCCTTTCCGATAAGGATGAGAAAGAAGAAGAAAAAGCCAGGGTGAAGAGTGCAAGTTGATTTGGGGGATGCGCAGAGTTTATTTAGAAAGAGCTGTGGCTTCTGTGTTTTTCACATGTCATTTTCTGAGCCACAAACCCCACGTCAGATAGGCTTCTGGGGCAAGTGAGGTTGAAACAAGACCCAGACAGAGCTCTTGGGAGCCTCTTGAGCCAGCAGAAGCAAGGGGAGAGCAGGCTTGTCCTGTGACTGCTCCTGGGCAAGCAGGGAAGGAGGACTTCTTAGGAGCATCTGTCCCTCTATGGCTAGAGAGGCCAGGTGTCAGGAGGCAAGGTGAGACCTCAAGAGGTAAGATGCACAGGTGATAAAATAGGGCAGCTTTGTGAAGGAGCAGGGAGTGCATAAGCCTTTGTTACTCCCCACTGTGGGGGTTACCTGACACCTGTGCTGGTGACCTGACACCTTTGCTTTACTTAAGAAGTGGCTGCTTCGTTGCTGCATGGAGCTGGCAAGTGCCCAACAATGAAACAGAGGAAGTTGGGTGGTGAGGGTGTAGAAAGCCATCAGCTACTGTAGAAGGGAAGCCGGACCTTGGCACATGTCGCTTCATGGTGAACAAAAACCGAGATACATGAAAAGCACCCCCGCCCACTTTAGTCAATACTTTCCATCTACCTGCCAGCCCCAAGTGAAATCTTCCTTGGTGATTTACTCTCAAGCTGAAGAGTGTTTCATTTGAATTTTGCCTTATTGGTGTCTGAAACAGCCCAATAATGTAGGGAGAAGGAGCCCGGGAGGGTGGAGTCTGATAATCCTTTAACCCAGCCTCTTGCCTGGGGTTTAGTTGGTGGCTTTTCCTTGAGACATGTCCCTGTTCCACCTCTGCCTTTTGGAGCCGACCTTCCAGGGCACAGTGGCCCAAGCCCAGCTCCAGAGGAGCCGGCTTCCTCCTATAGTGCCAGGGCTCCCACGTGTAGTTTTCTTGTCCCCGCATCTCTTTTTCTAACGTGGCAGGTGAGATGGCTGAAACCCATAAAAGCTGAAAACTAAAGCTCAGCTGCCCCTTTTTCCTTGCCCAGGATCTGAAAAACCCGTTTATCCCTGACCTGAGAATCTCTTATACCTTTTACTCAGGAAAGAAAGCTGACTCTGGTAAAGAATCGCCTGCCAATGCAGGAGACAGGGGTTCAGTCCTTGGGTGGGGGAGATCCTCTGGAGAAGGAAATGGCAACCCAGTCCGGTAGTCTTGCCTGGTGAATTCCATGGACAGAGGAGCCTGGCGGGCTACAGTCTATGGGGTCATAAAGAGTCAGACGCGACTTAGAGACCAAAACAAAACCAACAACAACAAAAAAAGCCAAACAGAAAAGAAGAGCTTCAGGGAATGTGCATGGCGTCTGGGCAGCCAAGCTGCTGACTGAGCTGGAGAGCAAGGCTATTTCATTGTCTGTCAAACATTCACGTTTAAAGGGAGCACAGAGGGATGGAGTGGAGAAGGAAAATATTTCAAGTTGTGAGCGAGTGAGTCCACTCCCTGCTGGAATTCTGAATCTGGCCCCCGTCAAGGAAAGCTTAGCAGCATATTTCCTCTAATTACTTTTCTAAAAAGAGCATTTGATGAGATGTAAACACCCACTGGGATGGCACGGCAGACGGTTGTTGCTCATCGACTCGGGACACGTGTCTGAGGATGAGAATCCAAACATCAGGCCAAGTGATAACCCAACACAAACAGCATGTGAGGGGAGAAACCCAATTCCACTGACTTCACCAAACAGCAGTCGCTCTGCCAGCAGGATCCAGCCTAAAAGGAACAACTCATTGAAAAGATGTGACTCTGGGGAATGAAGCTTTCACATGAATAACTTCACAAGTGTTGCTTCCAACAGACATTAGCTGGTGGGGAGCGAGCATCCAGGCAACCGGGGAGGATAATTTGAAGCCCAGATATGCAGTGGGCAGGAGCAACAGTGGAGAGAGGGAATGTGGAAAGAAAGCAAGGGGGAAGGAGTGGCAAGAAAAATTAGATGTTGGTTTATAATGGGATGTGTTAGCAAATTCCAAGGAGAGAGCTATGAAAATTGGGCCTTCTTGGCAGAGCTAGATTTTTGTGGGGACTATGAAGAGGGTTTTCTCTTGATATATACTCTGAGAATTCCTAGCTTTTCCAACAGGGAAATAATTTGATGGTGGGATCATGGGTTTCAGGAGCTAGGAGTGACTGGAGAGATCATTTAGTCAGAGTACCTTAAAAGGCAGAGAGCGAGGGGAGTAAACCTCTGAGCATTTATGATGGGCTCAGTGCTTAAACCGAAGCAGGGTAGGTGCTGTTATTTCCCAGATGGGGTTTAGAGAGGGTCTGTGACCTATTCAAAGATACATTAGGCAAGGTTCCTGGAAAAGTGAAACATTTGATATAGCAATTCCACCTCTGGGAATAGACACAAAATAAATGAAAGCGGAAACTCCAGCAAATATTCATACACTCGTGTCCACTGCAGCGCTATTGCCAGCAGCCAAAAGGGAGAAACAACCCACGTATGGGTAAACAGAATGTGGGTCTATACACACAACGGAATACTATTCAGCCTTAAAAAGGAGTGAAGTTCTCAACGTGGATGAGCCTTGAAAACATGATGTGAAAGAAGCCAGACACAAAAAGATAAATACTGTATGATTCCATTTATGTGAGGTGCCTAGAGGAGTCAAATTCATAAAGGCAGAAAGTAGAACAATGGTTACCAGGGGCTGGAGGAGAAGGGATTGGAGACTTAGTGTTTAATGGGCTTAGAGTGTCAGTGATCTGATGATACATTCTGGAGATGTATAGCAGTGATTGTTACACAGGCCATTGGACTGTACACTTAAAGGTGATCAAAATGGTAAATCTGTGTTATTTACATTCTGCTGCAGAAATGATTCCCAGGTGGCGCTAGTGGTAAAGAACCCACCTGCCAGTGCAGGAGATACAAACAGATGCAGGTTCAGTCCCTGGGCCTGGAAGATCCCCTGGAGAAGGAAATGGCAACCCACTCCAGTATTCTTGCCTGGTGAATCCCATGGACAGAGGAGCCTGGCAGGCTACCGTCCATGGGGTCTCAAAGAGTTGGACATGACTGAAGTGACTTAGCACAGTACAGCAACATGATAAAAAGAAAACACAAGAAGGTTAGTGGAGCCTGGGGTGAGCCCAGACTGTCAGATTCCTGAGCTCAAGCTCACCTGGTACCTGGCTGAGAAACTCACACAGCTAACAGCCTCCTACAGTGATGCGCATGTAATCGCGGCACGGTCTCAGGACACACGTGGCAGGAGAGGGTCCTTGCTCTCTCCCATGTGGGTGGCGCTGTTGTGTCGTGGGGTGACTCTACAAAGAGGAAGACTATTGCATGGAAGGGCTGGCAGCCTTTGGGTAAAGGTCTTCAGAAGTATTCAGCAGTGCTTGAAAGGTTTTGAACCTGAATGC
Source organism: Bos taurus (assembly GCF_002263795.3). Taxonomy (NCBI): domain Eukaryota; kingdom Metazoa; phylum Chordata; class Mammalia; order Artiodactyla; family Bovidae; genus Bos; species Bos taurus. The sequence goes on along the minus strand of NC_037342.1, from coordinate 66,023,928 downwards.
TTTGAGGTGGGCTGGGTCCTCTGTCTGGTCTGACACCCCACTTCTCAGTTCACAGGTGTCTTACCTGCTAGTCCCTGCTTGTATTTGCCTTATTGATCTCTGTTCTTGGGAGGGATGGGGGAGAAATGGGATGTGAAAGAGAGAAAGTGGAAAGCTGGGTGCTGAATGGGGAGAGGTACAAGTGAGCATTTTGCAGCGGACAGGAACATAAATGTATTTTCACTTGTGTGTGTTGTGGAACACAATCTCACCTCTATGACCACCAGTAAAATGTTTTATGAATGCCCTTGAGGGTGAGCTGTTGGTTGAAGTTGAGGGTGAGGTTGGGTGTTATATTTGGGTCAGTAAGCTGGGGACAAAGCACCTTTGGATCCAGAGGCAGAGATGACCTGGAGCATGTAAGTCCCTTAGAAATATCCAGAAGCCTTAGGGAGGGCTTTGGAATGCTACTGGCAGGGACTGTGGTTTTGACTTAAATTTATCTGCATCTGGGTTACCCTGGCTAGACAGCATCGGCTGAGATTATGGCGTCTCTTGGTGTCTGGAGGACCTAATGATTGGCCTTAAGTCAGAAAATTATTTCCATCTGCCCTCCTAGGGGTGGCCGATCCCGATGCAAGAGAAAACCTCTCTACCTGCCTTTTCTGAGCCTAGTTCTAGAAGCTGCAATTGATTTGGGGGGAAGGGTGCACATTTCAGTAGTAAATGAGGGAAAGTGATACCCTGCTCCTCCCCTCATGTGGGAAGACCTGTCACCCCCACTTTGTGGATATTTGAAAGTCACAAGAGCCCAGATCTCTCTCATTTTATTTTAAAGGGGAGGGAAAACCAGTGTTTATATTTTCTAATTCCTGAATTCCAGGGCAGAAGACCCCGAGGCCAGCTGGAGCTTTGAAAGCTACCAGATCAGTGGCAGAAAGTTATCAGATTTCAAGCCTGGTCTGTGTTTAAGGAGTTCTGTTTGACAATCATCCCAAGATCTGGGCCAAAGCATTAGGTTTATAATGGAGAGAAAGAAGTAAAATGCAGGAAAAGTCAAACTCCATATCTATGAACAAAACCACTCAGGGAAGGTAGAGAATTAGAGTTGGCTGGAGATATTTCTCTTAACCAATGGGACTTTCTACTACTCACTGCCCAGTGCTGTTCCTTTCGTTGTTCTCGGTTGCTATTTGTGATACAGACACAGAGCCTGTGTGGGTTGAGAGTGGAGTAAGGAGGGCTGCACATCAGATATTTCACCTGTAATGGTGGAAACACCAGTGGTGGAAGCCTCATACCTAAGGGACCAGATCCCAAATAATCTACTGGTATTTGTGGTAAATACCAGGCATTCTCCTATATGTTTTACATGTATTCATTCAATCCTCACAACATACCTAGAAGGTAAGTAGTTATTATCCCTAGTTTACATACTGAGAGGGAGGCACAGTACTTGCCCAGGTCGCAGAGCTGGACATCAGTGTTTTGAACCCAGTCTGACCCCATAATGCATGTACGGAAGCAGTAACACTGCTATAGTCAGTAGTGGTATAGAAGATCTACCAACTATGGTAGATCTTCTGTCTGTATTTTGGCCAAAACATAAGGAATCACAGTATTAGTAAAAAGTCCTGGTTATCCTGTGGATATTCCAAGAGCTGATATTCCCCAGCCCCTGAGTCAGTAAGGTCACATGCTCAGCACTGTGGAGGCCGAATGGATGTAAGTGACGAGGGAGAGACCTCAGCAGTCCCCGTGGGACCACGTGGAACCCAAGAGGAGCCATTTTCTAGAGGAAACAGGAATGTTAAGCAGATCACAAATCCCACTCATTTCTGGGTAGCTGTCCACAGGCACATGCATCTCATTATGATTAGACATGGGAAGTGAGAATTTCTTTGTCTCATGGTCAAATTTTATAATCAAAATCACGTTTCTGTTTGTGGAGTGACAGAGTTAAGGCTGAGACGTGCTTCATGCCTGGCCCTGAGACCGTGGAGCACTAGTCTTTTATGGATTTATTCTGTCAAAATCGTCAATGTGTAAATTCTTAGGTGATGGAACAGGAGTAGCAGGCCTGGCCTGAATAAGGGGAGGCATTTTTCTTTCTTCTTTTTTTGGCATAACACAGCTGATGGATATTGCAGGGGATGGAGATGCAGCCTCCCTCCATTAATACTGAGATGGATTTTAACCAGTTCATTCCAACCTTGAATGAGGATCTGCTGTCTTTTGAGTCTTTTGTTGAGTGGTTAAGAGAGCCCAAATGAAGACACATGTTTCTGTCACCCTTCTGCCTCTGGAGTTGGGGACATGCCTTTATCCCTGCAGTGTAGGCATCTTTATCACTGCCCTCTCCGAGACTCTGGTTGTTTCAGGGGGCTGAGTTAGTGGTTTGGCAGCGAGTGTCGGTAAGTAGAAGTCTGGTCAGTTGGTTTGGTGATTGGAAAACCAGGGCTGCTGCTGCCAGAACAGAGTGAGGAACACATTCAGGCAACTTTAGCTCATGGGGAGGTGCAGCAAGTGTCCTCATAAGCTGAATTTATGATTGGTTAAAATAAATTTCCATCTAGCTTAGTGGAAAACCACTGGGTGGAGGAGGGATGTTGGCCTGGTTTGCTTCAAATCAAATCATTTGAGAACTCTGGCGAACTGAAGTATCAGTTTTTCAAACCCAGTTCTGTGCCCATTTACTTCATAGGATTCCTTTGAAGATGATCAGTTAATCCCCTATATTGTGCGACCCCACTTTGGAAGTCAGTGGTGATGGTGGAGAACATCTAGGAAGCCCAGGACAAGTTGCCTGAGCTTAGCTTCTAGCTGGTAGCATCTATTCCCATGTTTTAATATACGACTTCCTCACCTGGGATGCAAGCAGAAGGGAGGGCTTGGCTGGTATAAAGAATCTTTATTGCCTTACTTCTTGTTTGGCTTTCTGCCTCCCACTGGGTGGTTGACTGCTTGCTTCTAAGTGATGTTCAGCCTCCTTTCTCTGCAAACCTGGCTCCCCTGGCCAATTCACTGGTGGAACAGAACAAGTGAATATTCAAGTCTTCATGGAAATGAGATACAAACTGTAAGACACAAAAAGCAAAATATATTTAGCAGTAATGGACCCAACTGGGGCTTCCCTTGTGGCTCAGTGGTATAGAATCCACCTGCCAATGCAGGAGACTCAAGTTTGATCCCTGGGTCAGGAAGATCTCCTGGAGGAGGAAATGGCAACCCACTTCAGTATTCTTTCCTGGGAAATCCCATGGACAGAGGAGCCTGGCAGGCTACAGGTCTTGGGGTCGCAAAGAGTCAGACACGATTGAGTGGCTAAACAACAACAGAAGTGGACCCAATGGATTCCCTGTAAAATAGACTCCTAAAGGTCATAGCAGGAGCCATTTCTAACAGCAGTCTTTGTCACAAATAACCTGACCCTGGAAATCACATATGCCTGATATGTCTGCATTCATATATTTATTCAACAAACTATCTAGAGATAGCAGGATGAATGAGACCAGTCCTTTTCCTAAAGACACTTGTAATCTGTTGAGAGAGGTCATGGTCTAGCCTGGTGTTTTCCAAAGTAGGTTTCATGAGATACTAATATTAAAGGATATTCAGCAGAAATAATAAAACCTAGGATGTCATGGTAAAATAAGTTTGGGGAATGTGGGAATTAACTTGGTACAAAGAATATTATAGGCTCAGCAAAGCCCTACAATAAAGCAAGCTATTACTAGCATTTAAAAGGTTGTTCAGCTGCAGAACCTCTTTTCATGTCAGACCTTATACCATCAGTGGATTTGGCACTCTATGGAACACAGTTTTTTTCAGGTCTCTTGTTCATAATGGATAAAACATTGAAGAATATCTCTCTCACCATTATGGAGGACAAGGTAAGAAGGGAATTTGAAAATCTATAAAATTGGAGCGTCTCTTCGGCCTTCTGCTGAGAGACAGGCAGGAAGTCTGTTGTCTGCTCACTTCACACTTGCTGAGTCGTTGAAAGAACCGTCGGGGTGATCCCGGCCCTGTTGTTGTGATAAAAGTCCTCACCAGCATCGACCTGCGTAGTTCACCAAGAAAGCTTATTCTTGACCTACAGGGTGCTCACAGTAATGTGATTGCCCTGGGATCATTGGGTGGAATGAGGTGTGACTCTGATTAAGGTGCACGTGGTGATGTGACAGTCCCAGGGAGTGGTAAGAGCTGTGACTTGAGTTCCCCACTTAGGTTGTAACCTTGGTGACAGTTACACTGTCCCCACCTCAAAAATGAGGAGAATATTCGAGCATCCTTCTAGCTCCTGGGAACATTGAGTTCAAGATCCAAGTCCATTCATTAACCTCCCCCCATCTCAACACACATGTTGCTTTGTCTCCAATCTTTTCTTATTTACCCTCCTGTCTGCTAGTTTGGGTATAGCTCAGGCACCATGATCCTGATTTTTACAACCCGGAAGCGGTCTGGGCTGTTTACACTGGTGCTGTATCCCATAGAGACAGCACGTGAGTTTGAGCTGTTCATCAACCCCTTGTTTGCTGTTTCTGGGAACAGCTTTATTCCTCCCTTTCCTAAATATTGTTCTTGTTGGCATGCAACACAGTTTCTCCCTTAGCCCTCCCGTTGCCTGCCTCCTGTCTCTGCCCAGACTTGTTTCAGATTGGATGACTACAGTGGCAATGGATAAGGAATGAAGCAGCTCTTCCTTTTAAGGGTTTTCTGCCCAATCCATAGCCTTCTCAGCAAAGATTTAGCTCTTCCTGGCCATTGTATGTATTTCGTTTTTGCTGCTGATATCTTAGTATGGATGTGTTCAAGTTTGAATATACATGCATACAGAAAAATAAAATATAGGTATGGTTGTTGTTGTTCAGTTGCTCAGTTGTGTCTGACTCTTTGTGACCCCATGGACTGCAGCACACCAGGCTTCCCTGTCCTTCACTGTCTCCTGGAGCTTGCTCAAACTCATGTCCATTGAGTCGATGATGCCATCCAACCATCTTATCATCTGTCGTCCCCTTCTCCTCCTGCCTTCAATCTTTCCCAGCATCAGGATCTTTTCCAATGTGTCAGCTCTGAGCATCAGGTGGCCAAAGTATTGGAGCTTCAGCTTCAGCATCAGTCTTTCCGATGAATATTCAGGATTGATTTCCTTTAGGAAATAGATATAGTTATGTATACACTTATGTGTGTATATGGATGGATATGTATAAACATGGGGTGTAGAGTATTATGGTTTAAAACATGGGCCAGAGTTTGAATCCTGCCTCCATCATTTGTGGCTCTTTTCTTGAAAAATTACTTAACCTCTTTCATGTGGCCTTACAACCTTCCAACCTGTACACTGAGAATAATAGTGTCTTTATTTGAGTTTGAGAAGGGAATGGCGACCCACTTCGGTATTCCTGCCTGGAGAATTCCATGGACAGAGGAGCCTGGGGGGCTGCAGTCCATGGCTTTGCAAAGAGTTGGACATGACTGAGCGACTAACACACACACATGAGATAACCTATTTACTTTTAAATTATTATTGGGATATAGTTGATTTATTATTGTTTTTTTTAATTTATTTTCATTTGGAGTATAATTGCTTTACAATGTCATGTTGGTTTCTGCTCTATAACAGCATGAATCGCTATATGTGTACTTATGCCCTGTCCCTCTTGAGCCTCACTTCACCTTCCCCATCCCATCCCTCTAGGTAATCACAGAGCACTGAGCTGAGCTCCCTGTGCTATATAGCAGGCTCTGGAATAGCACTGAGCCATAAAAAGGAATAAATTGAGTCATTTGTAATGATGTAGATGAACCTAGAGTCTGTCATACAGAGTGAAGTGAAGTTAGAAAGAGAAAACCAACTACAGTTGATTTATAATGTGTTAGCTTCAGGTGGACAGCAAAATGAATCTGCTACACATGTACACATATCCACTCTTTTTTAGATTTTTTCCCCATATAGGCCATTACAGAGTGTTGACTAGAGTTCCCTGTGATATAGAGAAGGTCCTTTTTAGTTATCCATTTTATATATAGTAGTGTCTATGTGTCAATCCCAATCTTTGATTTATCCCTCCCTTCCAATTTACCCTCCCTCCTCCTTACCCTTTAGTGACCATAAGTTTATTTTCTACATCTGTAATTCTATTTTGTAGATCAATTCATTTGTCACCTTGTTCTTAGTTTCTACATATAAGTGATATCATATGGTATTTGTCTTTCTCTATCTGGCTTACTTCATTCAGTGTGACAATATCTCGGTGGTCCAGTGGTTAAGACTGAGCTTTCACTGCAGGGGGTGAGGGTTCGATCCCTGGTTGAGGAACTAAGATCCTGCATGCCACATGGCATGGCCAAAAAAAAAAAAAAAGAGAGAGAGAGAGAGCCTATTCAGTATAATGCTTTGCAAAAAGGAGTACTCAGGAAATTAAAGTCATCTTCTGCTCTTCTCTTTTCTAGTATTTTTCCCACTAGCACAGAAGGAATTAAGAAAGAGAAGTATTGGGTATTCTGTCTTTAGTAGGCTGGAATTTACATGGTCCTTTTCAGGCTCACTTCATCTTGGTGCACAGTCCTATCCTAGTCATCTGTCACCTGTGACTCTGTGTCAGAAAAAAAAATCTCCTAAAGATTCACCGTATGTTTATTTCTCTGAGACTTGCTTTCTCCCCTTGCTTTTATCATGCATCTGCCTTCCAACCTTAGGGTGAAATGCCTTCCACATGCCTAAGTTTGTCCATGTGCTGGATTCTTGCAGGGATTTGAGGGGCTGGAGTCTTGCAGAGTGGGGGATTCTGGGTCAGTGATGTTGTCTCCCAAACATGAGATGGTGCCCATGGCCACCTGTTGTGATTCAAGGGTAGAGCCAGCCAGGAATCCTCAGGCCAAAAGAAGTTCCCCTTCATCTTGTTCAAGCTTGTAGAGCTGGGGGAGGCAGCTATAATGAGGACTAGCCTGCATGAAGCTGCTGCCAGCTTAGGGCTTAGTGAACCATAGGACATACCATTATAAACGCATCACCCTCGTTCAACCTGACATCGGCTCTTGGCCATCTGCTTCTGCTTGGCATCAGTGAACCTGAACGTGAACACAGTAACACTGACTCTGGAGGCTCCTGGCAAAGGGATAGATGTGGTTGACCAAGGCCCCCATAGAGCCCTGGCAGACTCTGGCTCAGAAAGAAGGTTTTAAACATGTGGAGGATTGGGGAACAGGTGGGATTGTTTGTAGAATTCTTATGTCTGAGGAAATCCAGATTAGATTTTTAGGGTAAGCATAAGTGTTATTGTTTTCTTAAGGAAATATCTTTTCTTGTATTACTTTTAAAAATATTTATATATTTTTGTCTGTGTCGTGCAGCTTGTGGGATCTTAGTTACCTGACCAGGGATTGAACCTGCACCTTCTGCAGTGAATGCTCAGAGTCCTAACCACTGGACTGTCAGGGAATTCCCAAGTTTTATTGTTTCTTAATTTATATATTCTAATGCTTTGCTTGAATAATATTTGCTGGGTTCTATGGCCAGGAACTTTTAGGTGCATTATTAAAAAATTTTTAGTAGCCAATGCTAATTAAAAAAATAAGATCTATTCAGCTCATATTGCAGTGTTGGAAATAACCCAGAAGCAGCTGTCTTTCTGTGCGAGGGATTTCTAGCACAGTTGTTGAGGATAATGGCAACTTGGGGCCCTTCCAAGATGCTCAAGTTTGGGCTTCATTCCCTTTGGCTATAGATGCAGAATTTCTATTCCTAGAAGAGAAGCAGCAGGAGGTGAGGTATGTCCTATTTAAATAGGTGTCTGAAGAGGAGGTTTTAGAGAGAAGAGATTAGGAAATCTAAAAGCAAGGGGGAGGAACTCAGAATGCCATGATAGAAACAAGAACAGACTGCTTGAAATGCCATGTATGTGTGGGCCTCTGAGGGAGACAGTTACTCACCCCTCTTGTTCCCCTAGCCATCTGTATCTTAGCCACACATGTGATGGCTTAAAAAATTTTTTTTTGGAATATAGTTGTTGATTTACAACCTGAAACTAACACAATATTGTAAATCAACTATACTTCATTAGAGTATATTAGAATGTACAGCAAAGTGAGTCAGATACATATATATATATACACACACATTCTTTTTCAGATTCTTTTCCCATATAGGTTATTACAGAATTCTGAGTAGAGTTCTTTGTGCTGTACAGTAAGTCCTTGTTAACTATCTGTTTTATATATAGTAGTGTGTATACATTAATCCCAGTCTCCTAATTTATCACTTCCCCCCATGTTTCCCCTTTGGTAACCATAGATTTGATTTCCAGGTCTGGGAGTCTGTTTCTGTTCTGTAAGAAAACTTCATTTGTATCATTTTTTATTAGATTCAACATATAAGTGATATATATTTTTTCTTTCTCTGTCTGACTTTCTTAGTGTAAAAATTTCTAAGTCCATCCATATTGCTGCAAATGGCATTATTTCATTCTTTTTTATGGCTGAGTAATATTGAAATTAAAAGACGCTTACTCCTTGGAAGGAAAGTTATGGCCAACCTAGATAGCATGTTCAAAAGCAGAGACATTACTTTGCCAACAAAGGTTCATCTAGTCAAGGCTATGGTTTTTCCTGTGGTCATGTATGGATGTGAGAGTTGGTCTATGAAGAAGGCTGAGTACCGAAGAATTGATGTCTTTGAACTGTGGTGTTGGAGAAGACTCTTGAGAGTCCCTTGGACTGCATGGAGATCCAACCAGTCCATTCTGAAGGAAATCAGCCCTGGTATTTCTTTGGAAGGAATGATGCTAAAACTGAAACTCCAGTACTTTGGCCACCTCATGCGAAGAGTTGACTCACTGGAAAAGACTCTGATACTAGGAGGGATTGGGGGCAGGAGGAGAAGGGGACGACAGAGGATGAGATGGCTGGATGGCATCACTGACTCGATGGACGTGAGTCTGAGTGAACTCTGGGAGTTGGTGATGGACAGGGAGGCCTGGTGTGCTGCGATTCATGGGGTTGCAAAGAGCCGGACACGACTGAGTGACTGAACTGAACTGAATATTCCAACATGTGTATGCACCGTATCTTCTTTATCTGTTGATTGTTTTAATTCTACAGTGAATAATGGTAATGTCTCAACAAACACGCAATTTTTCTTCCAAAGCACTTTATGCTTATTGCCTCTTTAACTGCAGTGACATTAACAACCCCATCAGTCTACATCCATTCTCTTGAGATTTGAGGAAAATGCCACAGCAAGATGTCTTGTTTGTGATTGTCCAGCAGCATAAATGAGAGGCAGATTCAGTATTAAAATTTGAGTAATCTGATTCCCAAGTGTGTTCACTTCACCAGTGATGCATTCTTGATCTGTAAAGTCAAAGTTGTGAACTGTCGAGAATCAAAGTATTGTGTTGAAAAGAATAAGACTTTGGCCCTAGAAAGAGCTGGCTTTTTCACCTGAAAGCTTGCCACCTAGGACAGTTTATTTACCATTCTGTTCCTGAGTGTCCTCATCTGTTAAATGAAGAAAATGATACTTACTTTGAAGGGTGGCTCTGAGGATTCAGTGAACTGGTTTCTTTCAAAGGCTTGGATACGTTCTTGTGGGGGCTGGGACCCAGGGAGAGGGGACAATGAATGAGACATGACAGAGTGGAGCAGTGTGCTTAATAAAGGATGAAGAGGGGAAGAAAGTGACAAATTGATTTTTGCTTCCCTTTCCTCCCCAATGTACTAAGGCCTGCAAACTAGATTTCTAGGGAGTCTGTTAAAAGACTTATCACTCCTGATACCCAAAGGGGATGATGAACGTGTTGACTTTCCAGCTATCATTATCTTATTACCAAGAGGAGCTATGAGAAGGGGAAGACCAAGGTCAACTGAGGGTAGGAATCCAGCCAGGCTGGGACTGAGAGTCACTGGTGGTGGGAGGGTTTTCAAAGTCACAGGAGATATTGAGTCATCAAGAGCCCTAGTAACCATTCCATCGCCCCTGACTCACAGCATTTCCATCTGGGATTTGCCTGGCATCTGTCATCAGCCCCATGGAGTGGGCGGTCAAACCTTCAGGTGGTTAGGAATGTACTGTGTTAGAAATCAATAGGGGGAGTTCAGAGAGCCTGAGAGGAGGTGGGGGAGTGAGTGGGGATGAGAGGGCAGCCCAAGCTGCCTAAGTGTAGGACTATGATTCCTACATCTTTTTTTTTTTTTTTTCCCCTTCTGGTCTTAGGTTTATAATGTAAAGGACAGCAAAACACTCAGTAGAGATTTTCATTAAATGTGGTTAGAGGGGAGGGCTGTGGGGTTTTTAAGTGGAGACAAAGGCATATTCTAACATCAAAGAGGAGTGAGCCCTTGATGAAAGCCCCTTTCTTTGCCACCTTCTGGGGTGGCCTCAGCCTGGGCCTTTGGTCTGACAACCGACATCATATATGGAACAGGCCAACTCACATTTTCATCAAGAAGTCTCTGACTTTTTTCAGATTCGCCTGAACAGTTACTGTGTCAGCTTACTTCCTTGAAACCTGGTGTTGAAAGTGTGCTACTCAGAGATGATGCTGTGGGGACTCCATTGCCCCTTCTGCCCTTCTGTGGAGTTAAGCCCTGGTTGTTTGAGGGATTAAGTGTTCTCCGTCTTGTCAGCAGGAGAAATATATCAGTGTTGGAGAGCCTTAACGCTAGCTGCCAGGCTGTGAAAATAATGCCGAAGGCCCTGAGGACAGCCAGCTTCTCTCACTCATTCATTCATCTTTTTCACCACATCTATAAAAACTGAACCTGGGCTTCCCTGGTGGCTCAGTGGTAAATAATCCGCCTGCCAATGCTGGAGACATGGGTTCAGTCCCTAATCTGGAAAGATCCCACACGCTGTGGAGCATCTAAGCCCGTGCTTTACGACTACTGAACCTATTCCCTAGAGCCCGGGGGCCGCAACTACTGAAGCCCTCGTGCCCCAGAGCCCATGCTGCAATGAGAGACTGCCGCAGTGAGAAGCCGTGCACGGCAACTGGGGAGTGGCCCCTGCTCACCGCAAGGAGAGAAGAGCCTGAGCAGCAACGAAGACCCAGCGCAACCAAAAATAAATAAATAAATAAAATTTAAAATAAGCAAAAGCAGAACCTGTGCCAGTCAGTCGGCACTGCCTTGGTGTTTGCATGAATAAAACAGAACTGAGAGGTTAAGTGTCTTGTGTTTTCCAGCGTGAATTCGGGAAAAAGCAGAGCTGGACCATTGTAAGTGAAATCTCCACTCATGGGGGCTGCCCCTGAGGAAGGGCTTGGGCAAAGCCTGTGATACCGAAGTATTGAGTCAGCCAAAAAATTTGTTTATGTTTTTCCGTAAAATTTTATGAACTTTTGGCCAACCCAATACTCTGCAACTCTCTGGATATTTGTTTACCCTGATTTACGAAAAAAAAAAAAAAAAGAGGAAAGAGAAGCACTTGTCCACACAAAATAATGATGCAGCAATTTAAAATCACTTCTCAGGACTACTCAAGGTCAAGAGAAGATGTTCATGACTGAAGTAAAGAAATAAAGCAGTTTCTAAAGAAAACCAAAAATATAATAGGTTACCAGTTTTGAGAGGTTAAGAAGACTGTACACATCTTTTAGCGTCTATGTGTGAATGTATATGTTAATTAAAAGATGACAATTGAATGGTAAGTTATTTCTGAATACTTTTTCTTTATGTATAATTTTATTTTTTGATGCTTTCACAAGAAATCTTTTCTATTACAGTATAAGGTCTTTTATGGGTTTCTCTGGTGGCTCAGATGGTAAAGAATCTGCCTGCAATGCATCCCTGGGTCAAGAAGACCCTCTTGGAGAAGGGAATGGCAAACCACTCCAGTATTCTTGCCTATAGAATTCCATGGAGAGACGAGCCTAGTGGGCTATAGTCTCTGAGGTCACAAAGAGTCTGACATGACTGAGCGACTAACACTTTCACTTTTCATAGAGTGTTTTATAAAAAAAAAAAAAAAACTTTATCCAATGGAAGAGTTCAGATAAATGAATGAATGTATAATATGCCTGGAACTTTGTGAGTTCAATTTTGCTATGTGATTATGGGCACGTGCTTGACTCTTTGGTGCCTTGGATGATTCCAGGTGGTGCTCTGTGAGTTCTTGATGCTTAGTTTGTACTTATTTCCTAGGAAGCACTGGCAGAATAAAACTCATTTGTGGTTTAATAAGACTGTTCTTTTTTTCTTGTTGTTTTGTAAATAAAGTTTTATTGAAACACTGTCATGCACATCTGTTTATATATTATCTGTGGCTATTTTCTATTGAGTAGTTGCCACAGAGACCACGTGACCCACAAACTAAGACAACATTGGAAAGCAACTATACTCCAACAAAAATTAATAAAAAATTAAAAAGATAAAGTTAAAATGCCAAGAAAAATGTACCTGCCTCTTTACAAAAACCATTTACCAATCCCTAGGTTAGACAACCAGTAAGGCTTTGTTCTTAAATGTGGACAGCAAAGTAACCTTTGTTACCCAAAAAACTGGAGGTTGTCCTGGCCTATTTTGCCCTCAGCAGCAGGCTTGCTCATGTCTTCCCTAAGCCTGAAATTCTGCAGGCCTCCCTTTCTTCTCAGAATTCCCTAAAAAAATGTCTTTGGAGTTTCTCTTTGCTTATTTCCTACTTAGCTCTTTTCCTCACTGATAAAGTGAAGAGGTCAGAGTAACTCATTTTAACTTACAAGAAAATATTACCCATTTTTCTGGATCGTTTTTAAAATTAAATTGCATGAACAATATAAAAACACTTTAGCTAAACAAATATTAAAATGCTTTAGCATACATGCAGGAAAACCTTCAGTTGCTTTTCCGCTGTTCATGTTTCTTTAAATCCTAGTTTTTGTAACTGGCTTTTAGCATCATATTGAAATTCCCTGAAGTTTGTACGTTTATGCATGCATGTCTTCGTGACCCCATGGACTGTAGCCCACCAGAATCCTCTGTCCATGACATTTTCAAGGCAGGAATACTGCAGTAGGTTGCCATTTCCTCCTCCAGGAGATCAGAAGCCAAATGACCAGTGTGCCCTTTGCCCGTTGTCACAAATGGAGGAGGAAAAGTCCAGGAGATTGTTTTTGTCTGCTTATTGTATTTTCAGATCTCTTCAGCTGATCAACTTTAAATATTTCTCATAGAATATTTCTTAATCAACTTACCTGTTTATTTCTTACATATACGTTTGGGGCACGTTCCTGTCTCTTTTCCAGCCAGGTGAGAAGTAGGGTGATGGACTTAGGGGGGCCGAGTCAGTAACACCATTAGCCCTGTCTCCTCCCTCACTTCCATGTTCCTGGGCAGTGACCTTTTCTTGGGAAATGATAGATTTTTATTTGTTATCTTATTTAACCCCCCTTATGGTGTGATCACTGACCTAGAGCCAGCCATCCTGGAATGTGAAGTCAAGTGGGCCTTAGAAAGCATCACTACGAACAAAGCTAGTGGAGGTGATGGAATTCCAGTTGAGCTATTTCAAATCCTGAAAGATGATGCTCTGAAAGTGCTGCACTCAATATGCCAGCAAATTTGGAAAACTCAGCAGTGGCCGCAGGACTGGAAAAGGTCAGTTTTCATTCCAATCCCAAAGAAAGGCAATGCCAAAGAATGGTCAAACTACCGCACAATTGCACTCATCTCACATGCTAGTAAAGTAATGCTCAAAATTCTCCAAGCCAGGCTTCAGCAATACGTGAACGATGAACTTCCTGATGTTCAAGCTGGTTTTAGAAAAGGCAGAGGAACCAGAGAGAAAATTGCCAACATCCACTGGATCATGGAAAAAGCAAGAGAGTTCCAGAAAAACATCTATTTCTGCTTTATTGACTATGCCAAAGCCTTTGACTGTGTGGATCACAATAAACTGTGGAAAACTCTGAAAGAGATGGGAATACCAGACCACCTGACCTGCCTCTTGAGAAATCTGTATCAGGTCAGGAAGCAATAGTTAGAACTGGACATGGAACAACAGACTGGTTCCAAATAGGAAAAGGAGTACATCAAGGCTGTATATTATCACCCTGCTTATTTAACTTATATGCAGAGTACATCATGAGAAATGCTGGGCTGGAAGAAACACAAGCTGGAATCAAGATTGCCGGGAGAAATATCAATAACCTCAGATATGCAGATGACACCACCCTTATGGCAGAAAGTGAAGAACTAAAGAGCCTCTTGATGAAGGTGAAAGAGAGTGAAAAAGTTGGCTTAAAGCTCAACATTCAGAAAACGAAGATCATGGCATCTGGTCCCATCACTTCATGGGAAATGGATGGGGAAACAGTGGAAACAGTGTCAGACTTTAATTTTTGGGGCTCCCAAATCACTGCAGATGGTGATTGCAGCCATGAAATTAAAAGACGCTTACTCTTTGGAGGGAAAGTTATGGCCAACCTAGACAGCATATTGAAAAGCAGAGACATTACTTTGCCAACAAAGGTCTGTCTAGTCAAGGCTATGGTTTTTCCAATGGTTATGTATGGATGTGAGAGTTGGTCTGTAAAGAAAGCTGAGCACCGAAGAATTGATGCTTTTGAACTGTGGTATTGGAGAAGACTCTTGAGAGTCCCTTGGACTACAAGGAAATCCAACCAGTCCATCCTAAAGGAAATCATTCCTGAATATTCATTGGAAGGATTGATGCTGAAGCTGAAACTCCAATACTTTGGCCGCCTGATGTGAAGAGCTGACTCATTGGAAAAGACCCTAATGCTGGGAAAGATTGAGGGCAGGAGGAGAAGGGGACAACAGAGGATGAGATGGTTGGATGGCATCACTGACTCAAAGGACATGGGTTTGAGTGAACTCCAGGAGTTGGTGATGGACAGGGAGGCCTGGCGTTCTGTGGTTCATGAGGTCGCAAAGAGTTGGACACGACTGAGTGACTGAGCTGAACTGAACTGAACTGAACCCTGTAGTCCTGTAGATGTGGTGCTAATATCCCTCCATGACCATCCATTTGTTCTCTTTGCGTTGCATATTTCCTCGTCACGGTGAGTGATCCTCTGTTTGTGAGGTCCTTTATCCAATGTCTACTCCTCTATGAGGCTGTGAGTTCATTCAACATCTGCTCCCCTATGAAACTCCATGGGAATGGTGTCTGTTCTTCTCTCCCTTGTATCCCAGCACTCAGCCTCCTACCTGGGACGTGGTGGATGCTCAGTAAACACTTGTGGGATGAAAGAATGAACTCATCAGTTCACCCACAGTCTTGGCACTGTGCTCAGTGGGAAAACTGAGGACCGGAATGGTTAAAAGACTGGCCTTGGGTTAACCTGTCTTTTGAGAAGACACAGTGTGTTAAGTTCCCTGTGGATGATGTAACATTACCACAAACTTAGTGACTTAAAACAGTGCAGTTGTATTTTTGTACAGTTCTGGAGCTCAGTGGTCTACAGTGAGCCTTAGGAGGCCAAAATCAGGGTGATGGCAGGCCTGCATTCTTTGGATGCTCGGGGAGAAGCCGTTTCCTTTCCTTGTCCAGCTTCTGCAGGCTGCCTGTGTTCTTTCAGCTGTGGTCCCTTCTTCTATGTCGAAAGCACAGCACTCTGATCTGTCTAATGCTGCTGTTGTCACACTCTATTCTGACTGACCCTCCTGCCTCCCGTTTATAAAGATCCTTGAGATTACATTTGCCCTACCTGGACAAGCCCCCATTCTCTCCCCATTTCAGGATCCTTAAATTAGTCACATTGGCAAAATTCCTGTTGTCATGTGAGGTCACATTTTCATTGGTCTTGAAGGTTAAGATATGTACATCTTTGGGGCTGTTTTTCTGTCTTCCAGACAGACTGCTTGGGAAGGAGCCAGCTGGCTGACTTGGCAGACAGTATAGAAATGGACTTCCCTGGGGTCATTCCCTTTGGCTAAGACGATACAATATTCTGGACCGTACCTATGAAATTAATGTATGTGCCGGGGGCGGGGGGGGGGGTGGGGGCAGAGTGGACTTGTTCATTGAAATAAAGAGAAATGCCAGTGAAGGCATTTTAGGAAATTAATTTCTTGGGTAAAGAGAGGCCCACAGTATTCCATGGCTGGACTAGCCTGCTGCTTTAGGAAAAACAGGCTCCACCCTCTACTGCAGTGGAGCAAACCTTGCTTGGCTTTCCACATTTATAAAAGTACAAGACTTACAAAAGTTGCAAGTAATTTTTATTCTGTCAGTGTCCCCCAGGAGTCATCAATATTTGTAAATTCTTAGAAAACCTGGAAGGATGGAGTACTTGCCCTCAGATGAGCAAAGGGAGGGGTAAGACATGAGCCACACCCCACAGGCATGTCAGATGTTCAGAGAGTTGAGAAATCATATGGCTGGACAAGGCAGAGGCTGGCGCCAAGGGATTGGGACCCAAGTTAGATAACCTAGGCCAGTTGTTCTACACCCTTCATCATGGGAGGGAAACTGCCCCTGTTTGATATCAGCAAATTATTGAGCAGAACAAGCTCTCCTGGCTCATCGCTCTGACCCACTGGATGAAAATTCTTGACTGTTGAAGCTCTAGAGTGGAGGCTGATTCATTCAGCAAGGATTTGTCCAGTGTCTCTTGCATGCCAGGCCCATCCCTATCTATGGTGGACAAATCAGATGAGGTTTCTGCCAGCTTCTGGTCATGTGAGAGAGCTTTGCCAACAAAGGTCCGTCTAGTCAAGGCTATGGTTTTTCCTGTAGTCATGTATGGATGTGAGAGTTGGACTGTGAAGAAGGCTGAGCGCCGAAGAACTGATGCTTTTGAACTGTGGTGTTGGAGAGACTCTTGAGAGTCCCTTGGACTGCAAGAAGATCCAACCAGTCCATTCTGAAGGAGATCAGCCCTGGGATTTCTTTGGAAGGAATGATGCTAAAGCTGAAACTCCAGGACTTTGGCCACCTCATGCGAAGAGTTGACTCATTGGAAAAGACTCTGATGCTGGGAGGGATTGGGGGCAGGAGGAGAAGGGGATGACAGAGGATGAGATGGCTGGATGGCATCACCGACTCAATGGACGTGAGTCTGAGTGAACTCCGGGAGTTGGTGATGGACAGGGAGGCCTGGCGTGCTGTGATTCATGGGTTGCAAAGAGTCAAACACGACTGAGCGACTGAACTGAACTGAAGTATGTGTAAGGTGTTATCTTGTTGTGCCTTTGATTTTCAGTTCCCTAATGATTTGTGGTGTTGAGCATCTTTTCACGCGTTTATTGGCCATTTGTATATTTTCTTTGGAGAAATGTCTATTCATGTCATTTGCCCATTTTAAAATTGGGTTGTTTCATTTTTTGTGGTTGAGTTGAAGGGGTCTTTTATATATTCTGGATATTAAATCCTTATCAGATATATGATTTGCAAAATCTCCCCCCATTTTTAAGTTGTCCTTTCACTTTCGTAAGAACGCACTGTGTTGCACAAAAGTTTCTAGTTTCGACGAGTCCGGTTTGTCTGTTTATCTTTTGTTGTTTTTCGTGTCATGCCTAAGAATCCAAGATCATACCAAGTCAAGCATCATGGAGACTTACTCCTATGTTTTCCTTTACTTCCCTTCACTTTTAACCATTAAATTCTCTTCTAGATTTTAAAAAGTATTCATTTCATCCCACCAAAATCAGAAACATGAGAAGCTCAGCTGAGTAAGTTCTAGTGTGTCCTAGAGGAGCTCCCAGAATAGTTCAGGAAACAAAATTGCAGCGATGACAATATCATAGTGATCGATGCCACTTGTTCCCAAATGCCAGGGTGAAGGTCTTTGCTGCCCTACCAGTGTTTGTGGAAAAGCAATGAGGGATTTTTTTCATAAAACTGCATGTATTCGTTCTAAGAAACTGTCCCTTATCATGCAAGTGGTTCCTTTCTATGATGCTAGAATGTTCTTATGACCAGAGGCCGAGCGAAGATGGTAAGAGTTTTTCTATATGACTCTACTTGGCAAATTAAGAATGATCTACTCTTTGTCAGACTTCCAAATTTAGGGAAGGAAAACAGAAAACTAAGTTATGAAATTTAAGAGGTTAGAAGCCACCATAGATTTTAGAGTTGGTTTACATGGGTCTGCAAAGTTTGATGAGGATCCTGGCCTGGGGTCTTTAGGGAAGCCTTCACAGGGAAGCCCGATTTGTTTTCTTCCTCAAATATCTGCTATTTGAGGAAGCATACAAAAAGCATACATATAACAAAAAGCATACATTTCCTGAGTGTCTATGTTTATTTCTATTTTTGCTAGAGTATATCAGACCACTGCTTACAGCGACACAGGTTGTGCACTGCACAATCCCAAAAGGAACCACCCACCTGCATAGCTGCACAGCACAGCCAGGCATTTGGGCCGTCGGAAAAGTCTGGTGACCACTCTCTAGGCCAGTTCTATCAAGTACAAGGCTGAATGCCAAGTAGAGACAATGCCATTTCCTATCTGACCTATTTCTGATTCAGTCATCTTAGTGCAAAATTTTTTAGGACTAGAGAGTTGGGACAGGAGGAAAAGGAAATCAAAGTGAGGTCTTGTTTCTTACCCTGGATTCCTCTGGGCAACCACCAACTGATTACTCTTATAGTTTTTGCTAGATGGTTTTTCCTTTTCATTTACCTAAGATATATTTTAGGAAAAAAGAAAGAAATTCTATCCAGAAAGGAGTACTGCTTTCTCATGGGAAAGAACACTCAGTTGTATTGAGGGATTGAATGAAGTTCTGCCAATGAGTTCACTCTTATAAAACATTGAAATTCTCCCAAACATACTAATTAAGATACTTTTTGTCTTTTCTGCTGGTTTTAGCTTTGAAGATACCATAAAAATGGTTTGCTGCAAAATCCAGGAGCCAAGTTTGGAGGAAATGCCATGGTCTCTACTGGGCATTCAGCCTTGTACTTGATAGAACTAGCCTAGAGAGTGGTCACCAGACTTTCCTGACGGCCCCAATGCCTGGACTGTGCTGTGCAGTTGTCCAGTTGGATGGTTCCTTTTGGAATTGTGCAGTGCACAACCTGTGTAGCTGTAAACAGTGGTCTGATATACTCTAGCAAAAATAGAAATAAACATAGACACTCAGGAAATGTATGCTTTTTGTTATTTATGTGCATGTGTGTTAATCCACTTAGATTCTATATTGATAAAACATGATTTCTTTTTTATTAAAAATAGAAATGAATAGCACCTTTGAAATTTGAAATAACAAATTTCTCCTGTGCCCCACTGGATGGTTTTGAACATCCTTCGGGCAGGTTCCAGGGCAAGGTGCTTCTTGGCAGTAGAGTACTTCTGGGGCTTTCCCATTCCGGCCAGGCCCCCCATCCTCACTTGCTGCTTTCTGTTTCAGAGTACACAGTCATCAATGAAGCCTGCCCTGGAGCCGAGTGGAATATCATGTGTCGGGAGTGCTGTGAATATGATCAGATTAAATGTGAGTGCCCTGGAAAGAAGGAAGTGGTGGGTTATACCATCCCGTGCTGCAGGAACGAGGAGAATGAATGTGACTCCTGCCTGATTCACCCAGGTGAGTGTGCACTGGGAGACCTTGGATCACCTCCATGTTTTCTGAGGTCACTGATGGAAGCAGGCAGAACACTTGAATTCTGACAGGTAGACATCAGGGGTTGTGATGCCATAATGATTAAAAGTGGCATAACTCTACCCACTCTAAATACAGGCAGAGGAATTGGAGGGTTAGTGCCCTTTTCAGTGCCAAACTTACAAAGCTGTGGATTCATCTACTTATTCATTCATTGAACAAACAGACTGTGCGCCCCTGTATACTATGGCAAGTACTGGGAACACAGTGCTTTAGAAAAAGAGACATTCCTGGCATTTCTAGAACTTGCAGCCTGGTGGGGGAGATGGAAGAGTAAATAGGTAGAGCTGTAATGTATGATGGGAGGTGCTGTGATAGAGATCACGGGTGCCGTGGGAGCCTGGGTGGGGACGGGGGCGGGTGACTTATTAGAGGAGGTGATATGCATGCTGAAGATAGAGGCAGCAAACTGAGGAGTGTGAAGGGAATCTAGTAGAGAGGTCAGGCCATAGAGAATAGCACGTGCTAAGGCTCCGTGGCAAGAGAAAGCATGGAGTTTAGGGAACTGCAGATCACACTAGAAACACTAGAAACACATTAAGAGTGAAACTCAGTGACAACACAGCTCTCAGCAGACAGACACTTCAGCGAAGGAAAATCAGTGAGATGCTGAAGGGCTCTGCAGGCAGTATTATGATGTTTAAGCTATATCCTGAAGATATTTTATGTAACACTTGGAGATCTTTTAGTAAAGAGGTGAAAGCCGATTTTCTTTTCAGCCACAATATGGAGAAAGGATTGGAGGAAGGGCACAATTAGAGGTAGGGAAAGAATAACGGAGACCTTGATGAAGAGAAGCCCTGTGGATGGGGAGAGGTGGAGGGATCTGAGAGAGATCAGAGAGTGCAGTTGATGGCAGTTTGGAGTTGGCTGGAAGGGAAGGGAAGCGCAGAAGTCAAGGGTGATGCTTGGGCATTTGGGAACTGGTCCCAGTAATAAGTATTCTTGCCAGGAAAATCCCATGGACAGAGGAGCTTGGTGAGCTACAGTTCATGGGGTCACAAAGAATCGGACACGACTGAACACGCGTGCACCACCACACCACCCAGTGATATGAGAGCATCCTAGGACGAGATGGGGCCTTCCCAGGTCACGGTGCCCATTCCTTTGGCTTTACATCAAGCTAGACTTGCCTTCCCCCAAACCCCAACTTCCCTGGCCCCCACCACAGAGGAGATGGTGATTTTCCTTCACTGAAGTGTCTGTCTGCTGAGAGCCGTGTGGACACTGAGTTTCACTCTTAATGTGTTTCTAGTGTGATTAGCAACTCACTGAATGGTTTCTTGGTGCTTTCATATCTGCTGCCTTGTGAGTCCTTTTCCCTTCTGGGCCTGTTCAAACAGAGGATGTAGAGAACTTCCAATATACTTTCCTTATACTGAAGACTAAAAGGATGTCAAAAATAGGCTTTGGGAACTTCTCTCCTTTCTGCCTCTCCCCTTCTTTTACAAACACAGAGGATGATGCTTATTACTACCAGGAACTTCCTTTTGAGGAAAATCATAGAAGGGGAGAGAAAACAGGGCTCAAGTATACAGGTGTTACGTCTAAACCATTTTCCTTCTTGGAAGAGAGTAATGCTGAGCTTTAAAATAGAAGTGACCTCAGCATGACCCTTGCACATTTGATCCAGAAAAGAAACCCGCTGTTCCAGTTCCCTGATGGTGAGTAGGGTTTGCAGAGAAATCGTTGAGCAGTGCCTCTAGATTTTCTAAGGAAAATCTGAGAGCTAAGTCAGGGTCTCCAGACTAGGGATCCTTGGCAGGAGTACGGAAGTCTGAACAACTTTCAATATTTTCAAAAGGCTAACAATTACTGTTGTGGTGGCAGCAGGGGCTGGGGCTGGCTTTGGCTTTGTGAGACGGCATGAGGTCATGGGGTAAGTAAGGGAACTTCGTAGGCAGTGCTGTCGCTTCATATCACATCTTAGAGAAGGCCATCAACATCTGCCACACTGCACCCAACAACTTATTACATCAATACAGGAGGCACCCACCTGGACTGATGCTAGGAAGGGTCTTCCCAACTGAGTAGTGAAGAGCTGTTCCACATTAACCATATGGGTGCCCTGAAAGGAAGAGCCAGAGAAAGACTTTTAAAAATTTTTTATTTTCGAAAATAGCGAATTCATGTTTGAGCAGTCCCTATCAGTGATCAAAGAGGTTTCTCTCTGTGTGTGAGTGTCATTATGAACTCAGGCATTTTCACTTATTATGTGGTTTAATCCATGTCAAACATTATTCATTTTAATGCATACATCCCATCTTTTAATACTGGGCTCCCCTTTGTGTCCGTCTGTGTTCTTCTGGCATGACCACACTGATTTTGAAGACTTTTTGAATTCTTCCTGTCTGTTTTTTGCCCCAGATCTGGAATCAGCCATTTCTCCAAGGAACTCTGGTCTGAGACCATGATCAGGTCACCTGAGCTGTTCCTTGCTGTTGAACCATCATTGCTACAGGGTTTTGTTTGTTTGTTTTCTTAAGTGTCTAGAACTGGGAAACGTGCATTTTTAAAATGTTTTTACTGCTACTCAAGTTCAAATGTAACATTCCAAGGTTGTTAATTAACTTCTTGGATTTTGTATTTGTATGCCTTTTCTTTCATGGTGAAAATCCTGTGTCCCAATAATACTAAACCAATCACTTACTCGCTGTATCTTAAACTTGTACGAAGCCACACTAGAGCATTATGGGTGTTAGTAATAAGAGCACTGATGCTTATGGTTTTTATTCACCTTAGAATATATCTCATTAGGTTGTAGAGTCAGAATACTATGTTTTAAAGTCAATTGTAGTTCTTTTATCTATGGTGTTATACCAGTTACTCAAAACCCACTTGCTTGATATGTAGGTAGGTTTATATTTGACAATAGGAGCAAATCTGTGTGTGCATTTATGTGTCTTTCCCCTTCGTGCACCAAAGACAGCGTGCCATAAACACTGCTGACTACCTTGCTTTTTTCTCTCTTAACAATATATGCTGGAGGTGGCTCACTGACAGTATAAAGCCATTTTTTCCCACTCCTTTTTACAGTTGCACGAAACTGCATTGTGCATCATAAACTGTGGATTACCATAGTTTATGAGTATTTGGATTGTTTCTAGCTTTTTGCTGTTATAAATACTACTGTAGTGAATAGCCTCAGGCGTACATCA
This sequence comes from Bos taurus, assembly GCF_002263795.3. Taxonomy (NCBI): domain Eukaryota; kingdom Metazoa; phylum Chordata; class Mammalia; order Artiodactyla; family Bovidae; genus Bos; species Bos taurus. Next base: position 66,001,240 of record NC_037342.1, on the reverse strand, counting down.
GCTAGTATTTTTGCAGCATATCTCTGGGACAGGTTCCTGGAAGAAGGATTGCTGAGTCAAAGCGGGGCGCATGTGTCATTTTGCCAGCCTTTGCCAAATTCTTCTCCATGCGTTTGGCGTTCACAGCAGCCATCCATGAGAGTATTCTTTGCCTGAAGTCTTACAACAGAATGTGCCATTTTGGAATTTTTTCAGTGTCAAAGGTGAGAAACGGGATCTCTGCCTGGTTTTAGAATTTCTATCACTTCTGTCATCATGATGGACAACCATTCTTTCTCCTATGATGGCAGTAATTGCAGGAGGACCAATGTCCAGGGGCCTGGTGGTGGCGTGTGGGTGTGTGTGCTCAGTCATGTCCAACTTTTTGCAACCCCGTGGACTGTAGCCTGCCAGGTTCCTGTGTCCATGGGGATTTTCCAGGCAAGGATACTGGAGTGGGTTGCCATTCCTCTTCCAAGGGATCTTCCTGACCCAGGGATCGAACCCGCGTCTCTGGCATCTCCTGCATTGGCAGGCGGATTCTTTGCCGCTGTACCACCGGGAGGCCCAGCGGTGGGGATGGTGGTGCTGACATCCAGCAGCTCCGGGGCCCTCACTGGAGCAGGTTGGCTGCATCTTTTAGTGCATTTCTAGGCTGTTAGCTCTGACCTTGGTTCTCTTACCATTTGGGCAATTCTGTGAGCTGCTTAGTGTCTTTTTAACATAGCCTTGTTCATCTTAATCACCAAACTGGTTTTTAATGGCTTGCCCCTAATGGCCTGGAGAGAGAGCGAGAGAGTTGGCAGGGTCATCGAAGGCATATGGAGTCCATTGACCTCCTCGGCGGCACAGCGGGGAGGGAATCAGATGGGAATGTGACACATGGGTGAAGATGGCCTTTAAAGACACAGAGGTCCCCCCTGGGACCCAGTTGTGGGTCATATGAACTCTGATGAGTCATATTAGCAATTTTTTTCTGGTTGAAAGAAGCAAGCACTGGAAGAAGGGAGCAAACTCAGAATGGTATGCAGAGAGAGCTGCAAGTCTGTCTCTTACAGACATCACACACGTATGCACTGCACATGTGCATTATGGGCCAATGAAAACCTAATAATTTTAGCCAAAGAGAAAAGTGTGCTATCAGCTCAAGGAAATGATGGTTATCTCAGACACTTCAGAAGCCTGGATTAGCAGTTCATTCATCTCTCCAACTGTCCATCTATCCATTTATTCATTCACTCGAATCTCATATAATATTTCTGGAACACTTACTATGTGCCAGATACTATATTAAGTGTGGGGAGGATATAGTGTGGAATAAGATGCAGTCCTTGACTTCAGTTTATATAGGAAAACAGATAATAGGCAGTTAAAATTCAGCATGCCAAATGCTATGGTGGGGATAAGCCCAGTAAGTGGAAGTACAGGAATGCAGAATAATAATAGGAGTTCATATTTGGGGGGAATTGCTATGTGCCAGGCCCTTTATTGGTGTGAGATTAATTTTTAAATCAACTTTATGAGATAAGTACATTTTTTAACCCCAGGGTTACAGATGAGAACATTGAGGCACAGGGAACTTAAGCAGTTTGCTCAAGGACACACAGCTGGACAATGAATGGGGCAACCAGAACTTAGCGCTCTGTTTTAATAAGCGGGCTTGGATTATCTCCACCTTTCCTCAATATCCCCCACCTCTCAGGAGGCCATGTTTTAAAAACAACCCTTGATCGAGGTCTGCTGAGTCCTCTCTGGTGTGGTCTTCTGATCCGGGGGAGCCTGACACCTTCCAAGGTGAGCCCATTAATAGGCATTGAGGCTGTTTCCAACAGCACACTCTGGCTATAGGAGTATATGACATAGAAGGATATTTAGTGGAATGGGAAGATGTTTACTATTTTTATTAAATCAAAAAGTAAAACAGAATGTGCAGTGTATAATATAAGCCTAATTTTTAAAAAATGTTTGTGTGTATACAGAGGGAAAGTATTACAGATGGTTTTCTCTGGGTAATGGAATTTTAGGTGTTTTCAATTGAATTCTTTTTGCTTGTTTGAATCTTCTTAATATTCCACAATCAATATGTGATACTTTTATAAAGAGGAAAAAATACCTATATTGGTGTAGTCTGCCTTTTACTACAGGTTGTTTCATTTTGCATTAGAGCATCAGCCACTAATGAAAAAAGCCAGACAAGAAAGGCCATGTGTTGCCTGTTTCCATTTATGTGAAATGACTGGTAGATTACTGGTTGCCAGGGATCAGGGACAGGGTAAGGGGGTGACTGCTAATAAGTATGGGGTCCTTTATGGAGGGAGGTGATGAAATATCCTAAATTTAGATAGTGGTGATGGTTACCCAACTCTGTGAATGTACTAAAACCCACTGAATTGTAAACTTTATTTTTCTTTTTTTGAATTGCAAACTTTAAAACAGTAAATTTTATGGCATCTGAATTATGTCAATGTTGATTTTTTAAAAAATTATTAATTAGAACCAAAATGTGGAATCAATCTGGAAGGTTATTACTAAATATTTTCAATATCTCATAATACTTTTCAGGTTACTGATGATATATGAGATAGGCATCCTTGTAAAAAATGTGAAAAATTTACAATCAGCAAGAGGCTTCTCCTTTAGCACAGACAGCAATGTAATTTAGATTTGGTTTTAATGTAATAATAAGCATTTGCTACCAGTCTTAGATTTGGGGGTATTTTCATCAATATTATTTGCTTTGTAAAGCATAATGATTAAAAATAAGTTTAAATAGCATTGTATTTTATTGAAAATTGAAGTTCATAATTATGACCAGAAGCTAAGTTTTTTTAAAACAAGCCATCAGCTGCTAACCTGGAAGATGGTTCAGACCATCCCCTAAACTCCTCAGTCTGAATGCTGGTGACTCTAGCATCTTCCCAGGGATGAGCATTTTTTCCTAAGGGCACCTTTCTGAGTCCAGATGCTCTTAGGTGAGACAAGATCCTGGCAAAGTCCACAGTTTCTCGTGCAACCCATCAGAACCTGCATGTGCTTAATCGAACACCATTCTGCTTGGAAATGTTTCAGGTTGCACCATCTTTGAAAACTGCAAGACGTGCCGAAACGGCTCCTGGGGGGGTACCCTCGACGACTTCTACGTGAAGGGGATCTACTGTGCAGAGTGCCGTGCGGGCTGGTATGGAGGAGACTGCATGCGTGAGTAGTCCCTGACCTAGCTCCGTCTCTACTTCAGGCTCCTGTCAAGTCTCACCTTGCTGTGGACTAAGGTTTATCTTGTTGGACTCTGTGAGTTCTGGAAAGCTTGTGGCCAGAAGACTTCCTACGTAAGACTGTAAGAAACAAAAATATGTTTCCTTCTGCTGGGTGTGGATTGTGGACATCTGTTTGGAATTGGCCATGGGAGGTTTCTGTCTCCTCTTAAATCTTCCCCTCTCTCCTGAACGAATCCAAGGCATTCTGCACACAAGCATGCCTCATGTCCATTCCAGAAGCAACTGCGTGCTGTCATTGGTCAGCAGGCAGTGAATAAGGCTTCAAAAATGTTGTCTGTAGTGCATTTTAAATATGAATTCCTATTGGAAAACTTCTTAAATCCTGAGTTCCACTCTTGGAACCACATCAAACTGTCAGCATGCCACTTGTCCCAGGAAAGGGATCCTTGCTGGGTTCTGCTTGATCTCCAAGAATTGCTTAATCTTTATTAGTGCTCCCCTCTGTGTCAATAATCCTTTGAAAATGGAGTGGAAATCTAAACTGTCTCTCAGTTTAAGATTCCCCCATGCAGCAACCCAGTGGTGAATATCACTCTGAGCAGCAGGATCTGGAGCAACGTATAAACTGTTATTATTTTGTTAAGCCTATTTTACATGTTCCCCATTTAAATTAGAAGCAATCAGGATGGTTTTAGAGCCTCATTAATTTTACTCTTACGAACGATATTTCCAGTCCACAGAAATAGAGGATGGAGTGTTATTGGTATTTCTTGCCTGATCAAACATGTAGCAAAAATGCAAGAGTCTAGGTCAAAGGGTAAGGAAAATACCTAAGACACCTAAGTCTGTGTGATTTCAGACCCCTTGTCTCACCTACCTCCTACTGGTGAACTCTTCTGTAGCTCTGTCTTCTCTGCAAGCAGCATATGACGTCTCTAATGAGAGCAGAGTAGAAGGGAAGCTGAGGCTTGAGAGTACCAAAATTTGGGGAGAGCCACCTGATGAATGAGGAAATGTGTCAGCTACCAAAAAGTTAAAGCATGCCCAAGCATGGCCAAGGACCCAGTGGAAGCTGGAACTAATGTGTAGGTGATGCAGCCTGGACAGGTGGGTGATACTCAGCAGCAGCATGGTAGCAGAGGTGAATAAAAGCAGTCACATGGTTGACCTAAGAGTTGGCAGAGACGTGACTGTCCAGGGGTCCAGCATGGGCAGGACACAAAACCCAAATGAACCTGGTAAAGAAAATAGAGACTGGAGGTGTCGGTGAGATGGAAAAGCAGGCTCAGTGGTAATAAAGCCACCGAACATGTAGATGAAAGAGGTATTGTGGTCAGAGAGTAGAATTTCTAAGTCAAAGCTTTCACAGGTGGTGGTGATAGTGTGTTCATATGTATTAGTCAGTTTGGGGGGCATAAGAGTCACCCTCAAAAGGATAGATGTGTATTTTTCTCTATCATGCATCTGTGAGTTGGCTGGGGTTTAACTGGTGTCAGCTGGGTTGGCCTGGGTTGAACTCTAGAGTTCGGAGCTCAGACCACAGCGGGCAGTTTGGGGTATGATCTGCTTTGAGTGTGTCACAGAAGCACAAGCAGTCAAGCCAAACACACGGCCACATTCCTGGCCTCTGCTCTCACCACGTTCACTTATATTCTAAGCAAGTCACGTGGCTGAGCCACAAATCAGTCAAGTATGAGAGTATATTCTACCTCAAACAAAAGGATACAAGTATTTCCTAAACAATACTCTAAACACTGTGAGTGAGTTTGTTTAGAGGACAGGGCAGAGAAGGGGAAGAATATTTGCATGCAGGAAGTCAAAGACAGAGGACTGCATTTTCCCAAAGAAATCCTGTAGATGTATCTTTCCAAATAGTACCTGTTGGTTGAGTCTTGCGTTTAGCCTCAGTTTAACAGCCGACTGTGTAGGTCTGTTTGGTCTGGATTGGTGATGGTTTCCATGTATAGGATCGAACTTTCTCAAGGACAGCAGAATTGGCTCAGGGCAATGGGTCACCACCACTAGGCAGGCAAAGTGGAGTACGCATGCCCCCATTCATTAAAAAGAAGTAATGAATAGATCTACCCATCCATTCAAAAATATTGAAGGACAGAGAAACCTGGCGAGCTGCAGCTCACAGGGCTGCTAAGAGTTGGACACAACTTAGCAACTGAACAAACAACAATCCATTCAAACAATGCTTCTTGAAAGAATGTTCTTCTATGTGCAATGATGAGCAAGACAGATGTAGTCACTGCCATTTTAGAACCTGAAATTTAGAGAAGAGAGACAAAAAGAATGTGGTCAATGCTGTGAAACAAACAAAGCAATGATCATACTCCTATTCCATTCTGTGTTGGCTCAGTTATGCTTGTTCAATTCCATGGTGAAAGCCTCATTACATGCAGTGTATGTTTACCTGATCACAGCCACATACACAAAGAGAGCATTTCTTATGGATCACTAGGCACGTCACCAGGGGAAACAGGGAACCCTCCATGAGTTTACAATACATTCGTGGAAACAGGACTTGACCATAAGACATCAACATGATGTTATTAGGTTCTCATCACCTACAGCTCATACTAAATAAATGCAAGGGGAATTCCCAGGCAGAAGTAATTCATTTCAGTATTTGTTGACTGTCTGCCCTGCTGACTAGGCAGGCAGGATGCTGCCTGCCTCTATTAAGGGGCAGCTGAACACCTGGGTGGTCTGTGCATGGTTGGGGCACAGTGCTGGAGCCATGTGGCAGTGCAAGCATTTGCCCAGTAGATGGCGCCCAAGTGATCCTTTCAGATCATTTAATTCTGGAGGAGGAGGGCTTCTTGCTGAAGACCGTTGTAGAACCCTGGCACCTTTTCCTGAGTGCCATATAGAACCTTAGAAGAAAGGAGGAGTGCCAGGCAAATGCCAGAAAGGATCACAGTGTTTATATTTTAATTATAGACCTTTCAGCACTGAGCCGACGTGGTAGCACCTTTATTTACTCACTGTCTTTGACAATGCTCGTCACAGATGGTTTTGACCCAACTCTTTACAGTCTTAACATCCATTATGTGATCGATTCACTCATAACCATCGACAAGTTACATTAAGCAAGAGAACTGGAGAAGGGCTGGAGGTCACTGAGCCCAGGGGAAAACTTTCTTCACATTTTCCTGGCCAGGAGAGATTGGTTTAGTAATCGCAGAATATTCAGAGGAGTGATTCCTTTTTTCTCCAGTTTTTTACTTTGAAAAGTTTTAAATACACAGAGTTGAAAGAATACTACATTCATTCTTTACCTGGATTCACCCGTTATTATAATTTTCCCACATTTGTCTTCTCTCTCTTCCTCTGTACTGTGAGCTCATGAATTTTCATTTTTTTCCCCTTAATCCTATCGTCCTCTTTTTGATGCTTAAATTGTCCCAGAACTGGCCACCAAAGTCCCTTTAAGGTGACTTCGCTGCCTCATTCTGTGAGCACTTCCTTGCTTCTTGGCACTGCCCCCACCCGCTCAGGGTTTCAAGTTCACCTTGATTTTTATGTGCAAGTCCTGAAATGAGCCATTTCTCCAATCCTGGTTCCTGTTGTGGGGAATGATATTTAGGAACTGTGACCTGGCGCTGGCAATGAGAGGCACTGATCTCCAAAGTTAAAATCAAGGCGTCCTTTCAAAGCTTCTTAAACTGGAAAGTTGAGTTCTTAAGTGGAACCACTCTGCCGACTTCCAGAGTGAAGTTTATTTAACTTGGCCTTCAGACCAAGTTTCTAAGCCACTAAATGAGATGAGCAGGAGAGGGCCTGAGAGCCTCCTGGATGTCACGCTTCCAGGTAGCACTGAAGTGATGCCAACACTTCAGGCCCCAAAGGGTCTCGGGGAGGTAGGAAGGTTAGGAGAGCAACCTAGATGAGAGAGGGTTTGTGGGGAGAGCTTAATAGGCCTGGGATACTTTTTATTTCCTTAGTCATATTGTAGATAGACACAGAGGAGCAGAGGAACGGGCCTTCAGTGGTGACCAAAATGTGGGGGTGGAATATCAGAGGGGAGCATGGTTTGTGCTGGCTGGTCCAGGAATGATTGAGAGTCGATGAGAAAGACAGAGAGAAGGAGATAGAGAGGGAGAGAAGGAGGGAGGAAAAGAGAGAGAGAAAGAGAAAGAAGGAAGGAAGGAAGGAAGGAAGGAAGGAGGGGAGGGGAAGAAGAGGCCCACAAAGCTGGGTGTCACTGATTTACTCATCTCTGGAGCTGTACTGCTGGGGAAGAGTAGAGTCGCCTGGGTGGAGTTACTGAAAACTGGCTCGTGGAAGTCTGGGCTTCTGTGTCCTGGCACCTCCAGGAAAGGAACAGTGCTCAATTTGGTACAAATCGAGGATGGTATTATGTGATGGTTAATAGCTGGGCTTGAAACCAGGCTTTTAATCTGTAGGACCTGGATTTTAATCTGTTTCATGACTCCTTCTGTGACTTTGGCAATGCCACCCAATCTTTGTAAATCTCAGCTTCCTCATTTACAAAATGGGGGAAATAACAGTGCCCCATCAGAGGATTTAATGAAGGATTAATGTGAGGGTTAAATGAAGTGCTATCTATGAAATTCCTTAATAGAGAGTCTGGAACATAGTAAGTGCTTGATAAATGGTAGCTGCTATTCGTATTATTACTAAATCAGAGCCTTGAAGGGTGCTCTTTGTCTTTTCTTTGTTGGGAAGGAAATCAGTGTGGGGCCACAGAGGAAAAATACTAAAACAGAACTCCCTAAGAAAGAAGAGGATATATGCTGGCCATGAGGAGATTAGGGTGGCCCCAGTGGTAAGGAATCCATCTGCCAATGCAGGAGGTGCAGGAGACGTGGGTTTGATCCCTGGGTCGGGAAGATCCTCTGGAGGTGGAAATGGCAGCCCACCCAGTATTCTTGCCCAGAGAATTCCGTGGACAGAGGAGCCTGGCAGGCTGTAGTCCATGGGTCGCAAAGAGTCGGACGCGACTGAGCACAGCACACGGGAGGCTGCTTTCCAGGACAAGCATTGTATGTGTGGCGAATAGCTTTTCGTACGTTATGTGCTGAAGTTCTTGATTCTAGAGAATTGACGTTTGAACTCCTGCAGATGATTTTATGTTATTAAAGAGCTCATCGATTATTGCTCAACTTCTGGTTTGGGTGGAGAGGGATATGAAAAAGGCCTTCCTTCCTGTTCAAACAGCAAGAAATCACTCTAAATCAAAGGAAATTCAGAACGTACTTTAAAGCCCTCTCATATCTATGAACACAGAATCTAAAAGAAACTAAACTCCATAGGAAAAAGCTCTTCCTAGGAGAGCAAGTGATGCAGGATACGTCTTACCTGAGGCCAGCTACTGAGGTCAGGGCCAGGGCAGGTGAAGGCCTGCCTGAGAAGGAGGAGGACCCAGCCAGACTTGGGATGAGCCTGTGGGCTGGCCTATTGAACTTACATCTAAAAAATACCCCCAAACAAAGATTACCCTATCCACTGAGACTTCTCATTAGTGAAATTTTGTTGAGCAAGCAGAAGCTGGGGGTGAGGCTAGAAAGCAGAAGATCTTGGAATATTGTTGTCATTTTCCAGTTTCAAAAATTTGTCATCTCAGAGTCTCATGGTCTCACAGGATCAAAGATTCCTGAACTCACAGTCATGGAAGTGCAGGAAGTTGGGCAGGGGGAGTGTTGAAAATCAAAAATAAGTTTTCTAAGGTTCCCACTGCTTGACTTTCAAGATGCTTCTCGAGGGATTATAGCTTCAGCCCTGCCCCAAACCACCTTGCTTCCTGATTTGATCAAATTGATCAGTACCTCATTCTACCTGCCTAATGGAGGAAAAGATATTACCAATCAAAAGAAAATATGTCTTTTCTGTTGTGAATAAGCAAGAAGAGAATAGGACCAATAGTCAAGAGAAAGATCAGTCAAGAGAAACACACCACATGGGATCAACTATTAGAATTTTCAGACAAGGAGTTTTAAATAATTTAAAAATGAATATATTAAAGGATCTGCAAGAAAAGGTAATTATAATGGATGAAGAGATGCGAAAATTGAGAATAGATTTAGAAAGCATTAATAAGAACCAAAAGGAAATCCCAGAACTGAACACATTGTAATATTTGAAATTAAAAAATCATCAGAGGGGTTAACAGCTGATTGATCATGATGGAAGACAGGATCAGAGAATGTAAATACAGGCTGGTAGAAATCAACCAAACTGAAGCACAGAGAAAAGAAAAAATATTTAGTTGTCTAATTTTTTATGCTGCTCAAACCCAGTCCTCGACTTTTGAATTGGATCGTCAGGGTTATCTCAGTGTATGCTTTTTTTGTGAAGATTGTGATGAATCTGGAGGAGAAAAACCTTTTTGCAACAAAGTGGCAGATAGTATTTTTGCTGGACAATGGTTTCAACTGAACGGATAGGCCATTTGGTACAGTATTGGGAAGAGGATTCGAAAATGGTTTGATTGGGCAGGAAGAGGCTTGATACAATTTGGCAGAGTCATTCATTCAGTTAATTAATTAAGCACATATTTCATGCATATAGAGGTGAGCAAGACAGACAAAGGTCCTTGCTTTCATGTAACTGTGTCATGGAGGAAGCACACACTTAAGCAACCATTCTAAAGTATTAGATTGATTGGAACTATAGGCCAGATCACAGAGTGAGCCATGAAGTCATTTCTAGAGAGCCAGTGAAGACGTGAGCCCCTGGTAAAAGCTATCACTTAGCACAACTTTACTTTCACTTTTCACTTTCATGCATTAGAGAAGGAAATGGCAACCCACTCCAGTATTCTTGCATGGAGAATCCCAGGGATGGGGGAGCCTGGTGGGCTGCCATCTATGGGGTCACACAGAGTCAGACACGACTCAAGTGACATAGCAGCAGCAGCAGCACTCTTTATGAACCAGACAATGTTCAAGTACCTTCATGTATGAACCATTCATCCTCATCCAGCCTTTTACAGGTGAGGGCTTCGAGGCACAGAGAGGCTGAGTCACTTTACCTGCTGTCTTACAGCTGTTATGTGGCAGAGCCAAGATGCCAGTTCAGAAGCTGGGCCCCGGAGTCCAGTCCCTCTTCCTCTGAACTAAGCTATTTCTTGAAGTGAGAGGCCCTTGAGGTCCTCACTCCAAGCACCTGTCTGAGGGATGAGCAGGTCAGGGTAGGATGAACCAAATCACATGGGCAGTATCAGCTTCCTTCTTGCTCCCTGTCTGGTGTGTGGGTCATTCCCATGTCATTATCCAGGCTTTTGTTCTGCCATCCCTGTCTAGGCTCCTGGGCCTAAAGGCTTTAGAGCTTTAGCCAATGATGCAAAGAGGCTCTTAGGAGACCTGGAGCAGTGGATCAGAACCTGGGCTGCCACCTGTGATTCTTTTGCCAAATTTGTGTCTCAGATCCAGACAAGACTTGAGAAATGACAGTGTTAGCTGCCATTTATTGTTTATGTGTGCCAGGCACTTTGCTAAATGCTTCACATACAGTAACTATCTCATTTAATCCTTAAATAATAAATCAGCAACAACAGCGTGGTTGTAGCTACTCCTGTTATTTCCAAATGAGGGACGATCAGCTTGGAAAATCTGAAGAACTTGTCTGGGGTCATACAGCTAGGAAAAATCTGAACTGAGATTAGGACCTGGTCTGGCTTCCAGGGGCTTCCCAGGTGGCGATAATGGTTAAAGAGCCCGCTTCCCAGTGCAGGAGACATAAGAGACATGGGTTTGATCCCTGGGTTGGGATGATCCCCTGGAGGAGAGCATGGCAATCCACTCCAGTATTCTTGCCTGGAGAATCCCCTGGACAGAGGAGCCTGGGGGGCTACAGTCCACAGGGTCACACAGAGTCAGAGGTGGCTGAAGTGACTTAGCATGCCCACACACACATGCATCAGTGGTTAGGACTCCAAGCTTTCACTGCTGAGGGTGTGGGTCAATCCCTGGTCAGGCAGCTAAGATCTTGCAAGTTGTGGAGCATGGCGAAAAAAAAAAAGAAGCTAACAGAATTCTTTCTTTAGTCCTCCTTGCCCCCAGCCTAAAGGAAAGATTTAAAAAAAAAAAAAAAAAATCCACTGCTTCTCAGAAGCGCCCCTCCCTCTTTTGTCCCCCAGCTGGAGATAAGGACACTTGTCAGAATGCTGGGGGTGTTCACTGCTTTTGGGAAGCTTCCAGCTCTCGTTCTAGTTTGGAAATTCATGAAGATTTCCTTTCAGCTCTGTCGAAGCAGAGTCTATCCAGCTCTCTCTCCTGTTTGGGTTTGTAGCAAGGACAGGGGAGGAGGCAGGCTTGGAGATGAGTCCAGGATTTGAGATCCCAAGGGCCAGTCTGGCATGGCTGGCAAAATCCCCTACATACACGCACGCACGCACATGCACACCTCTTCTCCTGCAGCCAGACGTGGTCAGGGAATCCGAGCACGTTGTCCGGGCCCTTGCCACTCCCGTCTTTCAGCCCCAGGACCACCTGCTTGGTTGGCCAGCCGCACTTCATTAGTGAGGACACTTGGCTGTGTTCAGCCCTAGACAGAGGGTGCAGTGAGTCTGCCCTGCACCCAGCTCCTTGGACTCCCCGTGGGGGTGGGAGTGAGATGGGGGCTGAAGGAGCCCCTTGGTGTGAGGAGGGCATGGGGTGCCTTCTGCTTTGCCCGGTGCCCACTAACTGCGCCCCCCGCCCCTCCCCCTGCAGAGCACATTTCTGAGAAGTGGCCTCTGTGTCTCTGGCTGCTTGGAACTTGCACCCTGTCTTGAGGCCGACTCTGCCCTCCCCTCCAGAGACAGAAGGGAAACATCATGAAGGACCCGGCTGTTGCGTGTGGTTGGGAATCCTGGCTGTTTCTGAAGGACAGCCCCTGGTCTCCAGGAACCAGTGGTCTCACATCTCACGTGGCCAGGGGCCAGCACCCGGGTTGGGGGTGGGACCCCGAGTACTCCCCAGGCCATAAGACCCTCAGGCTGGCCAAAGCCTGCTGGCTCCCCCAGATCTGAGACGGGGAGAGGGGATCTGAAAGTGACACTGCTGTCTGATTCCAGGGAGGAAACCAGAAGTTGGCTGGCAGCATCTGCTGCCGGTTCTAACTTGGGGTCCCTGCGGGAGGTTTGCTGCGGAGCTGGGACTTAACACCTTGTGGTGGGGAAGCTGCCAGTCCCCGGGGGGCGGAGGCTGTGCAGGAAGGTTTCTTTTTTTGTCTCTCACACCCCGTGTATCACTTCCATAGCCGGGCAGCAGATGGGCGGATGGGGGCGATGAGGAGTGTGAGGTGTGCAGGAAGAAGGCACGTGCATTTCCAATAGCTCGACGGGGAGGGGGACGGGCAAAGATTCAATGTATTTGGGAACGGGGGTGGGAAATCCTGCCGCTTCAAAATGGTGCGGGAGAAGGCTGGGTCAGGAAACCCTAAGACAGGTTAATGTACTAGCAGAGATCCAGCGCTGGTACAAGGCAGATTCAAGTTCAAGTCCTTGATCTGCCACCAACTAGCAACAGCTAACATTTGCTGGTTTTTCTGCTAAGGGCTTTCGGTGTGCATAATCTGATTCACATCTCACAAAACGAATGGGGTAGATGCCAGTTTTATTCCCATTTGGCTCAGGTCTGGTGAGGTTCTGAGAGATGCCGTAACTCACCGAAGGCCACACAGCTGGTGACTCTAAGGTTGAGACCCATACTGAGAGGGGACTCCGACGTCCCATGGCAACCACTGCTCTACAGCTAGAACAGTCATCTGCCACCTTCCGACTTCCTGGCTGTCTGGCCATGGGGATACCTAACTTCTCCCATCCTTAGGGTTCCTCGTCTGGGGGATGGGGAGATAAATGTCATTCGCCCAGCTTTCTTTTCTTAACTTTTTATTTTATATTGGGGTATAGCCAGTTAACAATGTTGTGATAGTTTCAGGTGAACAGCAGAGCAACTCAGCCATACGTATCAGTTCAGTTCAGTTCAGTTGCTCAGTCGTGTCCAACTCTTTGCAACCCCATGAATCGCAGCACGCCAGGCCTCCCTGTCCATCACTAACTCCCATATACCTGTGTCCATTCTCCCCCAAACTCCCCTCCCATCCAGGCTGCCACATACCATTGAGCAAAATTTCCTGTGTACACAGTAGAACCTTGTCGTTATCCATTTTAAATATAGCAGTGTGTCGTGTATTCCCTTAGGAACTGTCTGTAAATGTGCAAAATGTGAAATTAAGGCGTGTGTGCTGCATGCTTAGTCGTTCCAGTTGTGTCCAACTCTCTGCGACCCTATGGACCATGGCTGCCAGGCTCCTCTGTCCATGAATGATTAGTGAATACTCTGCCAGGACCCTGGCTGTCCTCCTGGGCCAGGCCTATTTTCTCCTCACTCCTTTCTCTCCTATCCACCCCCTCCCCAAGGATGAACTAAACCAATCTCTCCATCTACCTCAGCTATCTCCAAGCTTTCTTGTGAGGATTAAACCAGAGAAGGTGTAAGCCTTTTAGCCAGTCCCTGGCCTGTCACAATGTCATCGTTCATTCATTCAACAGCTCTTTATTGAGCACGTGTTCTGTGCCAGTTTCCGTTCTAGGCATACAAACTGGAGGGGTGCTAGCTCTGCCAAAGGGAGTGAGCAAATAAGCTAGAAAATTTCCAGTAGCGATGTCCATTATGAAGAAAACAAAATCAAGTAATGGCAGTGACCGTAGAAATATGAAGGTCTGTTTTAGCTGGGTGGTCCAGGAAGGCCTCTTTGAAGAAGTAGCAGTTGAGCTTAATTCCCAAAGGGAGGAGACGTGGAAGAGGATGAACCTTCTAGGTTAAGGAAGCAGTGGGTGCGAGGCCTGGGGTTGGGACAGGAAGGGGGCCGTGTGGCTGGCTCAGAGTGAGGACTGGGTGGGTGGTGGTGGAGGCTGAACAGAGGGCAGGGCCGTGGATGCTGTGGGGAGGTGAGCTACAGGGCGCAGTCTTTGGAGGGGCGAGTCGAGAGAGTAATGTGATCTCATTCATGTATTTAAATGGTAGCTTTGGCAGCTATATGGGGAATGGAAAGTTGGGAGAAAAGGATGGATGCAGGGAGACTGAGATCACAGAGAGACGATGGAGGCCCGGCCAAATCCAGAGACTCACATGGAAAGGGGCGAGGGATGCTTCCCACGCGGAAATAGAAGCAATAAACATCCTAATGATGAGATGCCTTGGGCAACCTAGCAGTCAATTTTGCAAAAATCACACACCTCAGACCTCACAGCTTATTGAAAACAGAGTTTAAGCTATATTCCTACCACTGTAGAAATATTACCACCATCATCTTGCCATGAGGTACCATCCACTGATGTTCATGTTTTTCTTTTGAGCTTGGGAATTTATTGGGGGAGGTTATTAAAGATAACTGAAGGTCTGGAGTTTATGATGTCAAACTGAGTTCTGTGTAGATAGGGTTAAAGAAGCTTTTCCTATAGCGGGGCGGGTAGTAAATAGTTACATTTTTGTGGATTCTGCTGTCTTGTTTTGCAGCTACTCAAGTCTGTCATTGTGGCTGGAAACCAACCTTAAACAATGCATTAAAAATGTATGTGGCTCTGTTCCAATAAAACTTCATTTAAAATATAGGCAGTGAGCTGCATTTGGCCCATGGATCATAGTGTGCCAACTCTGGCAGAAAATATAGTTTATTTACATGACCGAGATAATTTTTTCCCTACAACGAGGGTACAGACCTCTGCTTATCTCGACGCTAGAGATGTGATGTAATTGAATGGAGACTGTTCTGTGGTTTTCAAATCGTGGGGATTCCTTGGAACCAGCTCAGGGGACCGAGGTGATAGTGAGGATGGAGGGCTTGGGGTTCCAGCTTCTACTTCAACCAGGACCCCCTGTTGGATTCATTTTTTTTTAAATTAAATTGGTGGTCTTCATAAGAGTTTGGGGGGGGGGGAAGGGTCTTGGGAGCCAGGAAAAAAATCGAAAATCACTAATCCAATTGGACTGGTTGGAGTTCATGTCCCGCTTCTGGTATTTGCATTAGAGAGGTGCTTCCCTGGTGGCTCAGGTGGTAAACAATCTCCCTGCAATGCCGAAGACCCAGGTTCCATCCCTGGGTCAGAAAGATCCCTTGGAGAATGGAATGGCTACCCACTCCGGTATTCTGGCCTGGAGAATTCCATGGACAGAGGAGCCTGGTGGGCTACAGTCTATAGAGTCGCAAAGAGTCAGACACAACTGAGCGACTAATGCTTTCGCTATTGCATAATTGCTCATAGAACAAATTAATACATACATTTTCTAACTGGATGGAGGCACGTAAAAAGGAGTTGCTTTGGGATTATATGTGTGGATTGAGGGTGTGCAGGGGACACAGAGCAGAGGGGCTTACGTAAATTTAGACGCTGAACAAAGGCCACAGTGTCCCAGGCAGAGCTGCTGGGAGGGCCAACTTTCTGAGCCTTGTAAGGTGGCGGCAGCAGGCTGGGGTGTGGCAGTCTTGGAGAGGTAGGATGAGGGTGGCTTGGACCTCACATTCAGACACAGCTAGGTTTTAAATCTCTGCTCTGTCACTTAATAGCTAGACAAATTATTTAATCTCTGGTTATCCATTTTTCCATCTGGAAAACTGGAATGATGCTATTTCCCTTCTCAAGCTGTTGGGTTAAATGAATGAATAATTCATTGCCAGTTGCTGAGCATATCGCCAGGGGCTTGAGAAATAGAAATATCCTTCTCCATTCTGTTTTTAGGGGCGTGGATGAGCTCAGAGGCTTCGAGACCTTTTACCGTCTCTTTCCTGTTGACTCCAATTTCTATGCCTCAATCTTCTCTTCTCAGGATGTGGCCAGGTTCTACGTGTTCCAAAGGGTCAGATTTTGTTGGAGAGCTACCCCCTGAATGCTCACTGTGAGTGGACCATTCACGCCAAACCTGGATTTATCATCCAACTCAGGTAAGGGGCTGCGGTCAGAATTATGGAACCTGAGGTTTGAGGAAGTGCAGTAACAAAACCAAAGGTCCTGGACCCTAGTAATCAGGGCTAACCATCTACATTTTATTCTTGAAAGCAGAAAATGTATATTAGAGCCTTTCTGTTTACCTCTTAGTGATTTTGTGGGATAAGGCCTGGGTAAGACGACCACCAATTAAATGCTTGTCCTTCACTGACTGCAGACAGTGGGGCTCAGGTGATGATGACCCCAGGAAGACACCAATATGTCAGAACACAGCACTGAGAGCAACCTGCCCACCCATAACCTTGACCAGGTCACCTAATTCACTTAGTACTGGCTGGATTCTATGGAAGGGGAGGAAATAAGGCCAGGCCTAACCTTCAAGGACTTTGTACTCTAGATTGGGGTTTATGTTTGTCACAGCTTCTTTCATTGCTGTTCTCAGAAACCAACCACCACCTCCACAACCAATAAGCTGATTCTTTCATTTGTGTGGACGATAAGCCGTTCATCTTATGGAACGTTGGGGTCCACAGAAATGTTTAATTCATGCCATGGACCCAGTTGTAACTAGAGATAAATAACACAAGTGCATCCTGCTTTGTGAGAACTGTTCACTGCTGCATCCAGGAGCCTGGAACAGGACATGGTACACACGACAGGTGCTCGATAGACCCTTCCTGCATAGATAAAGTTGAAAGATCTGCTCCCTGTTGCCAGTGTTTCTCCTCTCTCCTGGCAGACACCTCTAGTCTTCCTCTTTAGTAAAGCAGAGTGGCCCACTCAGCCCAGGACTTTTAGGGACGTTGTCCACCTAGCTCTTCCCTTTTCTAACTCATGGAGATGTTGGCGGTGATGGAAATCTCTAATCTTCTAGAGCACAGGCTTCCAATCGGTGTTTTCTGGGTGGATTGATGCACCCAGAGGTTCCCTTATGTCAGCTGGCTCCTCGATGGCACTCTGTTGTGCAGGAGGGGCAACACGGTACCCCACATCGAGAGGATCCAGAACTCAGGTCCCTTTCCCAACCCGCGCATCAAAGCCACCCTTTAGTTGCTGGTCTTCTTGTTCCCTGAGGTCCTGGGGTTAGGATTAAGGTTCAGTAAATGAACTTTCCTAGAGGAAGTTCAAGAAGCAAGTGAGAGGCTACACCATTCTGCTGAATGGGCTCCAGGCTGGATCTTTTAGTGTGATAAGGACAGTTTTGGATGCCACAGGCTAATTTTTCAGCAACTCAGGGACCAGGACAAATGGTCCCCTGGGACAAATGTCCCAGGACAAAAGCTCTCCAGAGGCCTCTGGAGAGCTTCTCCAAGACCCAGGATGAAAAGAAATCAGCTCCCCCTCCCCAACTCCACCAACCAAAAATCCAAAATGTTGGAGGGGTTGAGAAGTGCATCACCTGCCTAGGAAAGGGTCCTAGGAAGGCACAGAAGTATATAGGTTTCTTCCCTGCAAACCTGGACCTGCTGGCCAGGGGTAATTATAAGGACGGAAATACTCTGCAGCCTAGTGTCCAGCCCCAAAGCTGGTCGTCATCCCTGGTGTTCCCTTTTCCATCGCCTACCACAGCCAGGTCACCAGAGAATCTATTTACTCAGCTGTAAAATAATCTCATCTGTCCACTGTCTCTACTGCCAAAATTCTACTTTGAACTGCCACCAACTCTTACCTGGATCCTCTTGTGGCCTAATTGGCTTCCCTGCCTCCACTTTTGCTGGCTCTGCCATCTCCTCTCTTCAGAGTGGCTGGAGTGATCCTTTAAAATCCTCTCTCAAATTGTCATTCTGTTGGTGAAACCTTCCAGTGGTTTCTCTCAAGCTTGGAATAAAATTCAAACTCCTCACCATACAAAACGTCTCCTGCTGTCCTCTCTGACCTTCCTTCACACCATTCTCCCAGGTATGCACTGCCTGGCAGTGTAGCATCCCTGCCTCCTTTCATTTCCTCAGAGATGCTCATGACTACCTCAGGGCCTTTGTACTTACAGATTTCTCCTGCCTGGACCACTCTTCCCCATGACCTGCACATGGCTGGCTCCATTTCATCAGTTAAGTGTCTACCCTTGACCATGTATGTAGAAAGCTTATCCTCCCAGTCACTCTCAGTGCTCTTACCTGCTCTGTTTTTCTTAGGACTTAACACTCTCTGGAATCCCCTTGTTTTCTGGTTTCCTTGCTTATTTTCTGTCCCTCAAATCAGAACTCATGAGGGCAGGCACTGTGTCTACTAGGGAAGTTGCCGTACTTTCAGCACCTGGAACAGCGCCTGTCACAGTGCAGACCTGCCATAGATGCATTGAATAAGGAACACATGAGTGAATGTAAATGCAGGTTGCAGTGTCTCGTGTTTCAGTTTCAGAAAAAGCTGTGATCTCGGTTTGGTGGTGGCCTTGCCCCCCCCACCCCCGCCACATCCCTTCCCCCTTTTCAAATTAAGACACCAAAGCCCAGAGAAGCAAGGGATTGCTCAAGGCCGGCAGTGAGCTGGTGTGGCCAGATCCTTAAAACTATAGCAAGTTGCACACATTATGATGAGTAGGACTTACACTCCCGTACAAAAGGTTTTGTGATAAAAATTTCTGAAAAATAAACACTAGCCATACTCAGTGATCATTCCTTTTTTAAATAAGATCTTTAAGATCATTTACAATATCCTGATTGTTCTCTAATTCTGGCACATGGAGTTTTTGCCCAAGGTGATAGAAGTGGCACTGGTCTGAACTTTTCAGGTGGCAGTTCTGAGTTCTCTGTCTATTCCCACTTCTCCAGAACGTGAGGAAGAAGATACAGATGTACATTTTGTGAACTTGATAACTCAGGCATTCCCTTGGAATCTTCTGAAAAGTAATCTTTTCCTCTCTTGCCTTGGTGTGTATCTGCCTCTTTTCTTACCTCTTGGAAATGAGAGCTTAGGGTTTTATCTTCTGCGTTTTTGATCCATTGCATCCCAATATTTCCAAACCCAAGATCCCTTTGAGGTAATCAAAGATATGTCTCTTTCAATTCTGAAATTTTGATATGATGCTACTCTTTCTACTCTTTGGGGCAAGAGTTATTGTTACCAAGAGGATAATTATCTTCTGATCCTTCCATCAGACAGAAGAGTATGCATGCAGAGAGTTTTTCCTTTACTTGGTCTTTAAGATAACATATACTCTATCACTCTCCAATTGTAAAATTGAAGTATCCATTTTATCACCTACTCAACAACATTTGTTTATTGTCTCTACATGCTAGGCACTGCATTAGGCACTAAGCAAACATTGATGGAGTAAGACAGATGCCACACCCTGCCCTTAAGGAATTTGCAGTCTAGGGGAGCTAGGGGAGCAGACAGGCATGCATGTGTGCACACACACACTCACAAAGTCAAGGAGATAAATATGAGAAAGTAAAATGTCTATACACATTATGACAAAAACAAGGGCTCTCCTTTAGAAAGAGTTGTCAGGGAAGCCTCTTTAAGGAGAGAATATTTTAGCTGAGCTCTGAGTTTAGGAAGGAACCAGCCATGCAGCCTGGGAGGAGCAGTGCCCCTAAACGGGGAGCTGGTGTGTGCAGAGGTTCTCGGAATGGACTGTGCTGCCCCCTGCACCTGGCATGCGTCCACACACGTGCCCACAGTACACCTGCCCACACACATGGAAAGAAATGCAGCTGCTCGCAAGTCCTCCAGGGCCACGGTTCTCTCAGATCAGGGCATAGCTCCTCTCTTCCGGAGGTCTACTTATCATCTGGCCTTGAACTTGCCCAGGGCGGGTGGAAGGATTCTTCAGGGCCTCACCTGTCTCCTGTTCTCACCCTCTCCTCCTCCAGGATTGTCATGTTGAGCCTGGAGTTTGATTACATGTGCCAATATGACTATGTTGAGGTCCGTGACGGGGACAGCAGCGACAGCCAGATCATCAAGCGTTTCTGTGGCAATGAGCGGCCAGCTCCCATCCGAAGCACGGGCTCCTCACTCCACATCCTCTTCCACTCAGATGGCTCCAAGAACTTCGATGGCTTCCATGCCATCTTTGAGGAGATCACAGGTAAAGGCCAGAGAGAGAAAGGCCAAATTTTATTTTATTTTGGAATTTATTTTTTGGCCATGCCCCAC
Source organism: Bos taurus (assembly GCF_002263795.3). NCBI lineage: Eukaryota > Metazoa > Chordata > Mammalia > Artiodactyla > Bovidae > Bos > Bos taurus. The sequence continues at coordinate 65,981,044 of NC_037342.1, read as the reverse complement.
GGCATGTGGGATCTTAGTTCCCCGACCAGGGATTGAATCCACACCCCCTGCAGTGGAAACACGGATTCATAACCACTGGACCTCCAGAGAAGTTCCCAAATGTCACTTTTTATGGCTGCGCTCTAGATAAACATTCCTTTCTGTGTATCCCACTCCTTCCTGCCCAGCCTTGTTAAAACCCCACCCTCTGGGTTCTCAGAAATGACCTGCACATTGAGAAGGTAGAGAGAAATGGCAAGGGGTGTTTCAGAAACACTCACCAGAACCAGAACTAGGAATTCTTACTTCTCCTTCTCCTGTAAAGCTGCTGTGGTACAGATAGATCAAGTCACTTGTCTATGGTTGCACAGCTCTAGAGATGGAACTAGGAATCTGCACAGTTTGGCTCTGGAGCTCCTGTTAGGGGCTCTCATGGTTAAGAGAGTTAGCTTTGGTCCCTGGCAGGTTAAACCGTATGGCTTAGACAAGTTCTACTGTTCTGGGCCTGAGTTTCCTAATCAGTGAATAAGGGCGTGACCCTAGATCCTGCTCCGTTAAGGAGTCTCTGGGAGACAGAACAGATGAAGAGCTGAGCAATGTCTGGTGCAGAGGAAACCCTCAGTAGCCGCCCTGCCCCAGGCGTGCCCTGAGCCTCCTTTGTCATCTTTCAAATAATTGTTCCAAGTCTGACACTACCCAGGAAATGCCACTCGCTTTATGAGGAACTCTGCGTCTGACTTCACCTCCTGTCCTGTCAAATGAGGAAGTAGCATTTGGCCAAAATGAACAACGGGCTCAGTGCTAAGGAATCACCCCAGATCTTTTTTACTCCTTGGAGATGGGATTGCATCAGGTTTTACAAAATAAACTCCAGCTTGAAATATTTATTTTTTGAAACAAATAACTGAATTTAAGAAATTGCAATGGCCTTTTGACCATTCAAGCTCCCTTATGGAAGGTCTGATACGGATATCTCAGGAAGGGAGGTGGGCGGAGGTGGAATCAGCCTTTCTTTAGCCTCACCCATTCAGCAAAACCAGCAGACACCTCACCCTCTCCACATGGTCCCCCTGAGAACGTTCTGCCAGGGCCTCCGGCGGTTGCTCCTATGAGCTGTGTGCTGACTTCCTCCCAGGACGTGTGTCTCCTATGCAGACTTGCAGGGCCTGGGAGCTCTAGAGGCTTTTGCTGCTATGCTGTGGTCAGCCTGCGGCTCAGTCCTTGCCCCTCGGTGCCGCCCTGCCAGTCAAGGCTGAGATCTGTCTGGGGGTGTTCATGGCAGTCAGAAGTTGGGGGCAGAGGCGGCTCACCAGCTTGCGACCCTGTGTCTGAGGGAAGGGTCAGGAGGGTCTCTTCCTCACTCTCCCCTGGAGGACTCTGGTCTGTGTGATCTTCCTGTTCCTCAGGCACCTGGTGTGACCCACCTGCAGTCTTTATTTCCTGCCTAAAGCCCCCTTCCCATTCCTGCACGTCATGTCCCATCCCCGGAGGCCCTGTCAGATTTCTCCTGCCCTGTTAAGCCTTTTCCCTTCTTCCAATGAGCTGTGGCTTTGCCCTTTTCTGAATGTCTTCTAGCACTTTCTCTCTTTTCTGACACTCACTGAATCAAACTTCAGGTTATAGTCACTGCCGACTCTTCTTCACAAAGCTTTGTCCTGATGAGCAGGCTCTCCTGTTCGTCTTTGTATCTCACCAGCGCCTTCCACCGAGCCAGCGCTCGATTCAGGCTTGTTGCACTTGGCCTAGCCATGTATTTCTACACCAGGGTAAATGAAGGTGGGGTTAGTGGGAAACAAGCAGACTAGTGTTTCCCAAAGTGTTCTCTGTAGAAAAATGGTCCCCAGGACACTCTGTGAAATGCAGTCTCTCAGATCAAATAAGCCTGTGAAAGGTAGAATGTTATGTGCATTCTTAGAAATTCACAATGCACATTAGAACGTGGAATGTGCTGAGAAGTTCTGCAGTGCGGAAACCTGGTGAATTATCATTTAACCCCAGTAGCATTTCCCCACCGTATCTGAGACCATTAACTCTCAACACATCAAGGGACTACTGTTTACAGAATGCATGTTTGGAAATTCTTGAGTACCCTTTCACCAGTGTCATGAAGTCGTCTTCCGGTTCCTTTCCCCCAGTACCCCGGATGCTGCGCTTCCTTGAATAAAAGATGATGTGTTAGCCAAGCCTGCTCTCTCCCCATAGGAGCCCCCATGGGAGGGGTGAAGCTTGCTTCTGCTTTAATTATGTGCTGCACTCGTGTGTGTTGTCCTAGACTAGAGGTGTCTGGAGCAGACTTCCAGGGCTTGGAAAACATCAAATAACATCAGCAGCATTTGATTAGTGAGTAGCTGTTTTAGGCAATCTTGAAACAGTGTTAACATGATTTCAATAAAAGGACTTTAAAAGACAAGTGAGAGGCTGTGATCAGGACTCCAGGCTTGAATGAAGGGCTCACGCACAGGGGCACTGAGAGCAATTGCCTTCTCTCTTACAGCGTGTTCCTCGTCCCCTTGTTTCCACGATGGCACTTGCCTCCTTGACAGCACCGGATCTTACAAGTGTGCCTGCCTGGCGGGCTACACCGGGAAGCACTGTGAAAATCGTGAGTTTGCCTGCAGAGTGGGAGTGAAGGCGTCACGTGGGGCTGGCATGGAGAGGGTCTGGGGAGTGTTGTTCCCTGGTGTCTACATGGTCTGTCCAAGATAACAGGTAACATGGACTCTCCCATTGAGTGAATCTCAAGAGGGTTGGGATCCCTCTGGGTCAGAATGTCTGGAACCACCCCAGTTTGCCCTCACCTGCTGCAAATACCGCTTAGAAATATCTTATCTTAGAAAGATATGCCTTCAGTGGCCTCAAATAGCATCCAGTGCTCAAACACACTGAGAAAGAGTTAACAGTAGAAAGCTACCATCATACACGCTCCTGAGGCCCGGAGTCTGAACTCCCTCTCCATCCCACTGTCTGAATTTTGGAGACATGCTCCAGGGCACCATTCACTGTGTTTCTGTGCAGTCTGAAGCCCTGCATTGAGGATGGTAAAGATATAGGATAACTATGAGCCCCAGATTCCCGGGGACAGTTTACGCGTTTTGTCTATGTCTAGTTATTAATAGCATACTCTTTCATACTCAAGTGTCCTGAGTGGATGACAAAGTACAGTCATCATCTTATGATGATCTGACCAGGTTACATGAGTCACAGGCAAAGCAACATTTTATTGACAGACTACTAAGCACTGAGGTCTATGGGAATGCAGGAGAAAGCATGTCTTACTGTTCTCTGAAGGACCTTATCCCGACTTGTGAGCTCAGCTCTGTGCTTCTCTGGTAATTCTTGAGCAGGTCTGAGAGGCGATGGGGCTGTGAGGGTGGTATAGCCCAGAGGAGTCATAGAGGAAAGAAGTCTACCAGCCATGGCAGTCCACATATCATTCTCTAGGATGGTTCCCTTTCTGCCCTTGCCACTCGAGTCCTCACCGCCTCCTGCCTGAGCCATATCCTGGCTGTCCCATTGGGTCACCCACACTTTCTTGCAGACAGAAGTCAAACAAATGACTTACTCCAAAGCAGGTAGGAGTTTCCCATTCATGCTTTTGAAAGGCAGAACGTGACTCTTGTGTGCTATTGGACTCAAACTTTTGCCAGAGGAGAGAAACTAGAACATGTATCTGATATGGCAAATCCTTATCTGATAATGGTGTCTGATATGGCATTGCCCTTGGGAAGGGTACACACAGGCCAATGCATATGGCAGCGTCAGGCAGCACCCAGCCCAGTGGGGTGGTGCCCAGGACTGTGCCATTGGCAGAGAGGAACATAAACACTATGACCAGAAATCAACTATCAAGGGTCTTTGGTAATCAAGAGCCTGTCTGTGCATGACAAGTGGTCCTAACGGAAGTTTGAGACCTAAAACTGGTATCCCACGCCGCAGCTGTCACATGGATGAAATGAGCAGAAGAACAGGAGGAGTCAGCGTTTGGGGAAAAGCAAAGGAGGGCAGCTAATGACCTAGGGAGGGTTCCCCCTAAGCAGATCCTGACGTGGGAACGTGTGTACAGATGACATGTCAAGGACACGTCCTCCAGGAGAAGCTGGTGAGGGAGTGGGGAGGCTGGACCGGAAGGGAAGGAAGCCAAGCAAAGGCGTGATTTCGGGCAAAATCCCAGCCCGAGTGTTAACAGGCAGTGGAATCTGGAATGGAATGCACATCTCAGAGTGTGTCCTGGCTTTAACGCAAGACAGCTGGGCTTTCCTATCCCAAGTGCAATTGGCGATTGGCTAAGGACTGCCTTGGGCAAGTAGGACGTGCTTACCTTTCTGTGCATGTGCCAGGGTGGTTCCAGTAACACTCGAGCAGTGGAGTTGGTTGGTGCAGGCCACTGGAAGTAAAACAGTACATTGGGTGGGGGAGGGGACGTAAGGGGCATCCAAGGACAGAGCCCCAGCAGCCTCTGCTGCTGTCATTTCTGACTGGCATGCTCAGGTTACTCTGGGGTCATTCTAGATATAAGAGACCTGGTGTGACAACGTTCTATAAAGTTCACGCATTTTCGGTTAATTTCGTGACTTTTCCTTGCAAACAGTGCATGAAGCCAGTGTCGGGAGTGTGTCCTTGAGTGTACATTTCATTCTACTTAACACACCCGTTGCTTTGGGCGTCTCAGCTGACCTAAGTGTGATTATGCCGGATTCTTAGAAAATTATGTTCTGCTTTGTGGTTCTTGTCTCGTTCAAGTTCTCTGTGAGGCGTACAAGGTGGAGAAAAGAAGTGTTGCTTTCCCTTTGTTTCAGGAATTTGTAGATGGAGTGATTGTGGAGTCTTGATAATGACCAATCATGAGTGCTACCCTTTAGATGCAGAGGGGTACCAAGAAGGAAGCCCTAAATTCTTGACAAATTAACTTTACCATATTAGGGCTTTGATTAACAAAGGCAAAATTGGAGAAAAGTAAAACATTACCATATTAGTCGAAATACCTGTAAGAAGCTGAGTCAAATTGGGGAAGGGAAGTGGAGCAGAGGGAAGGAAATTGGTCCAAAAGTTTTGACTAGAATATTTATGAGTAGCTTTTGAGTGAAAAACGGACTTCTAGGCATTATTACTCTATCCAGAAAAAAAACCAGAACAAAACAAATAAACATGATGAAAAAGAATGTAAACGACGTCATTATGAGCTGAGTCATAACTTGATTCATGAACTGTCTCAAATCCCTTTTGGTCTCAAGTCATTTTTGGTTTCAAAACATCAGCGTAGATGGACAAGAGAATTCTTTCTAGCTACTTTTCAAAACGTTGTTCAAAAACCATAATTCTCTTAGTACCCTGTAGTTGAGATTGGGGGAAGATACTGGTGGTAGATATCTGATAAGCCATTTGCTGGCAGCAACGTGGGGGTGGTGGTTTAATCCCTAAGTCATGTCTGACTCCTGTGACACCATGGACTGTAACCCACTAGGCTTCTCTGTCTGTGGGATTTCCCAGGCAAGAATACTGGAGTGGGTAGTGATTTCCTTCTCCAGGGGATCTTCCTGACCTAGGGATCAAACCCACGTCTCCTGCAGTGCACCGAGTTTTTGGTTTTTTTTTCACCACTGAGCCACCAGGAAAGCCTTGGGGGACCAAATGTTTGATAATTTTCCATAAGATTTAGGTCTGTTTTTCCATTTTAGGATATTCACCATGAATTCCAACTAACTCAATAAGGGAATCATCACAATTGTAACAGTTTACCTTGTAATTTCTGAACAAACTTTAACCATTTTTCCAGAAAAAAACAAAAAGAAAAAAAAAAAACTTTATCATAGGTATATCAAAAAGCTGAAAATACCTCCCTGGAGGAAATTCTTTCAAAATTAATAAGAAACTGAAGCATTCTAGGATACTCTAAATTCTAAAATGCCCATATTGGACTAGGCATATGTTTTTAAAAAATGACTTTTAAAGCAGCAAAACAAATATTAATGAGAATTCCGTCTTTTGTTTATGTAGCACCAAATCTGACAAGGGGAAATCATTTCATGGATGATGCGTTAATGTGCTACTCTCCTAAAGGTTTTGTGGGAAGGTAGATGATCCTTTAAGCAAATGAAGGATTTGAAGTACAGGGCTTAAGACACTAAATTGGTCGAATTCAAGACCAGAGGCCAGAATTCCACACTTCCCACCCTGTTTACAATCTCTCAGACACCGTTCTCACCACCTGGCTTGGTGAGACTACAGATGATGGATTGATTAGCTCTGGTTAGCATCCTGTCTTATCAAGTCCTCTCAGAGGACTTCTCTTCCCAGGTAAGACCCACCTGTCTCTCTTCTCTAGAAAGTCCCAATTAACTGTCTCTTGATATGAGTTATTCTCTTTATTTTCCTTGTGTGTGTTTATGTCCGTGAGTGGGAATAGAATTGAAACAGATTTTCTGCTTAATTACAGAAGAAATATAGACTTGTAAAAATAATCAAACAGTACAGAGGTGTATAAAATAAAAAGAACATTATTTTCCTTGAACAATCCTGGTTGCCAGGGTTAGCAACTTGATGAGGATCCTTCTAAACCTTTTTCTAAGGCGTGCAAACCTAGGCGGTCTATATGTCATTACTTGAAACCAGTGGTTCTCATCTAGGGGTGATTTTGTCCCAGATTTTTGATCTGGGGCAGGACCAGGGGACTTTTGGAAACTGGAAACTTTTTTGGTTGTTGTAACAGCAGGAGGGGAGGCTTCCCCTGGCATTTGGTGGGTAGAGGCCAGAGATGCTGCAAAACCCCCCAAGACACACAGGACAGCCCCACAACAAAGAGCTGTCTGGCCAACAGGTCAGTAGTGCCAAGACTGAGAAACCTGGTTTCAAGCAAAAGTGAATTTAAAGCATGCATACAATTTTTCAACTTTTTGCCTTCAGTGTTCATATCATAGACATTTTCCCAGGTCAATCCATGTTGGTCTCCCTCTTGGGAGAAAAAAATGATTGCTGAGGACTCCATTATATGAATGTCTATCCAATCATATAATCATTCCATCGCTTAAGATGGACTTAATGTCATTTTTAATATTCTCACTATTATGAAAAAGGCTGAGATGAATAGCCTCACATGTTTCTTTGTTCACATGCAAAGGTATTTTGTAAAAAAATTCCTAGATGTCGAACTGTTAGTCCAAAGGTTACCCGTATTTAAACTTTGGAGAGCTGTTGCCAAAGTGGTCACCAAAAGTCACTTTACCAGCTTACGAGACAAGCCATTATAAACACCAGTCCTCAAAAGAAGAATTAGAACATGCATGTCAGCAGCTCAGTCTATGCTTGTCAAGTTGGAAATGGATTTATTTTCAAAGGAATTCTTTGAGTCTGAGGGGAGATGTTTTGTTCAGATTTTGTGGGGTAGTAGATAAACAACCTGAAGAAGAAAATGGCAACCCACTCCAGTATTCTTGCCTGGGAAATCCCATCAACAGAGGAGCCTGGCAGGCTACAGTCCATGGGGTCACGAAAAGACTTGGGCACGACTTCATGACTAAACGAGCAAGCAAGATGAACAAGAAGATACAATCAACACAGGTTTTCCCGTTGGGTTCCTGAGAGGGTGCGAGAGCCCTGAGGGCAGTCTTCACTGATTGCAACTCCACCTTCTCCTCAAGTTGTTTTCCAGGTAAGAACCACCTCCTCCTGCTCCCAGATGACCTCCTTTGAGAACAAAACAGGGGAGTGGCCCCTCCTGAGCTCTGGGGCCAAGCTAACCTCCTGCCAGCACCCTCTGCAACCCCAGCCTCCCTGGGCCACCATGTAGGAAACTGGGGCCCCTTTTTTTTCCTCTGAAGTTTCCTGTTTCTTTGGATGGAACAGAAGGACAAAGTAAGTTCTTGAGTAAAGGGTTGGAGTCTTGTTTTGAAAGTAGAGAGTGAGGGGTTCACTGCCCGCTCCACTTTCCATGTCGTCTTTGTTCCTCTGGCCCAGTTGACGGTGCCGAGGTCTCCCCCCTGCATCCTAATGAAGGGCGATGAAACGGGCTAAATCTTGGGGCACAATGCTCACCCTGCGGGCTCAGACGCGCCTTTGAACAACACAAATCGGCTTCCACCAATTAAAGACAAATGGTGTCTCTGGATTCATTGGGGTTCTGGGGCATCAGGAGGTTTCCCACTAGCCTGTCCCGAGGACTGGGAAGAAAACAGCCTTGGATAAGAGGCACACTTTATATTTTAGCTTCAAAGGGCCAACCCGTGTTTCTCATCAAAATAAGTGACTGGGAACTTTGGGGTTTTCCGGGAGACCTTAATAGTGATGAATGTGCTGAGAACCCTTGTGGGTCACAGTCACCTCTCCCATCACAGGTAAATAATGGGCTGCAGGCTTGCTGGGATTAATGCGTATTTGTTCTAAGATCTCTTAGGGGAGACATTGTAAAAATGGAATTTTGTACTGGCTTCTTTAGAGTTCAAAAGCTCTGTTTCATCCTTAACATGTAGAAGACGGGTAAGAATGCCTTTGTCCACACTGGGATGACACAACCTAGGGTGGAGAGCTTGGACTCTGGTCAGAAAGACTTTGGTTTGGTTCTAAATCTGCGATTTACCAGCCTGGTAAGTCTTAAGCAAGTAATTTACCTCCTAGGAGTCTCAGTCTCCCCACTTATAAATTCTAGGAAAATCTTATCAAGTTCTTCTCAGGGGTGATGGCAGGGAGGGAATGAGATGATCCATTTAAGATACTTGTGTATTGATACAGATAGTGATAGAATTATACTGAATTTAATAGAAGAAGTTATTCTTATGACTACCTCTGGGCCCTGTAGCCATTTAAAAGTTTGGCAGAAAGCAGGGATGTTCTAAGGGGTTAGGGCATCAGCACTCATTTCTATAAACTAGATGATCATGACAAACCTTTCTCAGACTCTCAAGGTTTAAGAAAATTCTCCCAAGAGTTTCTGAGTTTTTTCTGTGAACTGTTCCTCCTGAATCATTGCCAGATGCTAAGGACTGCTACCATTACATCTGCATCCAGGCAAGAAAGATTGGGTTTTAAAGGACAGGTAGATACTGCCAATGCCATTGTCATAAAGAAACCCTGGATCCCAGGAGTAGACACGCACAGTGGCACTATGGATGGGGAGTCTCTGTAGCCAGAACAGCCAGAATAGGGGGCTGTTGGAGATGAAACATGGAGTAATAGCAGGGGGAACTGCATTGGGAAACTCTGGGACAGGTTGCCCCAAGCATCATGTTACTTGGTCAGCCTCCTTATTCCTCATGGTTCTTTTTTAATGGTCACTCATTAACATGAAGTGGACTCTATGTCTGTCCCCTGTGGTTATACAGGAGACCAAGTGTCCAGAGCATCCCTTGCATATTAAATTAGAGCAACAGGGCAGAAAAGAGAATTCACGGTCTGGCTGGAGAGGACATGAGAGGTATAAGGATAACTTCATAAAAAAACAGTTCCTGGGGATCCACTGTTATTACCCACCAGCACTCAGTAACCCAGAGCCTTTGGAGATGTAAGGAGCCCTGGGAGGATGCTTAGCTAGTAGTCTGCTTCCTTCTTACACTTCCTATACTGGAGCCTCCCATCTGCTGTCTCTCTGTAACATGGAGATGAATCTCTGCCACCCCTCTTAGCATGTTTGGAGGGATGCTGTCTCATTTGGATTTAGATCTGGAAATCCAAAGTGGTCACTGAACACAGTAGAAGCTGCCCTTTCATAACTATCTAATATTTGCTTGCTTTTATAATTCAGGGAGAAAATTTCCTTATCATTTGAATTTGTTGGATAAATCTGAGTCTACATAGACCAAATGACATGTTATCCTTCACTCTGCTGGGCTCCATGAATCTGTGGCCTTTTAATCAAGGCATTGCCTCTTCTCACTCAGAGTAAGATGATTAGGATTGGTATATATGGGGTGCATTTTGCTGGTCAGCAATTGTTTTAGTGATGGATGGCGTTCTAGCCAAATAGTAAGAGGACAGATCAAGCCTCATAAACAGCTCTTCAGCCTGACTGACTCTGAGAGCTTGGGATGGAGTGCCCATCAGTGTGGGATGGGCCAAGTCTACCACTGTTTTACTAAGACACTGCTTCCACTTGCCTGCTCCTTGTGGGGACCCTCTTGGCTTTTGCTTTGGCAGACAAGGTCCCTGAGGCAGGACTTCATGCAGGGGTAGGATTTATTTTGGTTTTGGGTTAAGAAGTAACCCGTCAGAGCTGGGATGGACTATATGCCCATGGAGGGAAGTGGTGGGAAGATAAGAAGAGTAGAAGAACTTGAGAGCAAAGCCAAATTACCTTCTGATGGAAGCAACTTACCTGCTATTGCAGACCCCGAGACCGACTCCAGCCACTTGACAGAGGTTACAGTGTTCCCATTTTCCTTAAAAACTTCTGCCTTGTGGGGCATTCATCACCTGTCCCTCACCCTGCTTCAGAAGATGAAAGCTTCTTTTCTGCAAAACACAAGGCATGTTTATTGATATCCAAGTATTAAAAATGACAATGGTAGTTATTCTGTGCATTCTCAATATAGACCAGACTCAGTGCTCTGTGTGACACTGTCTCATTTAATTGTCACGACATCCCCCTGGGGTAGGTACTGTGATCCTCCCCACTTTGCAGACTCATCCAACCAGACATTTTTGAGTGTCTGTTAGTTGAGTGTCTGTTACCTTACCAGGCACTGGTAAGGTAAGGCAGGGCTCTTTGGTGTATTTTCCTGCTTCATTTGGCAGAACTGTACAGCAGTTCCAATTTTAGCCCTTTTCTGGCACACAGGAGAGTGGTCATGCCATGCGTTTCTCGGATACTACTTCTTCTAGAAAGGTGTTTGGTAATGATGGTGATGATGAGAGTTACTAAGTGGGCAGGATCTCAGGACTCGAATGTCCTCTGAAGCTCAGGACTCCTCTGCAAGGTCATCCTCTCTATCCCCAAGGCTAAACGGAATTTCCTTGTTTGGACTATTTTCACCGTGAGCATACTTCACGTTTGAAAAGTTGACGATGAATGCCGCTGGGGGACATTTCCCCTAGTAGTTTAGGGTTATTACCTACCCGCCTGGAGCTGACTCAGAAACACTCTGAAATTCGAGGGAGCCCTCAGAAGACCTACTGAGCACATCCACCAGGTAGAAGATGACTAAATTTCTATAGTTACGTAAGCTACCCATCGACTCTACCAAATGAGGATGTTGATTTTGAACAAAAGCAAAGTAACCAGGACTTTCTGAGGATTTTTTGAAGCGGACCCGTCTCTTAGGCACAGGGAGTTTCAGCTGTCTAATGAAATAGGCCATCTAAACACCAGAAAAGTGGTATCCGAAAGACACAGTGTACCAGGAGCCAAGGACAATACTGATTAAGATCAAGTAGCTAATTGAAAGCCTCAGCCTCCAAATTGCTGCCAGATGAACAAATAGCAGTGTGTGCAGTCCAAGTATAATTTCACATGGGCACTGTCTCATTCACAACCTTGGAAGGCTGGAAAACATCAGGGGGGCAGAGTTCCATCAGCTGGACAGGGATAAAAAGGGTTTTCAGTGGAGGGGTTATATCACCAGTTGGTGTCATTGTTCCTGGTTGGGGAAGACGTTTTGGAGGTAAAAGATGTTGGATCCAGAGGCACCAGACTCAGATAAAAACTGAACAGGAAGAAGTGCGAAAGGGATTCAAGCCTATCCAAAGGCTGTCTCTGGGTGTTGGTCTCATATTAAGTTAGGTTTCCAGGATGAATGAAGTCCCAGTAAGAAAGTTAATGCTTTATATATAAATAATATATGTATTTTAGAAAACTTATAAATTTTTGCCCAACTAAAAAATTTCTGACATTTTGTTTCCACTTGTTTGACTTAGTATGAATAGAATGCTAGATTTCTAATTAAAAAAACAGATATGCAATAAGCAACAAAGGTTTCCTGTATAGCACAGGGAACTATAGCAATATCTTGTAATAATCTCTAATGGAAAATAATTTAAAAATAATATATTGTATATGTATAACTGAATTACCTTACTGTGCACCTGAAACATTGTAAGTCAACTATACTTCAATAAAATATACATATTAAGGAAAAAAAAGAAAGTTAATGCATTTTCCAAATAGAACTGAAATTATCACAAATTGTTCCTTTGAATTTGGTGACAAGTGAGAACGGGTGGATAGCAGAGTATCTGAAGAGTTGAGGCTAATACCCCAGTTCACACTGCCAGCTGGATAATGGAGTCCTGAATGTTGTTGACTTTGGATCTGTGTCTGGAACTCTCAAGATACTCTTATAGCTCTAATAGTTCCTGTTAAAGAGACAGAGTGGTCCCCTTAGTGTTTTGCTCAGGTGACTCTCTCATTACCCTAAATGTATCATTAATATAAAATTTGAGGAAAAAAATGTATGACTTTTTAGGTGCAGTTTTGTAAAAGACATCAAACCATTTTTGTAAGCAATCAGCTTGCCAGGTGTTGCTAGTGGTAAAGAATCTGCTTGCCAATGCAGGAGATGCAAGAGACGTGGGTTCTATCCCTAGGTTGGGAAGATCTCCTGGAAGACGAAAATGGCAAACCACTCTAGTATTCTTGCCTGGAGAATCCCATGCACAGAGGAGCCTGAAGCACTATAGTCCATGGGGCTGTGAAGTGTCAGACACAACTGAGCGACTGAACACACACACACAGGGTATAAATAATAATTAAAGTAAGAGAGTTTAGAAGTGGGACAAGAACAGAGAAGGAGGACTCTATATGGGATGAGAGAGTAAGTTCAACGTTTGCATCAGATGAAATGATCAGCCTCAGAAAGTCTGCGATTCTGAGTTTCTTGGCAGCAAAGGCAAAAAAGAGAAAGGCCTTCGCTGGTATAGCTCTCATTGTATATTAACGGAAAGCAAATACAAGTTCATTTGCAGATGCAAATATTGTTTGTGTTATTTTAATCCCTAATTCTTTCCTCTTCTTATCTAAAGGTGGGTGCTGGAGAAGTGTTTTTCACTTCAACTTTGTAAATAACAGAAATTTAACCTTTTTTATACCAAACGTGTAAAAACTGGGTTCTTCCACCTTCCTGGGAAAAACAAAAGGTAGCTAGACTTTATTATGCTAACACTATTACTGTTGACCCAGTGATCTCCAGCCCCAGGCTCCTACAACTCTGCCTAAGGGCTTTCTCTGGTTCTCAGAGTCCATTGACTCATATATGAGCAAAGACTGGAGTGCTGAGGAACTAATGTTCATCTCATCATCTTTCAACAAATAATTGATGGTGGTCTGTAGGTAATAACTCATATCCATTGCTCTCTGGGTAGTATGACTCTGAGGCATAGTCTACACTGTCTCCCAGAGTTTCCCAATGGCATTGAAACTCCATTGCCCCCAGTAGTAACTTTCTTAATAATAAACACTTTTGTGTCTTACTTCCCTACACTACTTTTGGCCCTTCTTGACCTGGGTTCAATCCCTGGGTCGAGAAGTTCCCTGGAGAAGGAAATGGCAACCTACTCCAGTACTCTTGCCTGGAAAATCCCATGGACGGAGGAGCTTGGTGTCCATGGGGTCGCAAAGAGTTGGACACAACTGAGTGACTTCACTTTCTTTCTTTGGGATCACCACCTACATAAGCTACTTATACTCAAATCTGTCTCTCCCAGCCTGCTTCTAGAAGAACCCAACCTAAAATAATTTGTGAAGATATTTCTCTGAGGAGCTAACTTAATAGAGTTATAGAGCTCAAGTCAGCTAGATCACTATTTGGTTGGTTCTTTAAAATATTGGGTAAGACATTGATCAATGCTAAGTAACATACATTTCAGGATTACATTGTCTAAAGGATGCTCAAAGTATGATTGTATTATTGATTTAAAAAGATTCAATGTTAAATCCAAGAATTGATCTCTCTCTCTTTTGTCTTTTTCACTCTCACACACACACTGTTCTCGGTGTGAAAGAGCCAGCCCAGTCCTTTGTGAGATGGGGTAGTACAAGTGAGTGGAGATGCCAGTAATGTTTCTAGAGAGAGCCTATAATGTCTCCCGAAGGACTTAAAATCTGAAGGATTTGGTCATCCTCTGCCATCTACCATTTTTCAGACACGTGTTAGAAAGCGGCTGCTCTCATCGTAAGGAAGCATCACCGGGTCTGTGCTAATTGCGTCCTCTTTCCTACTTGTGCCCTTGATCAGTTGGTCTCACTGCATTAACTGTAACACGTGCCCTGGTTAAATGGTAGTCTCTGTGTCAACACATCTGTCTAGTATCACAAGGAGAACACACATGTGATACAACAGATTCCAACAAATCCCAAATGATTATTCTTAGCATAAGCATCTAAAATAGAGCCTGGTTCCATTTCACCCAGGTGTCTGCCTGTAGATTAAGAGGTTATCTTTCAGGCAACACAAAAGCTGAGTTGTATCAACCCAGTTAATCGTACCTGATGGAATCTTTGGTGCAACCCAGACCACCATCAATTGCTATGGTTGGCTAGTATTTTCTGAGACCACCCCCCTACACCTCTTTAAATTATTTAAGGCCCCAGTGATTACCTTTACTTTATTCTCTGGTTAGACCTTCCTATGTTCTGATATAATTTTATAAGCAAAGTTAGACACTAGTCTTTTAGGATGAAATGGTGCTAATGAAAAAAATTATATATGTGTGTCTCCATTCCCCTGAAGACTTGGGGGTTAAGTCTCTGGAAGGCCTCAAACCATTTTTTAATAAGTGCTTACATAAGCACTTATTTTAATAAGGCAGGGGAGGGCCTTGGGTTGTCTGGGTTTAAATGAAAATTTTTCATTAAAATTACAGAAGCACATCTGCCAATACCTGATTCTGCTGGACACAGAGGCGACGCCCATTGAATAGAGGATGCAAGAAAAGTCATCAGTGATACCAACAGCCAACGGCAATTCACAAGCCTTTACAGAAAGACATATTGGGCTTCCAGAAAGACAAGTGGTGGTTGAATTCTTTGGTTCCTAGGGGCTTTTTTCTATGTATTATCTCCAAATTTGAACTTATAGCTTTGAGAAGAAAGGAAAAGACAAATACTCATGAATCTGGTGTATCATATTGAAATTCTAAATTCATTCATAAAAAGGCATTTTGTGAGCAAGGATAGAGTAATATAATGGAACAAGCAGTCTGCTTTCTTGCCACAGCTGGATCTGCCCTCTGAATTTTGTGATCGTTAGGGTGATGGGAAATGGACCGTCTCCCTAAATTAGGAATGAAGAGTATGAACTTCCTTTTGTTATGGTCAGTGTAGTTGATCTGAGCAGAGGGCACGAAGAAGGCGGTGTTACTTGTGTGCACCAAAAAGCTGCTTCTCCTTATAATGTCTCTACAGTATCCTGATATACTTCTTGATGTCTCTATCATCATGTCCATTTTTTATGGTCATGGTCCATAAAACCTTCTGGACCTGGTCATCTTAGCTATTATACCTTATGCTGAGTATGAATCTTAGTGGACCAATCAGGGGAGAAAAGGATATAATTTTATTTGCTTTAAGTCAACTTAAGTCCAACTCTAAGACCCACAATTCAGGCCCATGGGAAGTTCAGTCATTGCTGGGGCCATCTCTGTACCCCAGGGTTGCAAAAGGTCCCTGGCTTTACACAGACAGCAGCAAATCAGTAAAGAGAATCCTTGGATGGTGTATTCTGGGTCCACACTGTTCAGCTTGGGGAAGTCCATGTCTTAAAGCTCCTGTTCCCTTCAGGTCAAAACAGCCCTGCTGATGGAGCCTGGGGGATGGGATGCTGGAGTCTGAGACTATCTGTGAAGGCTGGAGACCCTCTGATGAGATGTGATCTTTCTAGTTGCCCTGCCAGTCATCCTCCCCAAGATCTCCTAGGAGTGCGGAAAGCCAAGCAAGCCCCGTGCCAGGGGTTGACTTAACCACTCCCTTTATTAAAGGGAGTACCTTCAGGATCAACCACTAAGGAAGTTGCAGAAGGAAAATGGGAAAGAGGAACAAGCCAAGCATGAGTGATTTTAACTGAACTCCCAGACTCAGCCCCATCCTGTAAGGTGCTGGGAAGTGTAAACCACACCTTGAAGAACAGGAGTGGGGCCTTTGTGCTTCCGCACCCATCTGTCACTGGCTACAGGCAACCCTGGGGTGAGCATGAAGGGGCCAAAAATCTAGGCATTTTTTAGCTCTTCATTTGGGTGAGACGGTGCCCATGCCCAAGGGCAGTCTGTGAAGGTGGCAGGTGCCAGCTCTCAGCAGCAAAGCACACGTATAGAAGCAGAGCTTGGGAAAGGATAAGAGGAGACCTCGATGGGGCATCAACAGTGATCACTACAAGAGCCCTGCAAAGCTATTGCATCTCCTCTGTAAAGTGGTACCACAGTGAACTGCCTAATACTGCTGTTCTGAAGAGCAAAGAAGACAAGGGAGAGAAGGTCTTTTTAAAAACGTTTATCTGAAACAGTGTTGCAGAGAAGTGCATCCTGAGTACTGCCTTTGCTTACAAGGTAGCATGTAAAGGCATGCTAAACTTAATGTGTTTATATCCCTAGGCTGAGTCCCCAAAGTAATAGGACAATGTGCTATTTATGACTACTTATGGAATATTTTATTTAGCAAAGCAGGAGTTTGATGCTCCTTCACACCAGTGATGCAGATGTTTTAAATTCTCATTTGGCTTTGTGTGAAAACATCCATCCCACCGAGGAGAAATGAAATCAAAAGCTCTTGAAACATCAAATAGGAAAGAATCATGAGTCTGTTCAGTGGGGAGATACAGAGGTTTCTAAACAGAGAACCCACAGGGAGAAAAGAGAGATAGCTTTGAAATCTAACCCTAGGTAGATGCTCTGATGAGATGCAGATGGTCTATGAACCCAACAGGTAGAGGTCTAAACCGGGAGAGAAAAGGATGGATGAGGAAGTCTTAGAATTCTCTTCAAAAGCATCAGAGGAGAAGGTGTAGCTTTGAAAAGCACAGGAAATAAATGAGGGAAGAGAGACTAATGCTCAGTAGATGTTTGATGTAAGAATATAATTTTAAGGCTTCATTACACAGGATTAAAATAGATGAATGTAGAGATCATGCTTGGTGTACCCGGAAGTCTGAATCAACACACTGGACCCAGATCTGGAAACTCATTGTATTGCCGAGAGACCAAAAAGTATTGCTTTGTACTTGAAAAGGTCCGATAATTAGATTCCTCTATAGATTTTTCTTTGTGTATGCATTTGAGGAATTGATTTTTAAAGGCAGTTGGATGCTTTGTAAATAAAGGCAAACAAGGGAAGTAGAGACTATGTGTAGTTTAAATTGCTACTCAAAACCAGACCAACCAGAAAAGTGTTATTATCTTGCTTCGTAGATGAGGAAAACAAGATCTGAAAAGATTAATTTTCCCAGGCCCTAGTTTATTAAGTGGAAGAATGAGTACATTTTGACCTTTATTCTTTCTACCCACACACAGACATTTATTGAATACCTGTGTATTTGAGCCTATAGCTATCTGATCCTGGAGGCTACTATTTTTCCACCAGAGTCTAGTGACAAAACATTTAAATCTGAATTCATGGAACGTGGGATTACACTCTGGTTATGCAGGATGGTAAAAAGATTTGCGGGGGGCAGAGAGGGTCTGGGAGCACACACAAAAAAGGCATGAAGACTTAATGTAGATTTATAGGCTTAGTGGGGGATACCCAAACCATCTCCCTGACACTTTAAAAAATAATAGCTATAGGACAACAACAAAATTATAAAATACAAAATCTTATGGCTACACTTTCTGATTATAAAACTTGAAAAAATAGTAGAAAGAAGCAAGAAACATTCTCAAAATTACAAACCAGAGATACTGACTGCAATTATTTTAAAGTATGCTTTTCCAGTCCTTTTATTCCTTTGGCTGCTTAAATTTTCTTTCTTTGGTTTTGATTTTGAACAGCTTTATACACTATGTCTGTGTGTGATTTTCTTCATACTCATCTGGCTTGGGACCTTGTAAATCTGTAGGTCAGTGTCTTTCATCAGAAAAATGTCAGTTATCTCTTTACATGCTGGTTTTCCTCCATTCTCTCTCTTTTCTTCTGGGATGCCAGTTACATGTATTTATTAACCTTCTTACTATATCTTTACATTTTCCTGTACATTTTTCATCTTTTTGTCTCTTAGGCTTCATACTGAGTCTTTTCTTTGAAGCTATCTTTCAGTTTGTCAGTACCCTTCAGTTGTATCTGATTTGCTATTAAACTCATCCAGTGAATTTTTTACTTTATGTCATTATAACTTATGTGTTCTAGATTTCTCCTTGGGTTACTTTTTAAGGTGAAAGTTTTCTTCCAAAGTCCTCAATTTTATATTTTATTTCCTTGAATATTTTCAGTCTATTTTTAAGTCGTGTCAGACAACTCCATTATCTGAATCCTTTATGAATCTATTTCTAACATCTACATTTCTCTTGAATTTCAGCCACATGGTCTCACCTTCCATTGAACCTTCCCTTGGAAGCATCATCCTGCTCAACCCTGGTCATATTTCATGAGCATAACTTAAAACCAAATGAAAGAGAAGTAGACAAGAAAAGTAGGCATGTGTCTTGATTTCAGACATGTCATGTTAGAAAGGAATATGCATTTAAGAATTATAGAAATGTGGCAGAATTCCTCCACCTTGGGCAGACGTGTTTAGATATCCTGAGTCTGTTGCCCTTTAAATCTTCCTTTAAACCCTTTTCAATGACATGAAGAACCTGGATTGTCATGAGGCTTTATTACCTGGAAGGGCTTGAGAACTCTCCAAGGTTCCTGCCAGTTAAACCCACATGAAATGTAATAGAAATCGGACCCATCTCACACGTAAGAGATCATGAAGTGGAAGCCTAATGGACCGTGAAGGTACTTACTTCTAAGCGGAGAAAAATCCAATGATTAGGCTTACAGGAAAAGTGATTTCTTGTATTCTCACTGAGGCTGACATGGCTAGAGGCTAGTTCATTTTCTTTCTGTTTTCCAGGACAGGCCTTAAATATCACTCAGTCTTTCTTGGCTGTGATCTCTAGCAAGCAAAGTTCAAAATGAATGAGGAGCTACACTTGAATTACACAAGTCATAGCCCTTTGATAGTCTAACTGGTCACAGATTGAAGTCTCTGCGGGTACCATACAGCTGGTGGGTGGGGACTGTGACCAAGGCAAGAATGTGATCCTGTCTAAGTAGAGAGCTCCGCCCTGCACCAGCTGATTCTTGCCGTGTGAGAATATAGACCCAGGGTTTCCAGAGCTAAATTTTGTCAGAAGCTAGTAACACAGATTTTTATGAGACACTGTCTGATTTTTATGTTGACAACGAATTCCACTCTCTGAAACTTGCAGGTATGACATATGTTTGGGATGATTGAAGTCTGTGGGCTCTTCCAGTTGTTTCCGGGCTATGTATTCAGCTTTGACTGAGTCTGTACTATAAGACAGTGGCCCGTCAATGAAGCAATATGGAAGGCTCTTTCTGCCTCTTCGTTCCACATCATCCAGGGATTCCTAGAAGTATAAGCACTGGGATTTTTCTGAGTCCACTTGAAGCTTCAAAAAGTACAGTGCCTTCTCTATGCCATTTTGGTATTTTTAAACAACTCACTCAGTGAGATCCCTTTTTGACATTTAAAATGGGACTTTGGCATCAACCACCAGGGAGATCGCGCAGAATGCATAGTCCAAAGCACACAGTGTCATTGAGATCATCTGTCATGTGAGCTATGAGCAATCTTAGAGTACACAAACCAGGAGTTTGACCAGTTTTAGCAACTTTGCCAAATTGCACATAGGAACAATGTATTAATTTTTAGTTCTGAAATATTATAGAAGCGTTATATGAATGGATATTCATTTCTTGCCTGGAGGCAAGCAAGCAGGTTATTTGAAAAGTAACTGGGACACTTAAGGGAAGAAAAGAATGTCCGATGCGTAACTGAGTTGTGTGGAGACTGTTTTATAATGTGCTCAGTTGTGTCTGACTCTGCTACCTCGCCAGACACCTCTGTCCATGGGATTTTTCAGGCAAGAATGCTGGAGTGGGTGGCCATTTCCTGCTCCAGGGGATCTTCCTGGATGAGAGATCAAACGTGTGTCTCCTGTATTGGCAGGCGGATTCTTTACCACTGAGCCACCTGGGAAAGCCCCTGTTTTATAGGGATGAGCCCATATCTTAGAAAAATGATTAAAAAGAGACTAGAGAGCCTGATGGAGTGATTGTTATCTAAACTCAGTAATTAAAGGTTGAATTCTAAGGGGACTTACTCTGTATCCTTAGGCAAGTAATATTCAGTATTGTACCATAATCCATTTGAGAAAAATATATTGTCTAGCTGATCGAATATTTCCAGGATATATCTACTATCCTGTTCAGTGCTCAGGATAGCTTTGTTGATGCCAATTTTACTCTAAGTAGCTGTGCAGTATGAATGAGAGAATGGAGATCTCCTATAATGAGTATTGTTAAATGTTTAGATGGAAAGTTCTATTTGGAGATTAAGGGACTTTGTTGTATCTCTGAATTTATATTGCCTCTAGTGTTTTTTAATTACAACTTTTAACACACCCAGTGTTCTGGCAGATGAAATAGAAAATCTAAATTCATAAATGTACTCTCATTTCTAATCTATTCTACTTTCTGGGTACAACACAAATAGGAAACTGAATAGTGTGGTTTAATTGCCCAAGCTTTAGGGAACGAAGATGATATTACAATACTGAATACCAACAATCCTTGCATACTGAGCATAAAATCTAGGCAAAATGTGTATTTTGTCCAGGCCTGTCCAGATTTCACAATTTGGGAAGCAAATGAATGTGATTACATGAGAGCCTGATGTGCTGTCAAATTTATATGTATATATATGGTGTGAAACAGTTCTCAATTTAAGAATAAATTGTTAAAACAAGAAGATATGTCTAATGCATGGATTTTTCTGTTATGCGTTTTCTCTTGGTAATTCCTTTGAGTACCATTGTTAGCAGGCTCCATATCACTGCATTTTTAATTCAATGAGACGTGAAAAGATTCAGTGCTAAAATGGAATGCTTCAGACTGTTAATAACGCTCCTTTTCTTTTCTTTTCACTTTCAGTCCTTGAAGAAAGAAACTGCTCAGACCCTGGGGGGCCAGTCAATGGGTACAAGAAAATTACAGGAGGCCCTGGGCTTATCCATGGGCACTATGCAAAAATCGGCACCGTCCTGACCTTCTTTTGTAACAGCTCCTATGTTCTCAGTGGTAATGAGATGAGAACTTGCCAGCAGAATGGAGAGTGGTCAGGGAAACAGCCAATCTGCATAAAAGGTGACTGGCAAATATTTCTGAAGTCTGTAGAGATAAGTGGAGTTGCTGAACATTTTGGTAGCTCCCATACCTGTTTTTGAAGCCCTGGGGAAAAAAATTGCGTCTCTTTTAAGTTCTCACTGAAACCATACATTCTTCTTATTTTGGTGTGTCAAAAACACATCCATAAAACATGTGCTTCTTTTTTAGACCGCCAAAGGACCAGTTTATCCTCATCACAATGTCTTGATGTGATCAAGAAGAGTGATGTAGTTATCAGAGCAGTTTAGAGAGATGACAAGGCTGAGTTTTTTATGTGTAACCCCAAGGATAGAACTGAAACAATTAATATGCATTTATATGACTACATTTATCTACTCTCTGTGCAACATTAAATCAATGCAAGAAATAAAAGACACAATAGACACATCATCCCTGCCAGCCTGTGTGGAGGGAGGTTTGAAATGTTAAAATGTTTAAAAGCATCTTTAAAAGACAATAAACCCTTGAACATTCAAAGGAGAGTTATAGAGCAAATGAGTAGTGTGTATTCTGAGAAATATGAGCTCCAGTTCTCCTGCAGCAGGGAGGACTGGAGCCCCTTTGGGAAGCAGGGAAGGATTTACTGAGATAAAGAGGAGTTGGGATGGTATTCCACTTGGAAGACAAAAAGTGGTATACGTAGAAGTGAAAGAATCATGGTAAGTAGAAAAAATCAGTCAATCGGGGAATCTGGGAGGTAAATTTTAAAAGGTAGTTTGAGAACAGAACAAATTGGACATTGCATAAGGAAGTTTGGACCTGACTCCATGACAGTAGGCACGTGTAGTTTCTTTTATACATATATCATGTATACATGATATATATATAAATATGCACTTTTATTTATCTACTTTTTATTTGTTTTTGGCTGTGCTAGGTCTTCGTTGCTGTGCGGGCTTTTCTCTAGTTGTGGAGAGCGGAGGCTGCTCTTTGTTGGAGTGGCTTCTTTTGTTGCAGAGGACGGGCTCTAGGGTGGGTAGGCTCAGTAGGTGAGGTTTCCAGGCTCTAGAGCACAGGTTTCCAGGATCAGTAGTTGCAGCACACAGGCTTGGTTACTCCATGGTATGTGGATCTTCCAGGATCAGGGATCAAACCCGTGTCTCCTACATTGGCAGGTGGATTCTTACCACTGAACCAACAGGGAAGCCCCGTAGTTTCTTATCAACTTGATTCACTCGTTGCTCCAAGTCGATAATAGCTCTTTTTGGTGGAAGGACTGAGCAAGTAACACACACACACACACACACACACAACTAACTGGTTGTTTCCTGAAGAAAAGCATGTCCGTGGCCTAGATTATCCAGATGATTGCTTCAGTCCTCCACTTTGCCTTCTGAGTGTTTGTCAACAACCTGAATCATGGGAAAAGGAATGAAAGAGGAAGGCTGTGAAAGGAAGACTTTAGACTTTAGCCAGGAGCGACCTTCATCCCCAGCAGCACAGACTATGAGTCTTGATTTCATTAGGTATGGAAATGGTGTTACCTATGTCCTTGGAGATTTTTTTGTCAACCCTTCTCTTACAAATTAATACAACTAGAGTTCCCTAGGTTGCTAATTAGACAAATGTTGGCTGCTTGATTGGGAAAGTGAGATGGGAAGGATTCCTTTTCACTTGTGAAGAAAGAGAGACTTCAACAAAATTAAACCAGGCTTTGAGTTGCCCTCAAAGGATCATTAGAAGCCTTAATTGCAGAGAAAGGACCTGGAGGAATCAGTTACTCAAGACTTATTGTTGGTTGACACTGCTGTTCAATTTTAAATGAGAACCTTGTGATTTCCTATCTTGGGCTACATTTTAGAACCTTGCCCTTGGCTTTTATTCCATATTGATCCAGTTTGCTAATACTATCTACGTAAATGGATAATTCTATTAACTACTATTGCTTCATATCACTGGGCTTCCTTGGTGGCTCAGACAGGAAAGAATCTGCCCTGCAATGCAGGAGACTCGGGTTTGATCCCTGGGTTGTGAAGATCCCCTGGAGGAGGGCATAGCAACCCACTCCAGTATTCTTCCCTGGAGAAGTCCATGGGCAGAAGAGCCTGGTGGGCTATAGTCTATGGGGTCACAAAGAGTCGGACACAACTGAGCGACTAATCCTTTCACACTTTCATATCACCTGGGTGGAGCAGCTCTGCAGACGTTCTTATTCTACTTGGTTTCTTCAAAGGGGGATGCCATTTTATTAATAAATGAAACTCAGCATGCTCTGTTTTTTAAAAAATTCATTTATTTATTTTGGGCCATGCTGGGTCTCAGTTGCACTCGTGGGCTTCTCATTGGGGTGGCTTCGCTTGTTATAGAGTACAGACTGTAGAGCATGGGCTCAGTATCTGTGGCTCACAGCCTTAGTTGCCCTGCAGCATGTGAGATCTTCCTGGATGAGGGACCGGACCTGGCTCTCCTTCATTGGCAGGTGGATTCTTAACCACTGGACCGCCAGGGAAGTCTCTCAGGATGCTCTTTTGCTAAGCGAGCTGTTCGTGCTTGGCTGACACGTCTCACTTCTGAGAGCCTGGGGAATGTGCACTGGTGTCCAGAGAGGGTGGTCAGGTATGAATCTGAATTCATGGTGTGAACAGTTAGTATGGAAAAGGATTATGCAGCTTTAACTTTTTCTTTCTAGCCTGCCGAGAACCAAAGATCTCAGACCTGGTGAGACGGAAAGTTCTTCCAATGCAGGTTCAGTCAAGGTGAGGTTGAAACACCTGAACTCTGCTTTAAAGGCAAATGACCATTCCTTTCTCCACCCCCTTTCCCTACTTGTGTTTGGCCAAAGACAGTCTGAGGTTTCTTAGGGACACTCCGTGTTGACTTGCCAGGAAAGAAAAGGGCCTGTTAGATGGAGGCTTATTAGCTAGCTGCCTTTAGCCAAGAGGTAGCAACTGTTGGAATATGTACAGGTTTCACTGGATCGTGGGAAAGTCAGTGGCTGGTGGGAAGCCAGACTTTAAGATGGCCTTTGAGGAGCTGGATTTTAACACTTGAGTCCTTCTAAAATGACTGCGTATTTATCATGCAGCTTTTAGGGAGATGGCATTCCTACCAAACACAGTCAGTCATGGCTTAGGAAGATGTCCTTGGTAGTGATCAATCAGATAAAGCAGGCTGGTGGAGCTAGGAACCAGAGATGAATGACTAGCCCCTGATGAAGGATGTGAAGCCTCGGGGCGGGAGGCGGGGTTGGGCGGGGAGCCCACCTAGTCTTTCTCCTGGAAAGACAGAGGTGGGGACCCCTGGTGGCAAGCTAGGGAAGTTGCTTCCCCTGGATTTCAACGAGGCTTAATGCTTGGCTTCCTTCAGTTCCCTACTCAGTTTTTACCTGGCAGAGAGACCCTCCATGACCGTCCTTTAAAAAGGATAGCACCCTTGCCTCCACCCTGACTGCTGAGCTGACTTCTTTACCCAGTATTCTCTGACCTTTACAGATATCTCCAATTTGCACCTGGGCATCCATCTTCACCTATTGTCCTACTGACATTTGCTTGTTTATTTGTTCAATTTCTGTCTCCTCACAACCCACCAAAAAATTGTGAAAGTTACGCGTGCAAGAACATTTTCTGTTTAGTTCATGCTGAACTTCTAGTACCTAGAATAGCGCCTGCCGCATAGTGGACACCCCCAAAATAGTGAATGAGTGAATGGCTGGATTGGATGGACGGGTTCAAGTGCTGTTTCCATCATCTCTCTTTAGTGCTGGCTATTCTTGGGCAGATTCCTAAATTTGCAGAGCCTTTAGTTTCCTCTTTTCAAAAATAAGGGCAATCACACTAACGTTTGCCTCTAGGAATTGTTAAGGATTAAATGCAAGGCAAATATCTCCCTGGAAGATTCATTGCTGGAGCAAGGATAGGACAGTCTTCAGCAGACAGGCTCATCCAGGAACCCCCAAAGGCAATGCAAAGCTTCAGTGGCCAAAACCTGAGCTTGTTTGCAAGTACAAGAGCCCCCTGAGCTACATAGCTGGTTCTAAATATGAGCTAAAGATTTGTAGAATGGAATCAATGTAGGTGGAATATTTGCTCTGAGCAAAGCATTGTACAGACACGTGAAACATTTCTTACAATGGTATTCTCACTGGGGTGAGAATCGTGACTGCCCAGTGCTGTCTGGGGCCCTGTCTTGGCTTCCTGTGTGCCCTTCAGCATCCCCACCTACCTCTCTGGGCTTCCTTTCTCCATGCATTAAACAGGGATGAAAACATTGATTCCTAAAGGAAATCTAACTTGTCAGTTAATAGTCATTATGCACTGATATAAAATGAGCATAAGCTGTGTAGTATGCATACCTCTCTCCCAAGAACCCCAGAGTGGCCTCTGGGGCTTCAACTTCAGGGCTCATTTAAAAGGCCTTTTCACATTTGCACACAGAGCTTCTTATTTCTCCCAATCAATGCGCTCTGAGAGAAGGTTCTATTCTCTGAGGTGGACTAATTATATCCGTTAATTGCTAAATCAAGCCACTGTATCAACACAGTTTAGTTCGAGTCAATTCCTTATATTGCTCCATTATGATAATGGTTAGAGCAGAGCAGTCACTTGGATTTCTTTCCTTGAAATTAACTTCTTTTCTTGTTTAATTTCACAATTAATTTGTGTGTGTGTGTGTGTGCATGTATAGCGTACCTTTGGAAAGCAGCTATTATGTCAGATATTATGCTCTTTGGTTAAAACCCTGGGTAGCTGGAGGCATGCCAGAAATGGAAATGGAGGAATAAATAAAAGGTTGAAGTGTGCAAGAAAATCTGCTCAGTGGTAGAAGAGATATGTGTGTGTGTGAGAAAGAGACAGAGACAAAGAGGGGTGAGGGGTGAAAGGGAGAGCAAATCACCCACACACAGAGGATGAGATAGCTGTTGTTTTCTTCCTTCGTAACTGAACATCTTCGGGGAGCTTGGCATGGATGCTAAAAGGGCTGTAATGACTGTCTCCTGCCCTCCTCTCTCTCCGGGCCCCTCTGCCGTGATGCAGGGAGACGCCATTACATCAGCTATACTCATCAGCCTTCAGCAAGCAGAAACTGCAGGATGCCCCTACCAAGAAGCCAGTCCTTCCCTTTGGAGACCTGCCGCCTGGGTACCAACATCTGCACACCCAGCTCCAGTACGAGTGCATCTCACCCTTCTATCGCCGCCTGGGCAGCAGCCGGAGGACGTGTCTAAGGACTGGGAAGTGGAGTGGCCGTGCCCCATCCTGCATCCCTAGTGAGTCAAGGCTTGTCCTTACACTAAAACAGCTTGCATCTCTCATGGCTGCCTATGAAAAGCCCCTGACCCTGTTGAAGACTTCTGGGGAAAAAATCCTGGTCCAAAAGAATAGTCCTCTAATACTTTCCCCCAGCTTGGTGAAGTCTGAAATTCCACAGTTAGAGTTTCCTTCCTTTGGCTTAACCTAATTTGAGAGATGATTAAATCTTAGATGAATTTTTGAGGAAGAGGGGGCATGCTTTCTTGTGGATGATTTTATCATATTTACTTGGAGAAAAGGGACAGAACAGTCATTAAACACCATGTGGGGAAGGGATTGAAAGTGCCAGAGAACTTCTAGTTATGTCATATTGGTTACCTGAGCCCCCGTTTTCATCCTCATCACCCAATGGGATTAATTACATTATTGTTCATAAGTAATGAGGTATCAGTTACTTACAGGTTATGTAATAATGATTACTGAGATAATACATGGAAATGTCTGGAGTGGGCTTTTGCACATACTCAGCTACTACCCCATCCTTTTTTGTCAGAGGAGAAGAGCAGTAGTCACGATATTTTGAATCTGTTTATATACATTATACATCATCTCATCCACTCTCTGCAAGAACCTAGGAGACAGTTGTGATTACAGTATCCATTTTGCAGGCAGGAAGACTGAGGCTCTAAGAGATTAGGCAACTTACCCAGTAAGTGCCTGGGATGGTAAGACTCCCAGTTATAACCCTCGACTTCATAGTCAAGCATGTTAAGGTGGTTGATTAGTATTTAAAGGAAAAAAAACAACAACAGGTTAGATGCTCCGTGGTCTTGACATCCGTAGGGCCCACCTTTCCAGATATATGCTCTGTTGGTTGATTGACACATTCCCCTCTGGATGGGAAGGTCTGAGTTTATCTCACTGAGCTGGTGCTTTCTCCGTAGTTTGTGGGAAAACCGAGAACGTCTCTGCTCCGAAGACCCAGGGCACGCGCTGGCCGTGGCAGGCTGCCATCTACAGGAGGGCCGGCGGGGTGCACGGGGGTGGTCTGCACAAGGACGCCTGGTTTCTGGTGTGCAGCGGTGCCCTGGTCAATGAGCGCACCGTGGTGGTGGCTGCCCACTGCGTCACCGACCTGGGCAGGGTCACCGTGATCAAGACGGCAGACCTCAAAGTCGTCCTGGGGAAATTCTACAGGGATGACGACCGGGATGAGAAGAGCATCCAGAGCTTGCGGGTGAGAGAGGGCTGCAGCCTAGAAGTCTGGTTTATTTCTCGGCAGCTCCCAGCACCGGGCGAGCAGTTATTCTGTCAGTCTGTCACCTTGACATCCAGTCCAGAGCCTGGAAAGATTAGGCACATGCATTCTCAGTTGCTCAGTACTGTCAGACTCTTTGCAACCCCATGGACTGTAGTCCACCAGGTACCTCTGTCCATGGAATTCTCCAGGCAAGCAGACTGGAGTGGGTTGCCCTGCCCTCCTGCAAGGGATCTTCCTGACCCAGAGATTGAACCCCTGTCTTTTGCATCTCCTGCATTGGCAAGCAGATTCTTTACCAACTGTGCCACCTAGAAGCCTAATCTTTCATGATTGGCAGATACTAGAAAGGGGCATCTAGAAAGACTATGCAGTCTTTCCCCCCCAAAAAAAATTTTTTTTAAATAAGATAATAAAAAATATCTTCTATCATTGGGGTCATTGAAAGGTAACCAACCACCTATTATGTTTAGGACATGGTGCTAGGTAGACTGTGAGGACATAGAGACTCAATAAATTTCTAATATTATTTTCTTTCCCTACCTACCTCCCTCCTTCTGTACCATCCACCCTCTCATGCAATCTAGCTCATCCACCTGTCCATCCATCCATCCATTGTTGAGCTCCCACAGCATGCCATTCATTAGGAATACACACAGAACTGAACAAGGCATGATTTTTGCCCTGAAGAGTCCACAGGCTAGGGGATGAGACAGACCAGTATATTGTGACTAATCCAGCACAATAGAATCCCTGGGTAAATGAGCTCAGATATAGAACAAGTCTATAAAAATGTTATAGCGTATCATAGATTTAAGCTCCAGGGGGCCCCATCAAAGAGGGTGATGAGCAAGAATGGGGATAATCAGGGGAGGCTTGGTGGAAAAGTCCCGTGGACCATCCTAGGTGTAGCTCTAACTTACTGGCTTGACGGTAAATGAAATGTTTACAGTGGACCAGAGGCTGCCACCTGGTAGCCTGTAGAAGTTTGTGTTTTGGTAGTGCTACTGTATATTTTTTTAATCAGTTATTTCCCAACATTCAGAGAAGGCAAAGGCACCCCACTCCAGTACTCTTGCCTGGAAAATCCCATGGACAGAGGAGCCTGGTAAGCTGCAGTCCATGGGGTTGCTAAGAGTCGGACATGACTGAGCAACTTCACTTTCACTTTTCACTTTTATGCATTGGAGAAGGAAATGGCAACTCATTCTAGTGTTCTTGCCTGGAGAAACCCAGGGACGGCAGAGCCTGGTGGGCTGCCATCTATGGGGTTGCACAGAGTCGGACACGACTGAAGCAACTTAGCAGCAGCAGCAGCCAGCATTTAAAAACCAAGAGGTTTCAGCCAGAGGTCTGGAGTCTACTCTCTGGCAAAATGAGCATCTCTGCATGGCAGTGGTCAGCTGAGCAGAGTGGTGTGCCTCTTTGCCTGGGGTATGCACCCCCGTCCTTCGAAGCCTCGCATGTCCACTCCACTTATTTAAAAACCACCTGCCAGCCCTGGTAGGCATTTCAGTTTGCGACCCTGGAAACAGAGCAGTTGCTTTCTGTGATCCATTGAGTGAAGTGTGTCCGAATAATTGCAGCTGGCTCTCAGACATTTTCTCTCAATAATTTAGCCCGGGGCTTGCCTGTTGCCGTCACCGTGGAGTCGGCCACTCACCACTGCTATCCATTCTCTTTACCTTCGTAGATTTCTGCAATCATCCTCCACCCCAACTACGACCCCATCCTGCTGGATATGGATATTGCCATCCTGAAGCTCCTGGACAAGGCTCGCATGAGCACCCGCGTCCAGCCCATCTGCCTGGCGGCCCCTCGGGATCTCAGCACCTCCTTCCAGGAGTCCCGCATCACCGTGGCTGGCTGGAACGTCCTGGCGGACTCCAGGAGCCCCGGCTACAAGGATGACACGCTGCGCTCGGGGGTGGTGAGGGTGGCGGACTCGCTGCTGTGTGAGGAGCAGCACGAGGCGCAGGGGATCCCGGTGAGTGTCACGGACAGCATGTTCTGTGCCGGCCGGGACCCCACGGCCCCTTCTGACATCTGCACAGCTGAGACAGGGGGCATCGCGGCTGTGTCCTTCCCGGGCCGGGCATCCCCGGAGCCCCGCTGGCACCTGGTGGGGCTGGTCAGCTGGAGCTATGACAAGACGTGCAGCCACAGCCTCTCCACGGCCTTCACCAAAGTGCTGCCTTTTAAAGACTGGATCGAGAGAAACATGAAGTGAGCCACAGGCCCAGGGAGGAGTGTTTCTGTGCAGCCGTCCGTGTACATGTCAGCCAGGGCAGTATGGACCCAGAGTGGGATTCTGCCCATGAATTTCGCTGTGCCCGGGCTTCTGATTTCAAAACCAGTGGAGGGCGAGTTGAGCTTACTTTCTGGTAGGCCACTGCCTCCCTGACTGCTGGGGTCCTCTGGAAGATTCCCACGCTGCTTACAAGAACTCAGTTTCTTCCAAAGAGACTATGTAAGTGGCAAAGAAATTCACCCCATTCTACCAACCCAGTGGGCTTCCCCTCCCGCCTTTTGGGGATGGACCAGATGCCATGGTCAGCTCTGGTCAAGAGGAGGTCGAGATCGGATTCATCAGGTCTCTTCCAAGGCTCCAACCAGACCGACTTCCAAAGAGCCACCAATGGGCCAGCCCCAGACAGCGAGCCTGGCTGTGGCATTGGCCATATCACAGAGTGGTCCTTTTCCTTCCCAGTCACCTGTACATACTTTAATAAAACCAGGGTTGGCTTCTGACCCACAGAACACATGTCCTATGGCTCTGATTCCTGCCTGCAGCCTTTTTTGAGCTACATATGTTGGGACCGGTGGCTGGGGGAAGCCTTTTAATGAATCATCATTTCCAAATAACACATATAGCCAAGCCAGTGCCATCTTTTCAATGCCAGTGCTTGCAGTTTGCTGTTCATGGGGTAGGAGAGAAAGGGGACGGGCACCATCAGATAAGGCACAAGCAGAGGAAAATACCAGGGACTTGACAATTTCTAGTGTCCCCTCTGGTTCTCATGTTCTACATTCAAGCACAAGACCCTGGTTTAAATCTCCAGAAATCTCTAGGACGTATTTTCATAGCATCTGAATTGGAATCACCTATTTATTCACACTTGATTGAGATATGCCAAGAACCCGCTACTTCATTCTTCTCTATAACTTACACAACTTTCCTTTCCAGCCCCATGCCTGACTCCCACTGCATAGCAGAGGAAAAAAAAAGAAAAGAATGCAATCCAGTCCCTGAAGGGGTCTTTTCAGGAACATTCTCTTTTTGGGGTGACTCACTGTCTTATCCTTTCTCCCCAGCTTTCACCAGATTCCTCCCTGTCCCAGATGGTGCCATGGAGGCGTAAGTGACTTTGAGCCCTGGGACACTGGAGGACTCCTGAGTTTCTGCAGGCTCTTGGGTGTGTGTGGTATTACTTTCTCATTCCTGGGCGTCTGGGGGACATTGGTGCTCAGGTCTGTAACGAGTGTAACTTGTGCGGAGTTCTCTCTGCTTCCCTGGGACTCTGCGGTCCTCTGCGCTCACTTGGCTGCTCTTTGGGTCTGGCTTGCACTGATACTCCTGAGATCCAGGGGGACTCTGTCTTGACACTGGTTTGTTAGGGTTACTCAGCCTCCTGGCCACAGTGGCAGCCTTCTTGGGAGGCTCCCCAGCTGACCTTTCACTGACCTCCTCTTCCTCCCCTGAAGGCTTGTGGAACATCTAGGTCTTTTCTGTACCTCCTGAGGCCTGAAAGCCCAAGGTTGGTGCAGGATGCCTGGGGACAGTCCCATCCTACAGACCCCAACAGAAACTCTTCCCTCCCTTATCAGTGAGAACTTCGACCCCAAGAACTTTAGCCCCAAGGCAGGATGCCACATCTGTCCCCCAACCTGCATTCCCATCTCTGTGTCTTTGCATCATTCCCTGAGCCAGCAGAGAATTTCTGGTACTTTCTCTCTTGGTTAGGCTTCCTTGAGGCTTTCCATAAGTCAGGCTCCTCACCCCCCGCCTTTCAATCACTCCCTCCATCCTCTCGGTTTAATCTGAGAGCAATGTATTGGTTATCGACTTCTGAGGAACAACCATCCAACATGTAATAGGTTAAGCTGGACTGTTGGATTTGACAAACATTTATCAGGTTACTCAAAAGGTTTTTTCCTTGCTGTTTTTAAGCCTAGAAAGTTTAGATCTCAAGAGGTGTAATGGTAGTCAGATCAAAAAGATCTAAATTCCTCTCTTTCTACTTATTTTGAGTGATCTTGGGCAGGTCACCTAATGTCACCTGCGTCAGTTCGTCATTTATTAGGTTGGCATGCTGAAGTCTGTCTTTTGCGGTAGCTGTGACGGTTCAGTGAGCTACTGTGTAAAGCAGTGAATGTAGTACCTGATACACAGCTCAGTGCCTTTAAACCCTGTCAGGGGCAGGGCTGTCCAGCTGGGCACAGCTCCACAAAGCCTTCATATCCACCACTTCTCACCTGGGCGTCCATGCTTACACCTTCCATTCTTTCACGCTGGTCTGACTCCTCCCCTGCATTAACACGTTCCCTAGTTTCTTGACACTCTGTTTACTCTTTAGTGTCATTTTCTATCTTTGCCTCACCGCTCAGATTTGGTTCTCGATACATCATCTCTGCTATGACTTTGTTCCCTTTAGAAGCTGAGTCTGGCCCCCAGGCCGGGTGACACCGCCTGTGGCTGCTTAGTTAATAATATCCTCATGGCCACTTGCCACTCTCCCTAGATCTTCCTGCCCCAGAACTGCTCTCACTACGAGCACTCAACCACGCTAATCAGGACGAGGGAGTCAGATACAAGCCTGTCCCTGGACCATACCTGGCACTGGAGGAATCTTATCTGTCTCTCTTTGTCATGTGGTCCTTACATCCTAGGGATAGAATGCCAAGGATGAGGGATCTCTTCTTAGCTGGAAGTCTGGAGTGCGTTATCAGTCAGGGATTTTTCAGAACTTATAAGGTCCATGTAGCATAAGGGATTACAATGACCACAGACAATTATGGGGACTGGTGGCAAAGTCTCCTTGAGGTTGTGGCCTTTGCATCCAGTGTTGGACTTGAATTCAAGTGGCCAGCAGTTGTGAAGGAAAGTTGGATGTGAAACTGGAAGAGCAAGAATGAGCTGGAATCCACAAAACATCGAAAGTCATGTCTGTCTCTGCTGTCCCTAACCTCAATGATTTGAGTGACCTGCACCCCCACACACCTAGTCCAGGAGACTCAGAGAAGCTGGAAGAGGATTTCCAGCAGGTACGGGAGGGCTGTGGGCCAGGGTGCTGTTCCGCCCCGGAAAGGTGAACGAGGCAACCGTTGTGTATGAACTGCCAAGGTGCGCGATGCTCTTACCAACTTCCAGAGCGTGGAGACAGCTGTAGCTTTACTCTCCTTTTAAAATCTCATGTTAAGTTCTCTGGTGCCCACTCTAACCTGGAGCCACATAGGGAAGGGGACTCTGCAAACATAGTTGCAGCCCCTCTCTAAGTCGACAAGGAACAAAAGTCATCACAAATCATTGCATGAAATATTAATGTGGTTGTTGACTGGGGATGCCTTTGTGGAGAGCTGGTGAAGGCTTCTGTTTCATCCAGATTAGTTTGGCTCTAATTTCTTTTGTAGTGGCTTTTTGTTTTGTTTTGTTTTAGACATGTGCAACCCCCAACATCTGACATTCTATCAGTGAAGCCTTGGTGTCTAGGAGCTGGCCTGGCACTCACTTCAAAGCTATGGTGTTCTCCTGCAGAAGATCAATTATTTCACAGCATGCTGGTATCAGTCAAGATCCTTCTGTGACTGTGATGGATCAAGGCAGACACAAGGCTGCTTTATATCTTGTCAGTGAAGAGGCAAAAGCAAGGTCATTATACAAACTAAAAAATACAAATGGTCCCCCTCTCGTGGTTGAGAGCAGTGACTGTCTTTACTTCTTCACCAATTACAGTGTTAACCTCTATTTTTCCTTCCTCCTAGATAAGATTTATAAAGATAGCCAATAATAGAATTACCTCTATTTAACTGATAGCATCCAATCCACAAGAAAGCCCCACTTCCCTGGGACTTGCTCAAAATCACCTAATAGAAGCCCGAATCCTAGAATAAGTTCTTTCTAAAACTCTTTTATTTTTTTATTAAATTTTCTTATTGTTCTGGGTCTTCATTGCCGCTCGGGAGCTTTCTCTAGTTGTCATGTGACATGTGGGATCTTAGTTCCCTGACCAGGAATGGAACCCAGGTCCCCTGCATTGGGAGGTGGATTCTTAACTGGATTCTTAACCACTGGTCCACCAGGGAATTCCCTCTAATACTCGCTTGATGATGTACATTCTCTTGCATTTCGAAGAGCAATAAATCCATCTTGTTCAACTAGGATTGGCCAGGTTTAACATCAAGTGGACTTTCAAGAATTACTGAGTAGTCACCCACACTGCTTTATTTTACTTAAACTCCAGCGGGAATTGAGAGGAAGGGGCAATCCAAATAAGCAATATTTTTATTCACAGGGTAGTTAGAACTTCAAATTGAGTCTTGAGTGTAGGTGGAAAGAAAGTGTAGGATATTCTAAGTACAGAAAATGCTTGGAAAGTACATAGGATTAAACATGGAGGGGGGGCTGGCTTAGAGAAGGGCCAATTCTCTTTTTTTAAATTAATTTATTTATTTTTGGCTACACTGGGTCTTCGTTGCTGTGCACAGGCTTTTCTCTAGTTGCAATGAGCTGGGGCTGCTCTTCATTTTGGTGCGTGGGCTTCTCATTGTGGTGGCTTCTCTTGCTGCAGAGCATGGGCTCTAGACACCTGGGCTTCAGTATTTGCAGTGCATGGGCTCAGTATTACAGCTGCAGCTTGTAGGTTTCAGAGAGCAGGCTCAGTAGTTGTGACGCACGGGCTTAGTTGCTCCATGGCATGCAGAATCTTCCAGGACCAGGGATCGAACCCATGTCCCCTGCACTGGCAGGCGGGTTCTTATCCACTGTGCCACCAGGGAAGTTTGGGAAGAGCCAATTCTTTCCTATCACGAATTCTTTATTACAGTGACAGGCCAGGTTGGCCAGCCAGCACCAGTCAAGGTAAGGCCAGCTGGTGGTAGCTCTCAAAAGCTAGGATCAAGAATTTGGCTTCTTATTGCCCATTTGCAAACATTCAAGCCCATGTTGATGTCTCCAGGAGAGTGAAAGGACAGAAGTGGAATTCTAGAAAGACCCATCAGGCTGGCTATGCTAGATAGAGGCAATGGTTAAAAGACCCAGCCTGAGTTCAAGTTCCCAGCTCTGTCACTTACATGCTGTGGCCCTGAGCATGACATTCAATCTCGGTCCTACTGTTGCTCTATCCACAAATGGGAGTGAAATGATATGGGGATTCGGGGAGTTAACATGACTGTGACTGAAGTGTGTAGAACAGCATCTGCCCTGTGCTCAGTCTCTCAGTTGTGTCCGACTCTTTGTGACCCATGGACTGTAGCCTGGCAGGAACCTCTGTCCACGGGGATTCTCCAGGCAAGACCGCATCTGACCTACTGCACTCTGTAGATACTGGCCACTGTTACGACGGTTGCTGTTTCATTGCTGTTCTTCAAAGAGGAGACTGGAGATGGAGAAACCAGTTATGAGTGACCTTATAGGGGTGGAGAGAGGAGGAGAGGATTTAGAATGCCGTTGAGGTACAAGCATGTGGAAAGAGGTTTGGCAATCTGTGGAATGAGGTTGAAAACAGGAAAGGGTGGGCAGAAATAAATGAGGTTTCAGGTTAAAAGATGGAGAAGGAAATGGCACCCCACTCCAGTACTCTTGCCTGGAAAATCCCATGGACAGAGAAGCCTGGTAAGCTACAGTCCATGAGGTTGCAAAGTGTCAGACATGACTGAGCAACTTCACTTCACTTCACTTCACTTCAGGTTAAAAGAACCAACAGGGTTGAGAGCAAAAAGCAATGGGACTAGAGACTTGCCTGGTGGCCTAGCATCTAAGACTCCGTGCTCCCAGTGCAGGAGGCCCAGGTTTCATCCCTGGTCAGGGAACTAGATCCCATATGCCTGCAACTAAAGATCCTGTGTGCAACAGTCAAAAACAAACAAACAAACAAACAAAAAGCAATAGGACTTTGTAAGTGGGAGTAGTCTGGATAAATTTCTAAGAAAAAGTGTCAGAGCTTGCACCAGTTTTTTACACATTTCCCTGTCTGCATGTGTGTGTGTATATATGTGTTTGGTGGGAGTTCAGGAGCATACAGGATGGACTTAATAAAAAGGATCAGGTACAGCTAGACAAGTAGGAAATTTGCAGCCCTCTCACTGAGTCCTCACCAGCATAATACTTGTTGTTTTTTGGAGTTATGGCTGTGGAGTTTGAATATTAATCTTTACAGTTCTTTGGGATTTTCATGCCTCCAAATTCATCATCTACTCATAACTTACTAGGGCTTCCACATTTGCCTCCTCTATTGGGAGTTGGTGATGGACAGGGAGGCCTGGCGTGCCTGCAATTCATGGGGTTGCAAAGAGTCGGACATAACTGAGTGACTGAACTGAACTGAACTGATTGGAATATTAGTCTATAAAATCTCTTCCATCATGAATTCAATCAGAGATTGTGAGTTCATTGATTTTTCTACCTATCATTCATCCATCCACAAAAATTGAGTGTTAAGGATTGAAATACTAAAGGTGGACAACATAAGCTTGGTGCTTGCCCTTAATCTGATAGTCCCAGAAATACA
The DNA here is from genome assembly GCF_002263795.3 of Bos taurus. Classification (NCBI taxonomy): domain Eukaryota; kingdom Metazoa; phylum Chordata; class Mammalia; order Artiodactyla; family Bovidae; genus Bos; species Bos taurus. Next base: position 65,944,591 of record NC_037342.1, on the reverse strand, counting down.
TGAATAATCAGAAATCATGATGAATACTGGGAAGAAAATACAGAGTATTGTAAAATTCTAGAACAAAGGTTGCTGATTTAACCTGGATGGGGCAGGATAAAAGGTTTGCCTCCCTGAGAATGTGATGATTGATCTGGGAAGAGGTCGACTATTGGATGGAGGATGGGGAGAGGGGAAGAACATTCCAGGCAGAGATGAGCATGTGCAGAGATGTTGAGAGAAGGGCTTTTGGCATATATAGAGAACTTCCAGAGACCCAGTAAAGCTTCAGAGGAAAGCATGAGGAAGGGAGAGGTGTGACGGGAGGCTGGAAATGTAGTTTTGGTGTGTATGGCCACCCAGGGAGCTGGGAGCACCACACTCTATATGTCAAACTCCATGAACTCCAAGAATGTGCGCTAGGAACTATTAGTGAGGCCATCAACTCATCACTTATAGCCTTTGGCTTTGACCTTGAGTTTTTCTGTTATCCTTCTAACCTGGTTATGAATGAAGACCTTGAGTCTCCCAGCAATGACACAATTGCATCACGTTCTAGAAAAGATCTTAAATGAGGATGAGGGGAGTTAAAAAAAGACCGAAAGTCAGTGCAAGAGGCAAAGAAGTGAGACACTTATAGCTTCACTCCTGCCTTAGTTTTTACTCTTTCTTTAGTATCCTGTGAAAATGTTGAGTGAAATACTTTTTGGATCCCTAGGGCTTGGGGAAGTTTATCTTTTTAGGGCTGTTGGAAAGATGAGAACATTTTGGAGTGATTTGGTAGCCATTTGTGGTCTCTTTTTGCTTTTCTTGGCAGGAGGACCTGCTTTCCCTGGCAGGACTCTGCCGGATGTGCTGTTGAGGCCCAGCATTTTAAGAAGACTGTCTCAATGGCTGAGGTTTTTAGGGATCACTTCACGTTTGTATTCCAGTTCACCAAGTGTTTATCCAGAGGCTTGTGGACCAGGCACGATAGAGGGTTTTGTCAACAAAGAAAAAAAAGAGTCAGTAGATAAAATTAGGGAATAGCTTTCTTGGGTGACAAATAATATTAGAGATTGAATTCTCAGAGGAAACAAAAAACAGTGTTATGTATCTGAACTTATGGTTTCTAGGAAAAGATAACTCCAAACAAAAGAGAAAGAAAGAATGTTATTAATCCTTGTTTCAAAAGGGGGACAGGATGCTACAAATAAAAGTAGGTGCTAATAAATAAAACCTCCAAGTGAATTGGGACTCTCCTAATTTGCTGTTATTCCCCAAAGGCATAGTTTAGCCTCTGATTTAAAAAAATGTCACTGAATCTATAACTTCAACTAAGAAGTCAGTTACCTGGTTGCTGTCTCTCTCTCTCTTGATAAAGAAAATAACTTTATGAGAAAAATATTTTGGGATTTGATAACAAAGCCCCTCTCAGAATTACCAAGTTATTTCATTAAAAAAAAAGTGAATATAGAAAATAGAACCATAATAACATCACTGGATTTCTGGGGTCACAGAAGCCTAGCTTGGGTCCTTGGTTTGATCCTTTAGCCTAATCATTTAGCATTTAACCCCAGTAAGCTGTGTCAAGCAACAAAATCCTCTCCTGAAGGTTAAAAAACCCCTCTCTCCATCATTTTGCCCATCATAAAGATGTCCCTGCTGAATGCCATCCTAGCAGAACAAAGCGAAGTGAGAGATGTATAAGCAGCATTCTTTGCCATGATTAGAAGAGATCGGGGCGGGGCGGGGGAGATAGAAATGAAAATACCAGCAATAACTCTTGAGAAGCATTTCTACTTTACACTGGGATCAAGCTACTAAAAAAGAGACAGTTACTCTAATTCAAAATTGTGTGGTTTTTATGGTGCACATAAAGAATTTGCACCAACCCTGACATTTTGTCTCAAGTTATCTCCTAGAAGAAGATGCTGACACACAGGAATGATGAACCAGGGACTCACAATTCATCATTTCCCCTGTGTCCTTACGTCTTTCATCTGTGCTGAGTAAATGGAGTGAATTCACGCTCCTTCTGTTAGAATTCATCAGGCAATAAGTGTGGCTAACAAATGCTTCAGTCTTCCTGAGCCTTCTACTTAATGAGGTGGTTTCTGCCTGAAGAATGGATTATATTTAGACCAAGTTCTCAGTCTGAATTGAGATTTCTCTGAAGTGACATCTCGTTTCTCATCAGTATAGAGAGTCAGGTAAAAATAGAACTCCCTTACTTCCTTTTTGCTAATGCGTGTTAACAAGAAAAGAGTGAATGAACCTAACTTGAATCTTACTGCTCTGAACACCTGTGGGAGGGGTAATTCTCTTTCTCTTCTATTCAGTGACCACAGTGGACAAACAGTACTATAGGCAGGCTCATCTGCAGCTGTACTGTGTGGTTGGATCTGACGCACTACCGCCATTATCACTCCAGAGTGACGACAGCGTGACAGGCAGGAGGCTGACATAATAAAGATGACAATAGCCACCACTGTATGCCAGAAACTGTGACATCACCTCCTTTAGTTTTCCTCCAAGCACAGCAGGTGGGGTCATTACTAGTCCCATCAGTGCCCAGAAGGTTAAGTGACTCACTCATGTTCATTCAAAATGCAAAGGGGGGAGATGGATTCCATCTGAAGCTCACAACTCCAAACATGATTGAAATGAGTGGTTCCCAGGTCAGTGTAATTCTGAAAGTGAAATTTGCTCAGTCTTGTCTGACTCTTTGTGACCCAATGGGTTATATAGTCCATGGAATTCTCCAGGCCAGAATACTAGAGTGGGTAGCCTTTCCCTTCTCCAGGGGATATTCCCAACCCAGGGCTCAAACCCAAGTCTCCCTTATTGAAGGCGGATTCTTTACCAGTTGAGCCATAAGAGAAGCCCAAGCATACTGGAGTGGATAGCCTATCCCATCTCCAGTGGATCTTTCCAACCCAGGAATCAAACCAGGGTCTCCTGCATTGCAGGTGGATTCTTTACCAACTGAGCTATCAGGTAAGCCAATTCTGAAGGCCATGTTATAACTTCTGTGGATGCCACCGTCACTTTCTTAAGACAATGACCTGTGGCTGCTGCTATGAAGATTTTCCTCCCACCAGTTATCACCCTAAACTCCCTTCTCTTTCTACAATCTTTTCATTTTCAAGTTAAGTTTCAGGCTTCTCTAATGTCTCTCTTCGATGCTTTCAGCTTCGGAGCCAATGCTGTGCAAGAATATCACCTTCTAAAATAGAATATTATACAAGGATTTTCATTCATGATTTTCATTCATCCTAAAAATAGCTCACAGTTCTGAAAAATTAGCATACTCATTTCAATTGTCTTGATGAAAGGGCCTCCAACATCCTCTCTGTTTTATTTCTTTCTTAAAAACCTCACGGTGTCTATCTTGTAGCCTAAGTGATCGGACCAAAGTTTCAAAAGACAGGTCCAGACATGCTGCTGTTTCTCTGGGTCACTTTCTTCTGATAAACTCTGGACATTGAAACATTTCTCCTCTGTTGTCATCATGATGGGGAAATGGGCTTATTTAATGGCCTTTTATGGAAAAGCAGTGTAAGACTTTTTTCTTTCTTTTCTATATTAGGAGTCGCCCTCCCGCCCTGTGCAGCATCAGAGATGCAATAACCAATCTCAGGCGATCCAAAGGAAAACCAAGACAGGGAATGAATTCCTTAGAAGAATAAATAAGAGAAGGCAAAGTCTTTATCCCTTCTTTGGTCCAACTAAGCTCCTAAAAGTACTGGAGAAGAACACTGAGAATTATAGGATTTAGGATTGGAACCTTTGAGGCCATCTGGTGATTTGTTCCATGGTATTAAACGTACCACCTTCTCATTTCTAGCAAATGGCCTGACTGGGTCCTCTCTGCTAGAAGATCCTCCATGATGGAGAGGGTGTTGCATGGGGGTGAACTGTTCCAATAGTGATGTCATTATTATTACTATAGGTTGCATAGAAGAGAGATTAAAAGCAAGATTCTGCAGAAAGACTGCTTGTACTCAAACACCAGTCTTGGCCCCCCTTATTCCATCGGTCCTGTAGGTTCATTCTCTGACTGTCTCCATTCTGCACTGTTCCCCGGGAGGCTGAACTATAAGAATTGGACTATAACTACTGCATATGAGTTATGCCAATGTGCTCCCCTGCCCTCTGCTTCCAGCTATAGTCAACAGGGAGTCCCCGCAGGGGAGAAGAGAACAGGAGGGAAGTGGGGGTCAAGTTATTTATTGCCAGACCCCTTGCCAGCATGTTGCCATGGCAACAAAGTCTCAGTCTGCATCAGCTGGAACCGGTGTGTCCTTTGGGTTCAGGCTTAGGGTGGGTAATGATGCCCCATTGTTACAACCTGTGGGCTCTGCCTTATGCCTTAGAGTTTACCCACATCCTTCCCTTACCCTTCTAAATTGTCTCTTTATTAAACTTTGCACAACTTCCCTAATTTGAATATGCCAACTTTTCCTAGCTGAGACCTTGACTGACACAACCACTCACTATCTCTGTAATGTTGGTCAAATTCTATCACCGCTCTTGGATTCGGTTTTCTCCTCTGTAAATTGGGGGTAATAATAATAATATATGCTGTAGAAGGACATCTTAAGAATCGAATGAGATGATATATAAAGATACTTGGAACACGCAGTAAGGACTCAGTAAATGAGTAAAACTATTAATACAACTACCGTGAAGTCTCAACCTGAACACTACCTTAGTTCAACTATGGTAAGTTACTTCTCATAGCTTAACTTAGGTTTTAAGTCAACAATCAATACAGAAAAAAAGAAAAAAATAATTCCTCAGAGTCAAATTAGCCTTGAACATCCCTCAAGATGGTGTAGTCAATTTTTTGGTATTCAGTCCTGCAGAGCTGTTTTTATTCACGGCAAGTTTGATAACCTGTGGGTGAGACTTAAGAAAGGTGAATCTACATGCAAATGTCAGAGCATCCCACCCCTTCTGCTTCTGCTATAACCATGGAATCCCTAGAAGAGATTGAGAGATGCTAGAAAATTCTAAAGTGTTCCTGCTGGCTTATAGGGTTGACCTCGTTCTGTTCTCACATCAGAGCTTTATCGACTTAATGTTGGCTGGGAGATTTGTAGTTTGCTGTGAAGACAGAAAGGAGTTAATGGGGTCACACTTTAGATGGTTTTAGGGGAGGCTAGATTTTAAAGTGGGCTCAGTGGGAAATTAAATGGGGTGCATGCTGCTGCTTCCATATGTCTGAGATGACCCTTTGCTGATCATTCAGGGTGTGCCGGCTTCAGAGCTAAGCGTTTCCTCCATGTTAGTTATCCGGTTTAACCTCATGGCAACTATGAGGTGGAACTATTATGTTCTCTGGTTTTCAGATGAGAAAGCTGAACACCTAAAGTGCCCAGTCTAAGACTATACAGTCTTACTGACGCCAGGGGCAGTATTGAAAGTGTTTCTGCCTCACTTAGCTCTGAGTTTAGATCCAGGACTGGGGCAGAGAGAGCCTGGCTTACCCTCCAGTGTTCCATGTATGTGCAAACTGAGAATTAAACTCCATGTTTGATAGCTTTTCGTGTTAGTTGTCCACAACAGCACACACGTTTGCCTGAATAGATTTTTACATGCCCTGTGTTTGATGAGAAGAGAGTCAGCCGGGATCTTTCTTCCTCTCCCCATACCCCCAAAAGACTAAACACACCAACTCACTTCAAGTGCTCCTCAGGGCCATGTTTCTGGACCCCTTTTCATCTTGTTGAACCATCTCTAGTCCAGTGGTTCCTGATGCTGGCTGGAGTAGGATAAATCACCTGAGGAAGTTAAAGAGAAAGACCAAAAACTGAGTCAGGACCCTGCTCCAAATCTCTGGTAGGTGGCCTGAGCATTATTGTTTGTCAAAAGCTCTCTCAGTACATTTTAATCAGTAGTCAATATGGGAAAGCACTGCTCCAATTTGCTGCTAAAAAATTGAAGAATTAGTGGGGATGTTGGCAGGGCCCTCTGGAGCGAGGAAAAAGAATCGGTTCCTTCTAGCTAATGATTATTATCCAGAATTATCTGCGGCATGTTCCACACGATTTAATAGGCCTCATCTCCAAGGGCAGCTGAATGCAAATGTCTCTCATTGTAGCATGAGATGTGAAGGTTCCCGAACAAAGCCGCTTGCAGGGAAGGTGCAAAGTGGAGCCACTTCTCCCATGGAACCTGGCCATGCTTGTTGACCCACCAGAATTCTCTCTGATCCTGAATGCTGAAAATATAATTAAGACTGCTTTTGATCAGATGGTTTAATGTGTAAAATCAACACCATCCCCCTTTCTCTGTCCTTTTACTTGCTCTGTGTTTCTGTGCCACCAGCTGTATTGCCCTTGGCAGTGAGAGCTGAGGAATGGTGTGGCTCAGTGCTCCTCACCTGCACGCAGGTACTGAGGGATTCAGACAGAGGAGTTCCTCCGTGCTGCTTGTAAAGGGGGTGTGGTAGTGTGCTGGGAGCACGAACATCTAGGGAGATGCCCGAGGTGTTGTTCTCCAGCTGCCACCTCAGCAGAAAGGGCAGTAAAATCTTTAAATTATAAAGAGAAAATGAGACTGTACAGATATGCACCTGAAAACCTCACATACAAAGTCACACGTCCACTCTTGACAGGACTCAAAGGGGAGAACCAAACACGACACGGAGGCTCAGGAAGGTCGTTTTTCATCTACAAATGATTATAAATCGCAACTAAATTTTTAAAAAAGAAAATTAGAGGTGCTATGAGGGGTCCTATGATAGATAAGATATAGGTCTGGTTAATCTAACGGGGGCTTGCAGGAAAGAGAGAGAGAGGGAAGGGACGAGATGGGGGAAGCTTTGGATGAAGGAAGATGTTAGAATTCAGATTTGGAGAAGGGAGGTGCACAGAAACGTTTAAAAACCTTCTATTTAGTTCTTTCCTCTTTTTCTTGTTATTTCCCTCATCTGCCTATTCCCTCTTGGATATCGTGCTCAGAAAACTATCCTCCAAGGACGCTTAGATTAAACTGAACACTTTTTGAAGGTTTACTGGGTGCCAGACTCTAGTTTAAGAACTCTGAGTGTCTTTTAATTTCATTTAGATCTCTTCCCTCTGTGCGGTTGGGAATGGTACTCCCGTTTTGCAGAAGGAGTGAGGAAGAGTTGAGGAATTTCCTCCCAGATTATCCCACTGGAAGGTGAAGAACTCAAGCTTTCAGATATCAGCGTCAGGCATTTAACCACGAAGCCGCCCTGCTGGAGCTCCAGCTCCCCTGGCACGGTCCCCGAGAGGAACTCCCGAGTTTCTACGTGGCCAGCTGCATTCGGTCTTCGGAAAGGTGTCAGCACAACCATCGGACTGGAGAGCGCCAGGAACCAGGCCAGGCATGCGGCGACTGAGGGCAGTACCCGCGTCCCAGACCCCGCCGGGAGAAATCTGGCAAGTTCCAAGGGGCAGGTTTGCACCGCGGACATCTCTCGGGCGAGTTGCCACTCTGGAAATCAAGAGAGTCTGTTTAATTCTCACCGCGGCCCTGCAAAGGGGGTTGTTTTGGCTCCATTTCTTGGAAGAGCAAAATGAGGCGTGCCCTCCCCAGTGGCCGCTACGTCGGCAGGTGGTGGAGCAGTAGGTGTCTGCCTCTTCCCAGAGATAATAAAATCTGCACGGATTTTGCCATTATTATGCAAAGCCGGCGGGGAGGCTCGGACCCTCCCTTGACCGAGCCCATCTGTCTCCGCACGCCGCCCCCGGGGCACAGAAGCCGACTATGAGCAGAGTGGAGTGGGTGGAAACCCGTCCCCGCTACTTGCCTCACCATCTCTCCACTTCTTCACCACCAGCGCCCCCGAGGCCGACCTCCCTTGGCTTAAAAAAACAAAAAAAAACAAAAAAAAAACACCTACAGCCCCCCCGCCCCCAATCCCGTACCCTCCCGCCGCCCCAGGGAGCTGCATTAATATTAATCCCGATGCATAATTGAAGGCCGGAGATTTATTCGGGCCGAGGCAAGGGAGGTGCGCAGCTGGGCTGTATTTCGGCCGTGGCCACTCATGTGTTTCGGCCGCTTGGGTTTCGCTAGGCCTGGTACCCAGGACGTGGGAGGATGGAGTGGGTGTGCCGCCGGTGAGGATGAGCTTGGGAATGAAGTGAGCCCGAGCGGGTGTACCAAGGAGTGAGGCGAGGTGCCGGGGGCTGCTCCAGGGAGGCAAGGACGGAGGGGCATCCCAGGTCTCCGCGACGTGGCCAGCGCTGTGCCCAGCGAGGGGTGACCCGGGGCCACGCGGGCTTGAGGGGAAACAATAGCGACTCCTTAGATCCTGGGCTCCTGCCACGGGCAGCCCGGGCTTTCCCGGGAGACCAGCCGGGCTTCTTTTCTTATTTGGCTAATTTATGGCGAGAGGCTGGGGGCGGAGGGATGGCAGAGGAGGGACCGCGTCTAGAGACTGGGGGCGAGGGGGCGGCAGTTAAAGGAGTCTCCCGAGGCGGCTGCCCTGGTGATGTCAGCTCTCGACGAAAATAGAGAGGGATCGCCTGCAAATCCCCAGCTCCGGCGGGGCTAAACCTTGCAATCCCTCCCCGGCCGGCGCCGAGCCAGGGTGCAGGGGCCTCCACCGCCTCTCCTGGCGCGCACACACACACCGCACACGCGCGCACGCACGCACCCACTCCCTTGCACACCCACCGCACACACTCGCCGCCCTCCCCCCTGCCACCGTCCTCCGAGCCCGCGCTCCGCCACGCGGCGAGCCCCGGAGCAAATACAGGTGGCCGCTGCACGCCGTCCAGCGCCCCCTCCTGCAGCCCGAGGGCGGCGCTCTCTCGGGGAAGCCACCCTCCAAGCACCCCCACTCCCCCGCCCTCCACCCAGAGCACCCAGCCAAGCGACACCGAGGCCGGCGGAGGGAGCGCGGGACGCGCGCGGCGGAGAGCGGGGACGCGGCTTAGAGCCGGCTGGAGCCTCCTGCGCGCGTTGAGGCGCTAAAGGGCTTACCCAGGAGGGGGGTGGAAGGGCGGGGAGAGGCTCCCCCCTTAAATACTGCGCTCTGTTGCACTCGTGCGCTCACCCCGGCTCCCGCTCACTCCACGCCCGCCGCTGCCGGATAGTGCCGAAGAGGAGGGGGCGTTACCCCAGGACATGGCATCCACTGAAGGGTGAGGGGGGCTTTGCTCGCTACCGGCAGGCAAGGGGATGGGGGTGGGGGCGGCGCGCGCGCGGAGTGGCGGTTCCCTATCCCGGATGAGAACAGAGAGACGCCGGCGCCGGGCCTCGGAGACCGTGACGGAGCGATGGCTGGGCTGGGGGTGGGATGGTGGAGAGGATATTGATTTTCTTTCGCGAAGCTTGCTGCTTAACCCTTTGAAGATGCGAGAGACAGAGGATTGTTTCATTTAATTAAAAAAGGTTTCGGTGGAGGTGTGCAAAAGAGTGACGAAGAATCCTCTTGGGGTTACTTTTGAGATTTGCAAACAATAAGGGATTGGGCACAGTAAGAGCGGCAGACGCTGCCGAGCGAAGCAGCGCCTGGAGCTCGGCGCCGGATGGAAGGTGGGGACCGGCCGGGAATGAATGAACTGGGACCCGGGCTGGGGCGGGGCGAAGCCCAGCGCGCGCAGCCTTGAATGTCAGATTTGCAGAGTCGCAGAGCAGATACCCAGTTTGCTCTGATCTCTCCTTGTCCCTGGATGGCGGAATCTCCCTAGCCAGTTTGAAGGAAGCGTGGAAAAGATTTGGGTGCTTCCCGAGAAGAGGCGGGAAAATAAGTGGCTTCGGGCAAGGACAGGAGGGACAGGAGTCCCCAAATTCCAGCGGGGGGAGCGTTGATTTCCCCGATTCTCCCCGCTGTCTTGCAGTTGTCTCCTGCCTCCTGAGGCTGCAGTTGGATGGAGAATGCTCCCGCTGATAATAAGGGCAGCTTCTTTACCAGGAAGGAGATTTAGCTGCAAGAAACCCTTAAGTACTCCTATGTCAAAGAAAGTGAAAGTTGCTCAGTCGTATCCGACTCTTTGCGACCCCATGGACTATACAGTCCATGGAATTCTCCAGGCCAGAATACTGGAGTGAGTAGCCTTTCTCTTCTCCAGGAGATCTTCCCAACCCAGGTATCGAACCCAGGTCTCCCACCTTGCAGGCGGATTCTTTACCAGCTGAGCCACAAGGGAAGCCCAAGGAAGGGTCCAAAACTAGGTCCCTGGATCAGTATTTCCCAGGGAAGTCTCTCAGATTGGTAGAGTCTGAGTAAGAATAAAAGGACTGGTTGGGGAGCTCAGCCCTTTGGTCCATTCACAAAAGTGCACTAGCCTCTTGCAAGGCATCACTGGATCCATATTAAGTGGCAAGCCAGTACCAGGGGCTCCTCTAAGCACAGGTGGAGCATCCCTGGTGCCAGAGCTTTCCAGGGCTTCTAACAAATTTTACCAACTCTGCAGGCTTGTTTTGGAAAATCGATCACTAAGTAGACATGTAAAGCAGCCCCAAAGTTAGATCTCTAAACTTCAACCTCCAAGGAAGGACAAATATTTCTGAAACTGTCTGCTCTGTGTCCAGGAAAAGGAACCCATCTTTTTTCTGGCCCTGGAGTCCTTCTGGCCCCTGGAGTCCTTCCAAAGCGGGTGGGGGGCAGCTGGTATCTTGTAGCATGAGATTTCTCCTCTCTTTTCGTCCTAACAGTTCAGCTGTGTGGACCTTTTTGACTGTTTCTTCTCCAAACCGATGCTCTGGAAAGAGGTTTGTGTACAAGGAGGGCAGTACATTGTTCTAACACAGATCTCTAGAGTTCAATGTTAATATGCCTCATCCTCAGAGTCTTTTTGCCTGTTTAATTAGTCATTCATATTAGAAAAGATACAAAGGCACTACTGGCTGCTTTCAGGTCCCTTCTAGATTTGCCCCTGCTTGTAAGGGCTAGGTTGGACAACATCTGTGAAAAAGATGGATGATGGCAGTGTTTCAAGTCCTGCATCCTTATTTGATGGCCAGATAGTAAAGGGAGAGGTTAAGACAACAAGAATCCCCCAGTCAAGTGGTGTTTATCTCACCTTTGTCCTAAATGAGAGCTGCCAAATGATTTGACTCTCTATTTGATTTAAGTATAGAGCAGAAGGGATTCACATTCTATTAGTAAGGTATTATGCCCTGTGCTATTGTCAAGAAAAGATTGGTCAAAGGTATTTGTATTTAGGGAGGAACTGAGAAAATTTGAAAGACTGGGAAACAAATAGAGAAAGAACTCTGACCCTTTATCATTTCAGAGCAATACTGATGAGCAGGTGACACTCTCAGAAGCCCTGGTCTTTCCTTTTTTCTTCTCTTCCTTTCTTCCATCTTTTCACCAGATGCATTGACTCAGCACCTGTTGGGTAGACCTTACGTGGTGGGCACTCTGGGTGTGTGGGGGCTCCAAAGATGTAAGACTTTGATTAGTAGACTGTTCATATGGTTTAGTGAGATTCTCTTGCCTCTTCTGATGCCTTTAGTTAATGTACCTTGTAAAGGGAAGTTCACGGAGAATCCACAGACTGGTTGGTTGCCTTTGTTAGCCCATGTCAAGCTGTTTCCTTGAAACAAACATTGCTGAGAAGGAAACAAAAAATAGCAACAGAGTCTTATGCTTTCAATATATGTATTTTGAGTTCGATTGATCCTGAATGTTTGGGGAATGGAACTGTATGGCAAACTGGCCATTCTGGTCACCATTTATTTGGTGATGTAGTTACAGTCAACAACATAGGCAGATTACCAATTTTGAAAGAATTATTAGAAGCCATAGTGACATCTTATGTTTGTTTAGCACTTCACTTTCAAAGCTCTTTCGTGTCATCATCACATTTGATTCTTCCAGTAACTGTGAAATAGGCGGTCCAATGAGGATGAACTTTAAGGATAAAATTACATAGAATATATCATCATCTTTCCGGGAAGATTCCAGGACTTGACCCAACTTTAGAGTTACCATCTGGAAATACCAGTTATCATGGAAGAGTGTGCTAGGCATGTCTGGCACAGGATATTACCAGCTTTCTTTTGAAACTTTGGCATACACTGTGCAAATTGCCTTTGGGAATATTCTCATTATCAGCCTGTGCACTTGATTATTGCCTTTGCACAGCATACTCAAACACGATCTGGTTATGTGAGGTTTATGATTGTTTGGAATTGGGATTATTAGCATCCAGCTTCTGGAAGACTCTACATGGACTCTTTGGTAGTTCCTAGACCCTGGGGGGCATTTTCCTGCAAAGCAGTGTCTAATTTGATAGTTGAGGATTCTGTCTTTCTGAGTCCTCAGACTTGGCTAAGAATTATGGTTTTGGTCCTGATCCAAATTGGGAAGAGATTATTAGTATTAGACTGGCTAGTGTCCAATATATACTGAATTATGTTGGAGCCCTCAGATGCGTAGTGGCAGGCATTTCAGAAATACATTCTAGGGGTGGGAGATGGCTAGGTTACCAAGTATGTCATGGACCCAAGGCGATCTGTCTTCTGATCAGCTCCCAGGAGCCAAGGGGTCAGAGCAAAAGCCAAGTGCAAGGGCTTGGGTTTCAATTTGACTTTGAAAGCCAGCAAAACAGAAAGCTGCTGACAGCAGAAAAGCCCCGCAAGAGGGACCACTGGATTTATTATTTCAAGCAAACAAAAAGCAAAACGTAACAATTGCCTTCTCCCGCCTCCCCTTGGGAGTGAAGTTGAGGTCAGCGGGAGGAAGAACCCACAGAATAGACTTATTGAAAAAGGAACGGAGGGCATAGGTGTAGGGTCCAGAGGGGGTTGCATGTTGCCTGCCTCATGCAGTTTTAATTTCTCATTTTCAAGAGTATAAAATCAGCCTCCCTGGGTAAAATAAAGATGCGTGAAACTCAAATAAGAAAGCCATTTCACGTTTACTAAGATCGCCTCTTGTGAGTGATTGAAAGCTTAATTCTCATGAAACAATTTCTAAAACCAAATGAAGCCTGTGATATGGAAAAAGCCAAGATGTTAAAAACCAGAAACAGTTCTGCCCATCAGTATCAATGGCCACTTCTTTTCTTCTCTAATGCAACATGATTAGGGGCTGTCTCCCCTGGCTTTGGATTTAAGGGAATTGTCAGATAAGGAAAAATCTTTAAGAGATGGCAGTGCTTGGGGTACAGAAACAGGCAATATTTAACAGCAAGGTGTGAGATTTCTGGGTCAGTGTGCCATAAATCATACAGATCCAGGATTGCAAAACTGACAGTTTGAAGCTCAAGAAAGGTTGATTTCAGTGAAAATCTTGCCTACTTACCCTCCTCCACGGCTGTATCACACAATGCCCAGATGTCTGGTTTTTCCCTCTTTTAAAGGCAAACTAAATTGTTTTTCATGCTGATTTTTCCCCCCTTGGGACTTGCTTCCTCTTGGAACCAACTACATCTCCTCATTTCAATCACTTGCTATACTTATTTTAATCAAACCAGACACTGGTCATTTCAAATCTAGTAATAGTAGGCAAAAGAGTCATTCTCAAGATGAAATTTTAGTTTTGTTTGCATTTTCAGAACTTGTTCTGGGAGTTTGAAAAAGCAAACAAATGCCACACACCGCCTTGCCTGCTCTCTTCTCTCCCATACCCTTAACAGCTTGTTGGGGCCAGCAGAATGTTTCATAGCAAGGGTTTTAGGTATCCAGATTACGGCAAATCTCTTTATTTACCAGATCATGAGCTTGCTCTCTCTTCCCTCTGTCTGCCCCTCACCCCTCACCTCACCAAGCGGCCAAGTCCTTGGAGTGAATTAATTAAAGGAGTGTTTAAAAATATCTCATTGCTCCATCTCCACGTGCTCCATCATTGATTGGAGGCAGATGGGTTGCAGATTTGTCAGTAGAATAGAAAAGGACCCACATCTCGTTATAAATCTGTCTGGTTGGCATCAGATGATGGCAGAAAAGACAATAGGCCAGCAATATGAAAGGGGAATGAATAAAGGCAGGGGTAGATCCTTAAATTTCAGAAAAGGATACCTCATTTCCTTAGTGTGTGTTTTTGTTTTGTTTTTGTTTTTAATTTAAATGGCTGTTTTCCAATGATATTGATATTTATTTACTTATCTTTCATTCGTGGATCTATTTAATTTCTCATGGCTGTCTGCTGAACGGCCGTCTGGTGTTCTTGGCAGTCTCAGCAGCTGCTTCAGATTATGGACTCATTGAGCAAGGACTGTCCTTTAAAAGGGAGGACCCAGAGGGATGGTACGGGGAGGGAGGAGGGAGGAGGGTTCAGGATGGGGAACACGTGTATACCTGTGGCGGATTCATGTTGATATATGGCAAAGCCAATACAATATTGTAAAGTTAAAAAAGAAAATAAAATATAAAAAAAAAAATAAAATAATCAGAAAAAATGGAATGAACTCTATTTTGGCGGCTGGATTTGCCCATCTGGGTCCCAGTAGAATAGGTGGTGGTGTGTGTTAAAGACCTTGAATGAAGTCCATGGGGACAAGGAGAGGGACAACCCCCACTCCCCCACTTACAAACCCTGCATATTAGAGGCTTCATTTAAACCAAGAGGACTTTCTTCTGTTACATTTCATCAGGAGTGCCATCTGTCACTCAGTCTTTGTAATCTGGCATGGAACTTCCCATCATGTGCCCCTGCCACCCCAGCTTCCCAGCCCCTGTGCCTGAAGGATCCCGGAGATGGTGGCCAAGGTGGAAGTGGGTGGAGGCCTGTCTGCCTCCCAAGCTCCGCTCTTCCCATAGCAGCAGATTTGGGGTATCGGATGCCCGTGGACCATAGGTGGCCCACAGACATATATGTTTTGGGTCATACAGGATTCTGAAAACCTTTAAATAGTTTGCTTAGACTTAAACAATGTTTCACCTAAAAAAAAAAAAAATGTTGATTCTGGTTTCTCCCAAATGTTGGGAAATCTGATAATAAAGGACCAGCCCTTTTGTCTTGGTATCACTTATTGAAATACTTAACAGCCCTACAGTTGCTTAAGCACTTTGCATGTATAAATTGATTTAATCCCCACAACAATGTGATTTAAAAAGACTATTATTATCCCCATTTCGCAGGTGTGAAAACTGAGGCATAGAAAGATTAAGCAGCTTGCTGTTGGCTTTACAGCGAGTGAGTGGCAAAGCCAGATTTTAAACCCGGACAGCCTGGCTGTGGAACCCAGACTCTAACCGCTAGGCTACACTGGTCCCACAGGGGTGGAGGGTGGGAAGAGTCAGCTGGGGATGAAGAGTGGCTGTCCCCCAAGACAGGCCATGTGCTCTCCAGGTTGGACACAGTCTTTTCTGAGACCAGTTGCTCGTGTTTCTTGCTTGACCCCTTACTTCTCTAAGGCAGCTACTGAGCAAGAGAGCTTGGTGTCTCTCTTCTCAGGGTATGACGCTGTCTAGCAGTTGTGGCTACTTTTCTTGTTAATCCCTTCAAAACACTCCCTTCTTTTTGTTTCCATTAACTGTGTTCTTAATGAAGAGTTCCTTTGTAATTATTGGTTGTCCAGACACCAATAGCATGGTCTTATCAGATGCAGTGCTTTGAGACAGCCCAGTGCACGACCACATGGGTTCAATCCTTTGGAATATCGAGCCTTGAGAATACACTTCTTAGTGGCAAATGTAGTGGAGCATTTAGCAGGCCCTGGAATTTATTCTTTCTTATGTGATTTTCAAGCGTGGCTGGTTAGGGCTGTGACTTCACTTACCCATTTCCTAACCCAGCTACTTTTCTTAGCTCCTTAGGAGTGTGGCTGATGTCCTTGATTTGTTTGTTTCTTTTTTTTTTTTTTTTGCAACATATGCAGACAGTGATGACTGGGGATGCCTTTTAAATTGAGGAAGAATCATTCAGAGAGTGTGTATGTTCAGTCAATTGTAACATATTGTTACAATTGTATATGTTGTGTATTGTTACAATTGTACATATTGTTACAATTGTTTATGTTCAGGTGGTCCTGTCCAACTCTTGTTACGTATTGTTACAATTGTGTATGTTGTGTATTGTTACAGTATGTTCAGTTGGTCCTGTCCAACTCTTTGCACCCTATGGGGTGTAGCCTGACGTGCTCCTCTGTCCATGGGATTCTCCAGGCAAAAATACTAGAGTGGGTTGTCATGCCCTCCTCCAGGGGATCTTCCTGATCCAGGGATCAAACCCATGTCTTGCTGCGTTGGCAGGAGGATTCTTTACCACTGAGGCACCTGGGAAGACCCTCAGAGAATGTATTTCTGTGCATTTTTAAGAGTGGCACAGTTCGCTGATTGTCCAGTAGGTGGCAGTAAATGTCAGCACTTGGTCCAGACTGGCTGTTTGAGTCCCTTTGGTCCTTAGGGAATCTCAATTCTCACAGGATCCCATTCTCTTTTGATTAAAAAATGTCTCCACCAAATATATTTTTTTGGTGTTCGTGAGATGATTCTCATATGTGTGTGTGTGCTCAGTCGTGTCCAACTCTTTTGAGACCCCTTGGACTGTAGCCCTCCAGGCTCTTCTGCCCATGGGATTTTCCAGGCAAGAATAGTGGAGTGGGTTGCCATTTCCTCCTCCAAGGGATATTCCCAACACAGGGATCAAACCCTTGTCTCTTGCATCTTTTGCACTGGCTTACCACTAGCACCACTTGGGAAGCCCTGTTTACAGATATCACCATGCTGCTAAGTCACTTCAGTCATGTCCGACTCTGTGCGACCCCAGAGACGGCAGCCCACCAGGCTCCCCCATCCCTGGGATTCTCCAGTCAAGACCACTGGAGTGGGTTGCCATTTCCTTCTCCAATGCATGAAAGTGAAAAGTGAAAGTGAAGTCGCTCAGTCGTGTCCGACCCTCAGCGACCCCATGGACTGCAGCCAACCAGGCTCCTCCGTCCATGGGATTTTCCAGGCAAGAGTACTGGAGTGGGGGTGCCATTGCCTTCTTCAGATATCACCATAAACAAATACAAATATGACCATTTTCTTGAACTTGGAATTCCAAGTCTATATGACTACACATATATGATTTCATTAAGTCCTTGAAAAACTTATGAAATACTATGCTCATTTTACAGATGGGGGAACAGAGATATTTTGCTTTTACACTGTAATTGGGTACCTGTTTTTTTGTCTGCTACTTCCACTGTGTTTCATAGTATCCACATTTTGCAATTAATTCACATTTTATTAAAATTTCACAAGCTTTGAAACAGTACAGGGCATGACCACTTGTCTATAGTCCTTTGTTCATTTGTTTGCTCCAATCATTTTGATCAAAGGAAGCAAGATGGCCAAGTGTCCTTGCAAGAAGAGATAATCAAGAATTTAAGAGGCAACGCACAAGAAGGATGGCAATGGTGACCAAAAGAAGTGAACTTATCTTTGAACAGAGGTGTGACAGTCAAAAGAAAATACTGCCATTGAAACAAAGTGGGAATAAGGTTAGGCAACTGAGAATGATGGTTAGACCTGAGCTTGTAGACATTAATCTAGAGATTTTCAAATAGAAGAAGCAGTTGCAGTGCACGAAGGGAGATAAGGTAAAAGAAAACAGATAAAAGAAGGAAAGCATTCTTCTCAATTAGGTATCAGGCAAAATTGTATTTTTGTTTGTAGACCAAATTGTAGTTTTGTTTTTACCTCCTGTGCTTAGTCACTCAGTCGTGTTTGACTGTTTGTGACCCCATGGATTGTAGGCCGCTCAGTTCCTCTGCCCATAGAATTTTCCAGGCAAGAACATTGGAATGGATTGCCATTTCTTCTGCCAGGGGATCTTCCCGACCCAGGGATCAAACCCTTGTCTCCCACATCTCCTGCACTGGCAGGCGAATTCTTTATCACTGAGTCATCTGGGAAGCTCTTGTTTTTAATCTCAGTATTCATGTAAAAAGACAGTTATGATCTGATAACCAGCTTTGTTAGAGAAGTCCATGTGAACAAAGCGAAATTGGGTTAATATGTCTAGAAGTGAAATGGATGAATATCAACTGACAACGCTTAGACATGCTAAAGGGATGATGAGGTCTGGGGGATGGGTTCAGCTGTTACTTTTTATACTGAAATGCAACACAGGGTCTAGAGGAAGTGTCAAAAGTAAATATTGGACTAATTTCTAAGAAGAGAATAGAGTGTAATGGAATTATAGACTGAATCTGTTCCCCTAGTGTTTTCCTGGGATTCAAAGTCATCCATCAGCAGACATTAGTAAAACCATCATAGCACAGAAGCATTGCAGGGATCATTGATTTTTCCATCATGATTAATTGCTAACATTTCGACGAAGAACTAATCATTTGCAGGCATTTCTGTCTTAGTCTGAGAAGACCAAAATTTGCAGTCTTTTCAAGACATTAATACACTGGGGTTGAGGACCTGTTGCAGTTCTTTCCTGGGAAATACTTTGGGATGGAGACTTGTGTGCAGGAAATTTATTGAAAGAACTTCTCAGAATAAATCCTTGTAGAAGAGACAAGGGAGCAAGGAGGAGCAGAGGAAGCAGTTGAAACAGTCCAACAAAGTGCCTGTTTCATCCTTCAGGAAGTTCTGGTGCAGAAAGGTCCTGAATGGAGAGAAAAGAAACCTCTACCACTTAGAACAACCCGCCTCTGGATTGGGTTGTGCTCGGGCAGTGGGCCTGGCCCTGGGTGAAGACATGGCAAGGCCTTAGACAGAGATAGAGTTGGTAAGCATTGTCACTTACCAACACTCCCGGCAGCTGGGGGGATAAACACCTCAGTCCTGAACGTGGGGGCCTTCAGGGGAACTCACCACAGCATCCACTGTTAGCTCCAAATTCAAATGTTTGAGAGAGGTTCCGTTGCTTTCCATCTGAATATCCAGGCTCCACAAAACTGTCATCTGTAATAAAATACTGTGCCTTAAAAGGAGGGTGCCATTGGGCAATAGGGAGGCAGGTGGATTCTGGTGGGCAAGGCTGGGAAGCATTAGCAGGCGTCACTGCCTTGGTTCTAGCTGTGACCCACACAGCCCCCAAAGACAGATGACCTAACCCTTCTCATCACTCAGAGCTTCCAAAGGTATCTGGTCCAACAGGAGCCTGATTATCTCAAATTGATGCCCAAGAAAGGGAAACCTGTTCTAGCGAATGGAAGGGGCCAGAAATATCAACAGATAAATATCCCAGGAACCAGAGTCTAGCTATTACTGATAGTTCCAGCGTTCACAGCGGCTGTTTCTATGCTCCTGCTACTGTTGTTTCTCGTGGAGTCCTTGCCTTGGAAGAGGGGAGGCAGGGGACTGGGTCATCCCTTTCTGGAACATCCACTGCCTTGTTCTGTTGATTCAAGAAGCCATGCGTTCTGTCAACCTCCAGCCCAGAGCGCTTGTATGTTGGCTTTTCTCTGCTCTGTTCCCTTGGTAAATATGCAGATATGTTCAGAGACGAAAGAGCACTTTTGTATGTAATCCAAGGCCTTGCAGATTATACCTCTGCGGGTATTTCCACTTGTTTTCTCACAGCGGGTGAGACCTGGTCTGCTTTGAGACCAGGACATCGGTTATCAATGTGTGTGTATTTTTATTAGCATGACAACTCAGTTCAAATGGCCCAGTTATAGAGTAACAGAAGGTAAAGCAACCAACATCGAAACCTTCCTTCCTTACCTGTTTTTAAGAGTTACACGTCTCTTATTTACAATGGCAGATAGATATCGTGTATATTTCCAGCAAATGGGTAAGGCAACACTGATTGTTTTCAATCTACATTTAGAGACTACAATTGGCACATGAAATATATCAGCTAGATAAGGGGGTATGAAGAATTTACTATCCACTGTCAAATAGATTATCTTAAACAATTAAAAGAAAAACTTTTTGTCCTTTGGGTTAGTGGCTCTTTTCCCATAATGAAAAATGTGGCCTTATTAAAAAACAAACCAAAAAACCCCCAAACTTCTAATATTACAGAGTAGCATAAAGAAATAAAAGATTGTCTCTCAGCTCAATCCTGTTCTCTAAAAATACTCACTTTTGGGGTCTTTTGAGACAGACATGGAACATGTAACATGAGACAATGTAAACATCCAATCCTTAATATGCAAACTGCATCATCCTATCCAGCTTACTTCAGCTTGCTTTTCACTTCATACCTCTAAGTATATAGGCATGTGATATATACATATATATATCCTCTATATATAATCTATATATCAGGTATATATAGATTGTATATAAATATATAGGTAATATATAGATATATAGATTATATATAGAAGATATATATATGTATATATCACATGCCTATATACTTAGAGGTATGAAGTGAAAAGCAAGCTGAAGTAAGCTGGATAGGATGATGCAGTTTGCATATTAAGAATTGGATGTATGGACCTAACAGAAGCAGAAGATACTAAGAAGAGATGGCAAGAATACACAGAAGAACTGTACCAAAAAGATCTTCATGACCCAGATAATCATGATGGTGTGATCACTGACCTAGAGCCAGACATCCTGGAATGTGAAGTCAAGTGGGCCTTAGAAAGCATCACTACGAACAAAGCTAGTGGAGGTGATAGAATTCCAGTTGAGCTACTCCAAATCCTGAAAGATGATGCTGTGAAAGTGCTGCACTCAATATGCCAGCAAATTTGGAAAACTCAGCAGTGGCCACAGGACTGGAAAAGGTCAGTTTTCATTCCAATCCCAAAGAAAGGCAATGCCAAAGAATGCTCAGACTACCGCACAATTGCACTCATCTCACACGCTAGTCAAGTAATGCTCAAAATTCTCCAAGCCAGGCTTCAGCAATATGTGAACCGTGAACTTCCTGATGTTCAAGCTGGTTTTAGAAAAGGCAGAGGAACCAGAGATCAAATTGCCAACATCCGCTGGATCATGGAAAAAGCAAGAGAGTTCCAGAAAAACATCTATTTCTGCTTTATTGACTATGCCAAAGCCTTTGACTGTGTGGATCACAATCAACTGTGGAAAATTCTTCAAGAGATGGGAATACCAGACCACCTGATCTGCCTCTTGAGAAATCTGTATGCAGGTCAGGAAGCAACAGTTAGAACTGGACATGAGACAACAGACTGGTTCCAAATAGGAAAAGGAGTACATCAAGGCTGCATATTGTCACCCTGTTTATTTAACTTATATGCAGAGTACATCATGAGAAATGCTGGACTGGAAGAAACACAAGCTGGAATCAAGATTGCCAGGAGAAATATCAATAACCTCAGGTATGCAGATGAAACCACCCTTATGTCAGAAAGTGAAGAGGAACTCAAAAGTCTCTTGATGAAAGTGAAAGTGGAGAGTGAAAAAGTTGGCTTAAAGCTCAACATTCAGAAAATGAAGATCATGGCATCTGGTCCCATCACTTGATGGGAAATAGATGGGGAAACAGTGGAAACAGCGTCAGACTTTATTTTTCTGGGCTCCCAAATCACTGCAGATGGTGACTGCAGCCATGAAATTAAAAGACGCTTACTCCTTGGAAGGAAAGTTATGACCAACCTAGATAGCATACTCAAAAGCAGAGATGTTACTTTGCCAACAAAGGTTCATCTAGTCAAGGCTATGGTTTTTCCTGTGGTCAAGTATGGATGTGAGAGTTGGACTGTGAAGAAGGCTGAGTGCCGAAGAATTGATGCTTTTGAACTGTGGTGCTGGAGAAGACTCTTGAGGGTCCCTTGGACTGCAAGGAGATCCAACCAGTCCATTCTGAAGGAGATCAGCCCTGGGATTTCTTTGGAAGGAATGATGCTAAAGCTGAAACTCCCGTACTTTGGCCACCTCATGCGAAGAGTTGACTCATTGGAAAAGACTCTAATGCTGGGAGGGATTGGGGGCAAGAGGAGAAGGGGACGACAGAGGATGAGATGGCTGGATGGCATCAGTGACTCGATGGACGTGAGTCTCAGTGAACTCCGGGAGTTGGTGATGGACAGGGAGGCCTGGCATGCTGCGATTCATGGGGTCGCAAAGAGTCGGACACAACTGAGCGACTGATTTTATCTGATCTGGTAATAGCTCACTGTCCACTCTATGGTTATATAATAGTTGACTTAAGCAGTCCTTGATTGATAGATATTTAGGTCATCTCCAAGTCTTTGTTATTATAATTATTTGGAGAATTTTGAGTGAAATATGAATTTGAAGAAGAGAATGAGGCAGGACCACTGCGACTGGTTAGAAGACGACATCTGGGTGGAAAATACTGGCCTATATTAGGTTATAGAGATGCATATGTATTACCAGATTCCAAGGATATTTAGAAGGACTCAGTGACCAAGCACATGTAGTGGGTTGAGGGAAGACTCTTAGGGAGCTCCCATGTGTCTCTCTGGACAGAAGTGCTTCAGGGTACTTAGGATGTTGAGAAGTAAGGGGGGGAATCAGGAGAGAATTAAGGGTCTTGGAGTGGCTGACACTGCTTCATGCTACAGTGACATTAAATAATGTAAGTCCTGAAAAGGGATCATTTTCAAGGTGGTTGCTGAGCAGAGCTAGAGTCAGCAAAATAAGGGCTACTGTTGGCGTGTTATTGTGAGTTGGGAATGGCTGGAGAGAAAGTGAATGTGATTTTTTTTAAGAGTGGGCATCAAGGGAAGGATGCGAGAGCAGGGTTACATTTTGGTTTACTTGCTTTCGTTTCAGTATAGGAGTGAGGTATGCATGCTCAAAAGGTTGTCTAAGTGATGCTGAGATCTTGAGTGACCTTTGTGGGAGAAGCTGATGAAGAAAAGGAGTAGACCCAGAGGGTAACTCATCACTTGCTCTGGAGGCTCCTGCAGGAGAGGACAGGGCAGTGCTCTGAGTGCTTGGTCAGAGCTGCCTGCAGTCTTCCTGCTTCAACCCACGATGCCGGGAAGGAGAGCTCAGAGCAGAGGGCGTGGAAAAACTCATGTGCCTAAACTGCTAGACCCATGCAGCCAACCCTGGTGGCCCTTTGAGTGAGAGAGGGGGCAGCTGGCTAGAGCTGGGCATATTTTAGTAGTGGTTGTTATTTATTTTTTTATACTGTTTCACTGTCCATAGCCTTTCTAAGTCTCACTAGCTGGATCTCTTCTATTTTTCTTCATAATGCTTCGTTTGTGCTCTTGTGTAGCTCCTAAAACTTCCTCGGACTCGTTCTCGATCCCCATTCTCTTGGCTCTGCATTCTCTTTGGATCCCTTCTTGGGCACTTGCATACCACATGTATACCGATAACTCCCAAGTGTATGTTTCTATCTCAGACCTTTCCTCCCAGCTCCAGTTTCCTGTATCCTTCACCCTAATGGACATCTCCATTTGGGCAATGCACAAAAAAATGACCATGGTAGAGTGGAACTGTTGGTTATTTTCCCTGCAGACTCACCCCTACTCCTTCCCAAGTTTCTCTAGAGAGTCAAAGCTAGAAAGGTAAGTATCGGCCCTGTTTTTTTCTCTTCCATCAGTCCCAACCTACAGCTTTCTCAGTTCTATCTCCAAAACGTATCTAAGTCTGGCCTTTTCTCTCCATGGTCATGCTTCATGCTAGCCCAGGCAAGTCATCTCTCCAGTGGAAGCTTCCCAACCTCCTAACTTTCATTTCCTCAAACACCCTCCAGTCTTGCCCACCTTAGGGCCCATTCCCTTTGTCTGGACCACTTCCTATCCTCCACCTACCACCATTCTCCAGTTGGCCGTCACCCTCTTACACGGAAACATTCTTTAGTTCTTAGCTGGAGCAGTGTTTCCCAGAGAGCTCTTCTCTGGGAAGTGCTCATCCCACCACTGAAAGTAGGTCCCCCTTTCTTAGTCCTACATCATTTCTCCTTTCCCCCTTCTTCATGGCATCAGTTACAATTTTATTTATCTTCTTATGTCTGTCTACCTTCGTCACCAGAAGGTAAGCACTCTGATGGTTGGTTCATCATGGCATCTCCCAGGATCCGAACGCTATGCATTCAATACACATTTATTAATTGAATACTCACCCACCTCAGCCTGGGGATGTAGGGAAGCCTTCTCTAGAGAGATGACATTTGGGCTGGGCCTTTTCCAGGAACTTTGTCCCCATCACATTTACTACAGGCTTCATTATTACAGGAGTGTGCTAAGTGTTTTCTTGTCTGTCTGAGCCATCACAATCCTGAGATCTCTCTGAGGATGAGGGCTACATTCATTTCTTTGTGCCCCAATTTATCATTATCACAGTGCATGTTGGTGTAACTGAATTGTCTGATTTGGGAAGGAGACATGCAGGGGCATAGAGAGGATGGTTTTAAGGGAAGAACAGCACCAAAGTTGAAAAAAAAAAACAACCCTGCTCTTTTGCTTGTTAGGACAAGTCCTCCTTTTTAGGTCCTGGCGATCATTTGAACTTCTCTGCCTAGCAGTCAATAACCAGCCTTTTTACTGCAAAGGTTGACAAGGTTCAAGTAGGTTATAAGAATAATTGGGCAGCAGCTCATCTTGTGAGGCCAAAAATGTATTTGTCATAGTCAATTATGTTCCCATGCTGTTGTCTGGGAAAGATTACAAACTCCTGTAGCTGCTGTTATTTTAAAATGCAATAAAATGGAGTCAGATAAGAGTTTTTGAGTCTGCTTCCCCCTCTTCCCCCTGCCTTTCCCAAGACTTCTGGCTTTCTCTGAGTGATGTCTTTCTGTTCCTTTTCCTCTTTCCTTCTGAAGGAAAGCAAGGAGACGTTAGCACTCATTTGATATTCAAAGAAGGATTTAAGTAAAAAATAATGTGTAAATTACATCAGTGAATAAATCCAGGGCTCAACAGTACAACTGCTTGTGAAACTGGTCTAGAAAAAGGTCCCCGTAGCTGACAACTCCGTTGTTAATATTGATGCTTTTTACCTTTTAAAGAGATTCTGAATGTATTTAAACATTCCCATTAGAGTTCCTTCTTTGACTTCCTATTGTGGTTGGAAAAGAAAAAGCGCTGGGTCTAAAAATAGAAACATCTTGCTGTTGGTATATGTTTTCTGGTAATGTTGCAGAAAGGGGGACCCCTTCCAGGGCCCGAAACTGGGCTCTTGTCTAACACTTGGAAATGAATTGTCTGAGGAGACACATCTGCTGACAAAGCAAGAGATTTTATTGGGAAAGGGCGCCCGGGTGGAGAGCAGCAGGATAAGGGAACCCAGGAGAGCAGCTCTGCCACATGGCTTGCAGTCTCGGGTTTTATGGTGATGGGATCAGTTTCCGGGTTGTCTTTGGCCAATCATTCTGACTCAGAGTTCTTCCTGGTGGTGCAAGCCTTGTTCAGCCAAGATGGAGGCCAGAGAGAAGGATTCTGGGAGGTGGTCAGACATGTGGTATCTCCTTTTGACCTTTCCCAAACTCTTCCGGTTGGCGGAGGGTTGTTAGTTCCGTGTTCCTTACCAGGACCTCCTGTCGTAAAACAGCTCATGCAAATGGTTACTATGGTGCCTGTCCAGGGTGGGCTGTTTCAATGTGCTTCCCCTAACAGTAATGTAAAGAAAAATGTGTGATATTCCTATATTTCTTGAAATTCTTTGCTGGAGTTTTCTAGGGCTGGGACGGACATGTTGAGGGCTGTTTTTTGTGTCCTGGTGGGATAAGAAAATAAAAACTCTGCTCCCTCGGCATGCTTTTTTCTCCATCCTCAGGGTGAATTCTGTGATGGGATGAAGGGCCCGTTTATGGAACCCCTTCCTGAGCCTTATGAGAAAGTCTTCAGCTGGAACCACCCTCATCATCCTTAATGGTGAATGCTAGATTCTTCCTAGATTCAGAGCCAGGGCAGTCAGACTGCTGTTTTTGAGTTGAAAGTAGAATCGAAGTAGAGATGCTGTGTTTTCCAGTCTCCTCTGACATAGAAGTCGTTGTTAGCTGGAGCATCCACGGATCATGTTTTTACTTTCTTTGCTTTCACTTTCCCTCTGAAGACTCTCAGTGGGTTTCCAGGATAGTAAGCTGCAGATCTCCACACACAATCCCTATGTATAATGGTTCAGCACACAGAAAAGTCTACCCAGTTTGTCCAGACGGGGGAGCTGTGGGGCAAGGGTGGTTCTCCAGCTGCCCTGAATCAGGAGCCAGAGGGCACTTCCCTCCCCAGGCCAGCACCAGCTATTGCCACGGTTTTTGAGAAGGGAAGCCCTACCACTTCCAAGTGACCTGGAGTTGTTAAAATACCTGGGGACCAGAGCTCCGGAGCACAAGGCTATACCTGGGCAACAGGACTGAGGCTGAGAACAAGTTGACAGCAGTCGCCATTGCCAGCCTGGTCCTGGGTCGTCATCCTAGTCCTCCTGGCTTCTCCCTGAGCGTCACTGGGGGGCTTCGAGTGAGACTTGCTGGTTCCAGAGCCTGGGTAGGTCCAATCTGGTTTGGTCTGGGTTCCTGGCAGACTTTTTAAAAGTGAAGAGGCAATCATGGGGAGGAAGAGAAGGTTTTTAATGAGAGAGGAAAAAGACAAGGGATTGAGAAGTATGTTTCGAAAGGACTGGAAAGGCCCCAGAATAAACATGGCAAGAGTGGAAGCGTGAAAGCGGATATTCCTCTCTTCCAAATGACTAACCAGCCACCCCAGAAGTCCAGCTTGTGTTCCAACCCAGTTGGAAGCAGAAAATTGAATTCAAACAGGTGTGAAAGCACTGTGTTCTGGTTGCTGGGCTCACTCCTTTAGGAGGAGACCATAGAGGAAGGAGGAGGGCCTTAGCCATGTGTCCATATGCTGGTCGAAAGAGGACGTTGCTCTCCACCTTTGAGCTAAGCTGCCCAGGCCAGTCAGCAAGATGGAGGTCTTCCCGAGTGTTCAAGCAGCAGGAAAATCAGGCTTCTGTGTAGCTGTGAGTTTAGTGTCTGGTCAAGGGGGCATTTAAAATTAACTTTTGAATTTCTCATGTCATAGAACCATAGGATATTTACAGAATATATACATGAATACAGTCAAAAAGGTCACTGGGGGTGAGCTTTACTGCAAGAATTTCTGAGTCCTCCTTCAAGAGAATCTTAGATTATTTGAGTTTATTGATTATACACATAGAAACACGGGGAAGCAGAGCTGACTTCCTGGGCATGGGATGGGCAGCTACACAGGGCTCAGAAGGGACCTGTCCTTGGCTTAATGCTCTTTAGTCACGTTCTTGAAATTCTTAATAACAGAGTCCTGGGGTTTTAATTTTTGCACTAAGCCCCGCAAATCACATGGCCAGTCCCACCATGAAGCGCATGGAAGAGGGTGATAACCTTGAGAATATCTGATCTCTTGCAGTGCCCTAGACTGTTTCATAATGAGATACTTGGCATAAAACAGCTTCTGGGACCCTTGTTGTAGTGGTTGGAAGGATTTTCTGTTGCACGGCTTCCTAACAATAAAACTCTAGGGAAGTTAACTAGCCTGAGACTCAGTTTATTTATCTGTTAAATAGGGACAATGTCACCCACCAGATAGGTTTGGAAAGGATTGAGGTAGAATGTGAGGCTGGGACACAGAGGCCACCTGTAATGATGGTTGTTTTTCTGTATCTTGGAATAGCCTTTACTGGGTTGCTTTAAGCCTGCTGAGCTTAGGTGGGGTTATCTGTCAGTTTCTCTACTTTGCAAGCTAGGTTGCCAACATTCACATGCACAGGTGTGTGTTTGCTAATTCTTTCTTGAGAACCATAGGTGATAAGATTAGAAAGTTGGTCCCAGACTTCTTTGATCTTATGGTGGTATTTGCACTAGTGATGGTTTGTTTGAAGGTTATTCTCTTTTTGTGCTTTTAACCCTTGAACTATTTTTACTCATAACACACCTGCCTCACAACACGTGGTGCTTTTTCTACCACACTCTCTGATATCAGCTGGGTGTCCTACCATTCAGTTCAGTTCTTACACCATCTACCTGGGAGTTAGCATCAGATTCCATAAGTTAAGAGCTCAGTCCCACTGCAGATGCTGGTTGAAAGCCCAGGTTGTATTTTGATTGACAGGCTGAACATTAAGGGGGTTCCCATAACCCCTTCATCAGGTTTGCTAATGTGCTAGAATGACCCACAGAACTCAGGGAAACACTTTAGTTACATTTCCAGAAAGTGAAAGTGAAAGTCGTTCAGTCGTGTCCGACTCTGCGACCCCATGGACTATTCAGTCCATGGAATTCTCCAGGTCAGAATACTGGAGTGGGTAGCCTTTCCCTTCTCCAGGGGATCTTCCCAACCCAGGAATCGAGCTGGGGTCTCCTGCATTGCAGGCGGATTCTTTACCAGCTGTGCTACCAGGGAAGCCCCCTATGTGTCCAAGTTTATTGTAAAGGATACAACTCAAGAACACGCAATGGAAGAAATGATAGGCAAGGTATGGAAAAGGGGGTCTGGTCCCCTCTCTGGGCACACCTTGATGTGTTTACAATACGGAAGCTCTGAAAGCTTCCTTTAGAGATTTCTATGGGAGTTTCATGGTGTTGGCATGATTGATGACATCACCAGCCATTTGTTATTAACTCAATCTCCAGCTCCTTTCTCCTCCCCCAGGGTCCAGGTGGGAGGAGGGGCTGAAGTTTCCAACCCTCTAATGCTTTGGTCTTACTGGTGACAGCCGCCAGCCTGAAGCTGTCTTTGTGCTGCAGATGGCAAGAACTAAGTGTCCTTTCTGCGCTGTCTAGGAAGAGATGATTGAACAAGCTGCTTCCACCTGCTGGGCTTCACCTACACACAGGTGCTGAGTGCCAGCACTGGTTCTCCCGTTCTTCCACCTTCTTGTCTTGAGACCCAACCCAGGCCACCTCCCTGCCTCCAGCTCTGGTCATCTGGATTTTGTGCCCCAAGCCTAAGGAGGTGACATCTACCTAACAACCAAACAGGGCGCATCATCCCATTTGTCTTTATTATCCAGGCAGGTCAGACTTAAGGTGTGGGGACCAAGTCATTCAGAGTTCTTGCTTTCCTTTCCTATGTGACCTAGGAGATGTCTGTGGGGACCTGAGTCTGTTGGACAGCTCTCGAATTCCTTAAGGATGGAGGGGGTCCACGTGGGGAGGACGGCAGGTCAGGGAGCAGGGGGAGTAGAATGGCCATGCTCAGGTCCGCGTAGATGGGATTGCTCTTTCCAGGCTGGTAAGAAGAGACGCAGCTGAAAATTTCTATTTTGCAAGTAACTTGCAGCCTGATCACCCAATAAACTCACAAATGGAGTCTCTCAGCTGGTGGCCCAGCCGTGGGCAGGCTCCACAGGGCCAGTGTCCCTCCTTCCTATCCAAAAGGCTCTGAATGGCCTATCTGCTCATCTCATGTATTTCACAGCCCTGTGGAGCTGAGTAGGAGGCTAAGCTGCTGCTGCTTAGGGTAAGACCCTGTCTTTATTTAGATCTCTTAAGATGAGGCAACTCCCTGAGGGAGAGGAAGGGGCACTGCTTTACTTAACTCAGTGTGGAGCTGCTGTGAACTTAATATCCTCTGGATGACTCACCCAGGGTAGCACTTCAAGTTTGGGCTGTGTTTCCTTAGCCAAACTCGGATCTTATTTTTGTTCAACCCTCTTCAAAAGAGAGAGCGGTCAGGGCATGCGAAATTTCCTTGGCAAGGAATGCTGAATCAGCTTCTGTGTCACGATGAGGATAATAAGGTGTTTCTTGTTGTTGTCACCATGGACTCAGAATGTTCCAGAACGTTTGGCTCAGCCCCCTCGTTAGCCAGAAGTCCACAGTCCAACTGAGCAGAGAGACCTGGGTTTTAGTCCTTGCTCTGCTACTGGCTTCTGGACCAGAAATCAGTCCATTAAATCTCACAATACCCTGAGTACTGTGAGTTTGAAGGATTGGGAGGAAGAAGGAAATGGAAGTTGAAGACTGTCTCAGGCATATTCTAAGCTTTTCTTCTTCCCTCCTAGTGTGTCAGTTTTAGAAGGTGTGTTGCTCACTTCACCTGTGATTGTCCCTTCACCTTGGGCCTCCGCTGGCTATTCTGGGGTCCCTGGGACCATTACTGTCCCTTGGATGATGCTTCTCTGTCTGCAGTCTTGGTGGAAGGTGAGGTGGCAAAGCGAACCTTCCCTTAGCACCCTTGCCTTTTAATTCCCCCAGAGCCTCTCACATACAAGGGTGTTGTGAATGTATAGACTTTATTGAAGTCTATATAAGAGGGGATGATGATTTAAAAAAAAATAACATTTTTTGAAAACATTTAAAATATTTTTTAAGGTATTAAAATTTTTTTAATATTTTTTTTTTAATCTAAAAAAGTTATTTAAAATTAAAAAATTAAAAAATATTATTTAAAAAAATTATTATTCTCCAGCTGCAACATCATGACCAGTGATTTAATTGTGCAGCAGAAATGGGACCCAGAGCTGTGTCTCTCCAAACCCCGGGGCCATTTGGCTCTGATCATTTCCACTAACTAGATCAGAATCTACAGGTTCGAATTTTCCTGGAATTCCATCCTGTTCTTGCCCAGTGGGATGGTGGCTTTCCAGCTGGTGAGGGGTGATTGAAGCTGTGGCCATGGGGTGAGCTCTCCAGGATAGAAAGGAAGGGATCTGCCCGCCTGGCCTGGCCTGCCTTTTTCTGCTGAGTCACTCGGTCATTTTCTAGGCCAGAAAGTTCATGCTTTTGACTAATGTTAAGGGAATTTTAATATTTAATCGGGAGAATTAAATGAGCTATTTGCACATTTATGTAGTTGAAAAGCATTCTTTCGCTCCAGCAGGTTCAGGTGGCCAGATTTGCACATCCAGTGTACGAGGGACGGTCAGGCAGGTATAGGACATAGTGGCAGGTATCTGGTGCCCGAGCAGTGGGCCGAGGCTTTGGAGACCCAGGAGCTGTGTCTCTGACCCCTCCACACCTGGCTGAGGGCATGTTTGGGCACAGAGTGTGAATCTCAGCCTTCACTTTGACCACGTGAGCCAAGCAGGATGCCCCCACTGCCTGTGAGAGGGAGGTGGGGGAAAGGATCACAGCTGGGGGGCCTTGTACAAGGTTGCTGCTAAGTCACTTCAGCCGCATCCGACTCTGTGCGACCCCATAGATGGCAGCCCACCAGACTCCACCGTCCCTGGGATTCTCCAGGCAAGAATAGTGGAATGGGTTGCCATTTCCTTCTCCAATGCATGAAAGTGAAAAGTGAAAGTGAAGTCGCTCAGTCATGTCCGACTCTTAGCGACCCCATGGACTGCAGCCCACCAGGCTCCTCCATCCATGGGATTTTCCAGGCAAGAGTACTGGAGTGGGGTGCCATTGCCTTCTCCGTTGTACAAGGCAGGGGAGTTTATCTTTCAAGACTCCTGGGGTTAAGGTTGGGATTTGTTCAGGAGCTGGGGATGGATTTGGTGACAGAAAGGCAGTAAGCTTGCAAATTGCTGAGGACGGAAGGGCTCCGTTGAACAAAGACATCTTCTTCCTTCACACGTGAACTGGTGGATGCTGGCTCATGGTTATAAAAGGGGCTCAAATGTCTGGAACCTCCTCTAGTCATTCCCACAAGATTAAAACCTCAGAGACAGAAGAGGAAAATTGTGAAAGAAATGCACAGGATGATAAAGGGAGTCTGTATTCTCTCTTATATTTAAAAAACTTGAACATTTTTAGGCAAAGAATTACTTAAAATGTCTTTTAAATATCTGCATGCCATTTTAAGATGCATGTTCTAGTCACACCCATAATAATTTTCATTTGGTTATATTTCATATATGAAGGAGGCCACAGATTACTAGAAATCAGTCTTGAATATTCATTGGAAGGACTAATGCTGAAGCTGAAACTCCAATACTTTGGCCACCTGATGCGAAGAATGAACTCATTGGAAAAGACCCTAATGCTGGGAAAGATTGAAGGCAGAAGAGAAGGGGACGGCAGAGGATGAGATGATCGGATGGCATCACTGACTTGATGGACATGAGTTTGAGCAAGCTCTGGGAGTTGGTAAAGGACAGGGAAGCCTGGCATGCTGGAGTCCATGGGGTCGCAAAGAGTCAGACACGACTGAGCGACTGAACTGAACAGATTAGTCTAGAGAATGCTCAAAACTTGGAAGAAAAGTGACTGATGACTTTGTTCAAATTCGTGAAACATCCTTCGCATCTTGTCTGAAGCCTCTTCCTGATGACCAAAGATTAATTTGATGAAAGGCTTAGCACTGAATACCAGTTTGGGAATTACTTTTGCCATCTCTGCTCAGGACGTTAAGATAGCAAAAAGAATTGGAAGAAAGAATGCAGATGCTGTGAGTCACCTGCAGCCATCTGGCTTAAAAGTGACCAGGGAAGGGACTCCTGTGTTAACTGCAGGATGGAGGCAATATCAGGGTCTGGGCTGGCCTCTGTATTCAGCATGGGAGCTTTAGAAGTTAGGGGAGTCTTATGGAATATCACCTGGGCCCCCGGCTCAAGCTGCAGTAAAATAGGTGCTGTTCATTGATCTAACCGGAGAAGGCGATGGCACCCCACTCCAGTACTTTTGCCTGGAAAATCCCATGGATGGAGCCTGGTAAGCTGCAGTCCATGGGGTTGCTGAGGGTCAGACACGACTGAGCGACTGCACTTTCACTTTTCACTTTCATGCATTGGAGAAGGAAATGGCAACCCACTCCAGTGTTCTTGCCTGGAGAATTCCAGGGACGGGGGAGCCTGGTGGGGTGCTGTCTCTGAGGTCGCACAGAGTCGGACACGACTGAAGCAACTTAGCAGCAGCAGCATTGATCTAACAGTTGCTTGTAGAGTAGCTGGCCCTCTGCTTTGGTGTTAAAGATGACCCTCTGTAGGGATTCCCTGCAATGTGGGAAGACCTGGGTTTGATCCGTGGGTTGGAAGATCATCCAGAGAAGGAAATGACAACCCACTTCAGTATCTTGCCTGGAAAATCCCATGGACTGAGGAGCCTGGCAGGCTATAGTCCATGGGGTTGCAAAGAGGTGGACATGACTGAGTGACTTCACTTTTCCGTGAGTCAGATACCACTGTCTGGTGGGGCCCAGCCACCTGGTGCCTGGAGAGAATGCATTTTGGTCTCCTGCTACCAGCTGTCCTCACAGTCTGGCCAGAACCTTAGTGCAGGACCCCTGGCACCTAGAAGGAGTGAGAGGTGTTTGAGTATCGGACTGGTTATTTTCCCGATGAGCAACTTGGCTTCTTGGAGCTTCAGATTCCTCTTCTGTCCCTACTATAAAGTAGAGATAATAGCATCTACTTTGCAGGGCTGTAATGAAAGTCATCTGCCATTTGACTGGTCCTGAAACAAGTGCTTGGGGGAAAAGGTGGCTGTTATAAAACATATTGCCAGGGCTTCCCTTCTGGCTCAGTGGTAAAGAATCCGCCTGCCAGTGCAGGAGACACAAGTTTGATGCCTGGGTTGGGAAGATCCCACATGTCTCAGAGCAACTAAGCCCATGAGCCACAACTCCTGAGCCTGTGCTCTAGAACCCGGGAGCTGCAACTATTGAGCCCATGTGCCCTAGAGCCCATGCCCTGCAACAAGAGAAGGCACGGCAGTGAGAAGCTGGCACGCTACCATGAAGAGTAGTCCCCGCTCCCTGCAGCTAGAGAAAACCTCACACAGCAACGAATACCCAGCACAGCCAAAAAGAAATGATAAATACATTAGTGTAAAATATAAAACATATTCCCAGGTAAGCACAATAGTGCTTAAATCTCTCTGGAATACCAGAAACTGAGCCTTCAAAATGTAAAAAACCTTTATTCAAAGTGTACTAATTCTACATTTATGCACGTCCCCCTGGTGGCTCAGACAGTAAAGCGTCTGCCTACAATGCGGGAGACCCGGGGTTCAATCCCTGGATCAGGAAGATCTCCTGGAGAAGGAAATGGCAACCCACTCCAGTATTCTTGCCTGGAAAATCCCATGGACTGAGGAGCCTGGTAGGCTACAGTCCATGCGCACCTCGTCGCTGCCAAAAATCTGCCAGAAAGAGAGATCTGAGGACGCCAGGCCTGGACGGATGCTGTGCTGGACTCAGGGCATCGCTTCCCGGTGGCTTTCCCAAGCCCTTCCGCTGCCACCGAGAAGAGTCTGGAAACCCTGGACGCCTTTCTTTTGACAGGCAAAATCTGGGCCTTGGAGCTCGAGCTCTCTCACTTGTCTCACTCAACAAGCATAAATATTGTTTGACCCCCGGGCATTTCTTGTGCCCACTATATGCAATAGTCTATATGCAATTGCCCATCAGGACCCCTGCCCCAGAGCAGCAGAGGCTGGCTTCCTCTGCCCGCTGCTGGTGACATCCCCCGCCCTGGACACAGGGGGGCGCTGTGGCCCCACTTTTCCTCAAAAACAATTGAGCTGCTCCCCGGGTTTCCTGACTGAGCCCTGAAGATCCTAGTCCTTTGTACTTACATGGTTTCATTTTTTCTGTGTTTTCCTACGTGGAAATCAGTGGAAGGATGGCAGCGACCTAAAATTGCACACACAGAAAATGTGCGTGACTTCTTCAACTAGGAAACATCAAAAATTTGACAGCAATTATGTTTTCATTGTAACAAATAAATATTCCACACACCTTGTGAGAATAGTCTTCAACACACACACACACACACACACACACACACACACACACACATAAGATAGGACATTTATAAGTGATTTTTATTTATTCACCAAAATAGAATATCACTCAGCAATCTATTTTATTTTTTTCACTTTATAATAGCCCCAGTGACTTTTTCAGTCTTTCCCACACTATTTTTTTTTTTTCCAAAATAACTTTATTTAGCTATCTGGGGCCATCAAATCTGAGGTGTGAAGCCCTGAAGTATTATGGTCGAAAATGAAAAAAGAAGCACCTTAATGAAAAGCCCTAACTGAAGTGAAGAGAAGCTTGAAATGATGGCATTTTGGTTATTCACAGAGCAGCATCTGAGCAGTATTTATTTGCATGGTGGGTCAAAAGCTGCTCATTTCCCCTAGAACTAAAGGAATAGTTACAATCCTTGAATTCCCTGAGAGGCCTTCTTCCCCAAACCTGTCCCCACTTTCCTATGGACTGGTTGACAGTCTGATGGGCCGGTTCTCGAGCCACAAAGGTGGAGTTTAGTGCTATATCTAGCTAGGAAGGCATTGTTTGAGGGAGGGGAAGGTGCCTACAAGGTAGAAATGGTAGCCCAGGCCTTGTCATGCAGTTGCTGAATCGTGTCCGACTCTTTGAGACCCCATGGATCGCAGCACGCCAGGCTTCCCTGTCCTCCACTATCTCCCAGAATTTGCTCAAGTTCATGTCCATTGAGTCAGTGATGCCATGCAACCATCTCATCCTCTGCCACTGCTTCTCCTTTTCCCTTCAATCTTTCCCATCATCAGGGTCTTTTCCAATGAGCTGGCTCTTTGCATTAGATGGTGGCCAAAGTATTGGAGCTTTAGCATCAGTCCTTCCAATGAATATTCAGAGTTGATTTCCTTTAAAATTGGTTGATTTTCCTTGCAGTCCCAGGGACCCTCAAAGAGTTCTCCAGCACTAAATTTTGAAAGCATCAATTCTTCAGTGCTCAGCCTTTTCTATGGTCCAGCTCTCACATCCACTCATGACTACTGGAAAAATCACTGTTTTGACTATATAGACCATTGTCTAGTGATGTCTGCTTTTTAATATTTTGTCTAGCTTTGTCACAGTTTCCAAGAAGCAAACGACTTCTAATTTCATGGCTGCGGTCACGGGCCCATAGTGATCTAGGAGCCGAAGAAAAGAAAATCTGTCACTGCTTCTACTTTTCCCCATCTATTTGCCATGAAGTGATGGGACCAGATGCCATGATCTTAGTTTTTTTAATGTTGAGTCCAGCTTTTCCACTCTCCTCTTTCACCCTCATCAGACTAGCATGGGTTCAAATCCCAGCTCTGTTTTTTCCTGCCCAGTTGAGTGATCTGGAGCCAGTTACGTAATTGCTTGTAATCTCTTTTGTAAAGTGTGATAATGAAACTCCTCTTGCAGGATTGTCATTAGTATCAAGTCAAATAACAT
Source organism: Bos taurus (assembly GCF_002263795.3). Lineage (NCBI taxonomy): Eukaryota > Metazoa > Chordata > Mammalia > Artiodactyla > Bovidae > Bos > Bos taurus. The sequence goes on along the minus strand of NC_037342.1, from coordinate 65,908,847 downwards.
ATATATGTGTGTATGCATATGTGTGTGTGTGTGTATACACACACACATTAACTGGCAGACAATAAGCATCTGATGCGCTTTTAGGGGTCAGCAAACTTTTTCTGCAAAGGATCAGGTGGTAAATATTTTAGACTTGATGGACATGAGTTTGAGCAAGCTCTGGGAGTTGATGATGAACAGGGAAGCCTGGCATGCTGCAGTCTATGGGGTCAGAAAGAGTTGGACACGACTGAGCGACTGAACTGAACTGAGGTCATACACTGTCTGTGTGGCAACTCTTCACCAATACAGTATGTGAATGAAGCAGAGAGGATGTGTTCCAAAAAGGGTTTATCTACAAAAACAGATGGCAGGGTGGATTTGACATAGACAGTCGCTGCTGACCCTGCTCTAGGTCAGCGCTGCCCGCTAGAACCTTAATATGAGCCTCCTCTGTAATATTAAATGTTCTCATAGCCACAGAAAGTAAAGAGAAACAGGTGACATTCGTTTTAGTAAAATATTTCATTTGCTTCAAATTATCCAAACTATTTTTGTTTTCACATGCAATCTAGGAAAGATCATTAATGAAGTATTTTACTCTAATGTTTAGTAATATTTTTAAATGTCTGCTGTGTATTTTAAACTCACCGCCCGTCTCATTTCATACTAGTCACATTTCTAGTGCTCCATCCCTACATTGAACAGCACAGCTTTGGACAGTACTTCTCAAACTGCCATCATAACCATTTAGTGGGTCAAGAAATCCATTTGTTAGAAAAAAGTCAAATTAAGAAAACGAAATAGAGAAGGATAGAACCTGTCAGGGTACATTCCGTATTGAAAGGATACAGATTGTTTCCTGCAGTTTTGTGTGTACTTGCCCATGTGTCTATGTGCATGCATGTGTGTGTGTGATGCGTGTAAGTGTGTGCTGGGTCATGGTGAGAAACGTCAGATGTATTTCTTCCTGTGGGCTGTTGTCAAACATGCTTGATGTTCACTATTTTACACACTATAGTCAAGCTTTTTTTTTTTTAAACCCAGGCTGAGATGTTTAGTTCCTTCCTCACTTAGGCCGTGCAGGACTGTGCCAGGAGCTTTGTATTGACCGCATGACGGGTGTAGAACCAGTCAAACGAGTAACCTAGTGTCATGCCAACCATTTAAAAGCACAAATCAAAATTCTCAACTTTAAACTTTACTATCGCTGTACTTAATTTCAAAGACTCCTCCTTTTACAGATAGTAAGCTGAAACCCAGAGTGGTGCAATGCATAACCAAGATCCCAAACATGAGCCGTGTGTTGGGGTGACAATGAGACGCTCTGTGTGCCCAGCCTGGGGACAGCTCCTGTCTCACGTGATGGGGCTCCACCTGTGCACGTGGACAGGAGCCGGTCCAACTCACCCAGTGACTTAAGTGTCACGAGTCCCTGAGGCTTGAAACTTTGGGGTTTATGAAACACAAGTTAAAGGGATGTTGCTTAAAAGTATTTCCTTCTCTTCTTGATTCTTTCATTGATTCTTCCACTCGTTTTTCTGAGCAATGACCCAAAAGTGAAGTAAGTTCATGCTCTGCCCTCAAACAGCTCAGCTTTTATCTTTCTATAATAATATGTCTAATATTTTTCGGAAGGTAGTGGAGAAGAGCACGTTGTTCTGTCTGGTTCCTAATTGTATAAAAGTTGAAGATAGGAAACTGATGAAACTCATTTTCCCTTCTTCTCTTTAGCTGTGTGATGAAAGATATTTTAAATAGTGTGTATAGTAAAAATGATTTAAGGTCCATTTTCCTGAAGTATATTCTGAGTTTATCCCCCTCTCAGTTGGGTTCAGTTTTCTCCCTTTCCCGCAGGACTGGTGTGAGGACACAATACACATTTTGGATTCAGGTTGACTTGGGCACAGATCCTGCCTACATGACTTCTAGGCTGTGAGGCTTAGCCATGGTCTCTAAGATTCAGCTTCTTCGCCTATAAAATAGGGATACTAATTTTGGCCTCATAAGTTTGTGGTAAAGATTAGTTGGAGAAATACATGTTAAGATAAAAAAACTTTGTGTGGAAAAATTCTTTTACATATGAACTTTCCTTATGAATATGTTTTCATAATAATAGAGCTGAGTATAGAAATGTTATATTTTTTCACTTCCTCTTCCTTCCAGGAGAGTGCAGTATAGAGCCAAGGAATGTTTTTGTGGCATGTATTTTAATGTCCTGATTACTTAATGACTTAGGGACTGCATTTTACGGTATCTTTTCTCCACCTGTTCATATTTCACTCTCACATATAGACAGTTTGCGTCATGAATTCAACATTTGAGAAGAAATGGTCTTACGTTTTAGATACTTAAAAAGAAACAAATAAGGGCTTTCAGCTGTTGCCACGACAACCAAACCCTCTCCAGTCAGTTATCCAGAGTGAATTATTAAAGAGAGCTGTCCAGAGAGTCGCTCCAAGGGGAAGGTTACATGGCTCTAATAGTGAGAGACGGTTGCAGTGCTGGAAAATGGGGTATGGGCTTGCTTTCTCACTTCATCCGCAGGGAAAGACTAAAATGAGCCAACCATTTGCACCTGATCCTCTTCCGTGGCTAAAGAGTCTGTTTTCCCAGAATTTCAGGTTGCTTAAAAGACTGAGTGTCTCTCTGAGTCACTTGTTCAGAAGCAGGATGCGTAAACGAGCACTTTCTCTCATTCCCGGAAAGAGTTGACCTGTTCCTGCTCAGATAATCCTTCCTATAATTAAGATGTCCGTCTACAGTGATTGGTCGGTCAGGAGCAAGTTGTTATACCAATTCCAGGAGAGAATGGAGGAGGCTGCTGGAAGATGAGAAAGTCAGAAAGTGTAGGTTTGCAGCTTATTGAGATATAAATGGCTGTCCTCATTTTTATTTTAAAGAAATGCCACGTGTTAAAGTCATAGATAACCTTCTCAGACAAAGTAATATTAAAGCAACTTGCTTAAATTTTCTGAGCCTCAGTTTCCACGTAGGTAATATAGGTTTCACCAGATCTTTTAGCGGCGGTTGTGAGGATAAATTCATAGAAAATGTAGAGCGAAGTTCTGGCACACAGTAAGCTTTCAGTGTGCTAATTGTTGTGCCTAAAATGGTTGATTGACATGCCACACATCATTATTTCCCTAACATTGTTGAATCTCTTGAAATCTATTAGGATATTCAAAAGAAAACATCTTAAAGTGACTTTGTTTTCATTTTCAAAAATAAGAATTGGTTTCCTGTTTTCCTTTCAGAAGAAAATGCTTGAACCTGCCATCCAAGTAATAACACTTTGATGGCTTTTCTTCAGTATTGAGTTTTGCTTTATACTCACATCTTTGAATTTCATTGCAGTGGTATCTGAGGTTGTCAGTGTCTGAAAGTATATAGAAAATATATGCATTTTAAAAAGACACGTTCCTTTGTGTGTGTGTGCGCAAGCTCGGTCATGTCCAACTCTTTGTGACCCCTGGACTGTAGCCCACCAGGCTCCTCTGTCCATGGAATTTTCCTTTCCTGACACAGTAGGGGAGAGAGAGATGAGAAGGCAAGACGGGCCTAAGAATTTTGGTATCCCATTGAAGAGGAAAACCTGGTGATATGGAAAAAGCATGGCAAGGAACACGGTGAGGCTCAGAGATAGTATTTTCCAAAGGATGATTTTGCTTGCTGCTTTGCATCTCCTCTGCCTAAATTCTTTTAAAAATAATTTTGTTTATTTATTGGCTGTGCTGGGTCTTCGTTGCTCCTTGGGTTTTTCTCCAGTTGTGGCGAGAGGGACCTACTCTCTAGTTGCGGTATGTGGGCTTCTCGTTGCCTTGGTTCCTCTTGTTGTGGAACATGGGCTGCAGTGAACGTGGGCTCCGCAGTTGCGCTCCTGGGCTCTAGAGCACTGACTCAACAGCTGTGGCCCGTGGGCGTAGTTGCTCTCAGGCATGCGGGATCTTCCTGGACCATGTCCTGAACCCATGTCTCCTGCATTATCAGATGGATTCTTTACCACTGAGCTACCAGGGAAGCCCCTAAATTCTAACTCTGATGAGTCAAATTCCTGTAGGGTCAAGAAAAATTATTATATGAGTTTGGTTAGAAGATACTAAGGAGAATCAGGCAGAGAGAAATGAAACTAAGCCCTGTATCTTTGAAGGAACCCATCTTGGGGGAAGATCAGGAGAGCAGATGGGCTCGCCTGGTTCCTTGTAGAGCTAGTGTTCTGAGATAACTTACAGGTCTCAAACAGTGTATGTTTAAGGAGTTCCAAAAAGACCATTTCTCTGGCAACCATGCTCCGCTGCAGGATCTTCTGCCTGGGAAGAATGGGAGACACAGTATTGCAAAATTTGGAGGCTTTAGAATAAAACAGACTAGCTTGGAGAAATTACCTGACCTCTCAGGGCCTCAGTTTGCTCATCTGAAAAAAGGGAGATACTATTTTTCTTGTAAAGTTGTGAAGAGGATGAAATGAGAAACAATCCGTGATGCGCTTCTCATGTCATATACTTTCAACCTCTGTTATTCCTCTTCTGAGTATCGAAAAAGTTGTCCATTTTTCTAATTCATAAAGAGGACGGCAGAGATGGTTTGACCTGGGAGATTTACTGGTCTTTCTAAGTTACACTTAGGGGAGAGGGGGAGAACTTTTGTTTTTGAATATTTCTATTTCACTCTGAGGCCCGATCACATATGATGTATATGTGATTATGATCTTACCATCATTCAGCATGTGAGTAAATTTTTATTATCATATGTCTTTAGTTTATCCTTGTATAAGCAACAAATTTGTGGGAAGTTTAACCATAAGTGCCTCTCTATGAGTTGGGCCATATGTAGGCAGGTGGTTACCTATTTACTGAAGCGACTTAGCAGCAGCAGCAGCAGCAGCAGAGTAGAAAAACTATACTGCCCTGAGACTCTGACTGTAGGCTTCTGGGCTTTGGCAATCACCTTGACCTCTCTAATCTTTATTCTTTCTTTCATATGTAAAATATAAGGTTGATGATTCGATTTCTAAAATCCTTTTACATCCTCCAAATTCTATGATTGACGTTCTCAGTTATTTGTGTAATTGTCTAATAGCATAAACAGATCAATGGCCAAACCTCTGTGATGGTATTTTTCATTCGTGAAGTTGGTGAATCTTCTGAAGGTTTGCAGGTTGGGACACTGATGAGTATGCCACAGCACAAGTACGGACAGGTAACTCAGCAAGTGAGTAAGCCTCAGTGATGAATGGATGTTCTCTAATCCACTGGGCTGAAAGCTGGAACAGTCTGAGACTCTTTTAGGATTCAGGATTCTTGGATCCTCCGCATGCTTGTCGTTTTGAATTATGGCCATATGCTGAGCAGATGGCCTCTGGGCTGGCCTTCCTTGTTTGAGCGGGAACAGGTCATCTTCATTTATCTGTACATTATATTTCTAAAACTCATGGGATTTTAAGGATGAGTTCAGAATGAAGACATTCTAGGATCAAGCCATATGGATGAGAACACTCTTCTTCCATATTCCATGTGGGATCTGAGGTCATCCAGAGTTTGACAAATGCTTGTTATATACTTTGAGTTAAAATATTTCTAGAATTATGATATTTCACAAAGTCATCCTCAGCTCTCACTAACCAATCATCCAGTCCCTGGTCCAAATTGCATTTGGCAGGACAACTTCTATTATTACTTTGTTTCTTGTTCTTGGATTCCATGAGATACCCACGCCTCACATTATCACACTCTCCCCTTTTGTTGTGTGTGAGTGCATTTCTCTTTCAAGTAACCAACAGAGTCCAGACCAGAACAGTAGAGGAAGATGGCAGGCCACTGCTAAACTTTACTGGGTTGTGGCCGTACTGTTTTTCAGCTGTCTCCTTTATTCTGTTAACTGTCAATGCTCCAGACTTACCACTAGAATGACTGCTGACCCTTCGGCACCAAGAAGCCCCAGGGACAGGATCTGGAGAGAGATTTCCACAAAACGCATCATGATTGAGGTGGTATCGTGGTGGCTGCTCCTGCAAGCCCTAGCATTGCCCCCAGGAACCCATCTGGGTACCATTCAACAGACATTGATCAGACCCCCACTGTGCATGAAGCCCCGTGATACTTGCTGGAAATATAAATGTGGATAAGATAGGGTGCTTGCCCTTGAGTGGTTTTCACCATAATAAGCAACAGCTTATCCAGAACATGCCCTATGCCAGGCATTGTTTTAAATGCTTCACGTGTGTTAGCTCTTGTGACCTTCAGAACGACTCCCCAGGGTCACTATTACTGTTTTCAACCCTGTTTTCTAGGTGGGGAAATGGAGATGCTGAGAGAATGGGCAACTTGCTCAGTTACAAAGCAAGTGAGTAACAGAACCAGAATCCAATCCCAGGCAGTTGACTTGAGTCTGGACTCCCACCCACCCTGGCACGTTCTGCTAATACTTTCCTTTTCTCTGATAACCTCAGTAACATCTTCATCTGCCTAATCTTTGTAGCTTTTTTATTAATAACCAGTATTAACAATCATTTGTCAAATAACATCATGATAAAAATAATGGTGCTCAAAACAAAACAGATTTCAACCAAAAAAAATCACAAAGCAAGAGAGCAACCAACCAAAAAAAAAAAATCACCACAATCATTTTAATGTCTTTTTAATGTTTTTTTTTAATCAACATTTTAAAGTCTGCATCTTTCACTGAGCACTGTGACAGGCTTGTTTTTTCCCCACTATATTCTTCATCAACATAACTTTAATGACTCGTCACTTTGCAAGTTTTCAAATCATACTGTGCTGTTGACTTAATCACTTATTGTTGGACATTACTTCTTACACATCACTGTTGCAAACCACGTGATCACGCACATCTTTGTATATACATTTTTTCATATATGTTTAACAGTTTCCTTAGATGGTTGTCTGTTGGATTTTAACTTTTGTTGTGTTTGGGTGAGGAAAGCAGAACCAGACTTTGGAATCCGGTTCCAAAGAAGCACTTAAGTTCTTCTTATTCCTGTAGAGCTGAGAAATAGTAATACCATAAATGTTTGAAGCGTGATCTAAATCATCTTTTACTTTTTCGGTGAACAATTTTAAACTTAGGATTTGTTCTCTTGGAAATAGAATTTTCATCTTGAGGACTGGATTCGTGATTCTGCCAAAGATTAGCTAAATCACGATGTAACTGATCTGGTTGCCTCTCTTCCTCCCTCTTGAAGAATCACAGTGAAATGCTGGCGAATCAAACACACAAAGTTCAGGAAGACATCAGTTTAACAGGAGCTCTGTGGGAGTGAAAATGTAGAGAGGCTGACAGACCAGGATGGAACACACAGCGTGAATAAATAGCAAGTAAAGGTCCATCAAGCAATGGGTGGTTCGATACATAGCAGTCGACCACAGGCTTTGGAGGTACATGGGGTTGAATTGGAAGCTTGACTCCATGTCTTACTTGCCGTGTGATCTTGCGCAAGTTGTTCCATCTTTCTGAACCTCAGTATCTTCACCTGTAAAATGGGTATGTGATAGTTATCTGCTTCAAAGAGTTGTTGTGAGGATTTAACCAGATCATGTATGTAAACATTATATATATGTAAAGTAAACATTCCAGTAGTCATATATGGATGTGAGAGTTGGACTATAAAGAAAGCTGAGCCCTGAAAAATTGATGCTTTTGAACTGTGGTGTTGGAGAAGACTCTTGAGAGTCCCTTGGACTGCAAGGAGATCCAACCAGTCCATCCTAATGGAAATCAGTCCTGAATATTCATTGGAAGGACTTATGCTGAAGCTGAAACTCTAATACTTTGGCCATCTGAGGTGAAGAACTGACTCATTTGAAAAGACCCTGATGCTGGGAAAGATCGAAGGCAGGAGGAAAAGGGTATGACAGAGGATGAGATGGTTGGATGGCATCACCGACTCAGTGGACATGAGTTTGCGTGAACTCCGGGAGCTTGTGACGGACAGGGAGGCCTGGCGTGCTGCAGTCCATGGGGTCACAAGAGTTGGACACGACTGAGCGACTGAACTGAACTGAACTGTAAGGAAACGTCTAACTGCTGTTGACTGCTTTGCCCAGGGCCGTAGACTATGGCAAGTTCATCATCGTCAGTATCACTCAATGGAGGGGACTGTGTGATCAGAGGTCAGTACTCACACTCCGTTGTGGGGCATGAAAACCATCAGGAAAGTTTGGTTTTCTGGGAATGACAACAAATGAAAGCGTGCCATGTGACAACTGCAGGAAATGAATGCTACTTTTTATTTTCCGAAAGTACAAAGTAGGATCAGCTGGGAATTTCCCACCTGCTTTCTGAGGGCAAATGAGGGCAGTTAAGAGGCCTTGGGCAGCAGGATGGGCGTGAGTGGATAGGCGTATGGCTTGTACTTTAACCTTCCTCTGGCGTTTTTAGAAATCTACGTTTGGAGATCACTCTGCCTTACGCTTCTTTGGGGTACTCTTGGTGGAACCCCAACTCAAAGGGAGCAAAGGGGAGCTTTATTGGTTAAGGTCACGAGGGTGTCTAGGGAGTCAGTGATGGATCAGGGCCAAGGGCACAGACATCATGAGGATCATGCTGTTCCCTCCCATCTCTTGGGCTTTCCTGGGTTGTCTTGTTTCAGGTAGTGATTTGAGGCTCCTGAGAGCTCAAAGCTTACAGCATCCTCACCGTCGATGAGCTTAGTAATAAAAAGTGCTTCTTTCCTGATGCTTCAAGGAAAAGGCCCAGGGAACAGCCTCATTAGCTGGACTCCCAGTCCCACCCATTCCTGGTCTGACCGGTGTAGGAAAGGTCATCTGACTAGATCACTTGGTTCACGTCTAGGATCAGATGGAAAGGGGTGGAAGAGTAAAAAGAAAGGAAAAAAAGGAAAAAGAAAAGAAGGAGGGAAAAGGAAGGAAGGAAAAGAAATATATATAGCTACTAAAAACTCCTAAAAATCTCATGGTTATGTGGCTTACACCTGAGCTCTGCAGTACTTAATTTACTAAGTTTATGAAGAACTCTTTCTCCCTTTTCCTCCTCTGCTTCCACGTACGTGTGATTGCTAAGTCAGGTGTGGCCTTCCGACGCCCGAAGCTTCAGCAGTCGCTGTGTGCATCCTGCTTCTTTAAGCTCAGGGTGTCATTAGTGGCATAACAGCCAGCCTGTGCCGCTTAACTTCTCCCTACAGATTCTAAAAATACCCAGTGGCTGTCAAAACAAACAGCGAGGACGCAGCGTCTGCAGGCGCCACCGCAGCCCAGCTCCCTGAATGCCTTAGCGCTGTCCTTGGAAAGACAGCCACTGGGTCCCTCAGCTCCATTCTTCATTCTTTATTTTCCGCTTTGGCTCAACTATACCGCTACTTAACACAGAGGAGGAAAAAGGTTATTGACAGGACAGAATTGACTGGAAGAAAGGGAAAGAGAAACGAACCCCCAACAAATTCACGCTGTCATTTTGCAGTTCTCTTGTAGACTTGAACTAAGATGTGTCAAGAGATCAGTCCGGGGAGCAGCAAAGATTAGCCGGGATTTAAAATAAAACTCTTTAACCCCAGGTCACCCAGAATAACTCTCCCGTGTGTGTCCATGAAGACACCCCAGGACCCTATTCGGAGAAGGTTAGTGCTCACAAACCATCTGGATCGCTACCTGGATGCTTTTTTCAAAGGAAAGCAAAACCCAGCCCCCTTTCGGTGAAATGTTTAGGTGGAGTTGCCTCATCCAGGGTATTGAGGTTTTCCTGTTTCAAGGAGGTGTCCCATTCTGTGGGGCAGAGGTGCTAAGAATATTGGCATCACATGTTTCGGAAAGGTGCTGGGTGTTGTTTGATCAAATCAACGAGCACTGGGTTGTTTTTGGAACTTGGCCAAGGGATTAAATGATAAAATCAGATGGGTTATGAAAATATGTGAGTCATTACTGATCAGACCTTTTATAGATTTCCTGGAAGAATCAGATGTCTCTTGAAGATAATGAACCTGAACCCAATAGAAGCTTGAGAGTAAGGGTTTTGCTGTTTGTGCTTACCCGGAATAATAGATGTCATGAGTGATGCTCATGCAAAGGAGAAAAAAAAAAATCAAACACAGCTTTTTATCAACTCTATGGATGTCCAGACTACATCGAGCATTTGTTTTAGCTCTTGGGAATTGCCACGCGATTAAGATTGCCCAGAAGTTGTTCTCAGAACAACCTTTCAGTTGGCTGATTTATGGCAGGGTAAGCATGAGTAATTAAGTTCTTAGGACAGAGTGTACTTAGCATTGTTTCCATCCTTACATGAATGAAGCAAGCGTATGTACCTTGGACATATGCTTCTCATTGGAAAATGCGATCAAATATCTTTCTGAACTGGTTCTCATCAGAAGTCCTTGGCATCTTCTCAAGGCTCAAGTAAAGACTCCTCAGCTCCCCAGCTGCTAGGTGGTCTCTCCCTAGGAAAGTGTCAGAGGCCGGGGCTTCTTGCTCTTTGTGGGTGGGAGTTTGCTCATTCTGGATGTCATGTCTGCCTTCTTTAAACAATCTGCATTGCTTATCTAACTGGAATTGCCTAAAGGTGATGAAGGTTTTCTAAAAATTTTGTGCATCTGGGCAGCCTAATAAGAATGTTAGTAATAACAATAGCAGCAGGAAGGACAGCTAACTAACCTTGCTGCAGCACTTCCTTTATGCCAGACTCTGGTCTGTGTGTCACAGATTTTAATGCAGTCAATCCACAAACAATGGGGTTTCGGCTTACCCGTCTATCTTCTCCTTTCAGAGCTACCATTTGCCAGGATGCCTACACACACTTTCCAAGATTGCCAGCTTTTAATGACATCCATGCAGATTTGACTTTCAATAGAATTTAATTGAAGAGAGCCACGTGTTATGTGTTTGTTGGGACACACATATCTTTCATATTCTTGTTGGTCTGTGAGCCGTAAATTCAAAGCACACTATTTATCAATCCAGTCCAGAGTTTCAGTTCCTGGAAGAGACTCTTTTGGTTCCCTCTGCCCTTCTTGCTTCCAGCACTTTGGAAAGGTTCTCATTGTATGCTAAGTAGTTAAATTTCATGAGAAAGAAGAGCTGTGGACTTTTAGAGTTGCTCATAAAGACACCAATTGCTGATGCAAATGGGAAGGGTGAGTGTTTTCCGAAATGAAGATTTTGACAAAACAGTTCAGGTTTGTGACAATTTTAAACTGCTTCAGATCAGTCATTAATATTCATTTCTGGCTTTTCCTCTGCCTTTGTAGGCGATGTATGATGCGGAGCTGCGAGCTGCTCTAAGATTGCTGAGTTCCCAGGAGGCAGGGTCCCCCAAGTATCCTGTGTGTCATCGCCCAAACAACATTTCAGAATAATCGGTCCTCCAAGTATTATAGTGCAGAGGCATCAGGCTGCTTCCACTGCGCCTGTGTGTTAGGATCTGGGGCTTCTGTCCTTTCCAAAATTCCATATTGCTTTTCTTTTCAGACTGTGAAATGCTATACCGAGAATTCACTTTTGAGGAAGGAGAGAGTGATATTGCTGATTCTGTTTCCAAGTTTGAAACCAACGGACTGGGCTTGCATTGAGGGGCACTAAGCTGGTTTGGTGTGGCTTTATTCTGGCTGAAACCAGTAAAGGAACTTCCAAGTGCCAGGCTGGGCCCATTTGCCACGTGCACGTGTTTTCATTTAGGAACGCCTATTTTGTGAAAGGGATTATAAATCTGAGTTTCTTAAACAAACAAACACACTGGAATGCAGGAGAGGGGTGTTTGCAATTATCTAGATGGTTTAAGTCATGGAGATGTCTAAAATAAGAGGTGTAGGCCCCAAAGAAAAGAAAACAAGCAAAACAAACAAGCTACTCTAATTTTTTAGGGTCTAAATAATCTGGATTTGATCACTGTGACAGGTGAAATCAAGGACAATGGCAGAATCTGCATGAATTTGCTTATGTAGATCTGTCTTTTAAGGTTACTCTGCAGGGACTTGAGAAGAGGTTTTCTTTCTTCTTACCTACTTGATTTTTTTTTTCACTTTATGAGTCTTCCTTGGAAATGGAATGAATGAAGAGAGCATGATGGGCCTTGGCTATCAGGAAGATTCAAGCTTGAAAAATTCCAGTGTGCCCACTTAGCTGTCTGGTAACCTTTCTGATGGAGAAGGCAATGGCACCCCCACTCCAGTACTCTTGCCTGGAAAATCTCATGTGCAGAGGAGCCTGGTAGGCTGCAGTCCATGGGGTCACTAAGAGTCGGACACGACTGAGTGACTTCACTTTCACTTTTCACTTTCATGCACTGGAGAAGGAAATGGCAACCCATTCCAGTGTTCTTGCCTGAAGAATCCCAGCAGCAACCTTTCTGAGCCCCAGTTACCTCCTTTGAATATGGAGTTGATAACCACTCCTCTTTGGCGATGATCAAATGGAATGATGGATATAGAGCATCTGGTACATGGTGTGTGTTCTGTGATATTTGTCTGGTTCACTTTGCATCTTACTCTCTGAGTTGAGGACAAACCAGAGGATGATTTGTTAGAGAGAGCCAATCCAATTTTGGCTGAAGTAAGAAAGTCAACAAAGAAAGGGAAACCTACAGTCTCTCATGATAACATGCTTTTCATGCTGCATCCCAACTCTACTGCTGACTTGCTGTGTGACCTTTAGAAATTGTTTAACCTCTCTGATCTTCAATTCCCCGATCAGTGACTTGAGAGTTATAATCATAGTTTCTTCCTCCTGGGGCTGTGGAGAGGATTAAATGGGCTAATGCAGGCAGAGTGTTTACCTCCGGGCCCTGTACGTAGTTATCGGGAGCTGTGCCTCTGTTTGTCCTTTATCTCTCTGGCTGCCAGCCATGTTGACCCTCATGAAGATGCGGGTCTCCCTGGCTTGCCCATTCCTCCTCAGATCAGATCAGATCAGTCGCTCAGTCGTGTCCGACTCTTTGCGACCCCATGAATCACAGCATGCCATGCCTCCCTGTACATCACCAACTCCCGGAGTTCACTGAGACTCACGGCCATCGAGTCAGTGATGCCATCCAACCATCTCATCCTCTATCGTCCCCTTCTCCTCTTGCCCCCAGTCCCTCCCAGCATCAGAGTCTTTTCCAATGAGTCAACTCTTCGCATGAGGTGGCCAAAGTACTGGAGTTTCAGCTTTAGCATCATTCCTTCCAAAGAAATCCCAGGGCTGATCTCCTTCAGAATGGACTGGTTGGATCTCCTTGCAGTCCAAGGGACTCTCAAGAGTCTTCTCCAACACCACAGTTCAAAAGTATCAATTCTTCAGCACTCAGCCTTCTTCACAGTCCAACTCTCATATCCATACATGACCACAGGAAAAACCATAGCCTTGACTAGACGAACCTTTGTTGGCAAAGTAATGTCTCTGCTTTTGAATATGCTATCTAGGTTGGACATAACCTTCCTTCCAAGGAGTAAGCGTCTTTTAATTTCACGGCTGCAGTCACCATCTGCAGTGATTTTGGAGCCCCAAAAAATAAAGTTTGACACTGTTTCCACTGTTTCCCCACCTATTTCCCCACCTATTTCCCATGAAGTGGTGGGACCGGATGCCATGATCTTCGTTTTCTGAATGTTGAGCTTTAAGCTAACTTTTTCACTCTCCACTTTCACTTTCATCAAGAGGCTTTTGAGTTCCTCTTCACTTTCTGCCATAAGGGTGGTGTCATCTGCATATCTGAGGTTATTGATATTTCTCCTGGCAATCTTGATTCCAGTTTGTGTTTCTTCCAGTCCGGCGTTTCTCATGATGTACTCTGCATATAAGTTAAATAAACAGGGTGACAATATACAGCCTTGACGTACTCCTTTTCCTATTTGGAACCAGTCTGTTGTTCCATGTCCAGTTCTAACTGTTGCTTCCTGATCTGCATACAGATTTCTCAAGAGGCAGATCAGGTGGTCTGGTATTCCCATCTCTTGAAGAATTTTCCACAGTTGATTGTGATCCACACAGTCAAAGGCTTTGGCATAGTCAATAAAGCAGAAATAGATGTTTTTCTGGAACTCTCTTGCTTTCTCTATGATCCAGCAGATGTTGGCAATTTGATCTCTGGTTCCTCTTCCTTTTCTAAAACCAGCTTGAACATCAGGAAGTTCATGGTTCACATATTACTGAAGCCTGGCTTGGAGAATTTTGAGCATTACTTGACTAGTGTGTGAGATGAGTGCAATTGTGTGGTAGTTTGAGCATTCTTTGGCATTGCCTTTCTTTGGGATTGGAATGAAAACTGACCTTTTCCAGTCCTGTGGCCACTGCTGAGTTTTCCAAATTTGCTGGCATATTGAGTGCAGCACTCTCACAGCATCATCTTTCAGGATTTGGAATAGCTCAACTGGAATTCCATCACCTCCACTAGCTTTGTTCATAGTGATGCTTTCTAAGGCCCACTTGACTTCACATTCCAGGATGTCTGGCTCTAGGTCAGTGATCACACCATCGTGATTATCTGGGTCGTGAAGATCTTTTTTGTACAGTTCTTCTGTGTATTCTTGCCATCTCTTCTTAATATCTTCTGCTTCTGTTAGGTCCATACCATTTCTGTCCTTTATCGAGCTCATCTTTGCATGAAATGTCCCTTTGGTATCTCTGATTTTCTTGAAGAGATCCCTAGTCTTTCCCATTCTGTTGTTTTCCTCTATTTCTTTGCATTGATTGCTGAAGAAGGCTTTCTTATCTCTTCTTGCTGTTCTTTGGAACTCTGCATTCAGATGTTTATATCTTTCCTTTTCTTCTTTGCTTTTCGCTTCTCTTCTTTTCACAGCTATTTGTAAGGCCTCCCAGAGAGCCATTTTGCTTTTTTGCATTTCTTTTCTGTGGGAATGGTCTTGATCCCTGTCTCCTGTACAATGTCATGAACCTCATTCCATAGTTCATCAGGCACTCTATCTATCAGATCTAGGCCCTTAAATCTATTTCTCACTTCCACTGTATAATCATAAGGGATTTGATTTAGGTCATACCTGAATGGTCTAGTGGTTTTCCCTACTTTCTTCAATTTCAGTCTGAATTTGGCAATAAGGAGTTCATGGTCTGAGCCACAGTCAGCTCCTGGTCTTGTTTTTGCTGACTGTATAGAGCTTCTCCATCCTTGGCTGCAAAGAATATAATCAATCTGATTTCGGTGTTGACCATCTGGTGATGTCCATGTATAGAGTCTTCTCTTGTGTTGTTGGAAGAGGGTGTTTGTTGTGACCAGTGCATTTTCTTGGCAAAACTCTATTAGTCTTTGCCCTGCTTCATTCCATATTCCAAGGCCAAATTTGCCTGTTACTCCAGGTGTTTCTTGACTTCCTACTTTTGCATTCCAGTCCCCTGTAATGAAAAGGACATCTTTTTTGGGTGTTAGTTCTAAAAGGTCTTGTAGGTCTTCATAGAACCGTTCAACTTCAGCTTCTTCAGTGTTACGGGTTGGGGCATAGACTTGGATTACTGTGATATTGAATGGTTTGCCTTGGAAACGAACAGAGATCACTCTGTCGTTTTTGAGATTGCATCCAAGTACTGCATTTCGGACTCTTTTGTTGACCATGATGGCTACTCCATTTCTTCTGAGGGATTCCTGCCCGCAGTAGTAGATGTAATGGTCATCTGAGTTAAAATCACCCATTCCAGTCCATTTCAGTTTGCTGATTCCTAGAATGTCGACATTCACTCTTGCCATCTCTTGTTTGACCACTTCCAATTTGCCTTGATTCATGGACCTGACATTCCAGGTTCCTATGCAATATTGCTCTTTACAGCATTGGACCTTGCTTCTATCACCAGTCACATCCACAGCTGGGTATTGTATTTGCTTTGGCTCCATCCCTTCATTCTTTCTGGAGTTATTTCTCCACTGATCTCCAGTAGCATATTGGGCACCTACTGACCTGGGGAGTTTCTCTTTCAGTATCCTATCATTTTGCCTTTTCATATTGTTCATGGGGATCTCAAGGCAAGAATACTGAAGAGGTTTGCCATTCCCTTCTCCAGTGGACCACATTCTGTCAAATCTCTCCACCATGACCCGCCCGTCTTGGGTTGCCCCACGGGCATGGCTTAGTTTCATTGAGTTAGACAAGGCTGTGGTCCTAGTGTGATTAGATTGACTAGTTTCCTGTGAGCATGGTTTCAGTGTGTTTGTCCTCTGATGCCCTCTTGCAACACCTACTGTCTTACTTGGGTTTGTCTTACCTTGGGCATGGGGTATCTCTTCACGGCTGCTTCAGCAAAGCGCAGCCATTGCTCCTTACCTTGGGTGAGGGGTATTTCCTCACCGCCTCCCTTCCTGACCTTCAATGTGGAATAGCTCCTCTAGGCCCTCCTGCACCCGTGCAGCCACGGCTCCCATTCCTCCTAGTGTGTGTCAAATGGGCTGCACTTCGGGAAGCTCACCCATGCCTATGAAGTGGTACTTCACCTCCAGGGGATCCGAGCCTTTCCTGGGCAGTGGCCATCAACCTGTGGATACTGAGTAGATCTATTGAGTAGTGATGCTGAGAATGTGAATCAGAGAGGGAAAGATGAGAGAGAGACACACCTCAAAGCATGTGTAAATGATCTGTTCTTTTTTCTCTCCCAGTTCTTTTGAGATATAACTAACGTGCAGGCCTGTGTCAGTTTCATGGCGTGATGATTTGAATGACATACATCATGAAATGATGATCACAATAAGTATTGTGAACATCCATCATCTCACATGAATACAAAATAAAATAAATAGAAAAAATCTTTCCTTAAGATGAGAACTCTTAGGATGCATTATTCTCTTACTAACTTCCATATACAACATACAATAGTGTTAATTATATTCATCGTTTGTACGTTGCCTCTCTAGTGCTTCTTTATTTTCTAACTGGAAATGTGTGCCTTTTGACTGCCTTCATCCAATTCTCCTGCCCCCAATCCTCATTTCTGATCTCTTTTTTCTATGACTTTGGGTGTTTTTTTTGAAGTATGATTGACCTACAACAGTATACCTTAGTGATTCAACATTTCTATACGTTTAAAACCGAAGTGATATGTTTTTCTAAAGAAGATCCAGGTTTCTAAACTTAATCATTGCTAGCTTCTGTTGTTCACAATTTTAAACAGATTTAATGTCAAGTTAAAATGAGTACTTATTTACATATTTAGGAGGAAATGTAGTCTGATTACAATGATAAAGATAAACACATTCATTTATAAACTGAGAATGTCACTGGTTTTGATCCTTTTGCCATATGTATATTTTTTTTCAACGCCAAATTCTGTAAAAATTTTAGATAATTTTAGACTTAAAGAAGAACGGTAAAAATAAGACAGAGAGTTCCCGTATGCCCCTCAGTCTGCTTCCTGTAATGGCAACAGTTTACATAACCACAGGACATTGATTAAAACTAAGAAATCAGCCTTGCTCCAATACTATTAGAACTTGCTTGGATTTCCCCAGTTTTTCCAGGAAGGTCCTTTCTGTTCTGGGATCCAGTCCAGGGTCCCACGGTGCATTTAGCTGTCCTGTCTCCTCCCACCAGTGACAGTTCCTCAGTCTTTCCTCGTCTTTTAGGACCTTGCCCCTTTTGAAGAGGTCTGATCAGTTATTTTGTAGAACACCTCTCAAGTTGGAATTGCCTAATAATTTCTCCATTTTTAGGTTTTTAGTTGACTGTTCTATATATACTTGACTACTCAGGCTGAGAAACCTTTCACAGATAAATGTTTCAAGGTCTGATAAATTATCTAGTTGCTTTTGAGAATAGCTGATTAGGTATTATAAATCCTAGCAGTTAAGAGTATGGACTGTGGAGCCAGAGAGCTTGGGTTTTGTTCCTGGCTCTGTGACTTACCTGCTGTGTGACCTCAGGAATGTTACTTGACCTCTCTGTGTCATCATCTACAAGATGGGGATACTATTGGGACTTCTTTGGGTTATGGTGAAGACTCAGTTACAGCACTCGGTGCATCAAATGGTACCTTGCATGTGGGCATCACTCAGTATGTCTTAGCTGTTACCATTGCTCTCCTCTGCAACCTGGCCCCACGGGAGTTCAGGACTAACGATTTCCTGTTGTCACTTTTCAGGTCTACAAAGTCAGGTGTGGTTCTTGCCAGAGTGATGACTTGGCAGCAAAGCCCCGGGGTTTTTGGATATAGGCCACACATCCCATCTAGAAAACTTGTTTCAACAGGAGGATTGAATCTCGGCTGCCAGAACCATGTAGAAGTTCAGTCTCCAGTGTGTCCTGGCTGTGCTCAGCTCTTAGAGCGCACTTGTCTCATCTCCCACCCTCAGCCCCTGCCGACAGCCCTGGGATCTGCTCAGAGCTCTCTCCAGGAGTCCTTTCTCTGTTCTGCCTTCTCCCGGGCCTCTCACCTTGGCGCCCTCTCTTCACCTTGTTCCTCTGACTTGATGTGAGGCAGCAAGGCATAATGGTTACACACACCGCTTCCATAGGAACACTGGCTGGCTTTACTTCCCTGGCCCATCACTTCAATGTTACTTAGATCTCTGTGCTTCAGTTTCTTTGTCTCTGAAAAGGGCAAATGATAGGAACAATTATTATAATGAAATTTACTTTATTCTTTGTGATGCACCATTTTACATGTTACCTCTCTTATTACAACCATATGACAGAGCTACTAACATGCTCCCATTTTACAGACGAGGAGACTGAGAAACAGAGAATTTAACTAGCTTGCCCTGATCACAGAACTAAGAGATGGAGGAGTCTAGATTCAAACCCCACCTGGTCTCGGACTTCACATTTCTATTCACCCTGTGCTCTTCACCACATGGAGTCTTGGGGTGGGGGGTGTTCTGTAAATAATTTACAGGGGTTTAAATAATTCTCAGGGGGTTAAATCATTTACATAGAGCACTTATCAATGTGCCTGGCTTGGGGTTAATGTTCAGTCAGTTTTAACTATCATTAATCCCATGATCTGACTTCTGTTTCCTCTGGCTCGTGGTTTATATGATTCTGGGTTGCAGGTCCTAGGGTTTATCAGTCATTGACTTGGCACCCTGCACTGTGAGCAATGGATACCTCGCCCAGTTCCCAGACCAGTGTACCCACACTCTGCCCATGCTGTATTAGTCCCACAAGCCCCCCACCCAGCAGATAGGCTCGCCCACAGCCCTTCACCTGATACAGTCAAGCCTTCACTCCTCTGTCTGTTTCTAATCGGCTCACTGTCCAGTGTCTTTACTCCTTTTCCAGTTAGTTTCACCTTGCACCTCCGACCTTTGGTTCCGCTTCTCTGGCCCAGTTTCTGCCTCCTTCCCCTTACCCACAGCTGGCCTCAATGCCTGCTCTGGACCAGCTGCTTCCTGTCCCCAAGCTCAGCGCCGGGGGCCTGTCATGTGGGACAGTCTGAGACAGATCCTCATGACCGGTGTCCCTGCTGGGTTTGCCCAAGTCATGAAGGAACTCTGCCTTGTGGTGGAAACAGCAGCACCTGTTTGTGGGCCTTGAGGTCTGAGAGAAGGTGTTCAAGGAGCTGTTGTTGTTTGGTCACTAAGTCATGTCCAACTCTTTGCGACTCCGTGAACTGTAGTCTGGTCAAGAATGCTGGAGTGGGTTGCCATTTCTTTCTCCAGGGGATCTTCCCGACCCAGGGATCGAACCCACATCTCCTGCATTGGCAGGTGGATTCATTACTGCTAAGCCATCAAAAGGACAACTGTGGGAGAGGCAGGGAGCAGGAGCTGGCTAGCATTTTGTTCCCTGGTTCCGGGAAGCTCTTTTCCTCAAACCTCAGTGTTTAAAGATCACCTGGAGATTCTGTTAGATTCTGTTTCGCGGGGCCAGACAGAGCCTGGGACTCTGCAGTTCTGTCTCCTAGGTGATGGTTGCTGGAGTACCCATTGATAAACAACAGATCGAGCACAGTAATTCAGCCAGTGGCATTTCTGACTGTTCAATAAGAAATTCAGGCTACAAAAGCAATGTCTTGAGTGTCAATGCAGATGTTGCCTCCTCCTAAAGATGTTAAATGGGGTCATGGTCTGCTTTGGCAAAGGTTTTGAGGCATCCCTCATCTTCTGGTACCAAAGAAAATGAGGCCACAAGTTCAAAATCAGCCTCTTAGGGAGCAGTCAGCTTCTTAACTCAGTAGTCATTGGCCACCAAGGTCGTATGTGAGGGCGAGAAAAATCCACTGTGGCCAAGGGATGGGGTCCTGAGGGCCCAGCTGGACCATGGTAGACACTTCTCCAAGTCAACAGGAAAATGAAAACTCATGAAAATTCAGAGTGAATGTGGGTTATGGTGGAGTTGGTGCCCCATCCAGGTGCTAAGGGGAGGCCATAGATAGGAGATGAATGAAATGATAGGAGGCAAAAAGTTGGCTTAAACTTTGGCATTCAGATCAGATCAGTCCCTCAGTCGTGTCTGACTCTTTTCGACCCCATGAATCACAGAACATCAGGCCTCCCTGTCCATCACAAACTCCCGGAGTTCACCCGGACCCACGTCCATCGAGTCAGTGATGCCATCCAGCCATCTCATCCTCTGTCGTCCCCTTCTCCTCTTGCCCCCAATCCCTCCCAGCATCAGAGTCTTTTCCAATGAGTCAACTCTTCACATGAGGTGGCCAAAGTACTGGAGTTTCAGCTTTAGCATCATTCCTTCCAAAGAAATCCCAGGGCTGATCTCCTTCAGAATGGACTGGTTGGATCTCCTTGCAGTCCAAGGGACTCTCAAGAGTCTTCTCCAACACCACAGTTCAAAAGCATCAATTCTTCGGTGCTCGGCCTTCTTCACAGTCCAACTCTCACATCCATACATGACCACGGGAAAAATCATAGCCTTGACTAGATGGACCTTTGTTGGCAAAGTAATGTCTCTGCTTTTGAATATGCTATCTAGGTTGGTCATAACTTTCCTTCCAAGGAGTAAGCATCTTTTAATTTCATGGCTGCAGTCACCATCTGCAGTGATTTTGGAGCCCAGAAAAATAAAGTCTGACACTGTTTCCACTGTTTCCCCATCTATTTCCCATGAAGTGATGGGACCGGATGCCATGATCTTCGTTTTCTGAATGTTGAGCTTTAAGCCAACTTTTTCAGTCTCCACTTTCACTTTCATCAAGAGACTTTTGAGTTCCTCTTCACTTTCTGCCATAAGCGTGGTGTCATCTGCATATCTGAAGTTATTGGTATTTCTCCCGGCAATCTTGATTCCAGCTTGTGTTTCTTCCAGTCCTGCGTTTCTCTTGATGTACTCTGCATATAAGTTAAATAAACAGGGTGACAATATACAGCCTTGCCGTACTCCTTTTCCTATTTGGAACCAGTCTGTTGTTCCATGTCCAGTTCTAACTGTTGCTTCCTGATCTGCATACAGATTTCTCAAGAGGCAGATCAGGTGGTCTGGTATTCCCATCTCTTTACTGACTCGAATGACGTGAGTTTGAGTGAACTCCAGGAGTTGGTGATGGACAGGGAGGCCTGGTGTGCTGCAATTCATGGGGTTGCAAAGAGTCAGACACAACTGAGCGACTGAACTGAACTGAACTGATTCCTTACAAGACTGAGGATGGGGCACCAGCGCAATCAGACCTTGTGGGCGATGCTGAAATAGAACTTTCATGCTAAAGAGTATCTGACTTCCTCCACCCTCACCACCACTGCCTTGAGTTCCATGACAAAAGCCCCATCCCCTGGGGATTACATTAATCTCCAGAGCCCCCAGTCTCTGGGAAGGCAGTGGGGGAGAAAAATCCTCTCTAGGATGTGTTGTTTCTGCTGCACCCCCACTGTCAGCACCAGAGCAGGACTTGAGGCTGGTGCTTTAAGACCAGTGAGGGGTGTGGGGGGGAAGGCAAGCGGCAGGTGTGTACGCTGTCTCTCTTCCAGACTTGTGCTTCCTGTCCATGTGGGGCTAGTGGTAAAGAATCCGCCTGCTAATGCAGGAGATGCAAGAGACCCTGGTTCGATCCCTGGGTTGGGAAGATCCCCTGGAGGAGAAAATGGCAACCTATTCCAATATTCTTGCCTGGGAAATCCCATGGACAGAGGAGCCTGGTGGGCTACAATCCCTGGGGTTACAAAGAGTTGGACATAACTGAGCACCAAACATGTATGCATGTATCATCTTAAAGTGTTCTCTGCAGGTGGTGAATCTGAAGTAGAGTAGGATTAAAATCAGGTGAGACATGTATAAATGGAATATTAAAAAGGCACAAGAAATGTCAGCCTTGTCTGCAGTGAACTCTGCCATGATAAGTGGCAGGGCTCTGCATGTAACCATGTGTCTCTGAGTGGTTTTAGATGAGATCTTTGCCCTCACATGCTGCCCTCCACAAAATGGCAAGCCCCAGAGCAGGTTGGCACACTTTGGGGCCAAAGATGAGGCAGGCACTTCACACACTGGCCTGAATCTGCTCCAACTGACTGTTTATGTCCAGGCATCAGTGCCTTCTGTGTTTTAGTCGGAGGCAACTGAGCAGGCCTGTAGAGTTAGAGAAAATAAAATAGGACAGGAATAAAAATATCCAACTTAAAATAGGTAATAATCCTGACTGCACATTAAGGCAGCTGTTTATGAGTGGAACAAGCAAGGCTGTGTGACCTTGACAGATTAGGCAACTGGTCCTTCCTTTCTTTGTCTGTAAAATGGGCATCAAAATACCTAGCACACACTGGACTTCTCTGGAGGTCCAGCGGCTAAGACTCTGCAAGGGGCCCAGGTTCAATCCCTGGTCAGGGAACTAAGATCCCACATGCCACAATTAAGACCTGGTGCAGCTGAATAAATATAAAAAAATACCTATCATACAAAGTTAACAGTAATAAATAGTAATGACAGCCATAATTAATTGAACCTGACTGTGGGTCAAGCATTATTTGAAGGTCTTCACATTATGAAGGTGGGAGTATTACTATCCTTATTTTGCAGATGAAGAAAGAGAAACCCAGAGAGGTTTAGGAAGTGGTAGAGCTGGACTCAAACCTGTGCTGTTAATAATAAAACCACACATGGTAAGAGTCCAGTGCAATGAGACAGCTTTATTCAGAGCATGAAACACGTCCCGGTGAAATGAAAGGTGATTTAGATGGCTGTGCACTGGTGAAAAATTAAGGAACGTTTTATCACATGGTGAGAAACTTCCTCCTTTTCTGAATCTCTTCCAACCTTTCTGATGATGACAAAGTTAAAACCTTGGTCAGGTGCTGCTAGGCCTTTATCACTGTCCTAAAGCCTTTCAGCTTCCCTTTTAAACAAAGAGAGCAGGAGGCTGGGGCTTCTGCAAACATCCAGCTCGCATTCAATAAAGATATTTGTTGTCATGTTTGTTTTCATGCCTATCTTCTATTTATGACAAGGGTTACTGGGTTTTCATTGATAGTAGGCATGTAAAAATCCCTCTGAAGATACATGGATTTACGTACAAAGAGTCCATCAGCACTAAACATTATTAAGCCAATTCTAGTAGAGGTGGTATTCAGATAAGGCAAAAATAGCCAAGGCTCATGCTTGTGAGTGACTCAGGCATGAGAAATCTTGTGATAGATCGTGAATAGGTTTCAGCCTGATGCGTAGCACGGGGTTCGTACTCAATGAATGTTAAAAACAGAGGGAAGGGAGGATACCATGCTGTCTTCTGATCTGGGAACTGGAGAAAAGAAATGAGCCCCTGGTAAACTGCAGGAGACAGTCTTTCCCTTGAAATTTTGGGTATGAGTTCAGCTTGTTCTGAAGGTTGATGGATCAAGCAGAGGATGGAGAGAATGAGGTTGGTTTTGGTCTTCAGAGAACCCAGGTGGCTGAGTCTGGTGGTGGACTCAGATCTTAGGGTCAGACCCGAAGTTACAAATGGGAGGCTCCAGATGGGGGGAGGGTTTTCCCCAAAGTCACTCAGGTGGAGAGCAGCTGAAGTATGAACTGGTGTTTCCATCTGTTTCTAGCCAAGTGCCTCGTCTTCGTCTCTTTTCCCAAAATAGTCACCAGGCTTGAACTAGTTCCTGGTAAAACCCAGATGGCTCAGGGATAAGTCCCCATCTCTAGGTGCTCACCACTTCTCAGCACTGCATGAGGCATCCTGAGTTACAGGAACCTCCACGAGGGGAAAAAACAATCATCTCCAACCTCAAGGATCTGGTAAAGTTCTGCTGTGTGATTTTGCCCTTAGACGAGCATCCTTTGAGAGGTAAGTAGCCCAGGTTTTCTAGAGTAGCATCAGTTAGGAAGGTCCCTCTAGGAGTGATAAGCCCTGTATGACTCGGCTTTCACCAGGTTTTGCTTCAGTAACAACTCCCAAATCTCTGTGGCTTACAACCACGGAAATTTGTTTCTTGTGTCTGTTACATGTTGGTTGCGGGTCAACAGCAGGTAGCCACCGTGTTTCCTCCATAAGGGACCCAGGCTGAAGACACAGCCCTCAGCTGGGTCATGCCATTCTCGCAGGAGAGGGAAAAAGCAGTGACAGAATCACCTGAAAGTTCTTGAGGCTTCTGCTAGGAAGAGAAATGTGTTGCTTCTATTCTGTTTTGGTTTGGGCAGACTCCAGAGCAGAATCCAGAACCGGTAGTTTATTTGGGAGGGGCAGGAAATACCAGGAGGGAGGGCTGAAGTGGAAGGGCAACCAAGGGAGGGTAGGTTATCAAGCCCACCACCTCTGTGGGCGACTCTAGTTTAACCCACAGGAAATCGTGGAGACGGGGCAAATTACGTGCCCTGTTAGCCCTGGAGTCATGTGTCCTGGTATCCTCTCCAGGAATGAAGGAGCTGATGTATTTATACATTCAAATCTGCCAGTCATTGGCTGAGGGCTGCTCCTTGCAGAAACGTTTAATTCCCCACCGTTTCTGGCCCACAGGGAGCCAGAGCTGCCTTTTAGCTTCTGAGAAAGCCCTCAGGCAAAGAGATACAGATACTGGCAGTGGGAGTTAGCTGGAACACATTACAGTGAGATGGAAAATGTCTGAGACATCTCTTATTCCACTCACCCAAGAGGAGAGGCAAAACGTGGCATCAGGGGTGGAGGCAAATGGTCCTCCCCCAGAGGTCCAACTGTTACCTGAGGTCTGAAGCACAGCGTGCAGCAGCCCCTGAGCCCTGATGTATGCAGCGCAGTAAACTCTTGAGTCACGAGCAGGAGTGATGCTTAATTGAGAACTACTAGGTAGACTAGGGGCTTCTCTGGTGGCTCAGGTGGTACAGAATCTGCCTGCAGTGCAGGGCACCGGGCTTGATCCCTGGGTCGGGAAGATCCTCTAAAGAGGGAAATGGCAACCCACTTCAGTATTCTTGCCTGGAGAATCCCATGGACAGAGAAGCCTGGCAGGCTACAGACCACGGGGT
Organism: Bos taurus; assembly: GCF_002263795.3. NCBI lineage: Eukaryota > Metazoa > Chordata > Mammalia > Artiodactyla > Bovidae > Bos > Bos taurus. The sequence goes on along the minus strand of NC_037342.1, from coordinate 65,883,622 downwards.
CGCAAAGAGTCGGACAGGACTGAGCGACTAACACTCTCACTTTTTGGTAGACTAGATTGTTGACCTTGACAGCATTGACATTTGGGGCTGGGTCGTTCTTTGCTGCGGAGGGGCTGTCCTGTGCACTGTAGGATGTTTAGCAGCATCCCTGGCCTCCACCCATGAGGTGTCAGTGGCACCTTCCCACCTCCAGTGGGGTCAACCAAAAATGTCTCAGATGGCCAAGAGTCCCCTGGGGAGTGAAATTGCCCCCACAGGGAACCGCTGGTGTAGATCATGCATTCACTGCTAGTTCCCAGAGAACTGGAATAAATTCCTAATTCCCAAAGAATTACATGATAGGTGCCTGGGCAGAGGAGTTCACAATCTAGTGGAGGAGACAAACAAATATAAACTCTAAGGACAAGTTACTCTGTGCTGCAGCACTTTGAAATATGTAAAGGAAGGAGAACTAGTTCAGGAACGGAAAGAATGCATTCTTTGAAGAGTGGGGATGGGCAAGGAAGCAAAGAGCCAGAGACAGCTGATTAAGGTTTTGAAGGATGAAGAGGAGTTTTCCAGGTAAGTGATACCATGTGTAGAAGTTAAATATAATCTTTGATGATGGTGGAGACTTGGGAATGCTGTAATAATTGATGCTGGAAATGCTGACTTCAGAGCCTTCTCACACTCAGGCCAGATTGCAGGACTGTAATTGAATCTGCTTTACCTTGTGATAACAAAGCATTCTGAGTGCATAGGGACCTGGGTTCCAGCCCTCTTCTGTCCATCCACCAGCTGTGAACTTTTCTGACTCCCTCCCCATTTTCTCATCTATAAAATGGGTATAATACCTACGTTATGGGTCTGTCTTGAGGACTAAATCATGCTAAACTCTCAGCCCTGTACCTGGCATGTAGTATGAGAACAATAAGTGACAGTTAATTACCATAAATATTATGAAATAGGCTGAATTTACATAATAATAGCTAACTTTGAATGAGAGTGTATTCTGCTCCAGGAACCAGCACAAGGGCCTGTCTGTCACAACAGGTATTATGATTGCTATCTCCATTTTACACAGGAAGAGGCCAAGGCATGAAGTAATGTGTACGGTGGGTGAATGGTACTCAGATGGCAGCAGATGTCTGAACAAGCAGTCTCTTTGCTGGATGATTTGGTACTTAGCATTTCTCCTTAACTTTTTGAAAAGAAATCAAGGGCTTGGTTATAAAGTTACTTTCACCAAAGTTTTAGAGCCAGTGTAGCAACTTTTGAATAAATGAACTTTTCTCACTGTTGACTGAAGGTCCTTAATGCAGTTATAGAATATTAATAAGAAAGTGAGTGAGCAGAGACTTATTTTTAACCACAGTATCTGTGCTGGCCTCTCAGTGAGAGTCTACTGGGGTAGATGATGAATCACCCAGTGCTGACCCCTTCCAGAAATGTCTGTGAGAGGAACACAAAGGGAAACTTGCAGCTGCTTAATGCTCCCCCTCCCCAGTCCCCACCCCCAGGCTATTAAAAAAAAAATGCTGAAAGTGTGTCAGCCTCCAGGATACCAGGTCCAGAACAGGAGGGGGTTTGTCTTCTCTCCCTTTGTGACAGGGACACATATGGTGTTCTTGGCGTTACGGGGAGCAGAATGTGTTCCAAGGACTGCTTTTAAATCTAGCCTCCCACCGTGTGCCAGCGGTGGAAATCAGTGTAGGGTCCCAGTGTCTGGGGGAATACCCTTCTTCTCGTATACGCTTGTTTCTGGCTGAGCTCTCATCTTTGATGGCCTCTCCTTGTAGGAACAGAGTATACAGCTCAGTGAGGGCATGGAGCTGGTGTGCCATACGTAGTTCTGTGTCCTGAACCCACTGGAGGAGCTCCAACAAGAAAGAGTCAGTGAGTGAAAGGTGCGGATGCTCCTTCTTTCCCAATACCACCTGTACGTGCCTGGACTACACCTTCGCCTTTGTTTCTCCCATCTTGGGCTCAGGTCCAGACTCTAGTCCTTGCCAGCCACGTGTTCTGGAGTAGATTACTTCCCCTGTTTATGCCCCGCCAGTAAGATGGCATGTGTGTGTGCTCAGTCATGTCTGGCTCTTTGCGACCCCATGGACTGTAGCCAGCCAGGCTCCTCTGTCCATGGAATTTTCCAAGCAAGAACACTGGAATGGATTGCCATTTCCTTCTCCAGGGGATCTTCTTGACCCAGGGATTGAACTTGTGTCTCTTGTGTCTCCTGTGCTGACAGGCGGATTCCTTACTGCTGGCGCCACCGGGGAAGCCCATCAGTAAGGTGGAGCGAATAATAATTTCATGCAGAGGGAGGCTGCAGGAAGTCAGTCGAAAGTACTTGGCTTGTAGAAAGTACTCTTGGTGGTAGTTCTTTTGCTTATCATTTCGAGATGGAGCTGGATCCGTTGGCGGTATCCTCGGGTGGGGGAGAGGGACTGGCATCCTAGAATTCCCCAATCCTTCCCTTGGAGGGATAGTAAGGTGCCCTCAGGTTCTGTATTCCAGATGATGTTTGACACCCTCTGGTGAGCCCATGTTTTCCAAATGACAAAAACCATGGCAGCCTAGAGAAAGAGGCATCTGCAGCAGCTTTGCCCGGGCTCCAGCTGGCCCCCTTTCCTCGCTGCCAGGTAGCACCTGCTGTCTGCCTCCTACTCAGATGTGCGTGGGTTGGTGGCAACCCCAGAACGTCTGGGGCAGAATGTGAATGCCACTCGGACTGTGCCTGACTATGTGATTGGCTGGTTGTTTTCTCTGAATGAGACCCCCCAAAATGTTTTTACTCTCCATGCCTCACCCACACCCATTCCTGCCTCCTCCACTTTCTATTCTTTCTTGAATATGCGTGCTTCACACTACCCCTTCTCTAGAGAGACAGTCAGCTCCCCCAGGGAGAGGCAGGGTCATGTAGTGGGTCTGGGCTCAGGCTCAGGAGTCCAAACTTGGAGGGTGTGGATCCCAGCTCTTCTGTGGAGCTGCTGTGTGAACGTGGGCAAGTTACTCAGCTTCTCTGTGCGTTCTCCTGGTCTATAAATGAGAAGAATAGCAGTGCCTACCTGACAGGGTCTTTGAGAGATTTAAACAAGCCAAGCTCATGTAAAGCACACAGAATGTGCTTTGACACATGGTGAGTCTTCAGCGAAGCTGGGCTGATACAAGATCTTATAAATGAGAAGAATAGCAGTGCCTACCTGACAGGGTCTTTGAGAGATTTAAACAAGCCAAGCTCATGTAAAGCACACAGAATGTGCTTTGACACATGGTGAGTCTTCAGCGAAGCTGGGCTGATACAAGATCTTACAGTGACAGGAGGTAGCAAAAGGGGATGGTGATGCTTCAACCATAAGAACTTGCGTGTAGTCAGGCTGCCGAGGGGATCTGGGATCGAAAATCCAGTTGGCTGTGAATTTGCCATGGATTCTTTAAAAATTTTTTTCTTTACTTAATTATTTGACTGTGTTGAGTCTTAGTTGTGGTGCATGGGCTTAGTTGCCCTGCGGCAAGCAGAATCTTCCCGGACCTGGGATCAGGTCCCCTGCATTGCAAGGAGGATTCTTTACCACTGGGCCACCAGGAAATTCCTTGCCATGGATTCTAATGGCAACTCTCAATCGTGAAATTGTTCAAAGGACCTTAAGGGCTCATGAAGTGAAAGTGTTCATTACTCAGCTGTGTCTGACTCTTTGCGACCCCATGGACTGTAACCTGCCAGGCTCCTCTGTCTAAGGAATTCTCCAGGCAAGAATACTGGAGTGGGTTGCCATTCCCTTCTCCAGGGAATCTTCCTGACCCAGGGATTGAACCCAGGTCTCCTGCATTGCTGGCAGATTCTTTCCTGTCTGAGCCACCAGGGAAGCCCAAGGGCTCATAAAGGCAATGGCTAATGTGCTTCTGTAACCTGATGAATCCAGGTTAAATGTCAGGGAGTGAGGCTGCCCGGGAATGAGTGGTTAATGATCACAGCGGGTGTACGGCTAGTAATGGAGGAATGAGGGTAAGTGCCAAGGAAGGATAGTGTGGTAACAGTGACTGGGGCTTGCCAGCTAGCTGCTGGGCTCGCTGGGTAAAAAAGTCACAAAACCCTGAGAGGAAAGAGGTGTAGTTCTTGCTTATGGAAAGGAGAGGGACATCAGAGGTCTAAGATGATCCTGTCGAGTTCTCAAACTCCAGTAATTACACAATGTTCAAACAGTGCCCTTGGTGCTTTTCAGCCAAAGTATACACTCAGTAGGACAGTTTGTTACTTCTGTGACGTCGGGACACCGGCTAGGTAAACTTTAAAGCACCTGACCGATCTTCCTGCAAGGTACAGCAGCACCGAGATGCAAGACAGAACTCATGCCCGCGCTACGGGGCCAGCGCATTCCTGGAGACGAGAGCATGGTCAGGTCAGGAGTCTTGGGATGGGGTGGGGCTGGGCTGTGCGGGGCGATGAGAAGGGAAGAATCACTTTATATTCCTGGAGGAAAAGAGAAGTGACAGGTGGAACAATGGGTTATTATAGCACACTCATTGAAGCCTGTTTCGGTATCTGGCAAAGACACTTGCTTGCCCCAGGGGTTGAGGTAATGTGCTTCCTTCTGTGAACCAAGTCCTTCCTGGAAATGTAGAGGTGTCAAGAAAGGAGTGAAAATTGGGAAATGTAATCTGCTCATCAGAAAACAACTGGTTCTGAAATGTTTCAGACTGGTGAAGAAAATGTGTGGTCCCTTCACCCTGATGCCTAGCGATGAACCAGGCACATGGTTCCCTTCCAATGAGTGTGTGTTGAATGAATGAATGAATGATATTCATATGTTTTCATATAGGCGTGTTCTCCTTTAGTTGTTGTTTAGTCGCTAAGTCATTTCTGACTCTTTTTGCAACCCTGTGGCCTGTAGCCCACCAGGCTCCTCGTCCATAGATGACTGCTTACATAACATATTAATAAGGTGTTTAGTGATGACTTGGAAAAACTGTACCTTGTACTAAAATCATCATCTGTGATTGCATCTTAAAGAACTTAAGCAGCCAGATGTGAGCCATAGTCCTTAATGAGGATGTCACTCGCACTGAATCCCGGATTCTAGAGGTGCGAATGTTAGCATTTTCAGCATCGTTGCTGAAGGAACTGGTCCAGATAAAAGCCTATGTGTCTCAGCTCTGCCGTTTACCTGGCATGTGATAACTGTATTTCCCTGTGCAAGCAGGTACCCGGTGCGATTTCATTGAGACTGTGTTGTCAGTGAACCCTGTTGCAAAAGCTCTTTAGTCCAAAGATTTAAAAGCAAAAGTGTTTAAGTGGTATTGCTCTGTGACCTGAACTTGGTGTGATGGGAAAGCCAGCAGGCTTGGTTTTCAGGTTGGAAAGACGCTTTCTGATGTTGCTAAATACATAAGGTATTTGGTTCAGTGTTGTACTCTGGGACCCTGTTGCTGCTGCTAAGTCGCTTCAGTCGTGTCCGACTCTGTGCGACCCCAGAGACTGCAGCCCACCAGGCTCCCCCATTCCTGGGATTCTCCAGGCAAAAACACTGGAGTGGGTTGCCATTTCCTTCTCCAATGCATGAAAGTGAAAAGTGAAAGTGAAGTCGCTCAGTTGTGTCCGACTCTTAGCGACCCCATGGACTGAAGCCTACCAGGCTCCTCCGCCCATGGGATTTTCCAGGCAAGAGTACTGGAGTGGGGTGCCATTGCCTTCTCCGGGGACCCTGTTAGCATTTCTTATCTCTCTTGCAGCACAAAGTGTAGGTGTTACAAAGACCACCAGCACCTCCTGTCATTTTTCCTTTTCCAATCGCTCCTCTTCAATTCCCTCCATAATTGGGAAGAAATGGCTGTAGTTCATTTGTTAAGTGTATCTATCGAGTGTTACCAGTTTTGGGCTCAGTTTTAGGGTTTACTAAATTGGGATGGTACTCAAATACTCTATCCTTTTATACATTGATTTGTATTTGCAGAAGCCCGAAAAGACTTTAAAAAGTCTAGTGAAGAAGAAATTGCTGATAGCCATAATTCAGGAAATCAAAAAGGGATCAGTGTGGAAAGGTCAGATTTTGAGCAAGGACTCTCTGTATGTGTTTGACACTACCAAGTTGTGAAAAACCTATGATTTGCATTTTTTTACATTCATTCAAATGATTTATTCTGTTCATATTTTGGCTTATTTCTCCTCACTCTTTAAACTAATTTCTTAAAGTTCATTTGTTCATAGTTTCATTTTAAAGGCTATTAATGTTATGATTATAAAAGTTCTATATGCTTATTATAACCTATGGTTAAAATTTTTTTTAATATAAATAAGGGGGCAGAATCACCTGTAATTCCTTCAACCAGAGATAATCGCTATTCAAATGTATCTTTTTCTAGTCATAATGTAGGATAATATTTGGGACCATGTTTTATATCTTCAGTCTTATATCTGTTTTTTAGATTATCCCCCTCCATCATTTTTTTTTAAGTAAGGGAACTCAAGTCATTATACTGTAAATTCCTGTTCTGAAGTCCCTTCTACTCCTAGTGATTACTCTTGAGTCCACTCTTGTCTTGTGTGGGCTGTGTGAAGGGCCTGCTCTATGTCCAGCTGCATGGACAGGCACGAGGTTGACAAATGGAAACATGGATAAGAAATTACATCTTTTAATGGCGTTGTCATACTTCACTGCTGCTGTGGCATTGTTTGCTTCACCTTTCAGAGAGAAGGAACTGAGTTGTTTCTGATTTTCTTATTATCTACATAGTGCTACAAGTAATCATCTTTGTCTGAATTGAATTCACTTTTCTTGGACATTGTTCCCAAGATGGGGTTGCCAGGCCCATGAATATAAACAGACTTATAATACTTGCTACCTCTTTACAGTGTTACTTAATCCAATTAATACTGCCACCTGTGATGTCCAAATGTACTTGTTTGCAGAAAGCCCACTCCTGTCCAATCTAAGTCATTATATTTGTTGGGTTTCTCTGGTGACTCAGTGGTAAAGAACCTACCTGCCGATACAGGAGACCCGGCTTCGATCCTTGGAGTCAGGAAGATCCCCTGGAGAAGGGAATGGTGACCTACTCCAGTATTCTTGTCTTGGAAACCCGATGGACAGAGGAACCTGGCAGGCTGCAGTCTGTGGGGTCTCAAAAGAGCCAGACACGACTGAATCGGACACAACAACAATTTATATTTGCTGCCTTAATAGGGATCTAAAATTAAGTGAAACAGATTTGAATTTACTTTTTGAAACTCTTACCTTTTTGTCACCAGAGGTACATATAATGCTTGCCAAAAACGTGAAATGAGTTTGTTAATTATTACCTAAACAATACTTTAAAACATATAATGTATTATTAAAAACTTAGTTTCTACTAAGTAATAAAATTAGCATAAGGACGTAATGTTTGGGAAAAGTTCTGAAAGAAAAGACTTGCTTCCATTTTGATTTTCCCTCATTTTTCTTTGTCTTCTCACCAAATTCTCAGAAATTTTACCATTCTCAATGCCATTCACCTGCTTGCCCTAAATGTTTCAAGCAAGCCTAAGCAATAAGAGAAGTGATATTCTAGACCTTCAGAACCAATTTCCTTTCAAGTGGTGGAAAAGGGTCCTTGGATTTCCTTGCCTTGGAAAGAAAAGATGCCATGAGTTCTTGACCCAAAGAGGCTGTCCTAGAATGCACCCCCTCTCTCTCACATCCGAACCAAAGGCATTCTGCCCAGAACTCCAGGTGAGCCCTGGTCACTGCCTGGAGTCTTAATCTTAGCAAACACACAGTCATAACATTTGGCTAGAGAAGCACGTAAATATGAGCGGATTCTCTCCAAATGAACCTTTCTACTCTCCAGGGACACCAGTGGGGTGGAAGACCTTATCCCTGTACATTTATAAGACAAAGCAACACAAGCCCCTAATACCCTTGTTAAAAATCAATTAGTAATATTGTATGGGTTGGTTGTAGGTTTGTGAGTATGAATTTGGAAAAAAAAGTTACAGGCTCCCTCAGTTTGGTCTACTTGATGGCACTCAACCATCAAGTTGAATTCAAGAACATCCAGAGTGTAAACATCCAAAGAGTACAAGGCTCTTGAGGCTTTAGAATCACCATGGCTGGATGTCTTACAACTCACTCGGAAGACTAAAACAGCTGCTGCGAGGCTGTGCATTTCACATGATTACTTTCACGTGATTATTTTATGTAACATCTAAAGAGAAAAAACAGCTCTGTAGTGGGCAGTGCTGTGATCATCCCCTGCCACTCTCTGTCTGAGAAAACCGAGCAGAGTTACCTTCCCATATCCAGTGAGATAGTCAGCCAAGGTGCTGAGTCTCCGCCTGTAACTGACCTCGCTCACTCCAGAGTCATGTGTTGACCAATCCCCACTGATCTGCAGCACCTATGCAGTCAGACAAGACGGTCAGCAGGCAGGACCCATGGGTGCTGCCCTCCCAGTGAGCCGCCGAATGCCCCGAGGTGCTAATCACAAGAAAAGGGGCCAGTTATGGGAGAGAATAGAAAAGGGGCCATGGAGATGAAGAGGGTGGAAGTGCAACAGGAGGGCACTGAGGGCCAAAAGGAGGAAGAGGAGGGCAGCCCACCATGGTTGGCATCATCACAAACCCTCTGCATACTCGCTGTTTTTCATCCTAAGAATAAAGTCTGTGCTTTGAACTTTTCTTCCAATGAGGGGGAGGACTGTGACTTCCCACTGGGTGAGAGAGCCTGCTGCAAGGCAGGAATCCTCTGAAGGCTTGTGTTTTGTCTTTGACATTCAAGCACATTTTACACCATCTTCTATCATATCTCTGTGTTTATTTCTGTATGTTATATTATTTTAAATTACCATTTAAATGATTCTACTATGCAATCATTTATGAGTTTCCATTGATTTCAAAACACCACATGGATGGGGAGGGAACTACATTAATTAAAAGGCACATTCCATTTTCAGAAATATTGAAATATGGGGACAAGGTGTACCTTAGAATGAAGACATTGAGCAAATTCTGAGTGATATCGCCGCTCCTGGAAGCTGTGTCATGTTTCTGGTGGGGCTGAGTCTGTCTTCTGGTATATGTTTGTGTACATGTAGGGGCAGACAAGTACCTTGGTATATAATGCACAACCTTAGATGTGTTGTGGGGTGGGGGTGGGGAGTGTGTTGGGTTTGGGGCTGAGAGGTGTAAGGAATTGCCCAGTGCCCATTCTGGATTCTTTTCTGTCATCCCTTAGGACAGAGTTCCTAGACCTTGGCAATGTTGGCATTTGGAGCCAATTAACCCTGTTTGGGGAGATGTTTAGCAGCATGCCTGGCCTCTGTCCATGAAGAGCATCTCTTGTCCCTGGTTGTAGCAACCAAAAATGTCTACAGATGCTACAGAATTGCCCCTGCTTAAGAGCCGCTGCATTAAGGCCAAAGAGAAGCTCCCAAAGCAGTGGGCCAATACAGAGTATTAGGGAAGAGTATTTCTGTTCTTGGGGAAGAGTATTGTGATTAAGAACAAAGTTTCTGAAGTTCGGCTGAGATTTTCAAAACCCACTTACTCTGTCATTTTGGGCAGATAACCGAACTTTTGGGGGCCTCAGTTTCTTTACCTGTCAAATGGGGATAAGAGTAGCACCTACCTCTGTGACCTCCTGGGATCATTGTGGGCATGAAATGCTTGGAAGGAAACCTGGAGTAAGTGCTTTGGACATATCAGCTACCATTACTATCAATGGTATTGTTGTTGCTGTTATTATTGAGGGCCCTTTGGCCACCCCCACCGGCTGGGATAATCACTGGCCATCTCTCACCTGCAGGCTCCCGCCTCCCGATCCTGTCGATAGGGCTTCTCACTCCCTGATCAAGCTCTTCACTTTTCCTGCTTAGGTCCGTCCTCTCTCACCCCCTGAATTCTCATTTACTTCTGCAGCGCTGTTTACCATCGCATTAGCCCACTCATTCCCAGCCTAATCCTTGGAGTGAAAAGTGTGCGTTATGTTTATTACAAAATAAGAGCAACTTGCCTTCTCTCTCCTACCCTCTCCCTTCTCTCTCCCTCTCTCTCTGTCTCGGGTTTGGTGCAGCTCCTTCTGACATATTTTTATCAATCTAAATGGAGATGATACTATTAGGAAGAGAAAGAGAAAAAATTGTACCAGTCCTTTGGAGAAGCACGCTGGAACCTAGCTGTTTCCTCCACCATTGGAATGGCTTCTAGAAGGACAACCTTGGCACCGGGACAGGATAAAAATGCCTCATCTCTGTGACCTCTGAGGATCGGCCAAGGCAAGAGTGGATAAAGAGCTAACCTACTCCACCTGCCAGCCAAAAATAGGCTGACTGCGTCACAGGGCTTTTGGTCATTAAACCTTTCCTCTGCAGCAGTCTGTGGTTCCAACTGGAACAGGGCCAGGGACGGGCTAAGGTAATTCACTCCTAACCCTGAAATACCTCTCCTTGCATCAGAGGCAGCCTTGGAAATTGAGTAGTGCTACATGGGGGTGTAAATTCCTAACCAGGAATGATATATAAGCAGCCAGCTGCAGGAACATGTGCAATGAGGCTACTTATAGATTAACTATTCTTTGTCTTTTAAATAATGAAGACCTATTTTTTGGATCAATCAGTTTAATTTTTTAACTTTTGTTTCTCATTCTAAAGGTTAATTCATGTTTGTTGTAGAAGGTTTGAACATAAAGAATCAATAAGAAATTAAAATCTATCCATCATTTTACCATTACAGCCACTGGGAACATTTTGTGCCTTGTTTTTCTTGCATCTTGATGCAATGTACAGTTTTCCTAAAATTGTGATCATATGCAGTTTTCTTTCTTTTCATTTCAAAAGTACACACAAAGTACTCACAATGATACTGCATCTCAGATTCAATTCAAGTGTTAGCCGCTTCAGTTCAGTTCAGTTCAGTCAGTCGTGTCCGACTCTTTGCGACCCCATGAATTGCAGCACGCCAGGTCTCCCTGTCCATCACCAACTCTGTAGTTCACTCAAACTCATGTCCATCGAGTCAGTGATGCCATCCAGCCATCTTATACTCTGTCGTCCACTTCTCCTCCTGCCCCCAATCCCTCCCAGCATCAGAGTCTTTTCCAATGAGTCAGCTCTTCACATGAGGTGGCCAAAGTACTGGAGTTTCAGCTTTAGCATCAGTCCTTCCAATGAATAACCAGGACTGATCTCCTTTAGAATGGACTGGTTGGATCTCCTTGCAGTCCAAGGGACTCTCAAGAGTCTTCTCCAACACCACAGTTCAAAAGCATCAATTCTTCAGCACTCAGCTTTCTTCCAGTCCAACTCTCACATCTGTACATGACTACTGGAAAAACCATAGCCTTGACTAGATGGACCTTTGTTGGCAAAGTAATGTCTCTGCTTTTGAATATGCTACCTAGGTTGGTCATAACTTTCCTTCCAAGGAGTAAGCGTCTTTTAATTTCATGGCTGCAGTCACCATCTGCAGTGATTTTGGAGCCCAAAAAATTAAAGTCTGACACTGTTTCCACTGTTTCCCCATCTGTTTGCCGTGAAGTGATGGGACCAGATGCCATGATCTTCATTTTCTGAATGTTGAGCTTTAAGCCAACTTTTTCACTCTTCACCTTCACTTTCATCAAGAGGGTTTTGAGTTCCTCTTCACTTTCTGCCATAAGGGTGGTGTCATCTGCATATCTGAGGTTATTGATATTTCTCCTGGCAATCTTGTTGCTTAGTCGTATCCAACTCTTTGTGACTCCATGGGCTGTAGCCCACCAGGCTCCTCTGTCCATGGAATTTTCCAGGCAAGAATACTGGAGTAGGTTGCCATTCTCTTCTCCAGAAGATCTTCTGACCCAGAGATTGAACCTGGGTACTATATCTCATGCGGTCATTAAATATATTACTTGAGAACCAGATGGATTTTGGCTTATTAACTTCCTCTTGACTGGGCTGAGTGTACATGTTAATAGGAAGAGGCTCTGGTCTGGGGAGCCACTGGAGTGTTCTTCAGACTCCACAGTCCCAGGAGGAACTGATGTGCCATCTGTGGGAGCAGAGACATGCTGGTCATTCTGGGAGGTGGGAAAGGAATGGGAGGCTGGCAAGCTGCCCTGGAGAAAGCGTGGCAGAGGGAGTGGAGTGTGGGCTCCTAAGGAAAGAACTTCTGGGTTGTATTCTGTCTGTGCCACCAATCATTTCCCTGACTTTGATTAACCTATCTCACCCTCTAAACCTCAGTATTCCCATCTATAAAATGGAACTAATGATTGTGTCTATTTCTTTGGATTACTGGGGATAGTACCTGACTCAGAGTGGGTACACAGTAGTGATCATTAGTATGCTATCATGATTAATCCCTCAAATGAAGACTGGGTCAGCCGACTCCATGCTATGAGGATAGTGGGTAGATGGGTTCACCCTGTAAGAAAATGTCTAAAAGAAAATAAAAATGTGGATTGGATTTAGTATGTTCTCCCAGAGGGGAGGTGCAGTCAAGATATAGGGTGGTCCAAAGAATGGAGTTAGGGCTCCTTCCATTATGCTTTTGAGGCCATTAGTGTAGAATGCTTCCAATGCCTGCTAGGAGGTCACCCACCCCAGAGTCTGGGTCTAGACCAGAGTCTCCAACCCCAGCCGGGTGTCCTCCTAATCAGGCTTGATGGAGCAGCTAAGAGTATTTAGTACATCATGGCAACCCACTCCAGTACTCTTGCCTGGAAAATCCCATGGATGAAAGAGCCTGGAGGCTGCAGTCCATGGGGTCGCTATGTTGGACATGACTGGACAACTTCACTTTCACTTTTCACTTTCATGCATTGGAGAAGGAAATGGCAACCCCCTCCAGTGTTCTTGCCTGGAGAATCCCAGGGACGGGGGAGCCTGGTGGGCTGCCGTCTATGGGGTCGCACAGAGTCGGACACAACTGAAGCAGCTTAGCAGCAGCAGCAGTTCTGTTGCTGCAGCCAACGTTGACTTGGAATTGACACATTGGGATGAAATCTTATCTCCCAGTGCCTTTGTGGAAGGATCGCCAGGTAGCAGGGGTTCAGGTCTGGTTCCAGTCAGGATCAAGAAAGCATCTGAGATGGTTGGACAGACCTGGGTTTGAATCCTACTTCTGCAGTAGCTTTAGGATACTTTGGGTAAGTTTCACACACTCAATTGCTCTTTACCTTCTCACTTGATCCAAGTTAAATATCTGTACCTTGTGGGTTGATGTTGAGGATTAAAAGAGATAAAGTCTAGGACATGCCTAGCACCATGCTGGACTTGCTATTGATACTAAAAAAATGTTGATATCATCTTCCACCTTCTCAATCAGCAAGATAAAACAAGGAATAAGAGAGTCTCTTGGTTTCTCCATCTGTAAATAAGAAGGGTTAATAAAAGTTAATGGCTCACTCAGCCTCTAGGGTTTGGGAAATATTTGTTTTGTCCTCCGACTCTCAGTCCTAAACATCAGTAGTGAGTTTCCAGTATTTGCTGGCACATCCTGGAAGATAACCTTTGAGTGTATACCATGTGGCGAGCACTGAACTCAGCCCTTTGCATGGGTCATCCCATTCAGGGATTACATTCCATAAAGAAGAAAAACAGAGGCTCAGAGACATTATTAAGAGACTCATTCCAAGTTTCTTACTTCATAAGTGGTGGAGGTGGGATTTGTGCCTAGACCCTTGGACAGAGAATAGATCAAACCAGAGAATCCTAAAGGAAATCAACCCTGTATATTCATTGGAAGGACTGATGCTGAAGCTCCAATACTTTGGCCACCTGATGTGAAGAGCTGACTCATTGGAAAAGACCCAGATGCTAGGAAAGATTAAAGGCAGGAGGAGAAGGTGGTGGCAGAGGATGAGATGGATAAATAGCCTTACTGACTCAATGGACATGAATTTGAACAAACTCTGGGAGATAGTGAATGACAGGGAAGCCTGGCATGCTGTAGTCCATGGGATTGCAAAGAGTCAGATGTAATGTAGTGACTGAACGACTCTACTTCTGGAGACCACTTTTACAACTAAAGACTTCTGCCCCGCCCCCCGTTGGCAAAGATAAGTACAAAACAGACTAGAATGGCCATTTCAGCAACTAAATTGAAGCCCCCCTGAGCCCAAGGACTGTGGGTTATCCACTCTGTCCCCTCCCAGGCAGGCAAGCAGCAAATACGAACTTGTGGAAGAATGTATGGAAAATCTAAGCATTTGAGTCAGGCTTCCTTTAAATGAAGATGTCCTGTGAACAGCAAGTGCCTTAGACACGTAACTCCACTATAAGAGAGTCCAGGACTTTCTCCGGTCCCTGGGTGACTGTTCGGAGCAAAGGAGACTGAAAATCTGGAGGGGAAGGACATTCCCTCAATTTTCATTTCCCCACAAAAGGAAGGGAGGAAAGGACCAGAGATGAAGAAGACAGCTTCATGGGTTTCAAAGCAGAAAACCATCTGAATTATTGATTTCCAGGACCTGGACATTAGCTGGACAAGGTTTGGTGGTTAGCAGGCTATGTAAAGAATCTGTTTCTAAGGACTTATAGAAAACTGCAACTTCATCCATCATTTAATTTCTTGTTCCCGGGAATGTTGGCCTTTGATTCCCTTTGTGCTTTTGATTCCTTCCTGATTTTTCTTTTTTTTAAATTTTATTTTTATTTTGTGTATTTTTTCTTTTTTTTGACCGTGCTGGGTCTTTGTTGCTGCGTGCGGGCTTTCTCTAGCTGTGATGAACGGGAGCTACTCTTTATTGTGGTGCGCAGGCTTTTCATTTCGGTGGCTTCTCTTGTTGCAGAACTCAGGCTCTTGAGTGTGGGCTTTGGAAGATATGGCGCACAGGCTTAGTCATCCCACCACGTGTGAAATCTTCCCAGACCAGGGATCGAATCCATGTCCTCTGCACTGGCAGGTGGATTCTTAACCACTGGACCCCCATGGAAGTCTCTGATTCTCCCTTTTAATGTGGCCTTGGTTTTTATCTTTATTTCATCCATATAGTGTACACCGTAATTCTGGCCTTATTCCTCACTCTCTAGGTGCTCCCATTCACATCCTGACTTCCCATTTTGCTGCCTGTTGCTCCCAGATTCACCGCCCACATGGTTCTGCCTGTTCCTGAACCTTGCCTTTCCCAGCCCGCCCCTGGGCATTTGCCCTCCCCTTCCTCTTCTGATGCACATCTCTACTTCTCTGTCCCTAGGCAGTGTCTACCTATAGCCTTCTAGGGTCAGCCCACATCCTCCTCTGTGACTATGTCCCAAACTGTTTCGTCCGTCCCTTTGTCACTCCGATTGCACTGATGTGTGTGCATCTGTTCCTCTGGCACTTAACCACATGCTTCCTCTGTCCCCTCTAGCCTTTCTCCCATCTACTCAGGAAGTCTTTAAATGTCTGTCTTATTATGGTGACCCCACTACATACAAGGCACTCTGCTGAGAGCTGAGGGACAGCCACGAGGAATATCGGGTTTGCCCATCAATAGATGCTTGAGGGAAGACACCCCAGAAATAAGTATCCATTGGCCTGACTCATGGCTGGAAGTTCTTTCACCAACAGCAGAGGAAGCCAAGGCAGGCATGCCTCTGCTTTTGACTTTCCTCATCTCTTGTCTGCAGAAGCAGATGCCTGAGGAAAGCTTTAGTGTTAGCCTGGGTTCACAGTCTAACTCCTAGCGAGGTTGTGCCCATCAGTCCCAGAATCCACCAGCTATGTGAATTCAGCATCTCCCACTGGGCATCATGTGGATGCTGTTGGGTTGGGCACTTTCTCTGAATGAGAGCAGCCTCAGCTCAACCCAAGTGGAGCCCAGACCATCACAGGGAGTACAGTCCTTGGCAGGGTCAGAATGGAAAGCTGGCTTCAGAGGGAGAGGCCCCTTCTGCCACTTCTGCATGTCCTAAAGCTCACTGCACCCAGCTTCTTTGTTGTCGTTTTTCTTAGGAATAAATGAGTGTGATAATTCATTTAATAAATATTTGCTGAGCACACCATTCTCTGATGTCCTAGTTCCTCCCTGGCACAAAGATAAATATGACTGTCTCTGCTCTAAGTCAACATCTAAGAAAGAAGGCATATGCAAATTACTCAGAGAAAGATGGCAAATATGGGTACTCCTCAGTATCGTGTCCTTGACAAACATTGCTAATCAAGCATAGAACTCACCTTGAATCTGAATTCAGTTCAGAATCCTTCTCAATACATTATTCTAGGCAGCCGCCGTTATTGAATTGGGTATTGGGCAAGAGTCAACTGGCTTGTGAGCATTCTTATCTTTGTTGTTCAGTAACTAAGTGTCCAACTCTTTGTGACCCCATGGACTGCAGCACACCAGGCTTTCCTGTCCTTTACTATCTCCCGGAGTTTGCTCAAACTCATGTCCGTTGAGTCAGTGATGCCATCCAACTGTCTCATCCTTTGTTGGCCCCTCCTGCTCTCAGTCTTTCCCAGCATCTTTCCCAGGGTTTTTTTCAATGAGACAGCTCTTCTCATCAGATGGCCAAAGTATGGAAGCTTCAGCATCAGTCCTTCCAGTGAATATTCAGGACTTCCAATGAATATTCAGTGAATATTAAAGGACTGATTTCCTTTAAGATTGATTGGTTGGATCTCCTTGCTGTCCAAGGGACTCTCAAGAGTCTTCTCTAGCACCACAATTCGAAAGAATTCTAATCTTTAAGGCAGTCTAAAGGCCACCGAGATAGAGGGAGGGGACTCATTGTATTGAGTTACTGTGTCTGTCTGTTTAGTGGAAGTGCTCAAAAGTAACACTGCTTTTGGGGAAAACCCCTAAGATCACTCCTCATGACATCTTCATGCTTCCCCTGCTCTCTCATGCTCCTTTCTGCCTGTGTTTTAAAGGATTCTTCTTCCTCTCTTTCCCCACAGAAGTAGTTGTGAGATTCAGCTCTCATCCTTTTTAAGGTCTTTGTTTTTGCCTGTTCTCCCACTTGGAGAGTTAATTGAAGTGGTCAATTCCCCAATCTTTATCTTCAGGTACATGTTTTTTTTTTCCAAAGTCTTCTTCCTTTGGCATCGGAGCACCAGGATAACCTAAGCCTGCATTATCTTCCCTACTCCCTCCCCAGCCCCAACTTCTT
This sequence comes from Bos taurus, assembly GCF_002263795.3. Lineage (NCBI taxonomy): Eukaryota > Metazoa > Chordata > Mammalia > Artiodactyla > Bovidae > Bos > Bos taurus. The sequence continues at coordinate 65,866,597 of NC_037342.1, read as the reverse complement.
GCCTCCAGAGCCTCTGCTGGGAGCGTCTGGGTCCACTCATGTGGAGTCAGCTATGGGGTGTCCTGCCCCCATGCCTCTCTTCTCTGCTTTGTCACATCCTAGCCAGCATCTGCAGAGAGGGCAATGGCACCCCACTCCAGTACTCTTGCCTGGAAAATCCCATGGACGGAGGAGCCTGGTCGGCTGAAGTCCATGGGGTCGCTAAGAGTCAGGCATGACTGGGCGACTTCACTTTCACTTTTCACTTTCATGCATTGGAGAAGGAAATGGCAACCCACTCCAGTGTTCTTGCCTGGAGAATCCCAGGGATGGGGGAGCCTGGTGGGCTGCCATCTATGGGGGTCGCAGAAAGTCGGACACGACTGAAGTGACTTAGCAGCAGCAGCCAGCATCTGAGTCTCAACCGAACTGTCACTTCACCTGGAAAGTCATCCCCAGCTTCTTTATGATTTCCGAAGAGAACCAGGGGCTGAGATTCTTACTATCTTCCTCTTTCAGTCATTCAACAAATAGCTGCTAACTGCGTCCTAAGGATCTGCAGTGAATACGACGCGCACCCGCCCTCAAGGAGCCTGGAGTCTGGTCGCACTTCTGCTGCTAGTTGCTCTGGTTCATATGTCACACCTCTGCCATCAGACCAAACCCCTGGTGGCCACTGTGTCCCCACAGTCCTGTGTATAACTAGATGCCCCACATATCCTGGAGCGGACTGAAAGGTGGCCTCTCTCAAGTTTGACGAATATGTAGTCCTTAGGGCAGCTCAGAAAGGGTGGAGGGCTGGAGAAGAAGGAACTTGGAACATGGCGGCTGGACCCCAGAGCATTGGGAGCTGGGGCCAGGGATGGACGCCTAGAATGGAAAGCAGTTGTGGTTAAAACGCGTTAAGGATATGAGCTGGGTTTGCATTCCAGCTCTTCTGCTTAATAACTAAGAAACTTTGGCAAGTAACTTAACATATTATTGACCAGGGGATTTGTACAGAAACCTGTGGCTGACGATTTGTTATATAAGTGAATATTGTTACATCTCCAATCAATAACATTTGGGTAACAAATGTTATGTCTCTGGTCAATAAGTTGTTAATTTCTCTGTGCCTCAGTTTTCTCATCTGCACAATGGGTCTTAAAATGTCACCCTTATAGAGCGGTTATGAGGTTTAAATAAGCAAGTGGGTTTAAATGAAAATAAAGCGCTGAATACAATGCTTGGTCTACACATCGGCTATTACTTAGACTTTCCTGACAGTGGGATTTACTGGGGATTTTTAAAGTACCTTTCTGTAAACAAAGTGCATATTATTTATGTAACCTGAAAAACAGACAAAAAACTATTTTTCTAAGAGACAAGGAAAGAGTCTGGTGGGTAAGGGGGTCACAGTCATCTCCACTAGCTCCTGCTCCTTGGCCCATGTGGAGATTTCTTGGTGCACTGCGTGTCGGGAGGTAAGTTTCAATCCCGCCACCCTGCCTGTTCTCTTTGATCCCTCCTTGTCCTGAGAGTTTCACAGTGTGAGGCTCCAACCTTCCTGGATGCTGTCATGGTTTGCTCCCTAGAGTCGTTTGTTCTCATAACTTGCTTGGAGAACAGAAATGAATCACCCAAGGGTTCCCCTGCAGAGAGGATTCGCTGAGTAGTGTGGTAGCAGGGGTTCCTCAGGCCTGGGCAGAGGTCTCTGAAAGTGGGAAGGTATATGCAGTGCTAAGCAGAGGAAGGAGGGGGCCAGCTTGTGTTTGCAAAAGCAGGAGCCAAGTCCATACATTTTATGAAGTGTTTTATGGTGAAGCTGTAATTGGAACCCTGTTATTTAGCAAGAATTATGAGGTGTGATGGTCTTAACGCTGAGAGTCCTGTGGGGACCTGAGAGAAACTGGCAGGGGAAACAGAGAAGTAGGCATCATGGAGTGGGTTGCTTGGATTCCTCACACTGCTTAAATCTGCCTATTTATTATTTTTTTAATTATTGTTATTCAAACTCAACTTAGAGACAAACCAGATATATTTGACAGTTACCTACTGTCTCTCTGAAACAGAGTTGCTAAGCCTCATTGAGTGGTTCGATCCTCTTACTACCTTCTAGAGATGAAAAGTGCCCCTGGGTCACTTCCAGCTCAGAGGGCAGGGGAATGGGACCCAGTCAGTGAGCTCAGGACCCAGAAGCCCTTGCCATATATAGAGAGGGCGGTTGTCAGGCCCACGGTTGATCCCACTCATCATTGCCCCAGCCTAATGTCTTAGTCCCCCGAGCTGAGGGATGGGCTTTCCAGGTGGCTCAGTAGTAAAGAATCTGCCTGCCAATGCAGGAGACTCGGGTTCGATCCCTGGGTCAGGAAGATCCCCTGGAGAAGGAAATGGCTACTCATTCCAGTGTTCTTTCCTGGAGATTTCCATGGCCAGAGGAGCCTGGTGGGCCTACAGGCCATGGGGTCACAAAAAGTCAGACAGTACTGAGCACGCACACACAGCTGAGGGAAGGGGCTCGCGTTCCTTTGGATACCCCAGAACCTGCAGGTTGCCTGAGGAAGGGATGTGGTCTCCTCTTTGTCTCTTTTACCCCGTGAGGGATGGCCACCATGACTCAGGCTTTTGGCGCCATGCTGTATCCAGAGCAACAATCTTCAGTGGTTGGAGAAGGACCAGATGTTGTTCACCAGGGTCCATGAGTAAAAGGCTTTGGGGGTCTTGGATTGTAAGGAGAACGTATGTGCGTTTTCAGGGGGAAACGCCTTCAATCACATCAAACATGTACTCGACCGAATTTGCCTGTCTGTGTGAAGGTGAGGAAATCCTCCTTGCTGTTTTTAGAATTTACCACCTCGCTCCTGCCTCTGGGCCTTGGCACTTGCTGTTTTTACTCTCAGAATACATATCCCAGTGTTTCCACATGGTCACCCTGACTATTTTCAAGTCATTGATCAAATGTGCCCTCCTGACCCGCTTATATAAAATGGTCCTCCGTCACTCTCTGTCCCATTGCATCACTCCATTGTTTTTCCACAGTGGTTTGTGGTACTTACACTGTATGACATTATTTGTTTATGATCTCTCTCTGGGTAAGCCTCTATGGTGTTCACTGCTCTTTCTGTGGTATGTAGAATAGTGCCAAGACCAGAGTAGATGCTCAAGTGCCAAGACCAGAGTAGATGCTCAGTAATGGATGAGCAGATGCTCAGTACCATCTGAATGGATGAGTGAATGAACAAATTAATATCTTTGATTATATTTGGGTCTCAGATGTCAAATGTATTTTTTTAAATGATAGAAGATGGAAGTCAGTTCTTTTTTAGAAATTTTTGTTGAAATATAGTTGGTCTGCAATTCTGTGCTGGTTTCAGTTTCAGATGCAGAGAAAAGCAGTTCAGTTACACACACATATTTTAAAAATATATATCCTTTTTTCTAACATTCTCTTCCAGTATAGGTTATTATAAAACAATGAGTATAGTTCTGTACTATACTGGAGGTCCCCATTGGCTATCCATTCTATACACAGTGGTGTGTATAGCCCAGTCCCAAACTCCTAATTTGTCCCTCTCCTGCTCCCTGAACAACCACAAATTTGCCTTCCATATCCATGAGTCTATCTCTGTTCCACAAATAAATTCACCTGCATCACTTTTCTAAACCCCACACACAAGAAATACCACACAATCCATCCCTAGCTCTCTGTCCCACCCTCGCCTCCAGCACTCAACACACACACCCCACATCTTTTCCATCCGTCCATCTGTCCATCCATCCATAGACACCCAGGCTGCCTTCATGTGCTGGCCACTGCAGACAGTGCCGCTATGAACACTGGGGTGTGAGTTATTAGTGGGGCTGCTTCTCAGCCACGTACCTTGGGTCTCAAGCATTTCATCTGCTATGAAATGCATGTGGGCACTGCAATGGACATGTGTGTGTGTGTGTGTGTGTGTGTCTCAAAATGAAGCGGTCAGATCTTGGTGCACAGATATTATTATTATTATTAATTGTTATATTCTGGGGCACAGATAATGGGTTTCCCCCCTTTGAAAATGGGGTACTGACATTGTAGACACATTGGCATGGTTTTTGTGACTTACCTGAGTCCTTACAATCTGTCAGAGCAAGATAATGATGAAAGTCTCATTTGCAAGCTGCAGCCCCATCCTAGAATCATTATTACCACATTCTGGGGGAGATGTCCCAGGGGTTGAACTGAAGTGACCAGGACCGGTTTGGGGCTGGTATTTTCTCATGCATGAACTCCTGTGTGAATGGGATACAACGGCCTCTGTTACTGACCAAGGGGAAGTGGAACTAAGACTAGGAAAGGAGATTCTGCATTTTCCTCTAATTGTATTTTTTAAAAATTAAAAAAAAATTAAAAGATTTATTTACTTATTTTTGGCTGTACTGGGCCTCTGTTGCTGCGTGAGGGCTTTCTCTGGTTGCAGCGAGCGGGGTCACTCTTCGTATCTGTGCGTGGGCTTCTCCTTGCGGTGGTTTCTCTTGTGGAGCATGGGCTCTCTCTAGGCACGTGGGCTTCAGTGCTTGTGGTGCACGGGCTTAGTTGCCCCACGGCAAGTGGAATCTTCCTGGATCAGGGATTGCACCTGTGTCCCCAGCAACTGGCAGGTGGATTCTTAACCACTGGACCACCAGGGAAGCCCCATTTACTTCTAATTTTAGAGAAGAAAATAAAAGGTACTCACTTTTCCAGGAAGTATATCCCTTCTGGTCTCTTCTCGTCAGATTATTTGTTTTGTTATGGGGGCATAAACCTCAGAATCATTTTGGACAGAAGGTTGTCTTTAGTCAGTATCTGTATGGGATAAGCTTGGAAGTAAATTCAGCACTCAGGCTTATGACCTCCCTGATAACTCCTCTCTAAAGGACAGCTTCTAAGTTTTGTGTTTTAAAAAGGTAATACTTCCCTGTATTAAAAAAAAAAATATTCTGTCCTCTTTCAGGCATTTTAGATGGCTTATTCACCATTCTTCAAAATAAATTTTAACTATAGAGCAAGACGCATGGATAGCATTGTTTCAAAAGTCAAAACCTTAAAAAAAGCCTACCAAAAATATGTATACACACACTCACCTCTGAAACCCTCTTCCATTCCCAGAGTTAACCCCGAGAGCGTTTTTACTTCTCTTTCCAGAATTTTTCTCCATGCATTATAAGTGTACATGTGAGTATACAATTTTTATATATTTATATCCTGTATATTTTTCCAAATAGTGATACATCATTCTTTAAAACAGATGCAGTCTTTCATTGCATCAAAGTGTATCAGAATTTATTTAGCTATCCCATATTGACGGAGTTTAGGTTATTCCTCAGATTTTACTATTATAAGCAATTCTGCAAAGACTATACATCTTTGTGCGTAGGCTTGCATGCTTCTCTAGGACAGATATTAAGAAAAAAATTTCCAGGGGATCAAAGAGCATTGCTTACGTTTAATTTTGATATAAACTACATTAACCCTCCTTCCACCCGCCTTACCAATCTAGATTCCCATGTTTAATTTCCTACATCCTTGCCAATCCTAGATATCACAATTTTAAACTATTTTGTCAACTTGATGTGCAAAATTGCTCTTTTCCTTTGCTATACTCTGATTTCCAAGGTATTTGAGAATCTGTTGCTTGTGATGCTCCCAGCATTGGTGGGTTTTTAACATTATTTTCAAACATTTTCATTAATAAGACTACCCCAGAAATGCTTCTCTTCCAGGACTACCACACAGTTGGTAGTTAAAATATTGAAATCTTTAGCAAAAACAACCAGCTTTTACCGTATGTGTGTTGATAGTGATATGAAAGTGACTTGGAGGGATAAAGCATTTTCTAATCTGGAAATCACTATGGAATCACAGCTTCTGGTTATGTTATATGTTCTCCATAACTCTGAAAACACAGAATCCTTTGGAAAGAAATATGTTGGGGTACATAGTTGGGTTATAATTATACTTTTAAAGTTAGTATTAGAGGACTGAGGCCACCTCTGCCACTAATATGGCCCGTGACTAGTTAATAAACCAGGAGATGAAACAATAAGAAACAAATAAACATTGAAATACTTTCATGCTTGTTGGTAGAGTGCCCTGACCTTTAGTTCCTATTCCCTCACGCCATGCCATGCACCTGCCTGGGAGGCAGCAATGAAGAGGTTAATATGCAGGCTAGAGGTGCAGGAGACCTTTGAGACCTTGCTTTGTCACAGTCCCAGCCTCTGTTCACATGGTTTGGTGCCCTGATGTACTATTTAAACAATATTTAGACAATTCTCTCCCCTACTCGCAACCGCGTGTGCTCCACCTGTGTTTTAAGACATTTGGCAATTTCTGGCTTCTGAGAGAGCCGCTGGAACATACTGCTGGTTTGCTTCTTGAATGGGTCCCTGTTTTGTTTGCTGGTTTTCCAGGATTACGCTTGCATAATTTCCTTGTGCTCTTAGCCTGCACACCATAATCCCAGAGGGCATACCAGGGAAATAAGATGCCCCTTATGTAACTTGTTATGTAAGAGTCCAGAGATCCGAGTCTCACTGGAGAGTGTCAGCCACGTTTTCCAAGAGGTCTGAAAGTTCATTTTGACAGGGGTTTGTGTTGTCTCTTTCAGTCAATTGAATTCTTTCAAAAGCATTGTGTTATTTCAGAGATAGCTGACCGGAAGGGAGAAAGAAGAAAGGACAGTACTGCTATTCTGTGTCAGATGCTTAGCGGAAGTTATTGTATCTAATTTAATCTTCTCTGCAATCCTCTTTCCTTCTAAACAGACCCAGGCTTTCAGGGACAAAAGCGAGTAGCTGAGACTCGTGGCTGGAGATACCAGCTCTGGGTTGTACAGTCAGACCCAGGTTCTGTGTATAGAACGAGCCTGTGTGTGTGTGTGTGTGTGTGTGTGTGTGTGAGAGGGAGAGAGAGAGAGAGAGATGGGGCATGAGTAAGTCAGAATCATGCTAGACCACTCTGTTTCATGTCCTATTCTCTTGAAGCCAAATTTTGCCTACTGATTTAAAACTGATAGGAAGCTCAGACTGTTCTGAGCACTTTCAGTGCCTTGGGGGCCAGGCTAAGGCCACCTCTTTGATCTCTGTGCCAGAGACACCCTCCCTGGGCCTGGCTGTGCCCAGATGGACTGGAGGCTGGCACTTTGGCTCCCTAATGCCCATCCCCTTCGTCTTTACCTCAGAGCTATGGCAGACACCGAAGCAGCAGGTCCCATGTAACATGCTTGCCAGTCACAGGCTGGGTCTCCCTGCTTCTTCTTCCTCTGCTCAAAGTGAAGTGGAGAGGAGATCACACCAGGGTGAGTGTGTGCAATGACAAAGCTCACCAAGCCTCAAAGAAAAAGCTTAACCAGGAAGCCTGAGGAAATGGGGTTCTGGTTGTTTAACTTTTAGGGTCACTGAGAGATGAAAATAGAGGGGTTTCTCAGCAAATATATTTTTGGTAATTCTTAGTTTTAATTCTTACATTGAGAAAGTAATAAAAACACGTGGAAAAACATTCAGATTGTGCTAAAGAGTGTCTGCCTCTCACATGAGATACCTATTTACATATTCTTGTCCTAAGAGGCCACCTCTATTAACAGTGCCCCATGATCCACCAACAATATTATCTGTAATCTTTATGTATTAGGTTGGTGCAAAGATAATTGTGGTTTCAGACCATGAATTTTAAATCATTATAACTAGGCTCAAACACATCTTCATTAATCAAAACAAGAACCATTACAATCAACATATTTTTGCCAACAAAAAATAGTTTATTCATGTAGCATAAAAATCTGTGCTTCAGAATTCAAGGAACTCTTGGAAAGCATTTTCTGCCTCCTGCTGATGGTGGAAATATTTTCCCCTGCAAAAAGTTGTCGAGATGGTTAAAGGAGTGGTAGTCGGTTGGCAAGTGGTCAGATGAGTACGGTGGATGAGTCAGAACTTGGTCGTTCGGTTTTGAAGCCTTGGTTGTGTGACACGCAGTTGGTGTTGTCACGGAGAAGAACTGCGCCCATTCTGCTAACAGGTTTCAGTGCATCTCATTGATTTGCTGAGCATACTTCTCAGATATAATGGTTTTGCCGGGGTTCAGAAAGCTGTAGTCGATTGGATGGGCAGCAGACCACAAAACAGTGACCATGACCTTTTTTTTGGTGCAAGTTTGGCTTTGGGAGGTGCTTTGGAGCTTCTTCTTGGTCCAGCCACTGAGCTCGTCATTGCTGGTTGTCGTATAAAATCCACTTTTCATTGCATGTCACAAACCAACTGAGAAATGGTTCATTGTTGTTGTGTAGAATAACAGAAGATGACACTTCAGAACGATGATTTTTTTTCTTTGATCTGTGGTTAGCTCATGAGGCACTCATTTATCGAGCTTTTTCACCTTTCCAATTTGCTTCAAATGGCAAGCAACCATAGAATGGTTGATGTTGAGTTCTTTGGCAGCTTCTCATTTAGTTGTAAGAGTATCAGCTTAGATGATGGCTCTCAGTTGGTTGTTGTAAACTTTGGATGGCTGGCCACTATGCTCTTCATCTTCAAGGCTCTTGCCTTCTTTGCAAAACTTCTTGAACCACCCCTGTACTGTATGTTGGTGAGCAGTTCCTGGACCAAATGTGTTGTTGATATTGTGAGTTGTTGACATTGTGAGTTGTCTCCACTGCTATATAACCCATTTTGATTTCGAATGAGAAAATTGCCTGAATTTACTTTTTAGTCCAACATCATTTCCACAGTCTAAAAGAAATATATAATAAACAGTAAGTAATAAGTCCTTAACCAAAAAAACATAAAGCAGGAAATGTGCATTAAAATGATGTATAACACAACCACATTTGTTTAAGAAGGTATTCCAATATCAAATGGCAAATTTCAGCAATGCAAAAAACCATGGTTACTTTTGCACCAACCTAATATATAATAAGTGTGTATATTTTCTATCTAATCATTTTTCATCAGATAGGCTAGAATAGAATCATCATTCTATTCCAGCCTATGCTTAACTCTTGTAGTTGAAAATTATTTAGAATTCTCAAATTTATTTTCTCATCTTGGTTTGTTGGGGGTCACTACACCCCTGACAGAAGGTCTTGTGTGTCCCCTGGATGCCTGTCTGAGGTCCAGCCCTCATTCTAAAGTCCTCCAGCTGGTGAAAGTGTAGCACTGAATCACACAGCAACCAGAGACCTCTCTGAGGTGGGGTTGCCATATCTTGCTCTATACTCCTCCTTGTGTCTGTCTTTCTCTTCAGAGAATGTAAGGAGATGCTGGAGGAGGAGGTGATAATTTTCCCCCTAGTCTTCTAGGTTCTTGGATCATAGCTTGTGTAATAAAAAGGCAGATTAACAGGAGGAAAGCAGATTTAATTACTTATGCATATAAGTACAGGAACTCCACAAAGATCTGAGACCCAAAGGCAGCCAGGCAATCAAGACGTATATATTATCCCGAGCTAAGAAAAGGGATAGGAGTTTAGGGCTTCAAGAGGAGAAAGGCAATTCATAGGAAGAAAAGAAGGGCAGATATTTAGTAGATACATGTTTGCCCTGCCATGCTGGTAAGTCTCTCAGATGAAAATTTTATGTCTGGTAATAGTTTTCTTCCAGAAATACAGACCTCCTTTCTAAGTTCTTTTAGACAGTTAAGAAGAAGGTAAAAAGGTCTTCCCAGCTGGCACAGTGGTAAAGAGTCTGCCTGCCAATGCAGGGGGTGCAAGAGATGCGGGTTCAGTCCCTGGGTTGGGAAGATACCCTGGAATGGGAAATGGCAACCCACTCCAGTATTCTTGCCTGGAAAATTCTATGGACAGAGGAGCCTGGTGGGCTCTAGCCCATAGGGTCGCAAAGAGTCAGACATGACTGAGAGACTGATCATGCTCAAAAAGCTTTACTGAGTCTGCTGGATCTTGATTGACTTCAACTCAAGATGATTCTTAAGCCAAAGAGGCATATTTTGGGGTTGGCATGTTCTGCTCCCCTTCAATGACCTGTGGGTGGATGGATCCAGTTGGGTGAGATTTCATGGAATCCTTGCTTCAGCAAAAGCAAAGCCCTCTTTGACTCATCCTTTGCTAGAGAAGGATCCTAATTTATAATCCTTTCTTCCTGCATGGAGACTTCCTGTTTACCTATGTTGATTGCTAGATAACCATATGCTCTAACAGAAGGTCAGTTTTCTCTGCAGCAAATTTTTTCCCCCTTTAAGTATGGCAAGAATAATGGGCTTGCGAAATGGCTAAGATGCCACTTTTTACTACAACTCCCTCTGAATTACCACCGGAGAAACCAGTACTCTACTGGGCCTTGTCACAAGTAGAAAACAGGATGATCCCCAAAGAACTACTCTCTAGAGAGCAGAGATACAGTTAGGCAGATTCCTTTTTCAGAGAAAGGAAAATAACCTGTTGATTGTGTTCCTGTCCTAATCTGATCTTCTGGAGAACTCTACATCTGGTTCCTACATCTGGCTCTTCCTCAAAGAGCCCCATGTAGAATTGGGTCCTAGCCTCTGCCATCTGCTACCCAATAGCTATGTAACTTTGGGCAGGTAAGTCTCCATGGGCAAAATAATTGTCTATATCAAAGGATTGTTTTGTTTTACTTGCTAGTGATAGATGCCTGACTTAATCTGACTTTAATAAGTGAATGTATTGGCTTATTAGCTGAAAAGTCCACAGGTAGCTTCAGGCAGCGTTGGATCCAGAAGCTAAAATCCTATCATTAGGACTTGTTCTTTTTCCATCTTTTGTTGTCTTCAAATACAGATATCCATGCAGGGTCTTGTTGGCTCTGGACTTACATCCTAACAGCTCAGAAACCTCTGCAAAAAAAAAAGTTTTTCCTTCTCACAATTTCCAATTTCAGTCTTAGGACTGAAACTTACATCCCCACCTCTGAATCTCTGTTGTCCTGGGGATGGAGTATCTTGATTTGTCAGGCCTGAGGTGGGCAGTGGGTCAGCTCCACCCAAACCACAGGGTCACCAAAGGAGGTGTCCTAAGGGAAGTTAAAACGGCAGAACCAAGAACATAGTATGTGGATACTAGGTAGGCAAGAGCAACAGGTTTGCAGAGTAGGGACTAAATGTTGCTGCTACTGCTACTGCTAAGTCGCGTCAGTCGTGTCCGACTCTGTGCGACCCCATAGACGGCAGCCCACCAGGCTCCCCCATCCCTGGGATTCTCCAGGCAAGAACACTGGAGTGGGTTGCCATTTCCTTCTCCAGTGCATGAAAGTGAAAAGTGAAAGTGAAGTTGCTCAATCATGTCCGACTCTGTGCGACCCCATGAACTGTAGCCCACCAGGCTCCTCCATCCATGGGGTTTTCCAGGCAAGAATACTGGAGTGGGGTGCCATTGCCTTCTCCGAGGGGCTAAATGAGAGGTCAGCAATTTTTGTTTCTGTGAAGGGCCAGATAACAAACATTATAGGGTTTCTGCTACAACTCCTCAACTCTGCCCTTGTGGTGCAAAAGCAACCATAGACAATGATGGGCCTAGCCATGTTCTGATAAAACTTTATTTACAAAAACGCAATGGGCAGGATTTGGTCAATGGCTAGAGTTTGGTGATCCCTGATCTAAAAGAATGCACAGGATCTTCTCCCATATATTCCAAATGACATCTGCACATACAAAGTAATTAACAGATACTGGCTATTATTAGCATTTAGGCTGTAAGTAAAGATAATGACAATGATAACATTGAGAATAATTATGAGAACACTAATTGGATAATGAGACATAATGCATTGTGAGTAATATGTCAGCCATGTGTTCCAGGACAGTTTCTACCCTGTTAGTGGGGCTTCCACTGCACCTACTCAAAGAGCTGGAAGGCACCACAGAGGTATCCAATGCAAATGTCTCCTTTTAGCCTTAGGCTAAAATCTTAGGCTCAGACCAGGGGCGACTCATGTACAAGTTTATATAGCAAACTGGTGGCATTTTCAGAATTTGCAGCTGTTACCTCTGGCCCCTCTCCTGCAGTCCTGAAGGACTCTGCCCTATAGACACATGGTACACCTAGTCCATTTTACAACAGAAGTAGACTCAGATCATAAGTATTCATTGGTTGTGAATCCAAACTGAGTAATGTAGTGACTTCGTATCAGTACAGCTCTTGGCACATTCTTGACCCAGTGGAAAGACCTTCTTCTGGACCAGTATGTTTTTATAACCCAGGGGAACTGCTTGCTGTTGGGATGACTCAGATGTCTGTTTTACACAAAGATTACTGAACACCTCTTGATGCTTTTGAAAACAGTGAATAAAGTGAATAGATACTCATTGCCTTACTTACTTCCCTCTTTGTCACTGTTTCTGTTGGCTTAGCATGCTGGTAGCCATCCAAACAGCTAGTGTCCGACTTAGCTATATGCTGATGAAAGCTTTCCCCTGATATCCCCCATCAACATTTACAGAGACCCCTGTGCTCTAAGAGGGTTGAATTGTGCTGTGGGAGAAGACTCTTGAGAGTCCCTTGGCTGCAAGGAGATCAAACTGGTCTATCCTAAAGGAAACCAACCCTGAATATTCATTGGAAGGACTGATGCTTAAGCTCAGTACTTTGGCCACCTGATGAGAAGAGCTGACTCATTGGAAAGATTTTGATGTTGGGAAAGACTGAAGGCAATAGGAAAAGGGGGCAGCAGAGGATAAGATGGTTAGATCGCATCACTGACTCAATAGACATGAATCTGAGCAAACTCTGGGATATAGTGAAGGATGGGGAAGCCTAGTGTACTGCAGCCCATGGGGTCACAAAGAATCGAACATGATTTAGTGACTGAATGACAACAAAAGAGGGTCATACCCTTTGGGCAAAGTCTTCATGATTAGCAAAGCCCTCTGTGGGGTTTGGTTAACCAATAAACAGCCCCACAGTGATCCAAGAGATGGATATTGTAGAACCACAGCTCTGTAGCTTCTCTTATTTCCCACAAATTTATTTCCGATGGTCATTACTCAGCCTTATAAATCAGTTAATTTACATAAATCAACAAAAAGAAATTTTTTTTTCCGATCTTTACAAAAAAGTTTGCTGACCCTTGCAAACAAAAAGTCGTGTCCACGACTGAGCGACTGATCTGATCTGATCTGATCTGAAGGCAAGGGTCAGCAAACTTTTTTAGAAAGATCGGATGGTAACTATCTTATGCTTTGTGATCCATTTGGTGGGCTATGATTTGCTGACTCCTGCTCTAAACTCTAGTTAGTTACAAAAAGCAGAGCAAAAGATGGAGTATTTGCATGGGCTGCCCAGTTTCTCAAATACAGTCTTTAAAAACTCGAGCTTTAGAGTTAGACAGATGTAGGTTTAGCTCTGTGGTTCTGCTGCTTTGTGGGTGAATTTAGGCATGTTAGTTTTCTTGCCTATAAAATGGGAATATTAGCAGTCTTCCCTTAATGACTTGTGAAGATCAACCAAAGAAAGTCACTTGCCCCAGACTTGGTGTGCTGTCTAAATTATAGTAGTATAATGTGCACAGCTATCGATAACCAAGGTCAATGGGTAAAAGGAGCTATTCAGTAGGATGCAATTGAGGAATTGACCTATCTGGTTACCTTCAAAGAAAATTAGGTGGGGAATGCCAAGAAACCTATTTTTATCATCATTTTCTAAGGGAGGAATCTGAGACTAGATTTGCTTTGCACTGTTGCTAGGAGGCTAGTGCTAACTCATGACAGACCATGTTCCTTTCTCTGAGTCCTTACATCATTCAGAGGAAAAATCTCAAATTAAAATCTCTTTTCTGAACACTTTCTTCAGTCAGAGAGTTAAGGCAAGTGGCCTGCTTTGGGTCTGGATCGTCAACATGATCTGAGAACAGGCGGGAGGAGGGATTACTGCCATGGAAGCTCTGGGACCTTGCTAATTACTTCCCAGTGACTTCATCATGCTGTCTTGATTTTGCAACCCTTGTTGCCACGGCTGAAACTTGAAAGAATTTGGCCTGAAGCCACCTATATGCTCAATATACTGGGGAATGTAGCTTTCAATAACTAAATTTTATATTTATTTCAGAAGAATTATGAGCTATGAGGTTGAAGTTGGGTGTGTTGGTTAAGACTGGAGAATGAAAAGTTTACTTCCGAAGGGCAAAGTAAAAGAAAGTGCAAAATAGTAATCTCTTTTTCTTACACACACACACACACACACACACACACATCACATCACACCACACTCTATTTAGAACAATTGGAAGTCAGGTCTATGATTCAGTAACTAAGAATGTTATTCTCATTTGAAAGTTCCAGGTTCTTGCAGCTGCCATTTTTATGGTAAAAAGAAGAGGTTTTGAGTAAACACAGATCATGCTGTGATTTCCAGCTCTGTCGTTTCCTAGCTATTTGACAGCAGGCAAATTACTTAATCTTGTTTACTTATCTATAAAATAACTTAACAATCACTTCTCATATTATACAAAATGTCTGTCTTAAAAGATGCTGCAAGTAACTGCTGTCCAGCCGGACTGTACAGACTGGAGTTCAAATTACCAAATCTACACACCCTGCCCCTCACTGTAGACTTGTTAAAAAAAAATAAAAGGCTGAAGTCATTCTCAGCATTTTAGCACATATTGAGTCATTGCTCTAGAGGGTTCTAATCCTGGGGCCATGATAACAGGGAGACCTGCTGAAAAGACAATGTAAAGCCTACTCCACCCTCCATAGCCTGCTGGCCTGACATTAGTTGTTCTTCCTTGCATTGTCTCTACCTGCTCTCAGGGAAGGTGCGGGCACAGGTCACTTGCTTTTCACTCTTGTCCCCTGGGAAACTTTGTTCAAAGTTGTAAATTATGTGACATCTTTAGTAACAACATGATTCACTCTGAACCACACTCCTGGCCAATAAATACTCAGGCTTGCTTGGGGATTTCGTTTATGCACGCAGGAAAAGTCCTCATCTATACAGCGACAGAACTACAGGGAACAGGGATTGCTAACTTAACAGGAGCCAGGCAGGTGTATAAATGAAGTCAGGAGGTGGTTTATGCTCCTCTCAACATTTCTTTCAGGAAAAACAGCAGTGTAAGCTGTTTTTGTATGTGACACTGGGCTTTGACATCAGGGAGCAATGGTGGGAACTGGGGCAGAGTAGAAAATTTGTGTCTGTCTAAAGGACAATCACTTCTCAGTTCTAGTTGATTGTTATCACTCAGGATTTAAGTTGGAGGATACCTAGATATTTCTAGTACTCTAAGAGATAAGAGAAATCTGAATTTTGACATGAAGTATATTAGGTTTTAAACATTGTTCAATAATTAAAATTTTAAAAAGTAGTAACAGCAACTGTGTGTTACTCTTGTGTTATAAGCCCTTCCATAGACTGAAAGGAAGAATTGGTGGGGAAAAAATGAAGTTGGGGGAAAGATAGTTGTGTGGACTAACACCTCAAAAAATGGTATTTGGCATTTCTTGTAATACTCTCCAAGTGGAAAATCTTGCCTATTTCATTTAAGCTTCGTCATATTCCTCAGACTTTACTTACAAAGGCAGGAAAGTGGTCAAACACCTTTGGTACTTTAGATCCAAACAAAGAGCAATGATGTTTAGTTAAGAAAAATGTAAATGGTTAACAATTTGCTGGCATCTATCACTGCAAATTAAAAGAGATTTTTAGGATTAATTCTCAAATTGTTACCTTTAACATTGCTAAAGTTACTTCTGACTGAACGTAGCCAAAAATAAAAGGAATATTTGCCTAAAGGAGTGAATGGGTTCTGTGACTTCTCTCCTTTATTTTTGGTGTAAAAACATAAGACTATTTTCTTAGTGTCTAAGAAAGAGCTCTTTGGAAGTACTTGTTATACCGTGTAGGGATGGGGAAGAGACCCACTAAAAGGAGCATGCTTGAAGAACGACAGCTGGGCAGCTGTTGGACAATCCATCAGGCTTGTGTTTTGCTCAATGGACTATGGTAACTGAGAGTGAGGAATATGGAGGAGTATGAGGAAGAAGGACAAAGATGATTACAATGAACTTTTATTGTATGTTTGCTAGGTGGTGTGTGATGTAAAACCTCTTCTCCCCGTTCTCTGTACTGCACTGTGAAGTTAGATCTGTTCTCAAGTAAGGGACAATGGCCCAAGTGTCAGCAGAATGTGACCTTAGGGCACATGGGCTGGGTAGAAGAAGTAGGCGAAATTGCCCATGGCAAGAAAGCCTGCCACTTCTGTATTAACTCAAAGCCCTAGGATGTCCTGGAGTCCCAGGAACTGATTTCAAGGAACACTGTAGATCTTATCCAACCCCTATTATCATATTTTATCCTAGCACTTACTTTGATCTACTAGTTTTCACTGAACACCTATTAGGTGCCTGGCATTGTGCATGCCATTGTATAGTGGATTCAAGGAAAGACAAGGCATGATCCTTGTTTTGATGTCATGATTTAAGAGCCAACTAGATAAGTCCTTGATGTGGAAATTAAGCACACTCAGAAATAAATGAAAGATTTTAGTGGTTTGAGCAAGATTGAACCTTTCTTCCCAAGCACCTGGGATGAAGAACTTTCACTTCAGTTGTGTGGAGTGAAATGGCGTTGATGGTCCAATGGCCAACATACCAGACCCCTTCCAGGGATATCGGAAGAGCTGTGACTGGAATGATTCAAGGGTGCATAAAAAGTCAAGGTATGACTACTTTCAGTAATTAGAGGCCCTGGTTGCTTTTGGCAGGGTCATCAGATGTTAGTTGAGCTTCTGGTCGACTTCAAGGCTGAGGAGTTTTGTATATTCTTTCCTTGTGCTTTGTTTGTGCTTCTCTCCAAATCCATATCCCTAGGAAGAGCCTCTTATTAGTGCCTGATCTGGCACTTGTTGACAAAGTCACCTCCTAGATCCTAAAGACTTGGGTCCCCCTGGTACCTGCAAATCATTAGTCTCTCAATGAAATCTTGTGTGCTTAGTCATTCCATCATGTCTGACTCTTTCGACCCCATGGACTGTAGCTCACCAGGCTCCTCTGTCCATGGGGATTCTGCAGTCAACACTGGAGTGGGTTACCACGCCCTCCTCCAGGGGATCTTCCCAATTCAGGGATTGATCCCAGGCCTCCTGCATTGCAGGCAGATTCTTAACCAGCTAAGCTACCAGGGAAGCCCCAATGAAATCTGAATGAGCACCTAATAAATATTGGATCCAGGAGTAGATATGGGCCTTCCCTCACAGAGTTTAAAGCCTAATGGGGAAGATATTCAAACGTTAAGGAGGCAATTTGAATGTGATAAAGTATGAAGTGCAAGCTCTTACAGGCATGAAAAGTAGATTGGGACTCAAGAAAGGATTATTCAAGGAAACAATGTCAAAGAGTCATTTAAGATTTCAGGTTTAATATAAGAAGTAATATAGTCCTAGAACACCATGAACTATACATCTAGCTATTAAAAGTAGGGGGGGAGGAGG
Source organism: Bos taurus (assembly GCF_002263795.3). Taxonomy (NCBI): domain Eukaryota; kingdom Metazoa; phylum Chordata; class Mammalia; order Artiodactyla; family Bovidae; genus Bos; species Bos taurus. The sequence continues at coordinate 65,849,222 of NC_037342.1, read as the reverse complement.
AATGGATCATAAAAAAGGATATATTCCACTTGTGGGCTTTGCCAAATTTATGTAGACCACTGTGAACCAATCTGTCTCAATAAGTTACCAGTTTGAGAAATGCAGATTCTTCTCTTAAGAAGGAATTTTCCTGGTGATTGAATGGCTCTGTTTATCACTTGTAAAATAAACATACAAGACTAGTTAAGAGGAGATTGGGCAGTCAATCTGGTGGAATTAACAGGGACTGAATATCTAGTTGACAGATTCAGTTCAGTTCAGTTGTTCAGTCGTGTCCGACTCTTTGTGACCCTATGGACTGCAGCACACCAGGCTTCCCTGTTCATCATCAACTGCCAGAGCTTGCTCAAACTCATCGAGTCGGTGATGCCATCCAACCATCTCATCCTCTGTTGTCCCCTTCTCCTCCTGCCTTCAATCTTTCCCAGCATCAGGGTCTTTTCCAATGAGTCAGTTCTTCACATCAGGTGGCCAGAGTATTGGAGTTTCAGCTTCAGCATCAGTCTTTCCAATGAATATTCAGGACTGATTTCCTTTAGGATTAACTGGTTTGATCTCCTTGCAGTCACTTGCAACTCCTTGAAGCTGACAGATTAATAGCCATATATTTAGCGGCTCATTAGAAGGAACCAAGGTAAGAAAAAACACAAGTCATCTAGGAGGCCCTGAAGTGCTTCTTTGGGTGTGTTAACCTAAAACAATGAAACAGCCAGTTATTTTTTACTAGCAAGACAGGTTTACTTAGGGGAAGTGAAGAACTGAAATTTGGGACATGCAACTATAATGAAACATGTATAAATCTGGTTTTAAAAAAAGAGGAGACTTTTGTAGAGGAGAAGAGGAAGTTGGGAGGGACTGCTATAAACAAAAGCCCATCAGAGGAAACTTTGAGTTCAAAATCTAGTGGCTTCTCATTGGCTGAGTTGTGAATCTCTCATTGGCTGAACTGTTGCCAGGAAAGCAGAAATCTTTCTTCTTCCTGATCAGGGTAGTGTCTCTCCCTGCTGGAGATGTGAGGTATGTCTCTTCCTGTTGGTTTGTGCATGAGAGATCTCCCTTCTGGTCCCCTAACTCCACTCTAGTGAGTTTCCTTTTATTAATTTTCACAGATGATGGGTACCATTTAGAGACAGGATGTTGACCAGTCTTTGAAACAGGCTAATGGTTAAGGAAAGATGGTGCTTTAGTCTCTTGTTTATCTAGAGCTTCCCTCGCTAGTGGAAGAAGGGAGGAAGGGTGATGTCGAAGAAGTCTGCCTACATCATAGGAAGGGAGACTGAGAGGCAAGCCAGCTGCCTCTCTGAACAGAACTCTAGAAGGAGAGGAGTGAATATTGATCAGAAACTCCCACTGTCTGCCATCTTACCTCTTAAGCTTACTATAACACCAAATAAGACACTTAGCCTATGGTCTGGGACTATTACTTTTCTATTGTTGCTATAACAAATTACTACAGAGTAAGTGTTTTAAAGGCTTCCCTGGTGGTGCTAGTGGTAAAGAACCTGCCTGCCAATCTAGAAGATGTAAGAGACATGTGTTCGGTTCCTGAGTCAGGAAACTCCCCTAGAGGAGGGCATGGCAACCCACTCTAGTGTTCTTGCCTAGAGAATCCCATGGACAGAGGAGCCTTGCAGGCTGTGGTCCATGGGGTCACAAAGAGTCAGGCATGACTGAAGCAACTTAGCATATACACACAGCCTAAAATCAAGACGTCAGCAAGACTGTGTTTCTTTCTGAAGGCTGTAAAGAAGAGCTTGGTTTTTTGCCTTTACCAGCTTCCAGAAGCTGTCCACGCATCCCTTGACTCACGGCCAATGATGTTAGACAGAGTCTTTCTTGTGTTGCCATTTCTCTAGTTCTCTCTCTCTCCTGCCTCCTTCTACGTACAAGAGCACTTGTGATGATATATGTCTCGCTTGGATAATCCAGAATAAACTACATCTCAAGGTCAGTTAATGAGTAACCTTAATTCCCCTTTGCCATGTAACTGACATTCTCATGGGTCCTGGATTAGGGCATGGACATTTTGGGAGAGTGGGCATGATTTGGTATCTGTACTATTATGCTGGTACACAATAAAAGTCAATCAATGGTCCCTGTTTATTATCAGTACTCTTGATCTGTTCTTTCTCAAGTGTAAGATTAGCTACTGGCCTTCATTCTTCAAATGCAGGACCAAAGCCTCAGCTCTGGTAGACTTTAGAAAGCCTGCCCTTGACTGTCTCAGGGGGCAGGGATGTGGCCAGACCCCACCCGGAGGGTTGTGTCTGGCCTAGGAGGTACATTGTAAGTGGATGTAAGTGGTTTGAAGTGCTGCAACCAGGGTGCTCAGGAACTTGAGGAAGAGAAAATTATGGGAAAGATGGCGGGTAGAGAAGGAATTAGGCTTCAGGTGTTACAAGTGTGTCATGATTAAGAACATGCGCCTTACACAGCTAGAGCTGGGTTCCCATCCTGGTTCAGTCACTTGCCAGCTACCTGGCTTTGGGCAAATGATCTCCCCTCTCTGATCTCCAGTTTTTCGTCTATGAAAAGGAACAATAATAGTATCTATGTCATGAAAGTGTTTGGAGTGGTCAGTGAGATAATGCATGTGAAATGTCTAGTATGTTGCCTGGTGCTAACTGTTATTATTATTAACTGATTTCCATGGGGTAGAAAAATAACCAATGAGTAGAAGCCACAGGGAAAATTTAGTCTCATCGTAAAGGAGGAGCTTTGTAATAGTGAAAGCTGTCCAGTGGCAAGACGGTGAGATGTGTGAAATCATAAGCTCCCCTTCATCACACCAGTTCAGATTTTGACTGGACATCAGCCTGTGGATCGACAACAGCAAAGCCACCTGAATGCTTTCTAAAAAGTCCAGAGGTCTAGGACTCAACCGAAGTGCTGAACTGGGATAGTCAGGGATGGGGCTTAGAGGTCTGTGTTTTCTTAAAAAAAAAAAAAAATAGCACCCAGGAACATTGATTGTCCAGGACAGGTGACAAGATGATGGGTTCCCTGAGCTCACATTGCCTTTTTTCTCTGCTAGGGTCATACTCCTCTCTCTGATTTCCTTCTCCAGGAGCTAGACTTGCATGTCCCATAAGTTGCCAGTGCCTGGGCAGAGATGGAAATATTTTTGTGTCCATCATTCTGCAGACATCCCTAGTGAGGATGTAGCCAAAGGGCCCTAGACCCAAAGGCAGAGTACAATACAGGATTTCATTCTGCTGCAAGACCACCTGATTCAAGCCCCAGCTCAGCTGCTTCTGAACTTGTGCGAGCTTCAGAATTTCCATGTCTGAGATGGAATAACTCCTTCCCAGTAGAGGACATCATAAAGAAATAAGTTAATAGATGTGAAAATATTTTGTAAACTATGCAAGTGTTAAGTTGTGACTATTTTTAATTTATTTATTTTGGCTGCACGGGTCTTCAGTGCTGCTGCTGGGCTTTCCTTAGCTGTGGCGAGCCGAGAATTACCCTCTGGTTGTGGCTTTTGGGCTCTAGAGTGCAGCTCAATAGTTGTGGTTGCACGAATTTAGTTGCTCTGCGGCATGTGGGATCCTCCTGGACCAGGGATCGAACCTATGTCCCCGGTCTTGGCAGGCAGATTCTTAACCGCTGGACCACCAGGGAAGGCCTTATTAAGTTACTATTAACTTATGTGTTTATAAGTTCAATGGCTTCCCTGGTGGCTCAGAGGTTAAAGCATCTGCCCGCAGTGCAGGAGACCTGGGTTCGATCACTGGGTTGGGAAGATCCCCTGGAGAAGGAAATGGCAACTCACTCCAGTATTCTTGCCTGGAGAATCCCACGGACGGAGTAGACTACACAGTCCATGGGGTCGCAAAGGGTCGGACACGACTGAGCGACTTAACTAAGTAACTAAGTTCAATGGATAAAATGTTGGTTATTATTTATAATTCAAAAGAAGAATGAAAAGAGAAGAGACTACAAGGAACATTCTTTTGGAAGTTAAACTGTGTGAGAGTACTTTGCAGTTATGGGCATGGAAACACAGATAAAGAGGCAGATAAAGACCGGGAATTTCTTTCTTGGGACCCATGAGATCACTCTCGGGTTAACCTGGGCTACCCACCAATTTTGTCTCATCTGAAGAAGACCTTTGCTGCTGTTGCTGCTGTTCAGTCACTCAATTGTGTCCGACTCTTTGTGGCCCCGTGAACTGTAACCCACCAGGCTCCTCTGTCCATGGGATTCTCCAGGCAAGAATACTGGAGAGGGTTGCAATTTCCTTCTCCAGAGGATCTTCTTAAAGTGTTTTTTCAAGTCTAAGGTGCACACAAAAAAGCACATAGACTTTAAATCACCAGCTTAATTAATTTTCGTAAATTGAACACACATGTGAAACTAGCCTCCAAATAAAAAAGGAAAGTAGAAAAAGAAAAAGAATATCGGTAGCCTTAAGAAACCCTGCTGAGGCCACAGAATTTGAACTCAGTGACTTCAGAACTGACTGGGGCAAAATTCACATCCAGTGTTCTGGCCTCCCCTCCTTTTATTTGGCTTCTGGATGTGGTTTTGGTCAGGATCTGTGTCTAGGGATTTTCCCCCAGCCAGTCCTGTTCTTTGGGAGAGGTCTGAGAAGATCCTTCACACTGAGGTGTCAGTGAATGCCTTTCCTTGGATTTCTAGCTTTCATCTGGTCTCCTGCAGGGATATAAAGGGGCAGGTCTCTCTTGAGGAGGACTTTCAAGGCCTCTGGGAGCCAGGAGTGGGTGATTTTGAAGAGCGATGAAAAACCTTAAAGAAGTCCTAAAGCGTCACCCCTCTGGCCTTTTGATTCCCTGCCCCTATCATTTACATGGTCATGATGGTGACTTGCCTTCTTGCTTATTCCTGACACCACGTTTCAAGATTGGCTGCCTGGAGAGAAAAGGTCTGTGAACAGACAGACCACTGTGTTCACAGAAGACTGCACTGAAGAGACGCAATGGTGAGGTGTGACCAAAACGCCCAGAAAGTCTTAGCTACTGGATGCCTCACCCAGTTTCTACTGGTGCCTGAAGGCGGTGCAGCTCATTAAGCTACTTAGTCAACATATTAGCCACTCCCATGTCTGGGGGACTGGTTGGGAAGGTCCAGTTTGGGGAGCTTCTGGGGCCAAAGGAGGAACTTCCCAGGCCTCCGGGCCAAATCCAGAGCTCTGTTAATCAAGGGAGTGCCTTGAAGTCAGAGTCCCATTGGGAAAGGAATAAATGTCCAGGCTCTTTGGTCGAAGGATCACATTTTCGAGAATCCAGATTTAGGGATGTTGATCTTGGCAATGGAGTCCTGAGAAATGGAATATTTCCTGCCGTATCAGTAAACAAGGATGTCATAGTCACCAGCAGTTGCAGCCACCACTAATGGTGAGGTGGTGAGCCCTGAGGAAACTCAGGAAAGAAAGAATACCTGCTACCTAGCAGCCATCAGACCGCAGCCACTCCCTACTGTAAGCCCTGGAAAAACTCAGGATGTGAAAAATGCCAGAATCCAGCCCCAGCTAGCTGAGGTGCATGTCAAAGGAATGATTTCACTGAGCCCAGACTCTTGCATCTTCCCAAACATAGAAAAGCTCTTGTTGTTTAGTTGTTAAGTTGTGTTGGACTCTTCATGATCCCACGGACCACAGCATACCAGGTTCCTCTGTCCTCCAGTAACTCCCAGAGTTTGCTTAAATTCATAGTCATTGAGTCAGTGATGCTATCTAACTATCTTATCCTCTCCCGCCTCCTTCTCCTCCTGCCTTCAATCTTTCCCAGCATCAGGGTCTTTTCCAATGAGTCAGCTCTTTGCATCAGGTGGCCAAAGTATTGCAGCTTCAGCCTCAGTATCAGTCCTTTCAAAGGACACTCAGTCCTTGCAATGAATATTCCAATGATTTCCTTTAGGATTGACTGGTTTGATCTCCTTGCTGTCCAAGGGACTCTCAAGAGTCTTTTCCAGCACCACAGTTTAAAAGCATCAATTTGAAAAATGCTAAATTTCTTAATTTGGGATATCTGGCTTCCTTTAATTAATAGTAATCCTTTGATGTTCAGACTACCTGTCCTATCTTTCAAAACTTCTGTACAAGCTGGCTCCTCCCCTCATCTCAGCACTTCTCTCAGGGTTACTTGAGATGCTGTCTCCCAGCCTTAAGTTCTAAAAATTCCCACCAAATAAAACATAACTCTCAACTTTGAGCTTTTGAATATTTTTTAAGTCCACAGTCCTAATGTATCTTCCTGTGTCCTCATCAGTTTTCCCTGAAGGCCTCATTAGCTGAGGTTCATGGCTCCACATTCCCCGAGAATGCTGGGAGCAGTGAGGCCACCACGCTTGGGCAGGGCAACTGGATCAAAACCACCAGCAAGGAAGGGCCAGTGCTTGAGTGGTGCTGACCTGCCCTTCCTACCTCCCACTGGTTTTTCTAATGTGAGTGTTTGTACTTCTGTTCTCTTTTCTCTCCTCCTCACAGATTTCTTAGTCTTTTAGAACCCTACCATCTAGAATGAAGTATCACACAGAACCTGTGACTACAACCTATTTTTCTATCTAGTCACCCATTCATTCATTCATTTCTAAACATACGATGATTGAGTGTCTACTATATGCCAGGAACCACACTGAGTGTGGGGAAGACAGAATCAAGTAAGTCAAGATCTTGCCTTAATTCTAGTCCAGTGGGGAAAAAGACAAGTGAATTGTGATAAATACCTTGAGAGAGATAAGCTGCAGGAAGAACATCCAAAAAGCAAACTCGGGAATCAACAAAGACTTCCTGAGGGAAGTCATAGCAGAGATGAATTTTTAAGAGGAAATTAAGATTAGTCTACAAAGCCTGGGTCAGAGAGTGTGGGGAAGAAGAAACTTTAGCAGAAGAGACAGTTTGCCTCAAGGCAAACTAATTGAGGCCAGGTTCCCTGTGGCTCAAACCTGGAGCCCATGCCCCATGAATTGCCTCCTTTTATTGGACTAATATGAAGTTTTCAAATTTATTTTCATGTTGTTCAGTGAACCAGAGCCAGAGGGAGTGGCATTTACTTCAGAATCGACATGCCCCTGGGGATTGGGCTGGCCAGTGTGTTCCTAGGCCATGGCTCAATCTTTATTTTTAGAAGGAGTTCCCAGTTTGGGAAGATCAAACACCTCCACCCAAGCCTGTCACTTGGGCCTGGAGATTCACTGTTCCTTGGTGTCTTATTTCTGTTTTGGGTGATGAACCTTTCTGGAAATGGGTGATTCCATTGGGTCAAGGCTGACTCAAGTCTCTACCCTGGGGAGGACCTCACCGAAGTCCAGAGGTTTTATTTAAGGATGTTCTCCTGATGCTCTTCCAGAGGTGATCCAGGCCAGTTCACAGTGTGGAGCTTACAGCCCTGGGAACTTCCCAGACTCCCACCCACTTGGGCCTCCTTCTGGTACTTTCTTTTTGTAAAAAGCACAAATACCGTTTGTTGCTATAGTGACATACTGGTAGCTAAGCTATCTGAGTGGTCATTTTGTACCATTTTAGGCATTTAAGACAAGGAAAGGAAGCTAAAATAGAATGTTGATTTTGCGTTAAATACTGTTGGTGCTTTCATAAGTACCATCTATTTTCTTTGGCTCCAAAATCACATTGGACGGTGACTGCTGCCATGAAATTGAAATATGCTTGCTCCTTGCAAGAAAAGCTATGACAAACTTGGACAGTGTATTAAAAAGCAGAGACATCACTTTGCCAACAAAGGTCCATATAGTCAAAGCTATGGTTTTTTTTCAGTAGTCATGTACAGATGTGAGAGTTGGATCATAAAGAAGGTTGGGCACCAAAGCATTGATGCTTTCAAACTGTGGTGTTGGAGAAGATTCTTGAGAGTCCCTTGGACAGCAAGGAGATCAAACCAGTCAATCCTAAAGGAAATCAACCCTGAATACTTACTGGAAGGACTGATGCTGAAGTTGAAGCTCTAATACTTTGGCCACCTGATGCAAAGAGCTGGCTCATTGGAAAAGACCCTGATTCTGGGAAAGATTTTAAGGCAGGAGAAGAAGGGGACAACAGAGGAAAGATGGTTGGATGGCATTACCAATTCAATGGACGTGAGTTTGAGCAAACTCCGGGAGATAGTGAAGGAGAGGGAAGCCTGGTATGCTGCAGTCCATGGGGTCACAAAGAGTCAGACAGGACTTAGCGACTGAACAACAACAAAAAATCTTACTGAAGGTTCTATAAAGACCCAGTGAGTTGAACGTTATGATTCTAGAGATGAAATGAATGCCTTGTCCCAGCCATAACTGGAAAAGGTAGATTTTAACCAAGAATCCGATGACCATGTAATTATGTAGTTGCATTCTGCCAAGGTCCCTTCTGTCAGCTGCTAATCAGAGCTAGTGTTTTTGACTTTTGGTTCTCAGCAGAATGAGTGTCATTTTATTTATTCCTTTATGTTTTTTTCTCCTAGTACTTTTTTTTTAATTAAAAAATTTTAACTTATTTTTTATTGGAGGATAAGTGCTTTATAATGTTGTGTTGGTTTCTGCTGTACAACAAAGTGAATCAGCTGTAGTTACACATATATCCCCTCCCTCTTGAGCCTCTCTGCCACCCCACCCGCTACCCATCCTAGCCCTCTAGGTCATCACAGAGCACCAAGCTGAATTCCCTGTTCTATACAGCTGCTTCCCATTATATATTTTACATATGGTAGTGTGTATGTATGTGTGCGTGTGTGTATAAATGTATGTGTGTGTGTGCTGAGTCGCTCAGTCATGTCCGGCTCTTTTCACCCCCATTGACTGTAGCCCACCCGGCTCCTCTGTCCATGGGGGTTCTCCAGGCAGGACTATTGGAGTGGGACTGCCTCTGCTAGTCTCTCGGTTCATCCCACTCTCTCCTTCTCCTCCCTGTGTCCACAAGTCCATTGTCTGTGTCTGCACATCTATTCCTGCCTTGCAAATAGGTTCATCTGGACCATTTTTCTAGATTCTATATATGCATTAATATGCAATACTTGTTTTTCTCCTTCTGACTTACTTCTTTCTGTATACAGTCTCTAGATTCATCCATGTCACTATAACTGACTCAAATTAGTTCCTTTTTCTGAGTAATATTCCATTGTATATATATCTCCTACTACTTCCTGTGTGAGAACACCTGAAGTCCCAACTGACTCTATTTGCCATTTAAGTCATTAGCCAGTTTGGGCCCCTTGGCCTGGAAAGTGATAAAAATTCAATTAAAAAAATCATTTTTTTATCTTGATTGGCTGTGAATGAGATAGGTGACCTTTCAGTGATTCAATGGTGAATTTGGCAATTGGCTGGTCAAATGCCAGTTCACCTGTTGGAATATATTTCCACGACATTGATCTGCCCCTCTGAGAAGCTTAGACTAAGAATTGGTCAGACCTGAGAGGGTATTAAGATGATTCCTGTGTCTGAATTATACACTGAATTTGACCCCAAACTCAGTGTTAGTAACTCTAGAAAAACATGCTTAAGTAACAGAGATAAGAAAAGAGGAAATGGAGGTAAAGACATTAAGCAATGGTTGTTGTTACCACTGGTTTGTCTCTTATCTGTAAGTCACCCATAAGGTCTAAGCTCGTTCAGTCTTGAATAGAATAGAATGGAGGCTGCCTCTCTGGAACTGAAGGCTATTAATTACCACCTTGCACTCCAGGAGAATTAGAGAATCACAGAATTTTAGAACGATAAGAGAATTTCTGATACAGCCCTTTTACTTTACAAATTAAGAGCCTGGGACCTAAAATGTAAAAAGCTGCCAAAATTGATACCTAAACCCCACTGGTATTTCAAGAGTGTGTTTTTGTCATTTCGTAGTGCTTTACTCTTCTGTCTGCTGATTATGAGCAAGGAAATTTACATCCATCTGATACTATTTCTGACACAGCCAGTTAGTAGCACCCTGGAGTTAGAACCCAGACCTTCTGGCTTCCCATCTCATGTTGTCTACTAGGTCCAATCCCATCATGATTAGGGATAATTGTAAACTGTGCTCCTTAGCCAGACCCTCCGATAGTCAAGAAGAAGCTTAAGATGTATCATTTGTGAAGTCTGGTGTTCACTGGCAGAGCTTTTCCAGCAAGTATGTGATCTAGGAAATAGACAGAGTGAACAGAAGGGACTGAAGGAGATTTGGAGGCTGTGAACCTCTAGGTTTCATTTATTCTCAGAATCAATGAGGGCACAGCATCTGTCAGAGAGATTCTGACTTCTTGGTTAGTGAGCATCCTTGACATGGTTAAACCCAGTCTTACAGGATCTAGAATGGGTGAAGGGAGTGGTTGTTGGAAATTTCCAACTGTATTAGAGTTCCCGTCCCTTTCCCTACGGGGCTGGTGTTCTTTAAGGAGCCAGGGAATTCCCAGATGTGGGACAATCACAACTGTAACCACCGTTTTGTGGTGTTCAGAGCTGACAGCACTGGTATTTCCGGAATTCTTCTCCAAAGACCTTGGCCACCTTGGGGGAAAGCCCCCTCAACAAACACTGTTGCTATTCTTGAGGGTCTAACCTAGTGTCTCCCATTAGGGCAGTTTCTGGACACTGTCTTTCTGCACCTCTGAGGTCTTTGATTTGGGCAGCAGAGGGTGGGAGGGGTGATGTTCATGGCAGATCTCACATCCTCCAGATAAAAACACACCAGTTGCTTTTAGGTTCCCTGGAGAACATTCTGTTGTCACCTCATTGAACCAGCGTAGGAGGAAAAAGGGAATTCAGTGCCAGTTAAGTTGACACAGAAGCGTGCAGGCAGGAAATCTGTATCCAACACCACATCACATCTAATGAGCCTATCGTTAGAGGCTCTTGGCAGATCGAGGGAAAACAAACGCAAATGAATAACAGGTTCTGAGAACAGTTTAAAACTTAGTACCAGCCCCATTACACACTCCCTTTGGATTCACAGAGGATGTTCTGCACGTTAAGCTGAGCTTGCCTTTGAAACAGAACTCACGTGGATTTGCATGAGAAAGAACAGGCCAGCAACTGACTGCAAAATTAACAGCTGTTTAAATAGTTCAGTGGAGGAGCTAAGGCAGAAAGAAGTTATAGGCTCATTGTTCAAGTCTGGATTATCCAAGAAGCTCTCCCATCACATGGCCTTACTTTGTTGGGCAGTGGAGAGAGATCTGGTGGAACTGGCTTATAGAACATTCCAGTACTCTGTTATGGAATTGCATTGCTAAATCTTCCATCCGAAAGGTACTCAAGTAGAAACAGAGGTGATGAACAGTTTGGGGAGAGCATCAGGCTTGATGGATTTGGTAGAACCAAGCCTCACACTTGGGCTTTCAGAATCCTTATTACCTAGTCCCATCTGCATAGCCACAAGTTGTAGGAATGGAGTATTAATATAAGGATAAGTGTGTGTACTTGGATTAACTTACTGTGTTTATCCAACAGACTTACCTAGATCAGGCCTTGCCCTTCCTGTTCATTACCAGGGTAGCAAATCTGCAGGCTGCTGTGACCTCAACCTTCCTCCTGGGTCCAACTCACATTTCTCTGGAATTCATTTCTCTTGAAGCTAGGACAGTCATTGAAATCCGCCATATTCACGATGATAATGAGATGTAGCATTACTGCCTTGACTTTTGTTTGAATCTGTGTCTGTGCTAAAAACCAACATGTGGACACCAGAATTGGCATCTGGCGGGAGCTTCAGGCGCTAGTTTGGACAAATACATTCCTAAATTGTGTGTATTTCATTTATTTTGCTAAGCTCTAGACAAACTGCATTCTTAATTTAGGAGACCCCTCATTCCTCCAGGTTTCTGGTCAAATGCCCTTTATCACAGAAGCTCCCCTTTCCTGACCAGCTGATGCAAAATAGCTCTGTCTTCTTTCTGCATGTCACCCTCTTCCTAGCATGTTATCTCCACTTGAAATATATGTATTCATTTCTTTGTTCTCCACTAAAATGTATATCCTGCGAGAGCAAGAGCTTTGTCTCTTTTGCCTATTGTGTTATTTTAGCACCTGTAACAGCATGGGGCCCGTAATATATGCCCAACAGGAACTTGTGGAATAAATGCAGAATGGTGAGAGGGTTGCTAGCTGGTATGCTGCCAGCTACTGTAGAAGGACCTGGTTCCCAGGAGGAAGCACAGTGCCCTGTATAGCTGCTTTCTGGTTCATAGTTTCTTTGAACAAACATTTATCAAGTGCTTGGGGCCAGGTGTTAAAGAACACAGTCCTGCTCTCAGGGTTTGAAGAGTGGTAGAGGATGTAGATGTTTAAATCCATCCTTTAAGATCCAGCTCTGGTATCAGTCCCTCCTGGGAACCTTTCTTGAACTTTCTTCTTCTTCCCCAAAGCTAGGTTAGGCACCATTCTTACCAGGTCCCATAGTATCCTGTACAGGATCTTATCATGGCCAGTATGTAAGGAGACAAGTACCAGACCCTGTACTTTGCGTTCCGCATATGAACTCCTTAAGGGCAAGGATTATACCTTACTCATTACCGACTGTCGTGTCTGACACACAGAGTCCTCAGTAAATACCAGGTATCCTTGTTATCCTTGTTACCAGGTACATTCAGTAACCAGCATCCATATAGCTGTGGATGTGTGTAAAGTCATATGAAAAACTGTATCTGTTCCATGGATGTAATGTACACCATGATAAATATAATAACACTGCTGTATGTTATATATAAAAGTTGTTGAGAGTAAATCCTAAAGGTTCTCATCACAAGGAAAAATGTGTTTTCTATTTCTTTAACTTTGTACATATATGAGATGATGGATGTTTTCTAAACTTACTGTGATAATCACTTCACGTTGTATATAAATCAAATCTTTATGCTGCTTACCTTAAACTTATACAGTGCTGTGTGTCATTTATATCTCAGTAAAACTAGAAGGGAAAAAACCTTACAACCATAGGAAGGAATAAAAATGATTGCTGTTATTCAGCTGCTAAGTCGGGTCCTACTCTTTGCTACCCCATGGACTGGAGTATGCCAGGCCTTCCTGGCCCTTACTGTCTCCCTGAGTATGCCCAAGTTCATGTCCATTGAATTGGTGATGCTATCCAACCCTAAAGATGATTAGAAATGGTAAATACAAAATAAAAACAAAGCGATGTGTCTCTTCTTCTGAGGATATATAAGGCTTAGAAGCAGCTCCGTATTGTGCTGTACCATGCCATTTAATGTTATGTTCTATAATATTCTCCATTTCAAGCTCTCTTTGTGTTCTTGGCGGGTGTAGGGATCACTTAGACTTGTCAAGGATTTTTACAAAGAGTTCTTGGCGGACTCCCTGCATCCCCAGAGGCAAGCCGAGGTCCTGATGCACTTTAACGATGATTTTCTACACGCAGATGTTAGAAGCTCCTTCGAGCTTGGAGTGCGTGTTTAATTCCAAGTGGGCAAGTCACAGGCATCCTCTCAATAAATACTTGTGGGTTCATGAGATTTTGATGCTGCCCACTTTGATGTGGCTGTTTTGATTCTGGGCTTCAGAGATGTTTTGCCGTGGCTTAAAAGACAAATCGTTAAACAGAGATTTTGTGTGACTCAGAAGGGTGGCCAACAGGCATCCAACCACACTGCTTGATGGGGTGTGGACGTTAACCTAATATTTGTGTGTTTTTCCTTGGATGTGGCTGTCTTGATGCCTGACGCTTTCATTACGTCTTATGGATCTTGCCAGAATGTCTGGTTTAAATACTTGATAGTCTCACTGAAATACCAACCATGATTCTAACTTCAGTGGCAGGAGGGCTTCAAATGAAACAGAAGGCAGGGGATTACGCTCTTGAGGCGCTCATAGAGTATTTTGCCAAGGGCTGGCTAACGAATGCATTCACCATTTCAGAACACGTATGGCCGCCATTCTTTATTGGCAATTTCCTGGTTTACAGCTTCAGATTATTGGCTAGAAAAGTGTTTAAAATTATAAAAAGATCCTAATGCAAGCATGGAAATATGGTCCATCCAGGTTAAAAAGATCGTTTTGATCATTTTCCCTGCTGTGCTGTAAAAAGAACTTTTCCGTCTGTTTTATTTGGTGATGGGAGGAAATGGTCTTTACTGCTTGCTGGTCAGACAGCCCTTGTCTGCTTGCAGTGAACTTCCTGCCCTGTTTTCTTTAGACTGCCTGAATGATCATTAACATACACACATGCCAGATAGTCGGGGGGTGCCCGCAAACTAACTAGATGAGTAGAAAATTAGGCCACTGTAGGAAGACTAAGATGCTTTTATTTTGACTAATGTTTTCATCTGAGTGTTCCACCAGACCTTGCTACATTATTCCTAATTTTAAAATATTTTAGAAGCAAGTACATTAAGCAGTTTGTTAAGAAAAAGTAAGACATTGTATTGGGTCCCTGGTCTTGATTCTGAGAGTCCAGAAGCTAAGCTTGGTGTCTTGAAAGAAAGAAAGAGAAGTCACTCAGTCGTGTCCAACTCTTTGCAACCCCATGGACTGTAGCCTACCAGGCTCCTCCCTCCACAGGATTTTCCAGGCAAGAGTACTGGAGTGGATTGCCATTTCCTTCTCCAAAGATTGTTTCTGACCTGTTTTGAACTGGGGACTTTTCACGTGTTAGGCAAACGTGATAACCACTACATTATGGAAACCATATGGCTATAAGTCCCTAACGGTGTCTTGAATGGTGGTGCAACTGGATGGGTCCCCTAAGTTAAATGTCACACTTGTCGTGAATATTCCCTGGAGAAAGGGACCATGCGTGCTGGCTGCCTAACACACATCATCATGTTTAACTTCCACAAGGTAGGCCTTGAGCCTTTCTTTCCTTTTTCTTTTTTTTTTTTAGAGAATATTTGTTTATTTATGGGTATGTCAGGTGTTATGGCACGAGGACTCTTCCTTGAAGCCACACAGGCTTCTCTCCAGCTGTGGTCTGCAGGCTCCAGAGTGCCTGGGCTCTGTAGTTTGCAGTACAGGCTCTCTAGTTGAGACCCTGGGCTCACTAGTTTCGGTATGTGGACTTAGTTGCCTCACGGCACGTGGGATCTTAGTTCCCCGACCAGGGGTCAAACACATTCCCCCTGAGCTGGAAGGCAGATTATTAATCACTGGACCACCAGGGAAGTCCCGAGCCCTTCTTTCTATAAACCACACAGCTAGCAAGTGATAGAGTCATGATTTGAACCCAGGCTCTCTGATTCCAAAATCCACACTATTTCCAGTATAACCAGTGATTTCAAACCACTGGTCTGCAGATTGGTGTTGACTTCAAAGGAATGTCTCTCCAGTCTGTGGTGGGAATATCTGGGGAAGGCTGATACCTGTTTATCTTGAAGAAAGGCATGTGTGCTAAGGTGAATCAGTCGTGTCCAGCTCTTTGCTACCCTGTGGACCACAGGCCACCAGGCTCCTCTGACCATGGGATTTTCCAAGCAAGAATACTGGAGTGGGTTGCCATGCCCTCCTCCAGGGGATCTTCCCAACCCAGGGATTGAACCGGCATCTCTTAGGGTCTACCTGCATCGTCAGGCAGGTTCTTTACCACTAGCGCCCCCAGAAATAGTTGTTTATTCAGAGACTGTGACTTGTCTTTCAAGGTGTTAAAGATCTTTTTTTTGTTTGTTGCATGATGGTAGTATAAATGACAGCTAACAGAAATGTCCTTAGATGTCAAAGTAAAAAAAAACTGGCCTCCCTGTGTTGGTCCCCAAGCTTAAACTTGAAATCTTTTTGGCCCAGGAAGTGACAGAGCTGGAAAAAAGAGACAATCTACTCATTGTCCTGGCAGAGTCTCTGATGGATGACTTAGCAGAGCTTGGGTTCACGTGGGGTTTTTCTGGAAGAGGACTGGGATGCATCTGCAGTTGGAGGCGATCACAGGCTGCTTAGAGAGATGCTTCTTTGACACTGAGGAGCATGACTCTTGGGCAGCTCAGAGGAGTCCTGATAATGCAAGTGACCTTTTAAAAACCACAATGGAATCAATTTTTTTTAAACTAGAAAAATCATCTTTTCCAAAAGAAAGGTAGAACTTGGACTACTAGCATGTCTGAGTTTTCCATGTCCAGGATGGGGAAGACTGGAGCTCAGAGGCATTTAATTTAGCAATGACTCAGGCTGTTACTTTCCTGACCTTAGATTATTAAAAAGTCATCTTTTTGTTCTTGATACAAGAATGAAAGGGCTCAGATTTTGGAACCAGACATATCTGGACAAATTACTTTCTGTGAAATGGGGTAGGGACACTTGCCTTGGAGAGTTACCATGGGACTCTTGGAAGAACCTTCCACTGCCTGTGCAATGCCTTTCCTGCGATGATTCAAGAAAATAGGGATAAAAGCACTTAGCTCATTGGCATTTGGTGTGTCCTGGTGTCCTGCTTACAGGTGAACTATCATCCAGGGCACCCTGAGTTTCTTTGACTTTTTACTTCCCTGCCAGTGATTCCGGAATCCCAGCTGTGCCTGGGGAGGCTGTTTTGCCTTCTACATCCTGAGCCCTTCAAACTGCAGAGAGGCAGTGCCCAGCAGACTCTAACCACTGCCTTAACTTCTGTTTCAGTGCCAACAACATGCCCAAGCAGGTGGAAGTACGGATGCACGACAGCCACCTGAGTGCGGAGGAGCCAAAGCCACGGCATCTGGGGCTGCGCTTGTGCGACAAGCTGGGGAAGAATCTCCTGCTCACCCTGACTGTGTTCGGTAGGAGACAGGTGGCCCCACCCACTCCTCCGCCCCGGGTCTCTCCTGGCTCTGTGTGGAAGCTGGTTCTGGCAGCAGGCACTCTAACCCAGAAAGCAAGCCACACGTGCTGCCTAACCCCACCTTTTCCCTGGCACAGCCGCCTCAGTGAGACTCTTTTCCCTTTCACCTGCCCCAGCCATGATTTCCTCCTTGGGGTTCTAGTGGATCTCAGATTCCAGTGAGCACGACCAGTTTCTGTGGGTAAATGAGCATGCAGATTCCCGGGTCCTGCTCACAGACTGTGCTGTGGGCCATTTGCATGAGACCTTGGAATCTGCATCTTAAACCTTCTGTGCATGTGTGCATATGTGTGTGTGTGTGCGTGCACTCAGTCGCTTCACTCATGTCCAGCCCTTTGTGACAATAGGGACAGTAGCCCGCCAGGCTCCTCTGTCCATGGGATTTTCCAGGCAAGAATACTGGGGTGGGTTGCCATGCCCTCCTCCAGGGGATCTTCCTCACCCAGGGATCCAACCCACATCTCCTATACCTTGGGCATGGCAGGCGGATTCTTTACCACTAAGCCACCGGGGAAGCCCCTTAAACCTTCTAGGTGATTCCAAAGCAGATGATCAGTATACCACATTTAGAGAAGTACCTGCATCTTGATAAAGGCAACAGTTGCCAAAACCTCACCAACAGGACTCCAAGGATTCACATTCTCCATGCACTTCATTAACTTAGATTCAGTTAGCACGGTAGCTAACAAGGTCAGTGTGGAAGAGGCTTGTCCTGAAGCTTTGACCTGCTCCAGCTCCACCTCAGAAGCCTTGCTCCTCTGCTTCAGGTCTCACCCAGGCTCTGGTTGTACTTTTGTGTGACGGTTGACATAGACTTGGCCTTGGGTTTTCAACCAGGATTTATTGAAAATGGGGGAAATTGCAGTTTCTTGTGCTGAAACCATGGCATTTCACGCCCTCTCCTTTGAGCCAGTCATCTTGGGTGTCAGTGGACTACTGTCGGGAGTGGACATTTGCCCCAGCTCAGTTCACTTAATAGAAGAAAACCGCAGACATGGTAGGGTTTTCCAAGGGTTACCCTCCACAGAAAGGATGAAATTTCATTCATCGTAAGTTTTTAAAAAGTGTGCTCTTCACTTGTGGAAGAAAAAAATATCAGATTTCCGGCCGTGTTATGTACTCTCTTTGCATCTCTGGGGTTAATCCCATAGCCATGTACCTAGGATGCCCCTGCCTCCCTCCCCGACTCTAGTCATGCTTATGACCCCATTTGTGGTTTCCACAAGGGTGGCTTATGTGAGCCACCAGTTTGGAGCGATCCAAGGTTTTGTTGTGGAATCCTTGAGTATACAAAGCGAAAGGCTCCTGGTAGCTTTTCTGCTCAAATTGTTTCCTCCCAAATCTTATATTTTTAGACACCCTCCTTGATCTCCCTTAAGATCAACACGTTTCAAGATTATGTATCAGGACATAGCAGTCAAAGACAAAGCTCTTTGAGGATGAGCCATGGGCAAATGACTGGAAGTAGAAAAAAGAAAACTAACGCCAGTTTGGTCACATAAATGTTCCTTTTGTCTGATATTCAGTTAAAAAGATAAGAAATATATTAGACACCATGACATGTACCCAGCCTAGGCTGGGAAGAGAATCATATCTGATGTTGTGGGTTATTTCTACTGACAATCTCTGACTCTGCAAGTGGATGATATCCTAAAGAAATTGGGATCAAGTTGCCAGGTTATATTTCCCACAGAGCCTTCAGAAGGCTCTTCTTGACTCTTCCAGTGTGGCCTTTTCAAAGAGTTGGAGATAGAAAACATTTTCTCACAAGTCAACAAAATTAACTTCACTTTTCTAATGGTATTTTTGTTATGTGTTAATCATCATCTGATAATAGAGAGGTACGAGAAAAGTTAATGTTACTGAACTATATCCCTGCTGCTGCTGCTGGTGCTAAGTCGCTTCAGTCGTGTCCGACTCTGTGTGACCCCATGGACTGCAGCCTACCAGGCTTCTCCGTCCATGGGATTCTCCAGGCAAGAACACTGGAATGGGTTGCCATTTCCTTCTCCAATGCATGAAAGTGAAAAGTGAAAGTGAAGTCGCTCAGTCGTGTCCAACTCTTAGCGACCCGATGGACTGCAGCCTACTAGAGGCTCCTCCATCCATGGGATTTTCCAGGCAACAGTACTGGAGTGGGGTGCCATTGCCTTCTCCCAACTATATCCCTAGAGCTATTCATTTGATGAGGGCAAAAAATAGATTCATATTTTTTCTCCTTCCTTATAGGTGTTATCCTGGGGGCAGTATGTGGAGGACTTCTTCGCTTGGCATCTCCTATCCACCCAGATGTGGTTATGTTAATAGCCTTCCCAGGGGATATACTCATGAGGATGCTGAAAATGCTCATTCTCCCTCTCATTATCTCCAGTTTAATCACAGGTAAGACCACTTCTCTGGCACTGGGTCAAAGTGGGTCATACTCCTCTAGCTTTTGGACTGACCATAAAATCTCAATTTGGTTGAATCAATGAATCTGATCATCTTCTGTGTCATTTCTCTTCAGAGTCTTGATTTTCCTAACTCTAAAACTGAAATAAGCAACCCTAAGAAAAAGAGTTTGGTCGGTCCATCTGTCTGTGTAGCGACAAAAGATAAAAAGGAAATAACCACATGTTAAAAGTGATCATCTCTAGAGATGTTGATTTTTAATGTACACTTTTCTCGTTTTCTAAATTGTATTTGTTCAGAAACTGACAAAGATAATATGTAGAAAAAGAAGTTTTTTCTTTAATATTTAATTGAGTGTAGAGGGAAGTGGTTATTAAAGATAAATGAAATACTAGATATGAAACTCTTGGAGTGTTTCAGAAGAAAGATACCCTTAATGTGTAGTTCATGTCTACTTATTTTTTGGTTCAGAGTTGTTTCATTTGAAAGGATTTTATTTTTTCTCCTCCCTGGGCTTATACAGGTAGTTTCCTCCTTACCAAATATTACTCAAATGTTGTTGAAATCATTGAATTTTAGAGACTAAACTCTGGGTTAGGGATGAAGAGCTGGGCTTTGGTTTGCATCTGGGGGACCAACAGGCTGGGTGATCTTGAGAAATCTGTTCTAGACCGTCCACCTTATGAATGTAGTGAAGCTCTGGTAACTCCAAGAGATTCAGCTGTTACAGCCTCATAGCTGGTTGGCCAATGAATCCAGTGAGGGAAAGAGTTGGCACTCAGTGTCAGGAAGGTCTTAGCATTCAGCCTCAGACTGCATGAAGCTGTATTTTACTTTAAAAGCTCCTTTTGAAACCAGAGAAATTTGTTTTCCATGCCTGTTTAATAGATTGTACATTAGCCAACCCAGTAAGGAAGTTTCATTTCCATTAGCTAGAGTTAGACTTCAGATTGACTGTAAGGACAAATAGGTCATATATGGGTCAGCTTCATTCAGAAAAGTTAATGTCAATAATAGTTTCCTCCTCCATAGCAAAAAAGACTGATGCCCAGTAAATGTTGCATGTCTCAGTCTGTAAAAGCAGGAACTGAAACCAGGAAGTAGAACAACTGAAGAAACTACTGGAAAAAAACCCAGTGAAGGCTGGAGTTTTTGTGACTTGCTTGGAGTTTCTGCTAACCATCACAGAAGCTTCTGAGATATCGATGGAGCTTCCACCCATGCTGGGTGTTCTGTGCATGTGTTCTCACATCCCTACACAAGGTCAGAAAACGTGGTCTCCATCAGGTTTCATCTGTGAGGAGTGATAGGGCTGTGCTAGAACCACTTCCATTTTCCCAGACTTTGGATTTTGTGACCCGTATTCATCAGGGGCTTCCCTGATGGCTCAGAGGTTAAAGCATCTGCCTGTAATTCAGGAGACATGGGTTCGATCTCTGGGATGGGAAGATCCCCTGGAGAAGGAAATGGCAACCCACTCCAGTATTCTTGCCTGGAGAATCCCATGGACGGAGGAGCCAGGTAGGCTACAGTCCACGGGGTCGCAAAGAGTCAGACATGACTGAGCGACTTCACTCACTCACTCGCTCAATGTATTCAAAAGAGATTTTGAATACATAGGGCTACCAACCTTTTGTTTCCCTAAGTGAGGACCTTCAAACAAACAAACAAAAAAAACCTAGTATGTACCAGCATCACCACTTTATAAGGAAAGGATTTCTTAATACTTAAGAAGTGGGAAGGACATAATCTCAGAATCGAAAATTGAATAGAGCATTCAACTTTCACTATCACAGGCTGAAAAAAATGTTGTCACCAACCCGTTTATAAACCCTGGACCAGATGTTGTCCAACTCTTCCCAGTTCCCTGTGTGCGTCTGATCAAGTTGCTCAGTCGTGTCTGACTCTTATGACCCCCATGGACTGCAGCCCACCAGGCTCCTCTGTCCATGGGATTTTCCAGGCAAGAATACTGGAGTGGGTTGCTGTTTCCTCCAAGGGGTCTTCCTGACACAGGGATAGAATTGTGTCTCTTTCGTCTCCTGCATTGGCAGGCAGATTCTTTACCACTAGCACCACCCTCTAGAACCTCAAAAATATCCTTGGAAAATTGAATCGTAAACTGTGGCGTTGACCAAATATTCAGTTGAAGGAGGTTTAATTAATCATTAATACATTTGAGTAATACAAAGCCGGGGGTTGGTTATAGGTATGCGTGCCAAGTAGCTTCAGTGGTGTCCGACTGTTTGCGACCCCATGGACTGTAGGCCGTCAGGCTCCTCTGTCCATGGGGATTCTCCAGGCAAGAATACTGGAGTGGGTTGCCATTTTCTCCTCCAGGGAATCTTCCCAACCTTGGGATCAAACCCAGGTCCCCTGCATTGCAGGCGGATTCTTTACCACTGAGCACCTGGGGAAACTATAGGTATGCAGACAGGGGCAAGTAACAGGAAGATAACGGAACTAATCCTTCTGGATTTCTTTTTCTATCCAGGGTTGTCAGGCCTGGATGCTAAAGCCAGCGGCCGCTTAGGCACAAGAGCTATGGTGTACTACATGTCCACAACCATCATTGCTGCGGTGTTGGGGGTCATCCTTGTCCTGGCCATCCACCCAGGGAACCCCAAACTCAAGAAGCAACTGGGGCCTGGGAAGAAGAACGATGAAGTGTCCAGTTTAGATGCCTTTTTGGACCTTATTCGGAATCTCTTCCCTGAAAACCTTGTCCAAGCCTGTTTTCAGCAGGTAACCCAGAGTTCTGATAGTCTTGCTTCTCCAAACTCTTAAGTTATGCAGGTGATAACTTTGAGACTATTTCAGCAAACCAGCTGTGGGCAATAATTTGTTTCATATTTATGTCTCTGCCTAAGTGTGGGGGATCCTCTGGGGCAGAATTTTCGGATAGGAGTCGCTTAGTCTTTTTTTTTTTTTAACTTCCATTTCTTTTGCAGTACTTTTAATAGCATTTAGCTCCAGAATCTCTCTTCTCCTTTTTCCTGTTTGTCTCTTTTTCTTCTTTTTGGTTCTTGTCTCTGTATCATCCACAGGCACATTTTTATCACCCTTGCCCACAACCCTCTAGAGTTCGGTGGTTCTCGATCTTAGCAATGTAGCAAAACCACGTGTGGTCCATTTCAAAATGCTTATTTATGTTCTACAGAATCAGAATCTCCAGAATGGGCCCAGTAATTGGGTATTCATCAAATTAATACTATTGACAAAGTAATATTTGAGGATTGTAGAAATTTAAAGAAATTTCTGAATGCACATAAAGTAAAAATTCAAGTCCCCATGTCCCTTCCCTAGGCTACTCATGTTTCCTCCTATAAATAAATATATATATATTTGTCACATATATATTGTGTATGTGTGTATAGAATAAAAAAATATCAATCTGGGAATATTGCATCATACATACAGTGTTACATTCTACTTTCTTGTTTAACAGTGTTTTAGTGTCATCTCTTTTTCTGTTGTTGTGTAGTATTTCTAAAGGATAAATTTTAGAAGCAAAACATGCCCTGCCAAAGAGTTGATATTTTGAATTTGCTCATGTTATAAAAAATGGTCCTACAAAATTTGTAGCAGTATATACTCCTACCAACTGCATACACACATATCTGTTTTTTTAACACACAATTTTTAAAAAATGTTGATTCTGCTGGATATGTTACTGGCCAGAGTTCTTAGACTCTAGAAATTGATAAGAGGTCATATGAGAAATTTAGGCAAGGCTTTATTTGACCTCAGGCTGCAGCTGGAGGGAGTGAGAACAAGTAACAGCTTCTCTTGTTCTGTCCCTGAATGTGTGTGGGGGGCGGGGGGCAGGGGTTGGGGGAGTGCAGGGGTGCAAGACAAGCGGGTCCCTTAAATTGGGTGAGGGTAGGGTAGTCCAGGCATTAGGCCAGTAGGGTGCCTTGGGTGGTCTGCCCACTCCCTTGGTGGTGCTGTGTACAGGGGTCATGCCTGGTACCCTGCTTTTGTTCCAGAAACCTCAGAAGTGGCAGTTGGGTTTTGGGTCTTTTTGCATTATGTTGTTCATAATTTGCCTCAACTGTGCACGCCTGCAGTTGTCTTTAGTCCCTGAGAGCTTCTTTTTACCGTTGCTTGAGGAGACATTTGCCTCGGTGCAAGCATGGCAGCAAAGGGTCCCGGGTCCCGGGTCCCAAATCCTAGCCTCTCTCAAGTAAATCCACTGAGTCAGCTGCCCAGACCCCCCTCAACAGACAGCCAGCCGTCTAGACCCAAAGTTAGTTTAGGTTAGAATATACCTCAGTTCCCATTAGCCCTGGTTGGAAGTAAATTAGAACCAAGGAACCTCCTTCAGCCATTTCCAGTGACTCACAGAAGAATAAATTTAGGAAACAGGTTACAGAGAAGAGAAGTCTGCATTCCCAGCTGCCCTCAAGGTGCCATTGCCACCCACTGCCGAGCCACTGCACTCTGGATGAATCTGGAATAAGGTCTCTGCCTTCCAAGGCCACTTTGGATGGCTCACTGCAAGGCTCACTTGCACTTGTAGCAAGGAGCTATATTAAAGGAACCGTCCCAGGCAGGAGAAGTTGAGTGGGGAGTGACCAGAAACTGACTAGGGGACTCCCCTGATGGTGTGGTGGACGGGAGTCCGCCTGCCAGTGCAGGGGACATGGGTGTGGCCCCCGGTCTGGGAAGATTCCATGTGCCACGGCATGGCTGAGCCCATGTGCCATGACTGCTGAGTCCGCGTGCTGCAGCTACTGAAGCCTGCGTAACGTAGAGCCCGTGCTTCACAACAAGAGAAGCCACGGCCACGAGAAGCCCTCACGCCCCAAAAAAGAGGAGCCCCAACTCACCACAACTAGAGAAAGCAATGAAGACCCAGTGCAGCCATAAATAAATACGTTTAAGACAATAAAAACATTCTTTGTCCTGCAAGCAGTCACAGATTTTAAAAAAAAGAATGAAACAGGCTAGGGAAGGGGTGCTTCTGGGTACCCTCTCTCTAATGCCCCTGCCCCTCAGCCAGCCTGTTTAGAAAGACGAGCTTGCTGGCTTTGGGGCGATGGACACAACCAGGTGCCAAGTCTATTCTTAACGTTTTGGAAAGAGCTCCCTGGAGCTGGAGCAGCTGGAGGCCAAGCCGGTAGGAGACCTGGGGTGGGAGCAGTATCGGAGGGAGGGGAGAGGGACAGATTTGGGCTTCCCTCCGGTACCCAATCACGACCGTGCTCCATGCAAGAAGGAGCCTCTTTTGTCTGAGTGACTGGGGCAGGACTGAGAAGCAGGCAGGCCCCCAGAGCTGTGGATGTGAGCTAGAGGAGAGTTCTGTGGTGTCAGCCATGCTCACGCTTCCTGAGCTGTCTGGTCGATGGGCAATCTCTGCATGTTGCTGCTCTGAGCAAAGGGCACTGGGGGGTGGGGGGCAGCACCAGGATAGACGATCGGGCCATTCCCTGCCCCGCCCAGCCCTGGATCCACCCCTCCACTGGCAAAATTCACATGAGGAGTGAGCTCTTCATCCTCCAGCGAAGCCCAAGGACATGGTCCCTTTGGGTTAGGACTACCGGGAAAAAAAAAAAAATGTGGAATATTTTACCTCAGGCTGAGGGAGGGTGCAGATTTCGTAGGCCAGTCTCCGGGCAGCCCAGAGGAAAGGGAGCTTAACCCATGGGCAATCCCAATGGCTTAGGAGGGTCTTGAAGAGGGTTGGAAGACAGAGAATGCTTAGACCACCGTGGCATTGCCAGAAAGAAAGGCAGAGAACCCCATCTCAGTGGTAGCATCCCTAGCACCTGGCCTCCAGCTCAAGCCACTCACCTGTGCTCTTTGGGAACTGTATTTTGGAGTCAATAGAACTCACTTTGAATCCTGGTTTAGTAACTACTAGCTCTCTGTCCTAGGGTTACTCAGCCCTGTGAGTCTTGAGGGGCTCTTGTTGACATAAGAGGTAGACAGATGTCGCATGAATGTGGTATACCTGGCCACCTGATCCTGGAGGCCACCATTCATTCAGGCCGTTGGCTGTGGTGGCGCTAGTGGTAAAGAATCCTCCTGCCAATGCAAGAGACTCAAGACACATGGGTTTGATCCCTGGATCAGGAAGATCCCCTGGAGAAGGGAATGGCAACCCACTCCAGTAATCTTGCCTGGAGAGTCCTGGGGACAGAGGAGCCTGGCAGGCTACGGTCCATGGGGCCACAAAGAGTCGGATAAGACTGACGTGGCTGAGCACACACATGGCCATTACTCCTGAGCTTTAGCTTTTTTAGCCTTCTCAGAATAGGCCTGTATTTGGCTATGGTCCCCACTTTGTCCCCAGGCACATGACTCTGTTGTCCATGGAGGTGTCCCTTCAGATTCCCCCCTGCATTCTCCCTTTGGGCCATCATTGCCCAGGCCAAGGGGGCTGTGAGCTGCCTGCTCACATTCAGCTGGCCTGCTCCTCTCCCAGCACAAGTGCATGGGAAATTTATATATAAATTTGTCAGGTTGGAACACAGAGCACTGCCCCGCCCCAGGGCATGTACGCTGTACTTCCCTCTCCCAGTTAGGAGAGCTGATCTGTTCAGCTTTGCTTACCCTTGGGCTCAGCTGCTGGAGGATTGTGTCCATATAGTTTAGCAGGCAGCACAGGTGGTGAAAGAACTCGGGGGTGGTCAGTGCATTTGAGCTGAAGTCCTAATAACTCTATGACGTCTGACGAGTCACTTGACTTCTCCATGCCTCTTCTGTATCTATTCAGGCTTCAGCCATCTGTTGCCTACTACGTGCCGGCACTGACATTCTAGGATTCTGCACGCCTTCTATTTTCATGCCCAGGGAGGTAGTGATTCTCTGGGCTCAGACGTTGCATTTTCACAGCATGCAGAGTGCCTGGCACCTTTGAAAATAGGATGACTGCCCCAGATGTCGAGGAACAGCTTGAGAGCTTCTTAGGGGACTGTTGGCCCAGAGATGCTTGGGGAACATGGAGCAAGTCTTGGTATCATTGCCCGGAAGGAGAGGCTGTCTTCCCACCTCACACCTCCCTGCTGTGGGGGCTGCTGGTGGCTGGCACATCTGGCAGCCAGATGGAAATCCCCAGCAGAGCCAGGCTCTGGGAGGAGCCCACGTGAAAGTGGGTCTGTGAAGACTCCATGTGACGGAAACCAGGCAGAGAGAAGCAAATCGTGTGGGTCATGGGGTGCTGATCTGACCCCCACCAAGACCCTCCTATTCCTGGCCAGATCCAGAACCCATCACGGGGGCCAGCAGGTCATCCAACTGGGTCTCATATTTGATATTGTCTCCCCGGGAATGAAAGAAGCAGACAGGCGTCCCTCCGCTCAAAGCTTGTGTCCCATTACTGACCATACTGCTCATAGTAACTACAAGAGAATGTTATAAATCCTGTCCCTACCATGGGATGAGGACAGCCATTTCTCACCTGTATTTGTGCCTTAAGGCATCACCCTGTCAAACACAGACGTATAAAATATTCCCCAATTTTATAATCTCGTTTATGACATTTCTTATTTTTGACATGTTAGGAATTTAAAAACACATAATTGGCTAGGATTTTGGTGATTTTAACAGCGTCTCATCTTTATGTTCTTTTCCTCCATCCCATTAGATCCAAACAGTGACGAAGAAAGTCCTGGTGGCCCCCCCATCAGACGAGGATGGCAATGCCACCAATGCTGTCCTCTCGCTATTGAATGAGACTGTGACTGAGGTTCCGGAGGAGACCCAGGTGGTGATCAAGAAGGGCCTGGAGTTCAAGGACGGCATGAACGTCTTAGGTGAGTACCCTTGTCTTCATCTCCTTGCGGGAGACACCTCTGCCGGGGCCCCACGGCTGGCCTTCCCGGTTTCCTTCTCAGAAAGCCAGTCGCCCTGCTGTCCTGTAGGTGGAGCAAGAGGCTTTCTCTGGGGAGCGATTTGAGGGTAACTGGGACTGAGAGCTGAGATGAAGGGCAAGGGAGAAGTCAGGAGCAATACCACGTCGTAGGGGTGTGGGGACCGGAGTCGGAGAAGGAGAGGGACTGACACTCACGGGGCACTTCCCCCAACTTTCTGCCTGGTGTTGGCCAGTCACTTTCTCTGACTCTCCATTTCATGAGGTTACACATCCGAGTCTTTCATTTCTTTCTCTTCTAGCCACCCTTGTGTGAGTCCCAGGACTGTGTAGGCATAGGAGCTGTCCCACCCCAGTCCTCACAGTCTTTTAGAAGGCAGTGCTTTTAGAAGTGGGAAGTGTTGCATTGGTGCTAAAAGGAACTTCTCAAAAGGAGAAGCTTTTGTTTTAACTTTCTGGTATTCCGGGGAGCCCTTTCCCCAAGTGTGGAAACTTCTGAGCATGCCATCACAGGGGTTCTTGGACTCTGCAGTTAGACCAGTTTGGATCCTGTTTAGATCCCATATGGACCATTCACTGATTATCTAATTGTGGACAGATTCCTCTATGTCTCAAGATTCATCTGTAAAGTGGGCATGGAGTTGGCATTTCTCTTGTAGATCATTGCGAGGATTCAGTGAGATTGTGCATGTGGGCCCAGCGGTACGTGCCGTGTGCTTTCTCATGTGAGCTGCTCTCATCATTAAAGGTGAGCTGCTCAGTAGGAAAAACCCACAGAGGATATTCCCCACTCAGTTTACTCCCCACCCACCCCCGGGTCCATTCCCCACCATAACCCAGTCCGCTGCTAGAATGGTGTCCCCAAGCCAAGACAGAGGGGCATTTGGTCATAAGGTACGAGAAATGGGAAATCTATGTGGAAGAAATATGCTGATCAATGCAGAGCGAGCTTTCTAAGGATTTGAATGAGAGCTCTTTAGAAAAGATTGAGCTCGCTTTGTCATCTAAGAGATCAAATGCCCTTGTCTCTTTGATAGGGGTGTCAGCTAATATACAGGGTGCCCATTTCATGTGAATTTCAGATAAACAACAGATAGTGTTAAAGCGTTATGTCCCAAATATTGCACCGGATATACTTGTATTGAAAAAATGCATTCTTTATCTGAAATTCAGATTTCATCTGGTAGTCCTTTTTTTTCCCTCAATTTGGTAACTGTACTCCTTACTCATCCAGAATGGTTGACTCAGCAAGATTGCCCCACCACTAAAAAGTGTCTTTTTCTTTGACCTGGCAGGAAGTGAGAGTGAGGGAAGAGATAAGCAGACCAGGTTGCCAGGCAACAGAAGATCAATAAATATTGTTGACAATCAGTGGGAGGCGAGAGGAGGAAAGAGAAAGTGGGAGAGTTCCTCTGAGGAGAAGGATTTGCAAACACCCTCCGCATCCAACCTTGAGTGGCTCTTCTTTGCCACTGTCCGGATATCTGGGGCCCTTTCAGGCGTTCCCAACTCCCCTTGACCCCCCATGACCCACGGTCAATGTAGCCCCACCGTTTTGTACTGTGGCCATGAGTAATGGGGTCAGGGCTCTGGAGTGAATCATTCAGAAGACTTTTTGTGGTCATTTCCAGGGTCTTGGTGGATTCTGGGAAGTCACATGACCTTTGGCTGTATTGGGGAGTTTCAACACCATTCAGGACTCGCTCAATCCCAGTGACCAAGTCTAAGAGGGCTTTGTTCAAACAAAACACTGGCTGTTCCAGTGAGTGAGTTCAATGAGGCAGTGTTTACAGAGGGAAATGACAGGCAGGCCATGGGCTTCTAAGTGCAGATTGAGGCCCTGGAAAGCTAAGGGAAGTTAGACTGTTGAGAAACTTCCCATTTATAAATCATGGCTGAAATAAGGTTCTTTCCATAGTCTTCCAAGGCAGAGATGGTGGCTTTTTTTTTTTTTTTTTGGTTTTTGCTTGTTTTTTTGGCTTTGGAAAGTCCCGAGGATCAAGCATTGCAATAGTGAAGATAAAAACTCCGGTTCCAGCCTCCCACTTCTTTAAAGACTCATTTCTCTACTCCCCAAACCTCCAGACTACTCTAGGCTTCACTTCAATTCAATCTCAACCACTTAAGTCAACTCCTGTGAGAGATTACTCCTTTCAACATCTCTCTCTCTTATACTCATGGAGATGGACAGTTTCTGCTGACCCTGCCAGGGATGCTATTTTATTCTAGTTCTTTGGAACCTTGAAACCTTGGGTATTTTCTCTTAAATTTTCCAGATGGAATTAAGCATGTGACACTAGCTTTTCTCAGCCATGATATTCACAGACTATCACTCACCATACACCTAGAAAACTCCTCTCTGTGGGTTTGAGATGAGCCTAAATTTGATTTCCTCTGTTACTGCAGAACTAGGTCACTCTAATTCTAGGTCACACTAATTCTTATTAAGCCTTTGTGTTTATGGCCAAAACTGACTTGTAAGTCACTAGTTAATCTTTCTGGCTAAGAGCTGAAAAGGGGGAAATATTAAATATCATGGATTAAGAATTTCAGTGCAAGTGCTAGATTCTTTTTTCTGAAGAAGAGAAGGTCCAGCAAAGGATAGTTGAACAATCTGGGTTGATATGTACTTGGTATGAGAAGTGAATGGTTTTGGTAACTACGGAAAAGGTAAATTCAGAAGTTTGGACAGAAAGAATTTTCCTCTAAGAGAATCAAATCATAATGCTATAATTTACCTTGATATGGCTGAAGACTGTGGACATAAATGGACACTATAGGAAACTGGATATAATAGGGAGGGGCTAGAAATAAAGTCTGCCAAAGTGGGACAGAGTAAGTGTAGGGAAGAGGAAGGGGAGAGAGGGAAGAGGAAGGGGAGAGAAGGAAGAGTGGATGGCCCATACTGCAGGGCAGAAAATAAGTCAGATGGGCAAGCAAGGGCCTGTTGCCAAGGGAACAATGACATTGGTTTATAGTCCATGCAAGTCATTAGCATTGGAGCACGAAGATTGGCAATCACAGATTGGTAGTTGAGGGGCACATGATGACTGGTTATCAGAAATCCAGAGACACCCACCCCCCACAGGCAGTATGGGGACATCTGTTAGCCATGGAGCACACCCCAGACACTGGGGGAGTCTGGATGAGACTCCAGGGTGAGATGCTGAGGAAGAGGGGTAGAGAGAGTGATGGCAGAGAGAATTTTCTGGAGAGAGAAAGCTGGGTCTTGCCTTGGAGGAACTAACATATCAGGCAGGTTTCCAGGACAGATACTCAGAGAATGAGGCAAAGACAACACAGAAATAAGATCCAAGGTTGGCGGTTGGTCTTGGTCCAGGACTTAGTGCATTTTGACACTGACATCAAGAGGTGGGGACAGGGTTCCCCAGACCCTCCTGGCCTGGGATTAGATCTACCCTGGGAGCTGGGGTGGGGCTGCACTTAGATGGAAGTCAAGTGACATCAAGTAAAAGGAGGAGAGGGCCAAGGGGCTAGGAAATAACAAAGAGTATATTCTAGTTTTATGATTCTGAAAAAAAAAAAAGCACACACAATAAAAAAGAAAGTGTTCTAACCGTTTGGACCATGGAAAAAATGATGATGAATTAATAAATAACAGGTTAAATCCAAACAAACTGGGTCATCTGGGGTTTCCCAGCTGTTTTGGATTTCTCATTGCTTTCCCTTTGATTTTTCAAGATTTCTTCCTCCTTCTCAAATAAGCAATAGAAAAATAATTTCATGTTTAGGATTTTCCTAGAGTGAAACATATACCAACCATGCATTAATTTGGGATAACACCAAACTAATACAGATATAACCCTGGCAAAGACTGAATTGGCTAATTGGTCTCTACTCTTCTAATATTGGCTCCAAGGCTTGCATGATAATCCCCAAGTCCCAACAAGCCTTTCATCATTAATCTATGTACTAATGGAATCTGCTTACACATGACTTCATAAGTGAGTGGTGGGGCGGAGAGAGAGAAGAGAATACTTTTTAGTTTGGAATGAAAATGAATTAATTTTCTCCAAGGACCTAACCTGCTTATAGTTCAACTTGCTCATGTGGAAAATATTCAGGAAAGCCATAATTATGCAGGGGAAAGGTATTTTCAGTGTGGGACATAATACTTCTGTCTTTTAGTGCTTAATTCATAGGGTAGCTGGTGGTGAGAATGTGGCTGCATACACAGGGGATGGTTATGAACAAGAAGAAAACACATATCTTATCATTTGTCCTTTTGTGTTCTGTGATTCCCCCAACAGGTCTGATAGGGTTTTTCATTGCTTTTGGCATTGCCATGGGGAAGATGGGCGAGCAGGCCAAGTTGATGGTGGAATTCTTCAACATTTTGAATGAAATTGTAATGAAGTTAGTGATCATGATCATGTGGTAAGTGGATCTGTTCTTACATCATTGTGGTGGGGGTGTGAGGTGGTCATGGGGTCTCCATAGGACCCTGAACCCTCCTAGCAGGAAAGAGTGAGCAGGCATGAATCAAGGAAAGATTTCTCTGGAAAGACTTTGAAAAAAAGGAATGGAACTCTCTTTTTTGGAACTTTCCATAGATAATGAGCAGGAAAACTATAAAGCCTGTGGGCCAGATCTTATCTGCCATTTGTTTTGTGTGGCCTGTGAGTTAAGAATGGGTTCTATGTTTTTATTTTGCTGAAAAAAAATCCAGAATATTAATAATCACAACACTTGGTTATGCAAAATTCATATTCAGTGCCCATAAATAGTTTTGTTGGGACCCATCCTACCTATTTGCTCATGTATTGTCTAGGGTTGCTTTTGTGCTAAAAGACAGAGTTGAGTAGTTGTGATCAAGACTGCATAGGCTGCAAAGCCTATAAAGTTTACTGTTTGACCCCTTACATAAAAAGTTCACCCATCTCTGCCCTGGAGGAAAAGAACACACACATACACACAAAACCAAAAAACCAAAAATCAGACAAGCTGGAAATATCAATCAGTAATAGTGAATCTGAGCAATATCAGGATACACTGCACTGAGATAGGGCCAAGATCCCAAGGATGTGGCATGACCCAGGGTGTGTGGAAGAATCACTTCTCCAGTATTCTGGTGTCCAAAATGAAATGCCTCTTAGATCTGGGTTCTCATGACTCATACAGATGATGAATAAATAAATAAATAAGAGGCAGTTCTCAGGCCATGCAAGAAAAAGTGCCATCACACAGGATTAAGTGCTCTTGGAAATCTGGTTCCACCCTCTAGTTTTACAGTAGAGAAAGCTGTGGTCCAGAGACGCTAAATCTTGATTCTTTAACATTGTTATGATCATCATGATCTTTCTGGCTTTCCTTTTATCTGCCAAGAGTCATGAGAGTGCTTCGTACCTCTCAAGTGTAATCCCCACAACCCTGCAAAGATGGTATTATGGTTCCCAATTGACAGAAAAGGCAATTGAGGTTCATGGAGGTGAATTAACTTGCCTAAGATTATATAGCCAGGGAGAAGAGGAGCTGGTGTTTATACTGATATCAAAGTCTTTGGTGTGTACGTGGGGTGGGGGTTTTGTTGTTTGAATCATGTAAGTGGTGTTGTCTCCACTTCATCTCATGTGTGTTTATGGTCAGTGGTTCTGAAGTCTAGGGTAGCCCAGGACAGCATAAGCTTCTTCTCCTTCACAAGGGATCTGTATCACCTCCAGTTACTGGAAATTTCTCGTGTTCAGTATCTACCAGATAGAACGATTTTTACATGTATTCATTTCAGATCCCTACAATGGTCCTGTATGCCTACCTGGGAATAAAGTAAAACCACTCTTAGACCAAACAACACTTGTGTTCTGTTTGCCACGGGAATTCTGGGTTACAGAGTCCTTCACTCTGCCTGTTCCAGCCCCCTGCACCTGCCTCCCCAATCCTCCTCCACTTTCCTTCCCCTGAAATTCCACCTGTTTCATCTCTTCTTCCTTTTCTTGGCCCTTACTTCCCACCTTACAAGGAAAAAATCTGTTCTCAACTTGTATTTTATCACCAAGTACAGTGATGTGCCTGTAGTAAATTCCTACTAAAACTTCAGGAACAAGTGGGCGAGCTGAAAGCCCCAGGGTCTCAGATCAAGAAGATGTTCCTCATGATTTCATGAACCATAGTTAATAGTTCAGGTCTGTTCTGATCATTGCTTTATTGACTTTGGAAACACGGAAAAGATTCTCGTACAATAGTGTGTTCTTTTCAATTATTGTATTGATTCTTCAACTTCCCAGGCAAGGCTAGATTTCTAAATATTTCTTTTGTGTGAAGATTTAAAGTCACACACAATGTCATGCTGTAAAAATATTTTAAAATATCTTTTAAGGACTTCTCTGGTGGTCCAGTGGTTAAGGCACCATGCTTCCAATGCAGAGGGCGTAAGTTCGATCCCTGGTTGGGGAACTAAGATCCCACATACTCACGGCCAAAAAAAAATAGTCTTTTGTCTTTTGAATCCATTCTGAGCTTGCTGAAAGTTTAATAAATGGTAATATGTAAAACTTCCTCCAGCCCAGCATTTCTCATGATGTACTCTGCATATAAGTTAAATAAGCAGGGTAACAATATACAGCCTTGACGTACTCCTTTTCCTATTTGGAACCTGTCTGTTCCATGTCCAGTTCTAACTGTTGCTTCCTGACCTGCATACAGGTTTCTCAAGAGGCAGGTCAGATGGTCTGGTATTCCCATCTCCTTCAGGGTTTTGCAGTTTATTGTGATCCACACTGTCAAAGGCTTTGGGTCCGTCTAGTCAAAGCTATGGTTTTTTCCAGTAGTCATGTATGGGTGTGAGAGTTGGACTATAAAGAAAGCTGAGAGCTGAAGAATTGATGCTTTTGAACTGTGGTGTTGGAGAAGACTCTTGAGAGTTCCTTGGACTGCAAGGAGATTCAACCAGTCCATCCTAAAGGAGATCAGTCCTGGGTGTTCACTGGAAGGACTGATGTTGAAGCTGAAAGTCCAATACTTTGGCCACCTGATGCGAAGAGCTGACTCATTAGAAAAGACCCTGATGTTGGGAAAGATAGAAGGCAGGAGGAGAAGGGGACGACAGAGGATGAGATGGTTAGATGGCATCACTGACTCAATGGACATGGGTTTGGGTAGACTCCAGCAGTTGGTGATGGACAGGGAGGCCTGGTGTGCTGTGATTCATGGGGTCGCAAAGAGTCGCACGTGACTGAGTGACTGAACTGAACTGAATATGCAATGCAGAACAGGCCTCTTAGTTTTAAACATTAAAGATCTGCCTTTACTTCCTAGAATTCCTAGCAAAGTGAGCACCCTCAAGTATGCAGCTCAGTTTTCTTTACTATGATGCCAATGATGTGGGTTGTGTATGAAAATTCCTTCCTTCATCCATGCCATGTCATTTCCACTGAGCCCTTGAAGCAGGAGGAATCTTCTAGGAAATCAAATGAGTCATGGGATAAAGTGTAGCCTCCCTTCTCCCCAGGGATGGAGTGGGTGTGGATCAAAATGTTTCCTCCTCACTGAAACCAAAACTCCTAAAGATTTAACATCATATCCCTGGAGATGAAGAGCAATTGTGAGTCAGGAGCAAGGCCTATGGAATGGTTTCTGACAGCTGCTTGGTTACCACATCCAGCCCAGCAGTCTGGAGGGTGTAGTATGACATGAGATGTCAATCCTACACATTTATTTCATTCTTCAGCTGCCTTGCCAGCAGTTGATAACGATGTGTATAAGAAGGTTCTGGATAAAACAGCCAACCACATCTTAACTGACATCCTCAAGGCTTAAATCATCAGAGTTCTTTTGTAGTCTTCTTTATGCAATAATAAGAACAGTAATAATAGTTAAATAACAAACTAGTGCTGCCATATGACCCTACAATCCCCCTCCTGGCCATATACCCCCCAAAAATATGATCCGATAGGATACATGCATCCCAATGTTCATTGCAGCGCTGTTTACAGTAGCCAAGACATGGAAGCAACCTAAATGTCCATTGACAGGTGAATGAGCAAAGAAGATATGGTACATATGTACAATGGAATATTAGCCATTAAGGAGAATGAAATAATGCCATATGTAGTAATATGGTTCGGAGAAGGCAATGGCACCCCACTCCAGTACTCTTGCCTGGAAAATCCCATGGACGGAGGAATCTGGTGGGCTGCAATCCATGGGGTCGCTGAGGATTGGACATGACTGAGCAACTTCACTGTCACTTTTCACTTTCATGCATTGGAGAAGGAAATGGCAGCCTACTCCAGTGTTCTTTCCTGGAGAATCCCAGGGACGGGGGAGCCTGGTGGGCTGCCGTCTATGGGGTCACACAGAGTCGGACACGACTGAAGTGACTTAGCTGTAGCAGCAGTAATATGGTTGGATCTAGGGATTGTCATGCTGAGTGAAGTAAGTCAGACAGAAAAGGAGAAATATCATATGACATCCCTTATATGGGGGATCTAAAAAGAAATCATACAATTGAACTTATTTAGATAGCATATTGAAAAGCAGAGACATTACTTTGCCAACAAAGGTCCGT
This sequence comes from Bos taurus, assembly GCF_002263795.3. Lineage (NCBI taxonomy): Eukaryota > Metazoa > Chordata > Mammalia > Artiodactyla > Bovidae > Bos > Bos taurus. The sequence goes on along the minus strand of NC_037342.1, from coordinate 65,813,804 downwards.
CTAGTCAAGGCTATGGTTTTTCCTGCAGTCATGTATAGATGTGAGAGTTGGACTGTGAAGAAGGCTGAGCGCCGAAGAATTGATGCTTTTGAACTGTGGTATTGGAGAAGACTCTTGAGAGGCCTTTGGACTACAAGGAGATCCAACCAGTCCATCCTGAAGGAGATCAGCCCTGGGATTTCTTTGGAAGGAATGATGCTAAAGCTGAAACTCCAGGACTTTGACTACCTCATGCGAAGAGCTGACTCATTGGAAAAGACTCTGATGCTGGGAGGGATTGGGGGGAGGAGGAGAAGGGAACGGCAGAGGATGAGATGGCTGGATGGCATCACTGACTCAATGGACGTGAGTCTGAGTGAACTCTGGGAGTTGGTGATGGACAGGGAGGCCTGGCGTGCTGTGATTCATGGGGTCACAAAAAATCGGACACGACTGAGCGACTGATCTGAACTGAACTGAACAAAACAGAAACAGACTCACAGACTTAGAGAATGAACTTATGGTTCCCAGGGGGAAGAATGGAGGCAAGAGATGGTTAGAGACTTTGGGATAGACACATACACATTGTTGTATTTAAATGAATGACCAACAAGGTCCTAGTGGATACACAGGGAATTCTTCTCAATGTTATGTGGCAGCCTGGATGAGAGAGGAGTTTGCAGGAGAATGGATATATGCATATGTATGGTTGAGTCCCTTTGCTGTCTATCTGAAGCTTTCACAACATTACTAATCGGCTATACTCTGATGTAAAATAAAAAGTTGTTTAAAAATTTTAGAAAGGAGTAGTAATAATAGCACAAAGCATCACTGAGGAGATTGCTATTAATCTAACAATGCTAGTGTGTGATATGTTAGTCACTCAGTTGTGTCCAACTCTTTGCAACCCCATGGACTGTAGCCCGCCAGGCTCCTCTGTCCATGAGATTTCTCGGGCAAGAATAATGGAGTGGGTTGCCATTTCCTTCTCCAGGGGATCTTCCAACCCAGGGATGGAACCCGTGTCTTCTGCATTGCAAGCAGATTCTTTACTGTCTGAGCCACTAGGATATTAAATTAATAACAGAATTACTAAATTCTTGCTATATGTTCAGCACTTTTTCAATTACTCCCCTGTATCTATTATTGAGAAGGTAATAATTATTATAATTATTATTTTAGGTCATAACTAAGATTTTCCAAATTCCTGCTACATGCCTAATACTGTTCCAGTATTTTACATGCATTGACTCTTTTATTTGTCACAGTAAGACCTAGTGAAAGTGCTGCACTCAATATGCCAACAAATCTGGAAAACTCAGCAGTGGCCACAGGACTGGGAAAGGTCAGTTTTCATTCCAATCCCAAAGAAAGGCAATGCCAAAGAATGCTCAAACTACCGCACAGTTGTACTCATCTAGCAAAGTAATGCTCAAAATTCTCCAAGCCAGGCTTTAACAGTACGTGAACCATGAACTTCCAGATGTACAAGCTGGATTTAGAAAAGGCAGAGGAACCAGAGATCAAATTGCCAACATCTGCTGGATCATCAAAAAAGTGAGAAAGTTCAAGAAAAACATCTACTTCTGCTTTATTGACTACACCAAAGCTTTTGACTGTGTGGATTACAACCAACTGTGGAAAATTCTTAAAGAGATGGGAATGCCAGACCACCTGACCTGCCTGCTGAAAAATCTGTATGCTGGTCAAGAAGCAGCAGTTAGAACTGGACATGGAACAACAGACTGGTTCCAAATAGGAAAAGGAGTACGTCAAGGCTGTATATTGTTACCCTGCTTATTTAACTTATATGCAGAGTATATCATGAGAAATGCTGGGCTGGTTGAAGCACAAGCTGGAATCAAGATTGCCAGGAGAAATATCAATAACCTCAGATACACAGATGAAACCCCCTTATGTCAGAAAGCGAAGAAGAACTGAAGAGCCTCTTGATGAAAGTGAAAGAGGAGAGTGAAAAAGTTGGTTTAAAACTCAACATTCAGAAAACTCAGATCATGGCATCTGGTTCCATCACTTCATGGCAAATAGATGGGGAAACAATGGAAACAGTGAGAGACTTTATTTTGGGGGGCTCCAAAATCACTGTAGATGGTGAATGCAGCCATGAAATTAAAAGATGCTTGCTCCTTTGAAGAAAAGTTATGACCATCCTAGACAGCATATTAAAAAGCAGAGACGTTACTTTACCAACAAAGGTCTGTCTAGTCAAAGCTATGGTTTTTCCAGTGGTCATGTATGGATGTGACAGTTGGACTATAAAGAAAGCTGAGCACCAAAGAATTAATGCTTTTGAATTGTGGTGTTGGAGAAGACTCTTGAGACTCCCTTGGACTGCAAAGAGATCCAACCTGAATATTCATTGGAAGGACTGATACTGAAGCTGAAACTCCAATACTTTGGCCACCTGATGCGAAGAACTGACCCACTGGAAAAGACCCTGATGCTGGGAAAGATTGAAGGCAGGAGGAGAAGGGGACAACAGAGGATGAGATGATTGGATGGCATCACGGACATGATGAACATGAGTTTGAGTAGGCTCTCGAAGTTGGTGATGGACAGGGAGGCCTGGCATGCTGCAATTCATGGGGTCACAAAGAGTCGGACACGACTGAGGGACTGAACTGAACTGAAGACCTACCAAAAATAGGTACTTTGGTGAACCTCATTTTCCCAATGAGAAAACCATGCACATTGGTTAGCTTGCCCAGTGTTGCACAGCCTTAGTAATGGGAATTATAGAAAAGTGTTATTAAACTCAACTTCTATCTGAACCTGGGATCCTCCTCTTATGAGCTGAGTGATGTTAGGTAAGTCAGATACACTCTACACTCCTCATCTTGACCTGTGAGATAGATTGATCATAGAATCCACATCATAGGGTTGCTGTGAGAATTGAGTGAAATTGTGACAAATAGTTGTGGAGCAGTTCCTGTGTGCTGGGACCCGTCTAAGCATTTTATATGAACTAGTATTGTCATTAGGGCTTCCCTGGTGGCTCAGGGGGCTTCTCTTGTGGCTCAGCTGGTACAGAATCTGCCTGCAAGGCGGGAGACCTGGGTTTGATCCCTGAGTTGGGAAGATCCCCTGGAGAAGGGAAAGGCTACCCATTCTAGTGTTCTAGCCTGGAAAATTCCATGGACTGTATAGTTTTCAGTTCAATTCACTGTATAGTTCACTGTATAGTCTGCTGCTGCTGCTGCTGCTAAGTTGCTTCAGTCGTGTCTGACTCTGTGGGACCCCATAGATGGCAGCCCACCAGGCTCCTCCATCCCTGGGACTCTCCAGGCAAGAACACTGGAGTGGGTTGCCATTTCCTTCTCCAGTGCATGAAAGTGAAAAGTGAAAGTGAAGTCGCTCAGTCGTGTCCAACCCTCAGCGACCCCACGTACTGCAGCCTTCCAGGCTCCTCCATCCATGGGATTTTCCAGGCAAGAGTACTGGAGTGGGGTGCCATTGCTTTATAGGGTCACAAAGAGCTGGGCATGACTGAGCGACTTTCTCTTAACTGGTGGCCCAGCAGTAAGAATCTATCTGCACGAGGCACAGGAGATGTGAGTCCAATTCCTGGATCAGAAAGACCCTCTGGAGGAGGGCATGGCAACCCACTCCAGTAATCTTGCCTGGAGAATCCCAGGGACAGAGGAGCCTGGTGGGCTACGGTCCATGGGGTCACAAAGAGTCAGACATGACTAAAGTGACTTAGCACGCTTGCAGGCACAATATTGTTATTACCATTATTATCAATTCAATCCATAACATTTGTTTCTCTGTGCTCATGAATTCCTTAAAAAGCCTGCAAAGCCCTCTGAATCACCTAAAAGAAAGAAAGAAAAACTCTCAATTTCGGTGTGATTTTCATATCCTCATTTTTTGCAGAATGCTTTAAAACACTTTTTTTCAAAATCTGCAAAACATATAGAAAGTAAAACTTTTCATAATCTCACCACCATAGAAATATACAGTAAGAAGTGAAATCTCTCCTCACTGTTTCAACTCTCCTTCTCAGTTAACCTACTACCACCACCATCCATCCACTCCCTATCCACCCACCCACTCATCCGTCCATTTATTCTTTCACTTCCAAAATACTTTTGAGCATGTCTTCTCTGCCAACAACAATGTGATATAATGGAGCCTGGAGGCTCCATGAACTGACTTTCACTCTGTATTGATAAAAAGTTCTAACCCCCATATGGTAACTCTCAGCAAAAGTGACTTTTTGGATAGCCAGAACCTCTCCCAAAGTAAACTGGGAAAATGGAGATTTGTGTTTCTTCCTTACCCTGAATTCAGACAGCACCTTGGGTAATTTTTGGAATGTTTATCTTTATTGACAAGCTCTTCCACCTCTTGAGTTCTCTTGAAATCTGCCCCAAACTGGTAGACCAGTGTTGTTATTGGCAACATGTGGGACAGAACCACAGTGACTTCAGGGCAGGACTGAGAAAGTCCCTCCACTTACCTCTATCCACTCCAAGCATCTGGCCCACCATCTGTCCTGTCTTTGAAAGTCCCCAGTTAATCATTTTAGTGGGTTAAAACTGGAAGCCTAGAATAAGTTGCAGCTAAATAAAGGAAATGGTTTCCAAAGACTAACCAAGGAATATCTGTATTTCAGCCATTGCATATCAGGTTTTATTGCTGAAAACAGTGATTTCTAGATACATCAGAATGACCTGGGGAACTTGTTTGAGGTATAAATGCCCCAAGGCTGCTGCTGCTGCTGCTGCTAAGTCACTTCAGTCGTGTCCGACTCTGTGCGACCCCATAGATGGCAGCCCACCAGGCTCCCCCATCCCTGGGATTCTCCAGGCAAGACCACTGGAGTAGGTTGCCATTTCCTTCTCCAATGCATGAAAGTGAAAAGTGAAAGTGGCTAGCTCTGGGAAATTCTAACTCAGTCCCTATGTGGTGGGTCTAGGGAATCCATGTTGTTTCAGGCAGGCCAGGTGATTTGGAGGCAGGAGTCTTCGGTTACACAGACTGAGATCGGAGTACATTAGTGCTGTGGATGAGCCTGTTTGTGGAGTAGAGAGCAGACCTTGGTGAGAACCTTAAGATAACAAGAACTGAGGTGCGAAGTGGGCGGAGGAAGGAAAGAGTGATGCAACAGTAAGAAAAAGATGCCACGGGCCAGTCCTGGATGAATCAATGGCTTTGAAAATGCTGCCGAGAGCTGAGGATACAGCCAGTTTCAGGGCAGCATGGGAGCCATTCCCTCTCCCAACTCTGTAGTCATATCCTTCTGATTTAGAAACTGCTGGGCATCACTTGACTTTAGAAACCTCACGAGAGTTCTCAGCCTCTTCATGCACTTTGGTTTACGGCTTTGGTTGTTTGCTTCATCACTTTAAGTGGTGATCTTGAGCGCTTGCTCATAAAATCACCTGTAGTTGGGTGGCAGTAGCCTGTGAGATACCTTGAAAGTGAAAGTGAAAGTCACTCAGTCATGTCTGACTCATTGTGACCCCAGGGACTGTAGCCTGCCAAGCTCCTCTGTCCTTGGAATTCTCCAGGCCAGAATACTGGAGTGGGTAGCCGACTCCTTCTCCAGGGGATCTTCCCAACCCAGGGATCGAACCCAGTTCTTCCACTTTGCAGGCTGATTCTTTACCAGCTGAGCCACCAAGGAAGCCTTAGGAAGTCTCTTTTAACTCGGACTTGACTCATTCAGCATGGTGACTAGGGGACATGGAGCAGATGTGTGGAAACAGAACATGCAAGGGACCCCTGTGTCAGGGGGGTTCCCCATGGCTCAATGGGTAAAGAATCTGCTTGCAATGCAGGAGACACAGGAGCTGTGGGTTCAGTTCCTGGGCTGGGAAGATCCCCTGAAGGAGGAAATAGGAACCCACTCCAGTATTCTCACCTGAAAAATCCCATGGACAGAGAAGCCTGGCAGGCTACACTTCACAGGGTCGAAAAGAATTGGACATGACTGAGCGGCTAAGCATGCACACCTGTGTCAGCAATCGGAGAGCTAATGGTGCTGACAAGGATTGGTGGGGGCAGGACTTCTGATAGTGTGTCCATATATGAAAGTTCAAAAATGTGATCACGGACTTCCCTGGTGGACCAGTAATTAGGATTTTGCCTTCCAATGCCAGAGGTGCAGGTTTGATTCCCTTCCCTGGTGGCTCAGATGGTAAAATGTCTGCCTACAACGTGGGAGACCTGGGTTCAATCCCTGGGTCGGGAAGATCTCCTGGAAAAGGGAAAGGCTACCCATTCCAGTATTCTTGCCTGGAAAATCCCATGGACGGAGGAGCCTGGTAGACTACAGTCCATGGGGTCACAAAGAGTCAGACACAACTGAGCGACTTCACCTTCCTTCCTTCCTTGGGGAGCTGAGATACCACATGCCTTGTGGCCAAAAATCCAAGGCATAAAACAGAAGCAGTATTGTGACACATTCAGTAAAGACTTAAAAAATCCACATTAAAAAAAACAAACAAACCTAATTCTCACACCAATCCCATGAGGTTGTAGTTAGCCTCTCTAAGCCTTGACTTGCACATCTGTAAAATGGAAATAAGTCATCAACGAAGGTTATAGAGCTGGTAAATGGCTGGATAAGCTCCACACCTCGTGGAATTGTGCATATGACTCTCATCCACGCCTCATGGTTTGGCTTTAATCCAGGAAGTGCTTGCTTGCTCCAAACACAACTGATAGAAAAAAACCCACCAAATCTGCTCGCTGTCCTTCTCTTTTTTCTGACTCCCCTCCCCCAGCTGGGAGCCTGACTTCATTTGCCCCACAGTCTTTCTTTCAAATATATTCATAATTCTTAATAAGGTAGCAATGTTCCCACAGACATATTCATTTCAGTCAGAAGTGTCACAGGCTGAACAATTTCATGCTCCAATACCAGCAGGTTAAGCAGTGAAAAAGGGGTGTTGCCAAACATATGATGGAGAAGGCGATGGCACCCCACTACAGTACTCTTGCCTGGAAAATCCCATGGACGGAGGAGCCTGGTGGGCTGCAGTCCATGGGGTCGCTAAGAGTCGGACACGACTGAGCGACTTCACTTTCACTTTTCACTTTCATGCATTGGAGAAGGAAATGGCAACCCACTCCAGTGTTCTTGCCTGGAGAATCCCAAGGACAGGGGAGCCTGCTGGGCTGCCGTCTATGGGGTCGCACAGAGTCGGACACGACTGAAGCGACTTAGCAGCAGCAGCAGCAATGTGAAAAGTATACCCAAGGTGAGAGAAAAAACATGGTTGGCTGAATGAAGAATGAGGACGATAGTAGATTGTTTCCAAGCATACTATAAAATAATAATAATATAGACATATAAAATAAGTTTATCTTAGGATAGATTGATAGGTGACAAATTGTTTGCTTCTGTACAAAAAGCTGCAACTGCTCCTTCAAGGAAGTGGTTTGGTGGGTAGAGGTGAAAACCCCCAGTGGTAGAGTTTCACAGATCTGAGATTATTCTCCTCCTCCTCTTTCCTGGTTTCATGATCTTGGGCCAGTCATGTAAGTTTTCCAAACCTCAATTTCCTCATTTGCCAAACAGCCATAATGAGATCTTGGTTTTAGGGTTGTGGTAAGAATTAAATGTGTGGATCTCTCCCCATAATGCTTGAAATATGATGAGTGGCAGCCAGCATTCTTGTTGGAGTAAGTATGGAAAGAAATACTTTCAAACTTGGAAGTGATAAAATCACATTTCTCTAAACATGTTCGTTGGCTCATATGATTTTCTTGTTTGGGCAGCTCTCTCTCTCTTTCTCTAGATTCCTTCCAAGCCAAAAACAAAGCACAATTTACAAACACCAGTGTTCATAAATTGATGAAACTCGGATAATTTTTCTTGGAAGCTCTAGATTTATTCTCAGTTTTCAAGAAAGGAGATATGGAATAGAGAAGTCAAACAAGATTAGTAAAGATGTAACCTGGGTGTCTCTTAACTTTAAGCGTGGTGCTTACTTAAGAGGTGGTAAAACTTGTCTCCTCTAGCCCTAAAAAATTACCTGAGCAACAAAGTTTATCTTGGGATTTTTCATCAGAGCAGGAGCCACTGGGTCCATAGGAAAGATTTCAGATGATGTGGCTAGTCAGAAGCAAAATATAGTATGTATTGAATCTCCTGGTCCTCTTTTGTAAACACTCTTTGTACAGAAATGTGGAGGGTTTTCCTCAGGGTATGGTACCTAGGAGGGCCCAGATTTTAAATTCTAAATCCCATCACCAGCTCTTTCATGCTTTTTCTTTTCTATTTTTCAGGTACTCTCCCCTGGGTATTGCCTGCCTAATCTGTGGGAAGATCATTGCAATCAAGGACTTAGAAGTGGTTGCTAGGCAACTGGGGATGTACATGATCACGGTGATTGTCGGCCTCATCATCCATGGGGGGATCTTTCTCCCCTTGATTTACTTTCTAGTGACCAGGAAAAACCCTTTCTCCTTTTTTGCTGGCATTTTCCAAGCTTGGATCACTGCCCTGGGTACCGCTTCCAGGTAGAGAACACAAGAAATCACCATTTCTCTCTGCTCGCTCCTTTAACTTGCCACTCCTTTTTCAAAATCTTCCCATCACAATATTCAATGAGAACACTTTTCACATATTATTAAAATATTTTTGAAAAAGTAGAACACTGTAGATTCTTGGATCCTTTTAGGAACTTTTGATTTTTCTGCTGAACTTTTTGCTGGTATGCTGCTGTCCTGGAACTATGATCTCATATAACATTTCCCAGGTGAATGCATACTGTTCATCTTTAGGCATAATTTGCCACATATAGCATTAAGGAAAAGTGTTAGTAGCTCAGTCATGTCCGATTCTTTGTGACTTCATGGACTGTAGCCTGCCAGTCTCCTCTATCCTTGGTATTCTCCAGGCAAGAATATTGGAGTGGGTAGCCATTCCCTTCTTTAAGAGATCTTCCCAACCGAGGGATTGAACCAGGGTCTCCCACATTGCATGCAGATTCTTTATGATCTGAGCCACCAGGGAAGCACATATAGCATTAGTTCAGCTTTAAATATTTTCCAAAAGGGTGTAACAGGATGCTATTTTATTTAAGAAATTCTCTCACCTGTGATTTGAAAAATGCTATTACAGCATATCACTCTATTGAGTAATTTTTCAAGAATAAGAGAAAAAGGTTTTGCAGGGTGAATGGTAGATTAGGTGAGATTTTTCAAACAAACCGGAAATCAAACAAGTCTTTGAACCTGTAATGGACTATTCAGTCCCATTGATTTTGAGGAAAGTCCAGTTGGTATTGATTTGACTTGATATTGGCTAAGAGTTGGTTCCTTCTTCGTTACCTAGTTCCAGTGCCTCAGAAGGCAGCGAGGGCTCCAGAGATATGCAGACAAAAAAAGCAAAAACTCTTCTTTCTTGGATACCACTTTGGACTGAATTTAGCAAAAACAAACCAACAAATAACAAAAACAAGTACATAAGAAACACCAAACAATGTCGAACTTCCAAGACTAAGAGAGTTTTATTTTCTCCGCCTGCAATATTTGCTTTTATTTCTGCACATGTATCCTTGGTTCGAGAAACAAAGATTGAGGCCATAAAGTAGGTGGCAGGGAGACAAACAAACTCCGCAACCCACAGCTCAGTGTTATCTCTGGAGTCACAGGTTGGCAGGTCCTTGTTACAGAGCCCATGACCATGCTCTGCCAGGAAGGCAGCTACTCTGTGACACAGAGAAACTGCTGCTTCTGAACTACTGAGCAGGCCATCAGGTTTTTCTTAAGTTACATAATAGGCCCCTAGTGCTGATACCTAGGAAGCCAAATTATATTTCCATCGTGCAAATCAATGAGAAGTTTGGACTAGTAGAATGTAAGGTTTCAGAAAAAGTGAAAATATATACAATCTGGGAGATCTAGATTCTGCATTTGGTTTCCCAAGATGAAGGTAAGCACTCCAAAATTTCCTTTTTCCTTCTTGGTCCTATAAATTTCTTATGGCTAAAGAGTTCTATCCATAAACATCCTGTCTTTTTAGTGAAAAAGTTAACTTTTTTCAAAAATAAAAACAATCAGGTTTAGTTTTATTTTTGTTTTCTGGTTACGAGCATGATGTTTGCTCATTATGACAAGTTCAGACAGTGAATAAAAGTTTGGAGAAAAAACAGGCATCACCACTGATACCTAAGTAGTAACATTTTAGTTAATCTTTACAGTTATGCACATTTCCATTTCTTATTATGTGCAGATATTGTACATTGCTAAAGCAGGTCGAGAAGATCCCTTGCGGAAGGAAATAGCAACCCACTCCAGTATTCTTGCCCGGGAAATCCCATGGACGGAAGCCCAGCGGGCTACAGTTCATGGGATTGCAAAAGAGTAGGACCACAACTTAGTGACTAAACCCAAAACAACAAAATTTTCACTGGTCAACATAAGAGTTATGATATAGCTCTTACTATAACTATATTTATATTACTACTATTTTTCAACTTCGTAATAATACGCTGTATGTACTATATTACAACCACATCCCAAATGTATATTTAAGCCTTGTATATTGAATAGGGCTGTGACACGCATCCTTGTAAATACATCTCTGCAAGGATGTCTGATGATCTCAGGATAAATTTCGAGTTTCTGAATCTGGTGGTAAGCACCTTGATGGTTTTGAAGCATATCACCAGATTACTATTTGGAAAAGTACGTTAGTTTATGTCCCTACTAACTGGGGACATAAAAGCAGTCATTTTAACACTTTCCAAACCTATTGGTGAAAAGTGATCTCACTGAGTTTGCGTTACTCTGATTACTGGGGAGGGAAAACATCTTTTTGTGTTCTTTTTGACCATCCTTCTCTCCCCTCCCCTGCCCTGTGAATTGTTTGTGAGCTCAATTTCTTGTTGGGGTATTCTTTCCTGATTGATTTTCGGCTCTCTTCATGTATAAAAATATCAACTTATGTATCATATGTTGCAAATAATGCCCCTCTTCACTTGATATTTGTCTTAAAATTTTACTGTGCTTTGTATCACTAGCAGATTTTAATTTGTGGAGCTTCCCCGGTGGCTCAGTGATAAAAAGATTCTCCCTGCAGTACAGGAAACACAGGCTTGATCCCTGGCTCAGGAAGATCCCCTGGAGAAGGGCATGGCAACCCACTCCAGTATTCTTGCCTGGAAAATTCCACTGACAGAGAAGCCTGGCGGGCTACAGTCCATAGTGTTGCAAAGAGTTGGACATGACTGAAGCGACTGAGCACAAAGTCATCAATATTTTCCTTTAGTATTTAAAATTCTGACTTTGCTTAGGAATATCTTTTCCACTAAAGATTGTAAAATATTACTTTATATTTTCTTCCAGTGCCATTGTGGTTTTGATATCTATACTATCTCAAAATATTATCTTTTCTTTTGAATGACTAGACAATTATCCTAGTCTCTTTATACAACAAAGGTAAATCTTAAAATCATAGGGAAAACCCAAAATTATATCTAAATCAAAGACAAATTCTTGGGTTATCTGACCAAGACCACAAATATTAGACTCATTTCTCCCCTTTTACCTTGTATTTTGTTTGAAAAAAGAATATGGTTTTAATCTTTGGTTAAAATGTGGCTTTTGCCTGGATGTAGAAAATCCCATGGACAGAGGAGCCTGGTAGGCTGCAGTCCATGGGGTCGCTAAGAGTCAGACACGACTGAGCGACTTCACTTTCACTTTTCACTTTCACGCATTGGAGAAGGAAATGGCAACCCACTCCAGTGTTCTTGCCTGGAGAATCTCAGGGACGGAGGAGCCTGGTGGGCTGCCGTCTACGGGGTCGCACAGAGTTGGACACAACTGAAGCGACTTAGCAGCAGCAGCAGAATTTCTTTTATTTTCTTTTTAAAGTCACTGTGGCAGGAGTCATGTACTGAGAATTAACTCAAGGTTTCTTTCCCATTATGACCACAAGGGAAAAGCCCCAGGGACAGCCAGTTAAATACACTTTCTACCTCCTCGGACCTTGGCCTGAATGGGACATAGAGGGGAGGGTTAGCCCCATTTTCTCAATAGGCACAGGGGCTGGTATCAGGGCAGCCGGATTGGGGTGGGAGTGGCCTGGGACACATCTCGCTGCATCCCCCTGACTTCAGTGCCTGCTGTTAAAACTAATCTGGATAAAAAAAAGAAAAATCTGGAGTACCAGACAGTTATAATCAGCAACATTTGAAGAATGTCATATGACCACGGAGGCAGGAGCCAAAAAAAAAAAAAAAAAAAAAACCAATGTCAGAATGTCAGCCTGTCAATACAAGAAAGACTTAAAATTCTCAAATCCTAATTTGGACTGATGGGGTACATATGGATTTTTAAGACACAAAGCATATTCCCTAGTGGCACTAAGAATATTTTCATGCCTCACCAATTGTGTTCCTTAGTCTGTTGAATTGTCTAAAGACCCTTTGATGACAGTGTGGGGAAATGAATGCAGCAATAATAGTGGATATATTCCAGTCGTCCCAGCAGTGTCCTTAGATTCATACCAGTGAGAATCTAGCTGCCCATTTCAGACCACAGCTGTGCTGCCATTTCAGACCAATCGTGGTGTCCTGGTGACGTCAAAGGGTCTTAGAAAGGGGCTGGGGGTATGGGAGAGGAATAAAGGACATTAAGTGAAAGTTGGAAAAGACTCTGATGCTGGGAGGGATTGGGGGCAGGAGGAGAAGGGAACGACAGAGGATGATTTGGCTGGATGGCATCACGGACTTGATGGACGTGAGTCTGAGTGAATCCCGGGAGTTGCTGATGGACAGGGAGGCCTGGCGTGCTGCGATTCATGGGGTCACATAGAGTCAGACACGAGTGAGCGACTCAACTGAAGTGAAAGTGAAAGTGAAAATATTAGTTGCTCCCTTGTATTCGACTCTTTGTGACCCCATGGACTGTACCCACCAGACTTCTCTGTCCATGAAATTCTCTAGGCAAGAATACTGGAGTGGGTTGCCATTCCCTTTCCAGGGGATCTTCCCCACCTAGGGAGCCAACCTGGGTCTCCTGCATTGCAGGCAGATTCTTTGCCATCTGAGCCACCAGGGAAGCCAAAGGACACTAACTTCTCTTGAAATAGCTGGGGCAGCAAGCCAGGTACAACGACACCCCCGCATGTAAATGAGGCCAGACCCCAACCTTTTCCCTGGGGTTCCTAGGGTTTTTTTAATGAGACGTCTCCAAACATCCATAACTTTTCCCTACCTAAAGCCAAAGAGGAGGCATGAGACAGACCCCTGACCTGAAATCACAAAGAATGGTTCAGTAAGATGACTCTGCCTTCTCTAAGGTTGTTAATAGGGCTTGTGGGTCTGTGGGATGTTAAGGTGCAGATTTAGGAGACCCTAAGTTTGGAGCTTCAGGGTCCTTGGTTCTGAGCTGGTCCTGAAATCTGCGTTTTATTTATCATGCCTGAAGCTGATGGTCCTCTTCCGCTCTGAGAAACCGAGACCTTTGCAAAGGTTTTTGTCTAGCCCTAATTCTGACAAGTAGAAGGGAACTATGACTAAGGCTATAAAGACAAGAGAGACAAATGTGCCGTCCACACTAGGGCTTTCTCTCAAGTCAGTTTGCTCAAGTTTGAATAAGAAAAAAGAGAATGGCTCACAAGGTATTCCCATGGCAGTTGGAATGTTCTGCGTTGCTTTCCATATTCATTAAACTTTGAAGCAAATCCACTTGCCCTCCCATCACCTCTATCCACATGGAAATAAATAGTCTGGCTTTCAGCAACTCTTACTCTTGTAGGTCTCCTCTTTTAGAAGACACTGAACATGTCAGGAGTTCTGGCCTTTGAGATTGATTCCTATGGTCATGAATTTGCATCCCACGCCTGGGAGGAGTGGGAGTGAAGTCACTCCACATTGGGTCTTTGATTAGCTACAGAGCTTTTCTGCCCTAAGTCATAGGAGAGACTCTAGAGTTGGCAATGACCATTTATCAGGGAGTTGGAATGTCTGTGAGGATCCCCAGGGAATTTCTAGAAACTTGGATTCTTGCTGAATGGTGCTTACCATATTTCTCCAGCTTTCTCAAAATTAGCAAGCCAGCTCAGGGCAATTCCCAAGGGCTGGGTACAACCCATGTAGTTAATCTTGTTGGAAACAGTGTTTCTAGCATAAAATTATGGGTCATTCAAAAATTCCTCATTCTGTCTTACTATTAGTAGCTGATCCTTTTCCTTACCTTTATTTTGCAGCCCCATTAATGTAGGCAATCACACAGGTTTTGAATATTTAATCCAAGATGGAAACAGGGACCAAAGGGAAAGGAGAACTGAAGCCCTGAGTAGATCTCAAAAACTAGAACCAACAAAAATATTTTGCTGCCTAATTAGCATCTTAATAAGATAGAATTTGAGCCTCCAAATCAAGGGTTTTTTTGTTTGTTTCTGTTTTGTTTTTTGTTTTGCTTTATTGCTAGAATTAAAATTTATTTGGATTTAAAACATTTTTTACTGGAGTACAGAACTCTATTCAATACTGTGTAATGGCCTATATGGCAAATCAGTGGGTTTTAATTTAGTTCTAGATGCTGCTTTTTTCAAGTCACATTGTTTGATTGGAACAAAGAACAAAAGCTTTGTGGTGGCATTTCAGATCGTGCTTCGTCCTGCTTCTCTAAAGTGGACATAACTCTCGTCTCTCTTGTTATCCCTTAGTGCTGGAACTTTGCCTGTCACCTTCCGCTGCTTGGAAGAAAATCTGGGGATTGATAAGCGTGTGACTAGATTTGTCCTGCCAGTCGGAGCAACCATTAACATGGATGGTACGGCCCTTTATGAAGCGGTGGCCGCCATCTTTATAGCCCAGATGAATGGCGTCGTCCTAGACGGAGGCCAGATTGTGACCGTAAGGTGAGTGAAGTGCGTGGGGTGAAGCACTGAAACAACCCTTTACCTTTTTGTCCCTTCCACACTAATTCCGTTTCACAGAGGCCACTTCAGTTTCAGTTATCCGGGTAGAAGGATGGTGAAAGACATAAACGAGAAGAGGAATTATTGGCAAGCTCAAAGGGAAGATTGGAAGAGGAATGAAGCAGGCTCACACTAATGTCTTCTGTTTGTATTACCTATGTGAAATTGCTTCAGAAATTTGATATTAATTGATTTTTAACCATCGCATGATGTTCCATGGCAGTTGCTTCTATGTTTATTTAATAGATGAAGAAGCACAGGCTTCAGTCCAAAGCTGTAATACTGTCAGTAATGAGCCAGAAGGGCTGTTACTGGGACCAGCATCAACTGACTCTGGATCCAGTTTTTCTTAAAATATGCTCCCTTCAGCATTCCAGGGAATGACAGCATAACTGATAAAGTACTTGGAGGAAGAGATTCCTCAATGTAGCACATAACATTTTATTACAAATAAATAATAATTTTTTTGTTTTTGCTAAAGTCATTTTATCTATGTAATTATCATTTTTAAAAATTCAGAAAGAATATTTTTCCAATATGTCATTAAAGACATATTGCTTCTCTGCAGACTTAAAGATCACACCTACTTGTATGTATTAATTTATCTAATCCTAACAACCATCCTAGGAGGTATGTACTTTTTCAGTCAGCTCAGGCTGTGTAACAAAATACCACAGACTATTTGGCTCAAACAGAAGGTGTTTATCTCTTACAGTTCTGGAGGATGGGAAGTCCAAGATTAAGGTGCCAGTGGGTTCAGCCCCTGAAGAATGTCCTCTTCCAGATTTGCAAGTAACAGCCTTCTAGATGTTCACTCACATGGCCTTACCTTGGTACCTGGAGAGAGACAGCAAGTTCTCTTATGTCTCCTCTTACAAGGGCACTAATCCCACCATGAGAACTCTACCTTCATGACCGAGGCTCCATCTCCAAGTACCATCACATTGGAGATTAGGGCTTCAACAAATGAATTTGGGGAGGATGCACCTCAATCTATAGCAGTACTCTAAAGGAGCCTCAATTTCAAACAATAGGACAATAATCACGTATTCTAGGGTGGTTTAGAGCACCATGCCTGATATGTAGTTACCTGTCAATAAATCTTAGCTACTAGTATTATTACTATTATTGATGCTTATTAATCAAATACAGTACTCCTAGCATATGACAGAAAAATGTGACAGTGATATAGTGAGTAACATGATGTTACTCAGTGGAAAACATGCTTTACGTCAAATTATCAAGCCTTCTAAGTCATGTCCTAACAGATTGTGTATAGGACTGCCAACCTCCCTTCCTTTTAAATTCAAAGACAAACCAACCTCCCTTACTTTAAAATTCAAAGACAAACCAACCTCCCTTACTTTAAAATTCAAAGACAAATGGGGCTTTTTAATGTCTCTGAAGTCTCTCATTGATGAAGCAACCATGCTTCCCATCAAGCCCACATCATTAGATGAGAACTTGCAGATCGGACCAGGTGACTGAGATAGTGCTTGAATTATTTAAATCTACCCTTTATTTTAATAATGATAGTACTGAGAATTTTCACAGGACAAAGGATAAAGTTGGCCAAATATATTTAATAGTGGTGCCCCTGGCAAGTTCAATCAACTCTGCTGTTTGTAGACATCACAAGGGCTATCTCTGGGAGACACCCCCCACCAAGGAGTATATGTAGTTCATATACTCCATATGTAGTATATGTATATGTAGTATATGTAGTTAGATAGTTTCCTGGCTGCTACATAGTATGTGTAGTGTATGTAGTTCCAATTTAGTCAGAGGAAAATAGCCAAGTCTAGCTTCATTGCTGTGCTTCCAAGTACATTTCTCGTCTTCTCAGTTCCCTGCATGTAGCAAAACAGTGGCCAGGAATTCTCAGCAAATTTGTTAAGTCTTAGAGTTCAATGTGCGGAGAAGGCAATGGCACCCCACTCCAGTACTCCTGCCTGGAAAATTCCATGGGTGGAGGAGCCTGGTAGGCTGCAGTCCATGGGGTCGCTAGGAGTCGGACACGACTGAGCGACTTCACTTTCACTTTTCACTTTCATGCATTGGAGAAGGAAATGGCAACCCACTCCAATGTTCTTGCTTGGAGAATCCCAGGGGTAGGGGAGCCTGGTAGGCTGCCGTCTATGGGGTCACACAGAGTCAGACACGACTGAAGTGACTTAGCAGTAGCAGTGGCAGAGTTCAATGTGAGGAGGGATCAAGAGACATAAAAAGGCAGCATGGCATTGGAATCGAGCAGACGAGTACTCAAATCCCAGCAGACCATGTTCAAGCTGAGTGACCCTAAGTTTCTCCACCTGTCCAATTGATGGTACAGCCAGATGTACCTTACAGGGTTACTGTGAGGTTCTGCTGCAATTAATGTGTGTGTGGTATCTTGTACAACATCCAAAAACCAGCCAGAGAAGTGAGCCAGAGGAGCAGAATGATGTGAAAATCTGGAAGGGATAAAGAGAGGGAAGATCTCCACCTAGGGGCTATTGCAGGGCTTAGAATTCCATAGACACCCCGCCTATGTTCAGGTCAGGGAGTGACAGATGGAGGAACAGAAAGAGAACCAACTTCCAGGAAGATTTCTTTACAGAAGTTTGTCTCACACAACCAAGGGGTAACAATGTGGGCACAGCACCCAGGGATGTGCAAGAGTGACTCACAGAACAGAAGCAATTGAGGTTGCGAAAAAAACAGCCTCAGCCGAGACTGCTGGAACTTGGGAAGTTCCCCTTCCCTGGTGTGTTCTCTCCATCTTGGGGAAATGACTGAGAATTCCCACCTGCCAGCTCTTGGGACTTTAGGGAAGTTTTCATCGCAAAGCGGCCTCATCCTGCCCGAATTTCCCAATAAGAATAAGAATTCACATGTATTAGGGGGAGGGGAATTTGCAGTGTGCCAGCCTCTTCTAAGTGCTTAATTTCTGAGCTCCTGCATACTCCATGAGTGCGACCCCATTGTTATCTCTTATTTTACAGATAAGGGAATCAAGGCACAGAGAGGTTAAGTAAGTTGCCCAAAGTCACGTGCTTAACAAGTGGCAGAATTGGGATTTGAAGCTGGGTCGTTCAACTTGAGAACCTTCTCTGATAACCACTACTAATTACTATCTTCTATGACCTAAGTGGATGCTCCCCACCCCCCAAAATGGAGCTCTTTAAACCCTTACATCAGCTCTGTATTGCTGGGGCAGGGTAGAAGCAAAGATGGGTTCTAATCCCACCTAGGGGGAGTATCTGTTTTGTGATAAGCCTAAGTGGGGGAAGGATGGCAATATGGAAAAACCAGTGCAAATCACAAAGCCTCCTGGGAACTTTCTTTCCTCATGTGTCAGATTAGGTAAATTCAAGTTCCTTTTTACTGTAATACCAGGGTTTTGTACATGGACACGCCAATTGGCAACCCAGCTTGGGAGTCTGATTCTTTGTTTGAAGCCAGAAGACCTACTCTAAAAACTCTATAAAAACTGTAAAAAAAAAAAAAAAAAAAACAACTTTATATAACCACAGAGAAAGCAGCCCCCTTTTTCTTTTCAGCAGTCAGAAAAGCAAGTTGGGAATCCATATTTTTATAAGCTGTCTATTCATAAATGACAGCTTTTATAAATAGCATCCGGAATAGAGGGAGAAAAAGTCACTGTCCTTTGCTGGACTACAGAGGCCCTCTGGTGTCTAGGTGGGGTGCTTGAACCCTAGATTAAACTCGTTTCCAGAGACAACTTCAAAATGGCACTGGGTATGCCCTTGGCGTTCCTTGGAAAGCAAGGAATGAGATGTTTCTGGAGGAAGGGCTCCCATTGTTTTATTATCATTTCTTGGCACCCTCTTTCTGAATAATGTACTTCCCAGCCCATGGTGAAATGTCCAGGCATCTAAAGCTTAATGTCATTTGGAATTCTGTCAGTTTGTTTCCCCGATGTCCACTCAACTGAGTCTGGATATTTGCTATTCTGAGTTCTCATGTTAATGTTGGCAATGACCTCCTCAGACTCTCTTGCCACTTAGTCTAGAAGTCTCTGTTTCTCACAGAGACATAAAGACGTAAGCAGAAATGAATGCAGTGGTATTCCTGTGGAAGGATTAAGGGTGATTTGTTTTTCTTCTTTAGTATTTCCTTGCCTGCGTTTAGAGCCGTGCTTACCTTATTTGAGCCCTGTGATATATTTGGTGAATTGCATGTCATGATGGGGGCAAGACTCTGATCCATGAATCTGTAAGCTTCTATCAGATGAGCAAAACTCAAATAGACCCTATTTCCTGGCTCGTGGTACTCCAGATTCCTCTATTCCTTGGGAAGAAAAAGGGATTTTATGACTGCTGGGAAAATTAGAGCTTAAAATTGCCTGCCAGTGATGGTTTTGGCAAGGCTACTTTCTCTTCCTTTGACCTGACCTTTTTTGTTCTCACAGCCTCACGGCCACACTGGCCAGCGTTGGTGCAGCCAGTATTCCCAGTGCTGGGCTGGTTACCATGCTCCTTATTCTGACGGCTGTAGGCCTGCCGACCGAGGACATCAGCCTGCTGGTGGCTGTGGACTGGCTGCTGTAAGTGTCTGTGTGTGGTTCTGCTGGGAATGTGAATACTGCCGCCCAGGGGTGGACAAGATGCAAGGTTGCGCCAAGATCTTCGCCAGTCCCCATGACAACTCTCTCATTTCCTCTCCCCTTTCTTCCCCCTAACATTTACTGAGTGCCTCTTTGGGAACCAGAGAAGAAAAAGAATGTTTGAGAGATTCAGAGTCTAGTGGAGGAAGCAAATTAATTAAAAGCCAAAGTTAAAAGCAGAGCTACAAGGGACAAGTTACTGTTGAAGCATGCTGGGGATCTCAAAACTGAATGAACTGATTATACTGAGTGTACAAAGCACAAAAGAATATATACTGTATGATTCCGTTTATGTGATGCTCTGGAAAAGATAATATGATCTCTAGCAGTAAAAAGAGATCATGGTTGCCTGGGCCCAGAAATCGAGGCATGAGGATTAACCAGTAAGGGCACAAAGAAGGCTTTAGGAGTGATAGAAATGTTCCATAGACACAGGTATGCACAGGTGTTCACATAAATGGAAACTCGTCAAAACATACACTTAAATGGGTACATTCTATTGTATGTAAATTATACTTCAATAATGTGTATTTCTAAATTGCACACACATAGAATAGTAGAGATAGACACCCAGCCCACACTAGGATGGAAAGGCAGAGTGGAGAAATGAGGAAACAAGGGAAATGGCTACTGAATACTATGGGTCAGCTACCCTGAGTCCTTCACAGCTTTCTTTAACAACGCTAAAGAGTTGATGTTTTCGCTTCTATTTTATAAATAAGAAAACTGAGGTTTAGGGAGAATGAATAGAGATTCGACCCTCGGCCTGCTTGGGTTTGGAGGCCACCGCATTCATAATCATGGCCACATTCAAGTTTCTAAAGGTGGTGATACCTAAGCTGGACCCTAACAGGTAGGTAGACATCACCCAGGTACGCACGGGGTGGGGTGTAGGACATTCTGGTCAAGGCAAGCCTGCACAAAGGCACAGAGGCGACAGATAAAGTGGAGGCCTCTGAGTGGTTCGCTACTGTTGGAGCACGAGGTGTAAGGTAGGGCGTGGTGAAAGGTGACGTAAGGTAGACAGCCTTGAGCCCGTGCAGAGATGCTTGAACTTGACAGTGTACATGAGCCCAGCTTGCTTTCCAGTGAAGGACATTATCCTAGTGTGAGACTCACTATCTGTTCCCAAAGGTGGGTCAGTCTATCCAGATGGCCCCCAGTAGGAGGCTGGCATATTCTTGCCAAGGCCTTACTGGGGCTCTGATGTTCTATGGGATGTACACTGATACTTCCAGTCCAGTCCTGGCACTCCATGACAAGGGCCAGCCCTTGGCTTCAGAGTCAGAGCCTCGGAATGACAAGTGCAGAGATCCAAAGTGTTCACACTTAATTTTGTAAAATTGCCCTACCTGCCAGTAGCGATTTTTCTGACATTTATTGACATAGATTTTAAGAGCCAGAAGCCACATTTTATGTACTTGAGTTCCTCTATGCTAAAGAAGTTCCACTTCTCTACAAGCACCCTTCCGAAGAGAGAAACATGCAAGTGGCCGAAGGGAAGAAGGACATCGTGGAAGGTTAGAAGGAAGCCTGGTCTTTCCAGAAAACTTGCCTGTTCTTGAGGTTTAGTTAGAAATGAGAAGTAGACAGAATCTGTTCAACTCAGGAGGGGCACAGATCTTCCTGACTGGTTCTTCTGTCACCAGAGAAATACCCTGGAAATGCCTTTCAGGAGATGAATCTTATCTGTCCCTGCCCGTCTCTTTCAATGGGGGTAGTTCTCTGTGCCCTGTGCTGGCCCCAAGGGGCAGGCTTTCTCATGATGTCCATCCAAACAAGGCAGGTATGGGGGCAGCTGAGATTGGTTGGTGGGGGTTGGTGGAAGGATTTGGAGAAAATAGGATAAGAGAGACTAAGGTGGGGTTGGTTTTGGTTAGGAGGAGGACAAAGTGGAAATAAAGACGTTGTGGCAACTGTTGGGGACAGAGCACAGAGCAGGAGCTCAATAATTGCACGCTAAAGTGACACGCAGAGCTGCTTTGTGACAACCAGGGGCCTTTCCACACATGAAGAATGACACAAGAAACTATTGAAGTCCCAGCTGCTTCCCTTGTGACTTTAGCCTCCTCTGCCTCTGTGACCTTTGAACTTTTGTTGTTAGGGTCCGTTGCCTGCTCCAGACACATTGCCTACTCTCTTCTTGGACTTGTTGCCAAGGCCTGAAGCTGCCCCCCATTATAATGCAAATTCATTTAAGTGGAAAAATGCGCTTGATTTATCAGGAATGAAGAAAAGGAGCTGGTCTTTACACCATGCTCTTTACATTGGTTTACAGCTAATCCATAAAGAGCACAGTGGTGTGTTTCACAGATGAGGAGACCAAAGGTCCGAAGGCACAGGGTGGCTTGTGCGGCCTGGTCAGGGCCCTTCACCCCACCCCACACGGGCGCAAAGGGGTCCAGAATCAGAGAGGTTGGGAAAAACAGGCTGATTCGGGGCACCCCTCGTGCTACATTCTAACCAGAGAATTTTTTGTCTGACTTGTTTTTTTTCCCCCTCTCTCAGGATTAAAACAAAACAGAACAAGGAGGTTGAGTGGGGACAAGCAGGGTACAATGAAGGTCTCAGCTACTCTTAGGCTTCAAGTCCTCCGGCCTCCTTGGATCGGCCACTGTGGGCTGGGCTTCCTGGCAGTCATCTTCTTCCAAGCCTCTTGGAGGAGAGTCAGCTCGTGAAACATGCACGACCCTGCCTCCTCCTGACCTAAATGTCAGCGAATGGGCGCTCCCAGGCTCACACCTGCCCCCAGAGCAAGGTGTCCTCATTCTGGAGGTGAAACGTGCTAGCGGGAGGGAGTTGGCTGAACAACAGCAAAAACATGATGATCCGGTTGGATTAACTCTATTGATGAGATTGCATATGAGAAAACGTCATTGCAGGCTGCAGCTGGAAAGGGTAGAGTGATTGAAGAACACGCTTCTAGTTCTGGGGTCTGATCTCAGAGGGAAAGAGGCTCTGTGATCAAGGGGAGAAAGCCAGAGGCCTGGGTCTGAACTCTGCACTTACTCCTGGTAGGACCGTGGGCTAGGTACTTACTTTCTGGATTCAACTGTGTCATGCGGACGATGGGAGCAGTAAACCTACCAGCTTGAAAGCACAGTCTAGACCCCTGTGCCCTTGAATGCCCTTCCAGTTTTAAGACCCAGACTAGGATTCTGCTGGTGATGGATGTTTATATACAAATGAGCATGAACATTCCTTTTCAGAAGCAAAGAGAAAGGGAGGGTAGAGGATCCTGGGAAAGTGTGCAGGGGTCTGTAGCTAGGTCAGATCTGCTTTGAATTAGTAACGGTTCCACATTCTTTCTCACCAGCAAGAGGAGTTCTGGAAACACACTCTTGGTCATGGGCTCCATGGCTGTCGGATGCCCTTCAGTGTGTGAGTGGGGCAGGGGGATGGGTTGAGAGAGGGGTGCAGGGGGCTCTGGTTTTTCCCTGGTGATGTAGTCTGTGCAGGAGACAAAGAAAAGCAGGACATTTCTTTTCCTCCCCAGGTTTGTGAGGTTTGTAAGCTTTCATAACTCTAGCAATTTTTCAATTTAGAACCAAACAAAGCCCACAGTGACATTTAATGTGCCATGCCATTTGCCAACTGCTGGAGGTCAGCCAGCCACATTACTGTCTGCCAAGCCCTGGATGATTTTCAATGAGCAGGCTTAGCTGCTCTGTAAATGTCATGGTGAAAACCAAGATTCTGGGCCCTGCAAGTGTCCGAGTCCTAGAACACTGGATGGGAGGGGCTGGTAAAATCAGAACCTCCCCCAGGGTCCAAGAAGCCCTTTGCGTCAGGAGTCCTTGGCAGATGTTTATGAATCCTTACTGACATCCCCCCTCTCTGTGAAGGCGTCAGGATGGAAGGAAAACTGGGGGATCAGTACCAGACTTGCCTGCTTAGTCACTCAGTCGTGTCCAACTCTTTGCAACCCCATGGACTGTAGCCTGCCAGGCTCCTCAGTCCATGTGATTTTCCAGGCAAAAATACTGGAATGGGTTGCCATTTCCTCCTCCAGAGAAATCTGTACCTGGCTATGATCAATTAATTGTAAACACCAATGCCCTCAGACCAGCCAGGGACCGACCCAGGGATTGAACCCACATCTCAGTGTGTCTCCTACATTGCATGTGGGTTCTTTACCACCAGCGCCACCCAGGAAGCCAGTACCAGGGAAAGGTGATAAATAACTGAGTCAGACCACAGGTGGGAAAAGGAAAGCCAGGTGGACCTACAGCCCGGTTATCACATAGGACTGCTTATGAGATTGTTTCTGGGGACGTGTTTGCTCATTGGAGATATAGTTGAGTTCTTTCCTTATAAGGAAGCCTAAGGGGGGCCTCCACCCTGCAGGGGGCACCCTGAAGTTCCCCCATTAGCCTCCCAGAGGGAAGAGAGCTTTGGTTCTCAAACGTGAGTAGGCACTCAACCTACTGGAGAGTCAGAAGATCTGGGGAGGGGCCCAAGAAGTGGCTTGTCTAACAAATTCCCAGAGGATGCTGATGATCAATCCAGGGACCTCAGCTCCAGAAGCAATGGAGCAGAGCAGAGGTAGAGAAGGGGGAGCAGGAGTTCCTGACTGTGGTATGTGAGCATCTCTACTCTTTTCTGAGCTCCAGCTGACATTGGGGGCATCCATTCAATGAAAGGAGATCAAGAGGACCCCGGACTCTGATAACTAACATTCAGTGTCAGACATTGTTCTCTACGTGTCACATGGACTTGTTTAAAAACTTGCAGCAAATTATGAGGCAGTAGTAATACTATCCCTGTTTTACACTTAAGAAAACTGAGGCTTAGAGCAAAGAAATATATCCCAATTTAGTAGGTCTTAAAGGGCTGACGTGGGATTTAAACCCAGACCATCTGGCTGTTCCTTGGGTGTCCCAGGCTTGCCCATCTACATTTTCATTAGCTCATTTAAGACATGCACACATGCATATTTACACACACTTAGCTGAGGTAACCCCTGCTCTGTGTCTGGTGGAAAAGAAAACCAATTCCTATGCATACCATACCTCTGAAGAGTCTACAGGTTTATGTTTAAGCCTTTTGCTTCAATTTCCTACTTCCACTGACTTCTCCTCTTTTCTGCATCTTACCTCATCTTTCATTTTTTTGTCATCCTTTAGCATGCCAGCCTTACCCTTTTTGATTAAGTCCTTCTCTCCCCTGCCAAAGTGTTCCTGACTCAACGCAGTGTAATTCCCCATCGAGGGAGTGGGGTGGAGGTGGGTCACATTTTAATGCATTACAAAAGAAATATATATATATATATATATATATATATATATATACACTCATGGAAAGATTAGAGGAGGGGCCAAGCTCAGAAGAGCTATAAAATGAGAAAGAAAAATCTCCTTTTCCTTGCAGCTGCATCTTGAAAAGGAGCAGAATATGAGACTCCCCAAAATGCTGGTTAGCATGTGGCTTATTTTAAGCCGAAAGTGGTCAGGACCCATCAGACTAAGGACAAGCTTTTTTCCTCCTCCTTAACTGACTGAAAGGATTTAGAAGGAAGCCTATACCAGGAAGAACTCTATTACCAGAGAGAACTTTTTTCACTGGAGAGGCTTATCTGCATGGCCGGGCAAACATTTGTTTACCAAATATTTGCTCTTCCTGTGAGCTGTCTTCCTGTCCTTTCAAGCCCCAGACCCTTGTCCCCTTCCTTCCCTCAGGATGGCATGTAAGCCTCAATTACCTGACTGCCTTTGAGTCTCCTATTTTATTAAGGCTCAGGCATATACAAAATTACATTTTCCCATTAATCTCTTATGTAGATTTAATTATTAGACCAGCCAAAGAGTCTAGAAGGGAAGAAGGGAATTTTTTTTCTTCCCCTATTATCTCGTGTTTCTCTTGTATCAGAATAATAATTTATGGAAAGTAAAAACTTAATAATAGGCATCTATTTTCTTTTTGAAACATCCTTTGGTGTACCCCACCCCTGGGAATCTCTTCCTGCACCTGTTTAGTTCCAGTCTCTGCCTACCTGGCTGGTCCTCCTCACTCTCCACCTCTGTGTCTTTCCTCAGTTCTCAAGACACTGCTCTCATTTTGCTCTGCAAGGGAATCTGGGCTGTGTCTCCCTCTTCCTTTTTCTAGATCTCACCCAGTGTCCGAACTTTTTACCACTGCAATAGCCAGCCGGAGGTTTGGTGAACAGAAGGCAGTTCTCTTTCTAGGGTTAATCTGCTTCCCCTTCTTAAACAATGATCCATCCCCACCCTGCCTCCTTCACATACCCGCTTACCTCCTTTCCAGCCCTCCTCCCCTCCTGCCCGTGTCATAAACAAATACAACATGGTATCCACTCTGAAAGGGCTTGTAGTCTGGTCATGGGGACAGATGTGGTCAGAAAATCCCAACAGAGGTAGGTACAGAGGAGGAACGTCTAAGACGTTATGAAGGAATAAGAGAGGAAGTGATTTGCTCCCCTTTGTGCTTGGACCAATGATGAGGGTGGTGATGCAGTTAGGGCTGAGCACTGAACTTCGGTCAGGTGCTCTGTGAAGGCTTTTATAGGCAGTTTGGTCCAAGACTTCTCAGAGGTTGAGCACTTCTGTGGGTTAGCCGTTGTTATCTTTTCAACACGCTTGGAAGTGGATACTGCTTTCCATATTTTACAAATGAGAAAACTGAGCAGAAAAACCAAACAACCTTCTCTGCTGGAGCCAGGATTGCAATCCAGGCTCAAATCCAAAATTCAGTGTCCTGTGGTTCCTTCCTGCCTTCCCTAATCGCATGTGGTCTGAGCCCTCTGATGCCCAGAATGGTGCCAGCCTTTGCAAGGTCTGGGGCCTCAGGTGACCTGTCTGCCACATTGTGCACCCACATCCTGAGAGGCAGACACAATGGTTTGTTTCTATGAGTATTAGGCTGGCTCATATGAAATGGCCAATAGTTGGCCTTTCTGAAAGAAAGTGAAAGTCTCTCAGTCTGACTCTTTGTGACCCCATGGACTTTACAGTCCATGGAATTCTCCAGGCCAGAATACTGGAGTAGGTAGACTTTCCCTTCTCTAGGGGATCTTCCCAACCCAGGGATTGAACCAGGTCTCCTGCATTGCAGGCGGATTCTTTACCAGCTGAGCCACAAGGGAAGCCCAAGAACACTGGAGTGGGTGGTTGGCCTTTCTAGACTTATAAAAACGGCAGTTTCATAGGGTTCACTCCAGTACAAGGCACAAGTTGAATTGTTAGTGACCCTGGATCTGTTCTTCTGTGAATAAGACTTTCAGACAATCCCACCATCTTCCTGCCAGACTATTCTTCTGTGAATAAGACTTTCAGACAATCCCACCATCCTCCTGCCAGACAATTTAGACTGAGAGAAGGAGAAAGAGAGAGCACCTTGGCAATTTTTTTTCTTGCAAGAAACCCGACCCAGTGCCTCAGCATGAAAGAGCGTCATCAAGTCCCCATTTTGGTTTTCATTCCCGGAACTCCAAAGAATAGCTATATCATTTTGTGAATTCATTCAATTAAAAGCTCACGTCTTTCCCCTTCTCATGGTCTGGACATGCCATATCCAGACCAGAGAATAACAGGAATCACTCTAAAATTCTTTGTACGAAGCAGCCTAAAAACCTCCTGAGATCAGTGGGGTTTCATGAACAATTGGGGCTGTTGGGAGAGAAAATGAAAGCATTTGTCTGTGGAGAAATTTTCCACACGTGAGCCATAAACCCCCATATCCCGCTCTTGGCTGGAGTCGGACTTCCCCAGAGTCGGTCAGATATTCCCCTGGTGGCCTCAAAAGCAAACCCAGACTTCTCTCTTCTGCCTGCCTCTACCGTTCTGTCTCCTCAGCTTCGCAGTCAGGCATCTTGAATGAGGTGCTTCTGCACAGTGTTCCCCTCTTCCTTGCCTCTCATGTAAACTTCTTCCAGTGGAGAGCTGGCTTCCGGCCCTGCCTGGGGATTGAAGCTACCCTTGCCAGGTTGATCATGGCCTCTTCATTGCTGAAGCCAAGAGGCACTTCTTTTCCTCATCTTACCCGACCTCCAGGCAGTCATGGGTGCTTCCCCTAGCCTCTTCTAAATTCCTGCCACCTTTGCAGGCTCTTATTCCTTTGCCCATTCCTTAACTATTTTGTCTTCCTCAGGGACTAGATTATTTGTCTTCCTCAGGACTAGATTATCTGCTTGATTCACTTTACTTTCTCTCCAAGGATGAACTGAACCTGCCTTGGCACTCACCCATGGCCTCCTTAGGGGTTGACTCTTCATTCACTACCTGCAGCTCAGATATCTGTCCTGACCTTTGCTCCATGTTCCCAGTCATTTGCGGGACATTTCCCATTGGCTGGGTCGCAGTCCTCACATTTACTCTGGCACCAGAATCTTTTTCCTCCCAACCAGTCATGCCCCCTACATGTGGTAGCCTTGTCCTTTGGTTGCCCAAACCAGAAACTTGAGAGGAATTCTCGACTCTTTTTGTTTGTTTCTTTTCCATAATCAATCAGTCCTCAAGTCCTGTAATTCTGTCTCCTGCTTCTTGTTGTTAAGTCGCTAAGTCATGTCCAACTCTTTGCGACCCCATGGACTGCAACACACCAGGCTTCCCTGTCCTTCACTGTCTCAGAGTTTGCTCAGATTCATGTCCACTGAGTTAGTGATGCTATCTAACTGTCTCTCAGGTTCATCTTTCTCTGTATCTACCACAGAGAAGATCTACAGATCTTCTCTGTATCTATCTTTACTAAACAGATTCTGCTTTTTCAGTCTTGCCATTCTTTATAGTGAAACAAGTGTGATGCTTCCCTTCCTGTCACACTTGGGGTAAAGTCCTAAGCCTTGCACTTGACTGATAAGGCCATATGTGATTTGGTCAGTCCTTTCCTTCCACTCCCACTGTACTCATTAGCCATCCTGAATGCTCCTGAGAGTACCTACCTCTTAGAGTTCACACGTATTAGTTCTCTCTTCTCTCTAGCTCATCATCTCAGATCCACCCTTAGTGCCTAACTCAAGACACTTCGATTCCAGCCATTGGTGAGACCCCAGTGTAAATAAAGTGCCCTGCCTACAAAACCCAAGAACATCCAGTACTTATTCCTATTAGAATATTTATCTTATTCTAGTGGAGGATACAGACAAGTAAAGAGAGTGTGAGTTTTCACAGAAAAGAGAGCATAGGAAGGATCTTTTCTTGTTCTTTACTCTTTGGACACTTGGCATAGTGCACACACTAAAATGCTCATTATGTATTTGTTGAATGAATCAATAAACCATTGGGTTGGTCAAAAAGCAATTCAGATCTTTCTATAAGATAGTATGGAAAAACCCAAATGAACTTTTTGGCCAACCCAATAACAAAGAGCTCAGCAAGTATTAGAGTCCACATTCTTATCTTGTTTCCACTTGACCGGGGATCCTGGTGGGCTGCCGTCTATGGGGTCGCACAGAGTCGGACACGACTGAAGTGACTTAGCAGCAACCACTTTCAAACTTAGCCATTTTTCCAATCAGGGCTGTCTGGCTCCTGAGTGCTTTGTGTCATATGGTGGACAGTAGATTCTAGAGTCACACTGCCTGTGTCCAGATTTGGTTCTGTGACTCTACAAGGGGGTGTGACTTTGAAAAGCCACGTAATCTCTTTCAACCTCAGTGTTTCCATCTCTTAAATTTGGATAATAGTCCTTCTTATAGAGTTATGGTGAGGATTAAATAAGGCAATATCTATAAAGTGTATTCCTATTCATATAAATGTGAGGAATCACCACATTTCAGCATCATCATCAGGCTTTCCCAGTCGCATGGGATGGCAACTAGTTGGACACAACTTAGCAACTAAACAACGACTGTGATCATCACCACCACCATTACTTTGGTCCCTCTATTTGCCAATAAGACAGATTCTTCTGGGCCATGAGATGAGTGGGTATTCAGAGCGTTCTTCTTGGAGGCTTTAGTTCTCTTCAGAATTAACAGTTAACCAGGAGTGCAGAGCATAGGCCAAGAGGGATGGGAAGTATAGTTGAAAAACGACAAAGTAGACTACAACTCTCTGAGGAATAAATAACTCAGCTGGTTAGTTGGGAGTGCCGCCTTAGGAACTGGCCTATAAATAGGGTTGATGTTTCAAAGGGAGACAGTAACTTAAGCAGGCATGTTTGGATGGTCTACCTAGGAGGTGCCAAAAGAGTATAACAATTGACTTAATAAGATTAACAGTAATAGTATGAAAGCGAAAGTGTTAGTCACTCAGTTGTGTCTGACTCTGCAACCCCCTGGACAGTAGCCCTCCAGTCTCCTCTGTCTATGGAATTTTCCAGGCAAGTATAATGGAGTGGGTAGCCACTCCCTTCTCCAGGACATCTTCCCAGACCAGGGATGAAACCCAGGTCTCCTGCATTGCAGGCAGATTCTTTACCATCTGAGCCGCCAGGGAAGCCCAGTAATGATGGTAGCTCACATTTATGTGAACAGGAATATACCTTATAGATATTACCTTATTTAATCTTCACCATAATTCTATTAGAAGTAAAAGTATACAACATGCAATAATTAATTTTGTGAGTTCTCAGTAAATGTCTGGAACTATTCTAAGAATTATGTTATTTTATTTAATCTTCACAACAACCCTTCTGTAAGGAACATTTTTTTATTATTATTTCCATTTTATAGATGAGACAACCAAGGCTCACAAACATGTATGATCAGGGTTGTCCAACAAGTAAAGGGAAAAGCTGGCATTTGAATCCAAGTTAGCTTGCCTCCAGAATCCAAGCTTTTCCTTTCTTTCTTTCTTTTTGGTTGCTCTGGGTCTTCGTTGTTGAATGCAGGCTTTCTCTAGTTGCAGGGGGTGGGGGTTACTATTCACTTCATTGCATGGATTTCTCATCCCATGGCTTCTCTTGTTGCAGAGCACAGGCTCTAGGCATGCAGCCTTCAGTGGTTGTGGCTCATGGACTCTAGACCCTGGGACTCAGTGGCTGTGGCTCAT
Organism: Bos taurus; assembly: GCF_002263795.3. Classification (NCBI taxonomy): domain Eukaryota; kingdom Metazoa; phylum Chordata; class Mammalia; order Artiodactyla; family Bovidae; genus Bos; species Bos taurus. The sequence continues at coordinate 65,783,353 of NC_037342.1, read as the reverse complement.
GGGCTTAGTTTCTTGGGTTCATGTTGGATCTTCCCAGACCAGGGATCTAACCCGTGTCCCTTGCATTGGCAGGCGAATTCTTATCCACTGTGTCACCTGGGAAGTCCCAGGCTTTTTCTTACTACATAATTCCATCTCATCTCCTTATATTGGGGCTTCTTAGTGATCTCCATGTCAAGTGCCTGAGACTTATAGATGACCTCAAGACCCAGTCTTCATTCATATTAAGACTATCACTCTGAGGTAGATTCTCTAAACAGAAGGGAGAGCAAGAACTTTCTCAGATATAGAGATGTCCCTGAGAGTTGAAGCGGGCTGTGATCTGTATTTTTTTCATGGACAGTATCTTCCTGCTCGAAACCAGAAGGACGGCTGGCTCCCAAGCTCCTTGCAAGAGAACCAAGCCAGACTCCTTCTACTGCAACTTCATAATGACCGGGCTTCCCTGGTAACAGAGCTGGTAAAGAATCCACTTGCAATGTAGGAGACCAGGGTTCGATTCCTGGGTTGGGAGGATCCCCTGGAGAAGGGATAGATTACCCACTCCAGTATTCTTGGGCTTCCCTGGTGGCTCAGATGATAAAGAATCCTCCTGCAATGTAAGAGATATGGGTTTGATCCCTGGGTTGGGGAGATCCCCTGGAGAAGGGAATAGCTACCCACTCCAGTATTCTGGCCTGGAGAATTCCATGGACAGAGGCACCTGGCAGGCTACATACAGTCCATGGGGTTGCAAAGAGTCAGACATGGTTGAGTGACTTTCACTTTACATGAGAAATAGATTTGATCAGAGCAGGTAGAATTTATTTTAAGCTTTTGTTCCAAGAACCAATTAAGGTTTCCACTTTGCCTTAAACCACTTCTGGTATCCTCATTTTATTTCTTTTTTTAAATTTTGAATCGAATGCTAAAGTGCTGGGCTAAGATGTCTCGGTAGCATTTTTACTTAAACTCCTTTTTCTTTTCTTTGTGATTTTCCAGCATCCTTCTTTTTTAGAACTTTGAGTATCTCACAAATCTGGTCAAAAGGACTCTTCACACTGTTTTTAACTTATGGGTGAGAGATTACAACCTACTCTTAAGAACTTAATTAGTTTTCCCGATGCTGACATTTTGAGAGGGAGTGTTATGAGCCATCCTATTTTTTCCAAGTCAGAACTTGAGAAACAGATTTGAGGAAGGATTTTTCTCAGTCCTTCCTGGTTCAAGAGGCCCTCTGGAAGATTTTATTTTTTTCAGATTAACAGAAAGAGCAAGAGAAAGTATTTTGGTTTTTTTTCAGGGCACATCATCACTACACATATTAGTCAGGGAGGAAATTGTGACTGGGTGTCTTACCCAACAGCTGTGTCTGTGTGTATGTGTGTGTTGGGCAGAGATCCTTACAAAAAAGATAAAATTCTATTATGAGGGAATTCATAGGTGGTTACTCTTTCACAAAAAATTAATAAATAAGTAGAGGTAATCTGGACTCTTCGAACAGTTTAAATCAAGAGGACTTGCTGGACATAACTAGAAATGGCTGCTGTCTGGGTACTAATTCTGAGGTCTGGACATTGTTGTTGCTGTTCAGTCACCAAGTCATTCCAAATCTTTGTGAACCCGTGGCCTGCAGCATGCCAGGCCTCCCTGTCCTTCACCATCTCCCAGAGTTTGCCCAAGTTCATGTCCATTGAATTTCCCATCATATATGAATGGCTTAGATGGTAAAGAATCTGCCTGCAGTGCAGGAGACATGGATTCAATTCCTGGATCTGGAATATCCTCTAGAGAAGGGAATGGCAACCTACTCCAGTATTCATGCCAGAATAATCCCATGGACAGAGGAGTGTGGTGGGCTACATTCCATGGGGTTGCAAAGAGTCAGATATGACTGAAGCAACTTAGCATGTACACAGAATGTGAAGCAAAATGAAAGAAAGAGGATTCAAACTTGATTACTGGTGCTGCACGCCTTTCAGTTCAGTTTGGTTCAGTTGCTCAGTCATGTCCGACTCTTTGAGACCCCGTGAACTGCAGCATGCCAGGCTTCCCTGTCCATCACCAACTTCTGGAGCCTCCTCAAACTCGTGTCCATTGAGTCGGTGATGCCATCCAACCATCTCATTCTCTGTCGCCCTCTTCTCCTTCTGCCTTCAATCTTTCCTAGCATCAGGGTTTTTTCCAATGAGTCAGCTCCTTGCATCAAGTAACCAAGTATTGGAGCTTCAGCATCAATCCTTCCAATGAGTATTCAGGGTTGATTTTCTTTAGGGTTGACTGGTTTGATCTCCTTGCACCCAAGGAACTCTCAAGAGTCATCCCCAGCACCACAGTTCAAAAGCATCAATTCTTCAGCACTCTGCCTTCTTTATGGTCCACCTCTCATGACTACATGACTACTGGACATTGTTTCCCTCTAATTCTTCCTCCTTCCTGCCTCCTTTCTTTTCTCATGGACTCTAGAGAGTCCATTGTTTATTGGGCTTACCATTTCATTAGACATTTTGCTAGCAATTTATGTACATCATTTCGTTTAATTTTCATACAAGCTTATGAGAGAAGTACGATTGTTATCTCCAGTTGACAAACAAGGAAATCAATGCTCATGAAAGTGAAGTCACTTGGTCCAGGCCAGTCACAAGTCCAGAGTGAAAGATAGAGCTAGAACTCAACCCCAGGGCTCTCCAGTCCAGACCTTGACCTCTCAACCCTCACATCATACTGCTTCCTCACTAAGCGTGTTCTGTTCTTTGTCTCCAGGGACAGAATGAGAACGTCTGTCAATGTTGTGGGTGACTCTTTTGGGGCTGGGATTGTCTATCACCTCTCCAAGTCTGAGCTGGACACCATTGACTCTCAGCACCGAGTGCATGAAGATATCGAAATGACCAAGACTCAGTCCATTTATGATGACTTGAAGAACCATAGGGAGAGCAACTCAAACCAGTGTGTTTATGCCGCACACAACTCAGTCATAGTAGATGAGTGCAAGGTACCTTTCCCATTCATGGATATCGAGACCTGTATATAATAGTGCATGCTCAGTTTCTTAAAGCAAACACAAAAGCCCTGCATGTATTATCATCACATTTATTTTTCTAAAGAATCATATAACTCAAGCTTCGATGAGTCCCAGATCATCTAACTCTGTGTCTAACATGGCAGGAGATCAGTAAGTCTAACAGTGAAAGAGTCAGATGGTTGCTTGTTTCGTCTCTGTGATACAAAACAATCATTCTGATTCCCCTGTCCACCTACTCTGCAAATTTGATCAGTTTTGTCTGAATATTATGCTCAAGAATTTGTGGTTTCTAGGGCTTTGCTGACTTTCAGATATTCTGTTCCTCAAGTGAAACATCAAGAGAAATGCCCAGAATCACTTGATTTACGTAGCCCAAGTGTTCCTCCTAGCTGTATATCATGTATTGGTTAAAAAAAAAGAAAAAGAGAAACATGCCCACATAACTTTGCAAAGCTATCATTCTCTTAATTATTTTCATGGGAGCATGAGTTTTGACCTAGAAGCCACTTTGCTCCAAGAATGGGGAAGCAATTGTCTCCTTCAGGACAATTATCCATAGATGTCTTTTAAAAAACACGACATGTCACACATTGCCTGGCAGCACCATTATCCCTGAAGCATGGATGTTCTGGACTCTTTTCCAAGCTGTTGGATGCTAAGTCTTAAAGCTCAATGGGCTCTGTCTTGCCTTCATTGTAACTAACTTGACATTGTCAAAGACTGAGTGTCATGACCAGAGTGAAGCAAACTTGGAGAAACCCCGGCAGGTGAGCAAGGTCAACTTTGGAGGGTCTAGACAGCAGTTGAGGACAATCCGAACCCAACACAGGTTTCTGAGACCTTTTTGACTCCTGTTGATCTCATTTAAAAATTAATTTCTCCCTATGTTTCTGGGTCATTCCGAATATATGCCAGACAACTAAGGATGACATAGAAGCAATTCTCTTTATTGGACTATAACATAGTCCAGTGGCTCATCCCCTCTGTATCAGCTACATTGTGCATAAATTTTCTAATGAAAATTAGGGAGGGATCCCACTCATCAAGAGGCAATTGCATAAATCAATTAACTCTGTGAAAACAATTAAAACTGTTGGAAATTAAGATGGACCTAAATGGTAAACTCCATTCTCCTGGAAAGTCAGTGTTTTCCACATCTAAATGAATATGCTGGATTATTCTCCATCAAAACGTTAGTTTTGGTCAACAAGAGTCAGTACTTCATGGAATAGGTTTATGCTCTATTATATTTAACAAGTATTTATTGTGTGCCTTGTGGGGTTTAATTGAGCACCCCCATCTTATTCCTATGACTTCCTACATTTTGATTACTAATCACATTTTACAGAGTGCCCATAACCTGCAAAGCCCTGAATTAGGCACTGGAGGACAGCAAAATGAATGTACAATTACATAGCAAAGATACAGCTTGATCCCAATGGCTGCCATACAAGGAAATACAGTAGTATGAACCAAAATAAAATCACCATATGTATTTTTTAATTTTGCAGTTATATAATAGAAGGATCTTGGAAGTTAATTACCTTTGGAGTGACCCTTTTGGAGCATCTCAGCATACTTCTTAACAATATTGTACTGGACAAGTTTTGAGGAAGATTTGTAAGCGTGGGGATAGTTTTAGATTTCAGACTTTCCAGATTTTTTTTTTTTCCCTTAAAGGACATCAAGCATATCAGGACAAATTCCTTTCATTTTTTTAGCAAACAATTCAACCCCCAAAGGGAAATGTTGGTCTGCTCTCCCTATCACTAGGAAATAAGCCCATGAGAAAAGAAACTGTATTCCTATTTATCACTGCTGTGCCCTAAAGCAGTGCCAGGGATGCAACGGGCTCTGCAGAGATATTTACTGAGTGTATCCTTTTAGCATCCTGACCCTATGCTTTAATTCAGATAACCTTTTTTTTTTTTTTGCTGGGCTGTTCCATAGAGATAGTGGCTTAGTCTCTCTAGGTAATTAACCACTGAACCAACCACTCATTGGTGAATTAGTGTTTAGATAATCAAGTAATGAAACTGAGCAGGTCATGAAACGACCATATTGGTTTAATAAGTATTCACTGTTTTCATTTTTTAGTTAAGTGATCGAGTTCAGCTCTGTGGAGATCGTGAGGTCAGGCAACTGACTCTTCTTGTTCTTGACCAATCCGCTGGGTTGACACCCATGCACAGAGGAGGCAGCCAGAGCTACAGAGATGAATTCGCAGGCTTTACCCAGAGTATTGGAGTTACGTTTACTCCTGCCTTTGAAACTCTTTCTGGTCTGTTTTGTTCCACTGTTTTAAAAACTGAGCTGGGGACCTCAGTGCTTTCCACCAGTCCTCTACCCTTTAGGCTTTTCTATTACCCAGATGTTGGGAAAGAGCCGGGTGGAATGGATGGGGGTGGTGGAGCCCCGACTTCCTTTAATCCAGTCAGAAAAAGGGAATGCCCCCCCAAAACTGCTGTCCCAGCTACTTTAGAGACAGAGGTCCTAATATTTGAAAACAACCCCCCCCCCACCACCACCCAGGTTCTGTCTGGTTTTCCAAAGGCACCACACTGAGATTTATGATGCTGCACAGCTGTTGATCTGGTTCATTGCTAAAAGGCAAATGGGCCCATCCGAGGTCATGGAGAACAGGCAGCTTGCTCCAGGCAGTTTGTCCCTGGCAGTCTTTCCTGACAGGTCACCGAAGGGGAAACAAATTTGCTGCTGCTCTGGTCACAACTTTAACCATTTTAAGCATTGTGATGTCATGTTGGCCTCTCCAGTTTCAGACTCTTGCCTTGTAACCGTAGTTTGAAATTATGCAATGTGTTTTATTTTAACCAGAATAACTGCATGTGATGCTTACATTTGCTTCTTGCATGGTCTTTTTTTTTAAATGGAGGCTTCATGGGGACTGGTGGAAGGAGTAGTTTTTATTTTCATTTGCTTGGTTCATGAAAGGCATTTGGTTTTCTGTCCCTAGCATGTTTTGTGTGTTCATAATGCATGTGTCTCCCTTCCACTTGGGTAAGAAGAAGGTCAGATTTCTTTCAATCATTGCTGCCGTTTGTCATGTCTCCATGTCCTAATGCTTCCATAAATCCAGTCTCTCCATTATGTGGAATATCAGTCGTGGGTTTAAGTTTGCACATGACGTTGAGGACAGACAGATGGAAGGTAAGCTAGGATAACGATTTAGATGTGGAGGGGGAAACCTCCCATTTTGTGGAAGGGTTCAGTTTGCTTAGAGCCCAGGAAGCATAATCCGGACAGTCTGGTGATTATAGTTGATTAATAAATGTCTGCATTGAAATAATTTAGGTTTACTGATCCCCGGCTTTTAATTCCCTTCTTTTCTTCTTTCAACGTTTAAAGCCTGGACAGCTTATAAGGTGGAGCCAGACCACCACGACTTCTGATTTTAAAATTGGACATGTATAAAATCCACCCGGGCTCATTGAAACTGAACCTTTCACGTGCATGAGTAGAACTAGATGCTGGTTCTGGATTTTTTGTTTCTCTGCGGTTGTCTGGAGTAGCACGGGGCACTGTGTTTTAAGGGCTGTGTTATTGTGTGGTGAGTCTATGGCTAATTAGACCCCCTCACAACCCTAAAAGCGTCATACAAGTTATTTATTCCCCAACTTGCAAAGTCGCTCTAGTGCTTCAGATACCTCCCCAAGGCAAATACGCATTTTTAAAGTGTGCAAGTCATTGTTGAAAACTAAGACCAGCTTAAAATCAATTTGGAAAGAACAGTGTCTAACATTAATATTTAAGTTGCGTAGTAGAACCTGGGTCTGGTGCTCCTCCACATAACCCCCGGGGTGGTTTTCTGGTTCATGACCTGTAAGTTGGATGTTGATGATAATTATTTTCAGGTAACTCTGGCAGCCAATGGAAAGTCAGCCGACTGCAGTGTTGAGGAAGAACCTTGGAAACATGAAAAATAAGGATATGACTCTCAGCAAATTCTTGAATAAACCCCCCAACGTATCTTATGGTAAAAGAGGATATAAACAAGCTTTCTTTAAAAAGAAAAAAAATACATCTATTTCTGTTTACTTAATCTATTAGCTGAGGCTTAGAGGATCTGTTGTGAGTCAGTGACAGGCACGGTGCTGTGTGTCATTGCCAAATAATGCTTCGTAAATGTCTCATTTTCTCACTTGTATTATTGTTTGAATGGATGCTGCTGGAGGAATCAGTTTGAATTGAAGACGCATTCTTGCCAGCTTCCCTTTTCTCTCAAGATGTAGAAGCGTGGGTGCTCTCTTTTCCAGGAGACACAACTAAAGGCATGTGGCACATTCTGGGGATTTGGAATAATGAGCACACACTTGGTGTGTTACTCTTTCCAGTGTTCCCCAGCCTCACCTGGTAGCACACAAGAGATTCTCTTAGAGCCTTTGTAAGAAATCCCCTTCAACGTCTTAGAGCGTTTGCCCTTGTGTTTTTTGGTGAAAAGAAAGTACCCATCTTAGGGAACTCGGACAGTTTCTCTTCTGTTGAATTTCTGTCTTTAAGTTGAATGACTAAATGTTTCAAAGAGAGTCACATTTGGAGCCATATCTTAAGAGCAGCCTATTACGGAACCCACTGAGTCTCTGCCCTACCCCACATAGTCTATGGGAATAATTGTTGAATTTCAAAGTATGTTTCATAACTTGCTCTAAATTCAGTAATGGATTAGGGTGTAGCTTACATAGAATTGCTGTATATATTGACAATACTTGGAGAGCACAGTCAACACAAATTTTAACCAGATGCAAATTTGTGTTTGGGTTACATCACCTTGGATAGTGAAATCAAGTGACATTATTTGATCTATGTTTTGTCCATAAAATTCTTATTTGGGTTTCTATCTTCATCTCCAAATTATTTCTGTCATATTCTCATCAGACTAAAAGACTTAATCATTTTACTGTCCTCACAGATGGAAAACAGTTACGTTGGCTGTGCCTCTTTTAATACTAATCTCATGATAAAAGCAAAACCAAAACACGATTAGTCATCTAATATGTAGAAAGCTTTTTGTTATATTTTATCAAAGCACCTAAAACCAATTACAGGGCATAGTTGAAAGCAGAACCCATCTTCCTCCCCAGTGTTCTCTGTGGAAAGAACCAGAAAACAAACATATGTGCGAAATCCTATAAAGGTGACATTTCTACAGCAAAGTCAAGGCAGCCTTGAACCATAGAGTAGGGGAAAAGTGTGGCTTTACGGAACTTCACAGACGGAATCTTTTCCAAGCTGTGGAAGTTTGCGGGGATACGTAATATAATACTGGAGTAACTCATCAGTGCCTTGCATGCTGCAGGCATCTCCAAGCTGTGTTTTCCAGTGTCTGTACTATCATTGTCTACTGAATAACCCACAGTATTTTCGTAAGGTGACTCTAAGGAATGTTGCAAACCTTGGTCCAATGTGGGAGCAGGGTGGTCATCTGAGGCCAGCAGATGTGTACTGAGATATTCATGGATAGTTGTAGAGTCCAAGTTTTCACAGGAGAAGGTGTGTATGGACATCACATGCCCTTCATTACCTACTCCTTGTGACCTTACTCTTTCATGTAGGGAAACTTTGGAACACACAAGAGACATGAGAGTCTAGTAGTTTTGTCTCTTAACCCTAGTTGGTTTCTTTTTTTTAATAACAATCACTATTGAGCAGTATTAAGTAGCTCTTTGCTTTAAAAGAAAATAATGCATTGGTCTTCATTTTCATTAGATGGACGGTTAAGAGGGTGGCCAAGGGCTTGCTGAAATGTAGTAGTGGTAAATGCATCCTTTATAGTAGACGTCATGGGTCATAGGGATGGTTCCTGGATTTAACTGTGAAACTGTTAAGGAGTCTCTTTAAGTCAGGCTTCTGAGGGCATTTTTTATGGTGAGGAGAAGGATGTAGCTGTCCATCTAGGAACAGGTGGTTTTGTTGTTTAAGGCCAGCTTAGCACTTGAACATACTGACAGGCTGCTCAAAGGAGTGGTCTCAAGATTGTCTTCCAAAGATTCTGCCTGAAAGTCTTCCATGACTGCTTGTCTTCAGTTTTTTCCTAGTTATTGAGTTAGCCTATACATATATAAGGGGACAGTGTATTCAGAAGAAACTAGTTGCTCAGCTTAACAAAGCGGGTTTTTCTAGTTTGAAACTGTATGCAGTAAGTTTCATGAGAATATCCTTAGGAAATCGGTTTATTTGGAAGTTCAACAAATCAGTTAAAAATAAGCAAGTTCTCAAATTCAGGAGTAGCTTGAAAACCCAGGGTATATGTAGAACTGACATGTGACTGTGTCCTCTGGTTTTTTAGGCCGCTCTCATTCTTCTCATGCCATGCCCATTGGGGTTTCCTTGTCCAGCATATGTGCCATAAACAGGACAAGTAGATCCAGAATATACCTCTAACAACCATTTTCTAAACAGGATATTATAACTTGTCAGTTGTATGCACAGATTTATTTTAACAAGTCAAACACAAATATGAATGCTTATAACACTCCATTCATGTTTGATCATGCATAAATGTTACATTTGTACACAGACATGGCAGGCTAGATATACACACTGTACCCTGTAAGTTCTGTTAAGTCAGGGCTTTGGCAACATCATTTTTTATGGACTCATTTACTATATTTAGGAATCAGAACCATTTCAGGAGAAAAGCAAGTAGACTTTTATTCTCTCCTTTCTCCTTTATATCCTTTGAAAAACCCAAGTGGCATCATCATTTGATTACCTACTACAATTCAATGAATCAAGTCCTATTCGTGAAAAGAATGGAGTAGCTCTCAAGGCAGAGCTTTATCTTAGACCTTTGGGGATGTGCCTCCCATGAAAAGAGCACCAGAAATTCAAGGCAATCATCTAAATCACTCAGATCTTCGATATAAAACTTTAGATGGTAAGTTCTGAATCAAGTAGTTATCAGATTTGATTCTTATTTTTGGGAGTGGAAACACAACCCATAGCCTGCAGAATTGCCATGTTCCATAAAATATAAATATTGACTTCTCTTTAACTACTCATCAGCTTCGATGTTCAGGAAAGTCTAAAGAAAGGTTGCCAAAATGCCTGGTTTTTGGATTTGAACTGGTGGATGCTAAGAAAGGTTAGGGGAAATTCAGTTTATGGGGAGATGTACTCTTGGTCAGTAAGGTCAGGAATCCCAACAGCTGGTTAATTAGAAAGTCTCAGATCATTTCCACCTGTGCACAGAGACATATGTCATTTGCGAGTGTATATCTAGTCAAGAAGCCACTTTGGAGTCAGGCAGAAAATCCCATGGACACGAAGGAGCCTGGCAGACTACAGTCCTTGGAGTTGCAAGAGAGTTAGACACAACTTAATGACTAAGTAACAACAATTCACCTACCGGATCTCCAGAGGGAAACCCAATCCTGCCGTGTTTTTGCAAATACCACACTTCCGTTTGTTCCCAATAGCAAAAGGTATGGTACCATATTTCACTTTTGTCTGAATCAAGGGTTCTGTTTGTGCTATGTTTTCCATACAAAGAGCGTTAGAGAATTAAGGCAGTCATCTAGAGCATGCAGATCTTCATGATCTGAACCAAGTAGCTGTTAGAAATTCAGCAGTGAATTCAAATAGGTACCCACATGTTCAGAGAGAATTCTCTATCATTCAGACTCTTGATAAGCCTCAGCAGCTCTTGCCTGCTGTGATGACTAAATGCTCAGAATTTATACCCAGTGGAGGCGGCCATTCCCACTTCATTACTCTTCAGTGCTTGGGGCCATACAGTCGCATGGGTTGCTGGTTGGGCTTTGCTTATTCTCCAAATAAATTCATTCCAAGCCAAGGAAAGGGACCAAGTGGGATTTTCCAATTATATAATACTTGCTGTTTGAATACAATATGATGATCCAGGAGCCTGAAAAGATTAAGGTTAAAAGCAAAAGGCCTGAAGGAATTTTGAAGTGAGAGTTTTATAAATCTAGTTGTCAAAGAAGATAAATGGTCTCAGTATCTGGTAATTTTGTCTAAAACCAAGAAGGGCCACTGAGCACCAACCCAGACAGGTTGCACTATTGGCAGGTTGGTCTCTGGGATGAAGTGAGTGCAAAGCTATTCAGACATCAGTTGCTTTTGATTTTTTTCTGAAAAGAAAATTCAACTTCCGCTCTTCCTTTTCCTCTCTTCTTATTCCAGTGATCATTGTTGCTCAGTTTAGTAAATGACCATCCAAGTTAGTGCAAAGGTTGCTTTTAGAACAGATGACAAGGAATCTTAATTGAGTAGTATCTAATTTCATAGCACAGCTAGTTTAGGAAATAACAGAAATAACAGAGATGAGGAGAAATAATGCAGTTAGGAAGAGAAACATTTGACTGAGACTCTGCCCATTTTTATTCATACAACTTACACTAGTCACTTTACACATTAGCACCATTGGGGGGAAAAAAAAGGACAGGCTAGATTAAATTATTAAAATGCCCATCCATTCCTAAGAAACCACCATATAATTATCTCTGCTTTAACTTCTTTTTCTTAAGAGGCTTACTTCTATATGTGCATGCTAAGTCACTTCAGTTGTGTCCGACTCTTTGCAACCCTATGGACCATAGCCCGCCAGGCTGCTCTGTCCATGGGAGTCTCCAGGCAAGAATACTGGAGTGGGTTGCCATGCCCTGCTCCAGGGGATCTTCCCCACCCAGGGATTGAACCCACGTCTCTTATGTCTCCTGCATTGGCAGGCAGGTTCTTTACCACCAGCTCTGCCTGGGATACTTACTTACTGCTATAACACATTACTTATTTGTATTGTAAGTCAGAGGAGCCCATAATAATGAATAATCAATTTGGATTTTTCTCATTCCCTTTGGGAGAAATTAAGTTCAAGCCTCTCTCTTCATTTGATGTCTTAGAACAAGCTTGGAAGATGGCCATGTTCATCTACCATTTGGTGTTTGGGAATACAAACCAACCTCCTTTTATAAAACTGTCCTTTACTTAATGTGCTGTCCTAGTGGAAGTAGCCATTCAGCTCAGGGAAAAATGCTGCCCCAGTCACCATGAGGGGCCAGGATGAATCTGTGGCCTCCCTCAAGGTCTTGCATCATTCCTGCTGTAGCAACAGAGCCCACACTGAATACCCAAAACACACAGTTTCCTCCAGACGGTCCTAATTGCCAACGCAGTATGGGAATTTGGGAGCCTTTGGCAAATCAACTTGAACACTCTTATGAAATTTGGTGCAAGGCTTACACAATAACAGCAGCTGTCTGTAAATACCTTCCTTTCCACCAGTACTCAGACACGCACATCCACATACAGGGTGGGATCGAGCCAAGTCCTTTCTCTGGAAAGGTTTGCAGAGATGTTTGATTGAGTTCATTTTCAAAATTTCCTCTTGGTTTGTTTTCACTGTGGTCATCCCATCACAGGTGGAGAAGGTCTATCTTACAAGAGTGGACTTGTATTGGTGATCCTAGATCTTCTATGCTCAGAGTTTTTAAAGTGAATAAGATGCATGGTCTGTCTGCAGGGGGCGTGTGACCAGCCATGGCCTTTGAACAATCTCTTGAACATTCCAGTATCACTGCAATGGGCTGCTGTTTGCATCCCTGCTCTTTGTCCAAACTTCTGCTAAATACGGAATAGGATTTGTGTTACTGTGCCACGAACATTTTCATTTTCATTAACATTTCATTTTCATTAACAAAGACCTCAGCTCTGTAAACGCGGGGCAGAGAGATGTACAGCTAGTACTGAAAGGATAGAGTTAGTTTCTGTTTGTTTAAATCTTTCTTGCAGAAGACCTAACACCAGAGCATCAAGTAGTATAACCCATATAAGAGCATATGAAAAAGTAAGAGAAGCCCTCAAGTTGTTATTTCATTCACTCTGAGTAACTACTGATCAGCTTGCCTATGTCCAGCCTTGCCTCACTCTCTTACCTCTGGAGCATGTATCCATTTCGATATATTTTAAAGTCCTTCTGATTGTTATACAGGGCCCTTTGGGGCTGATGATAAAACCTGCTACTGAACAGATCCCTGTACCTTGAAGAGTCAGCACTTGACCTAGAGCCCAGGTAACAACAGGTCTCCAATTTCTCCAGAGACACCCTTCATCCCTGGGTGAGTGTTAGAACGTAACTTATGACCATGACCATTGTCATCTTTCCCCGCGGAGGTGGAGATGATGCAGTGGGAGCCTCACTCCTTCTGGGGTTCTGTTTCTTCTCATGGCAACCATGTAAGCTGCCTAAAAACAGTCTGTTGCCTTTGGTAGGAGAGAAATGCACACACTAGCCCAGGAAGTTAGTTTAGCCTATCTCTGAGGTTTCGCCCCCATGTAGCAAGTTCTCTGAGATGTATGATCAGCAAGCTGGTACTCTGGTTTCTTACTTCCCCAGGAGAGTTCTCCTCCTTACTCGGATCTCATCCTTTGGCAGCCAAATCTTTCCATAAATGACCTTCACTCCTTCCCCCAGGAAATCTCAGCATTACATTTCCATGTTGCACAGGACAGACCAGGTTATCTGGTCACTCTAGAGATTTGTATATAAAAAGATACTTTTGTGAGGATTTTTGTATATTGTTTTTCTATTTGTTTTCTATGGCTCGAGGAGAGAGCTGGCAAACTGTGAATCTAATTTGATCTTGCTGCCAGCAGACATATTTTGGCTTCCTGGTAAAAATTTATGTTACCAAGGAAAATATATTGCCCTCTGATCAGTATTGTACTCTCCCAAATTCACAGATTCCTCCAATCCAACCTTACATTCTTATTTAAACAAATCCCTGGGCTTCTTTGCTGTTATTTATAAAAAGCATGAGAAAACTTATTTAGAGTCCTGGATAGTGTATATTTAATATTGATTTAGCCTTTAATAATTTTATATAGGTTTGTATCTATTCTTCATAAACCATAAAGAACTCAGTGTAGACTGAATGGATCTATTTAGTATCTGTAATTTTGCAGACAGATATTTTCTTACGGTATTTTCTATATAACCACACATGTATAATTACAACTAATTCAAGCACAAGACATTTCTACAGCAATTTAGAGCTGTCATTGTTTCCTGAGCATACAGTCACATTTGAAAAATGTAACAACTCAGTCCTTTGCGATGCAATGAACAAAATGACCATTAAGAACAAAGAGTCAGTTAAATCCTTTAGCTGGTTAGGATATGTATAATATTTAAACAATTAGGCTTTTTAACTCAAGGAATGGTGCTGACTCTTTATTTTTGATACCACATCTGGTTATTCCACCTAAGCTTTCTAATTTTGCTTTTCTCCAAGAACATGAAAAATAAGATGATTAATAGTGGAATCATCTCTATAATCTCCATGCCTTCCTAATAATTTATGTGAAAATTAGCTTAGGAAAACTTCGGATAGCAGAGATTGAGGGTGAGTGTGAGGAAGCCAATCAGTACAGATTTGTTGCAGTTCATTCTTGCCAAGCAAATTGGTAGTAAATGTCACATTGTTATGTGAATTGAGCACATATTTTTAAGGTTAAAATAAAACACATTAGTACCAGCTATGAAGCAATACTTTATCAATGGGGCTTAAAGTCTCACTGAAATTATTCAGAAGCAGCCCAGGTAGATTCTGTCCTCAGGTGAGTAGCAATCTATGTAAATTTCCCCAAAAGACAAATCAATAATCACTGCAAAGACAAGGAAGGGTCTTCCTTCCGCCAAACACAGTTTCTGATAATATGATTGTAGGGCTAGTATTTTTGCTATGTTTTAGGAAATAGATACATAGAAAGTGTACTGGTGTGTATTTAAATCCACTCCTCATTAAGCAATCAGATTAGATGTGCCCTCAACTGGCAACAATTATATCTGTGATTTTCAAGTACAGATAGCTGTCAAGCATGAAGTTCTTGTGTATACACAGTAACACATGGTTCACGCATGAAGAAAAGTGCCTATGCACTTTGTGTAGCTATAATGTAGATATCTATGTGTAATTTCAGTGAAATGGTATATAGATGTATTGTAATTTAATTTAAATGTTATTTTTGGCTGTTTATCTAAGTGCAGTAGACATGTTGATTGATGTTTTGAAAATCCTTCTTTTCCTTCTTAGATAGCTAGTGGTAAATCATTTCTCCTCTTTCTTAAAGTGACTTGGGAATGTATATCAGTGAAGAACTTATCTGTGAATCCTTTGTACTGATGATTGGTTGAAAGTCTGTGTGTATCCAGTATCTTTGTAAATATGTGATTCGGGGCAAGGGGGTGTTGGATATGTGTCATGATCCTTAGTCAAAGGTCATCTGATGTCTATGCAGTACCCAGTGAATACATCTGTGGAACTTTTGATTATCTAGGCCTAGGTAGATTTAGAACAAGGACATTTATCTGCAGCCAAGACATTTGTATTTGCTTGATAAATTGAGCTCAAAGAGACGAAAGGTTCATCTGCTGAGCATAAGCATGTTAGCATTATGTCTGTAGGTTAAAGTTCTGCTTCTTTGGTTGCCAAATACCGATCATCATGCTCATGACTTAAAGGTTGTGAAGAGCCTTGTCCCTCTTGGTTTCTTGAGTTGGGGTACAGGAAAGGCATTCACTAACTGCCATGCAGGTAAAATCCCACGAAAGCACACTTCTGGTAGTAAATTGCACAGCTGTCTCTAGAAAGAGCATGAGAAGCACAAGCATGGTCAGTATACTCTTGGGGGGATTGCAAAAAAAACAGCTAGTGAAGCACAGATCCCGCATATGTGAAGGGAGTAGGACCTCTAGCTCCTAGGCTTTGTGTGTGTTTCAAGTGTTTGAAGAGAAGGTTAACTAATGCAATTATATACTTGCCTCCCAAACACACATTCTAATTATCACTGAGTTGAATGCTATGAGGTCTATAGCTCCTGTAACCCCCTTTTCCTTCTTTAAGGACAGAGAAAAATGACCATGTGCAGCTGGGAACACTGAGTGTTCCTCTCTTTTCACAAGAAATGTGAAGCTTAGGAGATCCTCTGAGGGCACAAAGCATGTTAATTTTCAGTGTCTACTCCAGAGACTGGGGTGAAAGGATATAAGTGTGAACAGGCACATTTTTTTTTTTCCTTGAAAATGTGGCTTCTTCAACTTGTGTCATATTCAGGATGGAAACCTTACTGAAAGAAATCTAGCCTTTAGGTAGAATTACCTTTGAAGATTCTTGTGTGTATCCAGAATGAAAGATAAGAGTAATTGTTTCCCTCACATTCACAATCCCCATTGATCTAAAGTCATGTAATGTAGAGCATCTATAGCACATTGGGTTTAATGAATGAAAAAAGATAAAAAATTTCAACTAATTTGGGGGTTGTTTCTTACATATGGTACTAGGAAATGCCTTGTTGGCAAAGCACATTTTGGGTATTTGAAGTATTTTACTTTCACCTTTAGCTTTCTTACAATGTGGACTGATTACTGTAACATTACATGTGTAAAATAACTGGATATTCTTTATATACTGGAAATAATCTTTAAATCCAATATTTCACTAAGTGTTTTAACTTCTATGTATATATCTCTCATTAATAAATGTGGATTCCAATTTCTCTTGGCTGTTGACTCTCCTTCAATTCCAATTTTAAGCTAGTGTTTATTACATAGTAAGTGTCTCCAGTGTTCCTTTTGGAAAAATTTGTGAATTGAAACCTACAATGTCTAAATTAATATTTTCTAGGAAGCCTAAATATACAGTGGAGTTACATCTTATGCTATAAAGTTATGAGTTGGACAAAAATGGCATATAATCAAAATTAAGCTTGTGAATCAGCCAGTATGGGTTATCTCCCACAACTCAGGAGCTTAAAGCAACCAAGGTTGATTTCTTACTCATATGACATGTCCATCGCTGTTTGTCTGGGGGACTTTGGTCCACACCATCCTCAATGAGGGAGTCTGAGAGAGACTTCTTCCTTGTGCTTCTGCCTTTACCAAATGCAAGAAGAAAGGAACAGGGCAGATTTTACACTGACTCCTAAACCGCCCTTCCAAATGGAGTGTGCCTCAGTTCAGTGCAGTTCAGTTCAGTCGCTCATTCGTGTCCGACTCTTTGCGACCCCATGAATCGCAGCACACCAGGCCTCCCTGTCCATCACCAACTCCCGGAGTCCACTCAAACTCATGTCCATCGAGTCAGTGATGCCATCCAGCCATCTCATCCTCTGTCATCCCCTTCTCCTCCTGCCCCCAATCCCTCCCAGCATCAGAGTCTTTTCCAACGAGTCAACTCTTCGCATGAGGTGGCCAAAGTGTTGGAGTTTCAGCTTGAGCATCATTCCTTCCAAAGAACACCCAGGACTGATCTCCTTCAGAATGGACTGGTTGGGTCTCCTTGCAGTCCAAGGGACTCTCAAGAGTCTCCTCCAACACCACAGTTCAAAAATATCAATTCTTCAGTGCTCAGCTTTCTTCACAGTCCAACTGTCACATCCATACATGACCACTGGAAAAACCATAGCCTTGACTAGACGAACCTTTGTTGGCAAAGTAATGTCTCTGCTTTTGAATATGCTATCTAGGTTGGTCATAACTTTCCTTCCAAGGAGTAAGCGTCTTCTAATTTCATGGCTGCAGTCACCATCTGCAGTGATTTTGGAGCCCAGGAAAATAAAGTCTGACACTGTTTCCACTGTTTCCCCATCTATTTCCCATGAAGTGATGGGACCAGATGCCATGATCTTTGTTTTCTGAATGTTGAGCTTTAAGCCAACTTTTCACTCTCCTCTTTTACTTTCATCAAGAGGCTTTTTAGTTCCTCTTCACTTTCTGCCATAAGGGTGGTGTCATCTACATATCTGAGGTTATTGATAATGCCTCACTTCTGCTCATTTATCAATAGCCAGAACAAGTCACATGTCTCTACCTAACTTCAAGGAAACAGGAAAGGGCAACCTGACCTGGTGTCCAGGAATAAAACTGAAAAGAGCTGATGAACAGCTCTAATGGCTATTAGGCCATTAAAAAAATACCCTTAAATTATTCATAAAGTATAGTATGCAAACATGTAGTCTTTCAGTAAATCCAACACAGTAAGTTTTTCTCTAGTATTGGAAAAACCAATGCTATGGAAGTAAGTGACTAGCATTTAATGTTACATTGTAGAAATAAAATGCATGGTCTTCAAGAGTAGGGTCACATTCAGCAGAATGAGATTCTCATCCAGTGAAAGGTAGACATATAGGAATGGACCCCCATCGAGAACAAGACATGTTTTCTTTTCACACTTCAGAGAACCCACAGATTTAATAGGATACTTTGGATTAGTTGAATTGTTGTCTCTCATTCTTTTGGGGGAGGATAAGGAGGCAAATATTTGATTTTTAAATAAGTACCTAAATGTGACACACCACACTTTTCACCAATGCTAGCAATTTAAATTGTTGATGAAAATGGACACTTCCTTTGAAAAGACACTTTTCTTTATTCTCTTGGAGTCAAGTGTACATCACATCCATGTTCAAATGTTATTAAAATCTAATTTACAGAAAATATGCTCATCAGTAAATTTCTGGGCTGCCGTTTTGTTTTAAAGTAGCAGAGAGCCACCGATTAGAGTTAAGTTAGCTTAACACTTCAGTATGGATGCCATTTGATCATTATCAACCACTCCTTCCTAAGAAACATGACTTTGCTTGTTCAGGGGCTATAATCCCCATGTTTTAATTGCTTGCCCTTTCTTCTGGAACAGAGGTGTTTAATCCACCCACAGTGGTTGTAAGGCCACTTACTATACTGGTTTCACTTATTGAAAGAAGAAGAAGCAGAAGAAGAAAAATAATAAGAATCCTTTGGAGGCTGAGAATGGAAGGAAGGATTATAGGTTAGGAACCAGCAGGCAGGAGTTCTGACCTTCGCACAGTCACTAAAGGGTTCTGCAAATGTGGTCAAGTCCCTTAGCAATTTGGAAGTCATTTTGACATATGTAAAATTAGGGGTTTGAAGTAGATACTTTCTAAACTTCTGAACTCTGAAATTTGAATTCTATCAGCTGGGTAAGTTATCATGACTACAGATAATTTTGTTTTTTAATCTGATTATTCTAGCATAATGTCTCATACATACAAAAGGACATGTGTAATCTATATCTAAGTTACAATGCAGCATGCTATAGAATCCTATGACTCGGTAAGCCAGTGTAGGCACTAAAACATCACCAAGTATTTCGCTTGACCTTTGTACTCCTTCCTTATTCCATTCAGCTGCTTTACTCCCCAGGGGAAACTGCTACTGGAAATTTTGTTTATCATTCCTCTACTTTTAAAAATAGTTTTTTATAAATCTCACACATATGCATGACTCCACAAGCTCTGCTTATTTCTGAGCTTTATAAAAACGGTATTGCATTGCATGTAGTCTTTTCCAATACGTCTCTTTTCTTCTTAACATGCTTCTCAGTTTATTCATGCTGTTACAAGTAGCTGTGGTTCGTTTTCATTTCTGTATAATTACATAGTATGTGAAATGTGCCATATTTTGGCTACTCACTTTCCTGCCAGGGTATATTTGCCTCATTTCCAGTTGTTTTCTGATGTTAAATAAGGCTGATATGAATGTTTCTGTATGTTTCCTGGGCGTACAACCTAGGGAGGCTTTGACACATGTGCTTCTAGAGATAATAAATAAAATAATGTGTGTTTTTGTGTGTCTCTGTGTGTCTGTGTATGTGTGCACGCATGACTGAAAAGTTCCTCTTCAAATCTTCCATTTATTTGTCCATGGCTCCTTGAACGCACTCATTTGTGAACCACTGATGGAACTCTTGGTGATTCATACACTGCTGGCTATTTAATGGAGTCCATCTCACTGGCAGGAACACCGAGGCAGACAAAACCAGAGTATTTTAATTTTTAAATTTTTGGCCACACGTGGAATCTTAATTCCTCAACCAGGGATGGGACCTCCATTCCCTGCACTGGAAGGCAGTCTTGACCACTGGACCACCAGGGAAGTCCCTTTTATATGATGTGTGTGTGTGTGTGTGTGTGTGTGTGGCCACACTGTGCGGCATGTGGAACTTCCCTGACCAGAGATTGAACCTATGCTCCCTGAAGTGGAAGCACGGAGTCTTAACCTCTGGACAGCTGGTGAAGTCCAAAACAAGCATTTTAAAAGAGGAATTTAAATTTAAAGCTGAAGCCTTCTTTCCTCAGGCTCACATGATACGTACGGTCAGAGAGCACAGCTCTGACATAGCCAGAGAGGGCCCGCTCAGCCTTTGACCTCTTCTTTAAGCAATAATGTGTTACACCCAGCAACTCCACCCAACATCAGCAGGTTGCTTGCTATGATGCAAACAGTGGTTTGAAGGAAGAAGCTAGAGGAAGTCACAAGAAATATCTCTACCTACCCCAAGAACCACTAATAGCCCAATTAGCTGCACTCTGTACCCCCACAGTGGAAGATTGTGGAGCCATAAAGGGCTCTGCAGCTACCACCTACGGCCCTGAACCTTCTGGGCATCTCTCCTTCCAGGCGCGGTGACATAAACAGGAAGCCAGGACTCGGTACTTCAAAGAACCACAGGTAACGGAGGGTTAGGCACCTCCAAGGAAGCATTCACGAGGTGCTCTCCCTGCTCGTCACCGCTCAGCTCAGACAGGAAGGCATGGGTGGAGATGCCCACACAGTTGATGTGGGCCCGCCAGAATAAAAGACTGTGGAGTCCCCAGCAAATAATACTTTCCTTCCTGGTAATTTTTAAACTTCCGTTCATTCATCTTCTTACTGAGGCAGTGAGAGGCCATCTTTAATTCCCATGTCATGGTAAGAAAAACTGAGCCACAGAGGCTGAAGTTCAGGAGTGTTAGTTGACCTCCACGGCCTGTTCAAGAACAGTCTAAAGAGAACAAAAGCCATCCAATAGAAATACTGTTCTTACCCTCAAACATTTACAAGCAGTGATTTTAGGACTTCCCTGGTGGCCCAGTGGTTAAGTGCAGGGGACACATGGTCAGTCCCTGGTCCGGGAAGATTCCACATGCGGGGGGGTGACTCAGCCCCTGCAGCACAACTACTGAAGGGCATGCACCCTAAAGCCCATGCTCCACGGCAAGACAGGCCACTGCAAAGAGAAGCACTCACGCCACAACCAGAGGAAGCCCATGCACAGCAACGAAGGCCCAGTGCAGCCAAAATAAATAAACGGATAAAATTTTAAAAATAAAAGCAGTGATTTTAAATTCTTCTGAATTCCATAAGCAGACAAATAAAACATTATTGCATTTCCCCTGTCACTCTTGATTGGGTCAGAATGAATACGCAAAACCCCAGCATCTATTTTTGTCTGTGATTTAGGGTGATCAGATTTCAGCCTTCCAAATACTGTCTGGAAAAATCTAGAGGCCACTAGTGAAGGAAAAAAGACAAATATAGAACTGCTGTCATCTATGGTACACTCCTTTTGTTGCATGAGCTGACTCTCCTGGAATTCTCCAACGGCTTCTGTCACTTCTCAGATGCTTTCCAGGCCTGGGTAATGTATTGCTCACAGAAGGAGGGGCCAAGGAATTTCCAAACTGCCTTCATCTGAGTGAAAAGTTCAACTGGAACCCAGCTTCTCTTTTCCAGTTGCTTACTCTCCTGATCTCAAACTTTCCTCACCTCTTAGTAAGGAGGACAGAAATCATTTCAAACTGGAAGGTTAGAAAGGACCTCAGGGGAAAATATTTGAAGTTTAGCCATGTCTTTTTGCAGATGGGGGGTTCCCTGGTGTCTCAGATGGTAAAGAACCTGCCTGCAATGAGGGAGACCTGCGTTCTATCCCTGCGTCGGGAAGATACCATGGAGAAGGGAATGGCTACTCACTCCAGTATTCTTGCCTGGAGAATTCCATGGACAGAGGAACCTGGCGGGCTACAGTCCATGGGGTCACAGAGAGTCAGACATGACTGAGCAACTAACACTTTCATTTTCTTTGCAGATGAGGAAATCAGTAGCATAATTAAAATGAATTAGAGGTAATACAGTGGCAAACCAAGGTTAAATCCTGACTCTGTAACTTTTCCAACTATGGACTATTGGAGAGTTTATGTAGCCTCACTTTCCTCATCTGTGAAATGGGGCTAATCATGCCTATGCTACATAAAGCAGTTAACACAGTACTTGGCACATATTAAGGGTTCAGTCAATGATAGATATCATCAACGTCACTGTTACCATCCTTAGCACTATCAGTCACAGCTTCTTAGTGACTAAGCTGGAAGAAGTCTGGCTTTCTCTTTCCCAATTTGGCCTCTTTTTCAGCCATACCACACTGACACTAGCCTGTAAAACAGAGTTCAGCTGGTCTTCCAAAAATCTGGGCTTTATTGTTAGACCATGACCTCTCCTGACCCAGCCCGGGATAATCTCTACTCCTAGAGGAGCTTTATGAACATCACGAGCCTTTCAGTCTCTTGTTCCTGGTGCCCCTCTACACTTTCTTCTGCTACTCACCAAAGCTCTGATTCTTGACAATGAGGGAAGGCCCTGGATTTCTTCAGGGACGGGAATTGAATCTCAGCCCTACCCAAGTGGCCTCTCATTGGGATGGAAGCCTGAGCTTGCTCTTCCAACAGGAAGGAGAACATGACATCCAGAAATGAAGCAATCCTTTTCCTCACATAGAAGGCCCTCGGGGAGTCCCAAGCTTGCAGCGTTATGTGTAGTAGTAGAGACAAATGTCATGAGAAAAGCTGTTGCTGTGGAATGTGGCCAACCCAGCAGGTCCCTCAGAGCCCCTTGGCTGAGTCTTTTCCAGGCAGTTTCTCTTCCCATCATCCTTTTCTCCATTGCCTTGTCTTCTTGCAAGAATGATGTTCGCTTTCTCCCCTAACAGTGTCAAGAACAGAACTTGGGAGAAACTTTGTGGAACCTTTTGGTTTGGGGAGCTCATCCATTCCTGTGTTAGAATCACCTCAAAATGGCGCCCCTCTTCAGTCTGCAGCTGCTTCAGGGCATGGCCACACTCTGATGAAAGTGAAGTCGCTCAGTCGCATCTGACTCTTTGCGACCCCGTGGACTGTAGCCTGCCAGGCTTCTCCATCCATGAGATTTTCCAGGCAAGAATACTGGAGTGGGTTGCCATTTCCTTCTCCAGGGGATCTTCCCAGCCCAGGGATCGAACCTGGGTCTCCCGCATTGTAGGCAGACGCTTTACCATCTGAGCCACCAGGGAATCAGTGAGGAGCCTGATAGTTATGATTAATAGTAGCTATTATCATAGGTGGTATCCCTAGAAGCAGAACCTGAGACAGGATTCAAGTTCACAGGGTGTGTCTGAGGCGTACTTCTCGGGAAACCCTAAGAGACTAGGAGAGTAGTGGAAGAGGGAAAGGGAAGAACCGAGCAAGAAGATAGCTTCAGGGAGAGTCTAACCTTGTGTTGTCCCCACTTGAGGAAAGGAAGCTTGTTTTTGGCACCTGTATCAGTCAGTCAGTGACTGTGGGCCCCGTAGGGGAGGTGTGGGCAGAACCTGCAGGGTAGGCAGCTCTCATCTGCAGAAAGCCATCCACTAGAGAAGAAGCAGCCATGAGCTGTTAGCTGTCAACACAGCAGCTACGAGATGGGTGGACGAACCTGAGAAGGGCATCTGGGCAGAATACCTATGGCATCTGCTACAGTTTCCCTTCCACACGTGGCAGCCTCTTGTAGACCTTGGGTGCTTGTCTTCTCGTAACAATTCTGTGAGGCAGGTGCTATCACCCTCCCTGTTTCACAGGTAACATAAACAGAGATTGAGAAACTTATAGACCTAAGAAGAAGCTGGCTCAGGGCTTCCCTGATGGCTCAGTGATGAAGAATCACCTGCTAATGCAGGAGAGACGGGTTCAATCCCTGATCCGGGAAATCCCACGTGCCGTGGGGCAACTTAAGCCCATGCACCACAGCTACTAAGCCTGTGCTCTAGAGCCCAGGAGCCTCAACTATTAATACTGAAGCCTGCCAGCCCTGGAGCCCATGCTCTACAACAAGAAAAGCCTCTGCAGTGAGAAGTCTGGGAACCGAAGCTAGAGAGTAGCCCCCGTTTGCCACAACTAGAGAAAAGCCCATGCAGCAACAAAGACCCAGCACAGCCAAAATTAATTAAAAATTAAAAAGCTGGCCTGGAGGTCTTTCTGATTTCAATATCTCCCACTATACAGGCTCCATTTCCCCTAATAACCCAGCAGAGTACATTGCCACATTATTGATTGTTTTAATGGCATTTAAACCTCTGGGCTGAATGCAATAGTCCTCAATGTCTAATTTGGAAGTCCAATTATGCATGAGACTTTAGGGCATTCATTCAAAGAGGATTGGTCATGCTTATCATCACATAACGTCCGCATCATCTACTTAACTGCTCCAAGGAACCATGAAACCCATGTTTGGTAAAGAGAAGATCTCAAAAGATACCTGTAGTCCTAAGGTACACCTGTCCTTAGCTGGCCCAGGTTGTTAGAACATTTTCTCTTCCTTAAAACATTTGCTAAGTCAATAGGCCAATGAGTGTCATCCAGAGTGTCAACTCTGATCAACTGAGAGTGAGGGGGATTCCCAGCTGCCATCTGTGCTCACTAGGGAAGAATCCTGTTTGATTATCAATGACTGCAAGCAAAGAGGTTGTGATTTATGTTTGTCTTATATCTGCCGTCTTTCATTGTAGCAGTCTGAGTTGCACAGCAGTGACAAAGAGCGCCCAGGTCTTGGTGGCCTCAGCATGATAAGTTACTGGCTCAACCATAGTTAGGGTTACAGAGGTCACTCTGTTCACTGCAGTTACTCTCAATCCCTCAATGATCAAACAGCTACTATCTCATAATAGAGAGGAAAGAGCGCCAGGAAGATCCTCAACATGAACAGTGAAATGTCACTTCGGCTTCCAACTTATTAGCCAGAAGGATCACAGGGTCCCACCCAGCCCCGAGGGAGAAGGCAATGCAGTCTCACTGCATTCTCAGGATGCGGGAGATGGAGAAACATTTGTTGACCAGCACTAACAAATTATTACGGCCCACTTCTCTTGTCATCTGTTATCGGATGTACTTTGTTTTCCAAAGGCAAAATCTGTTTACCACTCGGCCAATGGAGACCATATCAAAGTCTCACCCAATTGTGGCACCACGCTCAAAGCCCAGTATCTTGGGGTGATGTGTGGACATTTCTGCATATGGTTCAGATGTGGCTCCTGTTGGCCTGAAAACCAATAAACAAACAAACAAAAATCCAAGTTTTCTGCAGCTCCTAATCTCTCTTCCATACCCCTCCTACCAACATAGTCCCATAGTGAAATAGGATCAACTTAGTCACTTTGAAAAGTGAAAGTCAAAGTGTTAGTTGCTCTAACAACTAACATCTGACTCTCTGTAACTCCATAGACTGTAGCCCATCAGGCTCCTCTGTCCATGGAATTCTCCAGGCAAGAATACTAGAGTGGGTCTCCATTCCCTTCTCCAGGGGATCTTCCTGACCCAGGGATCGAACCTGGGTTTTCTGCATTGCAGGCAGATTCTTTACCGTCTAAACAAGCAGGGAAGCCCCATAGTGAAGTCGCTCAGTCGTGTCCGACTCTTTGTGACCCCATGGACTACTGCAGCCTCCCAGGCTCCTTTGTCCATGGGATTTTCCAGGCAAGAGTACTGGAGTGGGTTGCCACTTCCTTCTCCAGGGGATCTTCCCGACTCAGGGATTGAACCCAGGTCTCCTGCATTGCAGGCAGACGCTTAACCCTCTAAGCCATGAGGGAAGCCCCTGGGAAGCCCTATAGTCACCTTAAATTATTCCCATCTGGACAGGAGACAAACAGAAGACCTAGAGCCACAGAATTTCAGAAATCCTGATGGGAAGACATTAGAGGCCCCCCAAGAAATTTCTTGATTAGGTTTTGATCTAGCTCCCTGGAAGCCAGTCCATTCCCCACACCCCACCAATGACCCTTAATTCCACCTCCTAGTAAGCCCTTCTCTTTCCATTATACTTTTTTGATGCACATGAAGAGGATACTCAGAAACAATTTCTGCTTTTGTTCATAGAACAAACATTCTCTACCTTTTGTTCATAGAAAGACTATGCTGGATGCCACATTAGTTTCTGCAGAGGTTTTCACAATCGACATGATGACCATGTACTTGAATTGACTTTGTTTCTGAGGCTAAGCTGACCTTTAGGGCACAAAGCATCTCTCCATTTTTTTGGGGTTGAAAAGTGCTAACTTCTTCCAGCTCTACATGTTTTCACATTTCTAGAGTTTCTCCTTCCCTCTGGGGAGATAATAAAAGTATTTGACTTAGTCACTGTGCCATTTGTCAGGGTCTCTCGGTGACTCTGATGGCAGAGTCTGTCTGGGACCTGGAATGGGCACACAGCATACAGTGGGCAATTCGGTTTGGTTATCTGGGGCCACGGAGAATTTGCAGTTGTTTGTACTGCTAACGGCTGCCTGATATATTAGGCAAATTTATTTCCTGCTCTGGGTTTCAGCTTAAATGTTTCCTCTCTGAGGCAGCCTCATTTGGAAAAAAAATCATTTATGATTCGGTAACGATCTGAGGATGATGTATGTCTAACTGTCCTGAAGGAAAGGGAACTCAGTTGTTCCCTGTGGAAGCCAAAAAAGGCTTCCAAAGGCACAATGGAGGAGAGACAGCAGAGATAAAGGCAGTCTTGGCTGCATTAAAATAAGTTGTTTTTTGAAGACTGAGGCCAGAGTTTCACAATCACAAAAAATTATATTTTAAATGCACCAATTTCAAATTAGGAATGAGATTTTTTTTAAACCAGCTATGTTATTGGAAACAAAAATTATGAATTGACTAATTAAAAATATTGTTAATTAACAATACTATTGTTACACCTTTATCTCTGCCCCAGTGGAATGGGCATCTCACTGTCCTCTGAATGATGGAAGTCAGAAGGAAAGTCTGTCCTTTCTCCAGCTGGATTCTTGCTTTGGGGAATGTTCCTGCTGCCTAGTGGGGCACATGGGCAGTTTCTTGTTTAACATGTATTGAACCTGTATTAGGTGGTAGACACTGATCTATGGAATGGATATCTTTATCTATATCCTCACAACAACTCTATGGCATAGGTGCCGTCACTAACCCCATTTAACAGATGAAGAAACTGAGGCCCAAATATGTTAAATAAGGTGCTCTCAGGCATAATGTCCACTGGGCTTCCCAGGTGGCACAGTGGTAAAGAATCTGCCTGCCAAGGCAGGAGACGCAAGACACATGGGTTCAATCCCTGGGTCAGGAAGATCCCCTGGAGGAGGAAATGGCAATCTGCTCCAATAGTCTTACCTGGAAAACTCCATGGACAGAGGAGCCTGGAGGGTTTCAGTCCAAGGGGTCACAGAGTCAGACATGACTGAGCACACTCACACCTAATGTCCATTAGGAGGAAAGGATACCCCTTTTTCTATTCTTGTCTTGGGTAGTTGGAGGCTGGGAGAATGCTGCCACCATGACTTCCACCACCAGCTCTGCCCCTGGCCATGGCTGCCACATTCCTACAGCCATCATTCTCTCTTTGCGGCTCTCTTGTCTGTGTGTCACTTACTCAAGATTCAAAGCCCAAGACAGGTGTGTCCTTTTAGCCAAGCTTGCCTAGCGCAAGTTTAAGTCACACTTTTGCATTTCTCACCCACACTCTGTCCACATGATGCCTCAAGACCTAGGGCTCTCCTGGGTTCTGCTGGACCTCTTCCCAGAGACACTTGCTCTGCACACACCTCGGGTTAGAGCTTCCTACACAGCCCGAATCAGGAATCCCTTACCATTTACTTTGAGTCTTCCAAAATCTGTCGAAATCTCTTTTTCTGCTTAAGTGTCTTCTTTCAGTCTTTTTGTGTGGATTGGTCTAAACTTTTGATGCATTTGCTATCATTTGAGTAAGGTTTTTTTTTGGCTGTGCTTGGTCTTTGTTGCTCTGTTAGGGCTTTTTATAGTCGCTATGCTCCAGTTTCAGTGCCAGGGCTTCCCACTGCAGGCTTGTTTTGTTCCAGAGCACAGGCTCTAGGGCACGCGGGCTTCAGTAGTTACAGACCTGGGCTCAGGAGTTGTGGTGCAAGGGCTTAACTGCTCAAAGGCATATGAGATTGTCCCAGACCAGGGATCAAACCCATGTTGCTTCATAGTCAGATGGATTCTTAACCACAGGACGACCAGGGAAGTCCTTGTGTAAGCATTAAGAAAAACACTTAAATGACTACATTCAATCTGCTGACTTTAACAGAAAGTCTGAGTTGGACTCTCCGTTCTCAAATGGGAACAATAGTGTGTGTCATGTCCCTTCCCAACTGGAAGTGCCTGGCTAGGACTTGGCCTCCCCCCCGCCCATGCCCACGTCCCTTGTTTATATGCATCACTGTATAAAAGAAACTCTTCTATACACCGCCAGTGCACTCACTAGTTAGGTCCACTTTGACAGCTGGGTGGCATTCTGCTAACTCTTCGGCAGCTGGCCTGGGGAATACATTCACAGCTTAATTCTAAGTTATGACTTGGATTGAAAATAACCAGACTCCATATCCCCATTCAAATACCCTGGAAAAAACCTCCAATAGCAGCCAGTGAATTAGGTCTCTCCATTTTTTGCCACGTAAGATGTGTCTCTTGCTATGCTTCTCCGGTGCATTTGATCAACACGCATGACTGAGTACCTACTGTGTGCCGGGCATTCCTGCAAGTGCAGAGGACACTGCAGGGAACAGGAAGCTTATTGTGAAGGTTGTAATCCAGCTACTGGATTCAAAAAACTTCCATATTTGCAGCAATACAGTAGGGGGAGGATGCCCAGACACTGTGGACTGATTTAATTTTCATTTCGAGCTGGTATGTGTGTGTGTGTTTCAGGGGGGCGGCGGGGGGTGGTGTTTCCTCCTGGAGTGGGCAGTGTGAGATGTGCTTAATTCCCATCCGTCATCATATCTCCTCCATTAATGCCATCCATCTCTGGTGTCTCCTCCCTTCCTCCTTGCATTTGCCACCCCTTCCCACAGACATAATCACATCTCTGTGATTTCAGCTTTCTTGGCTTCCCTCAGCTTTCCCAGCCTGCTGTGTTAAATGTCATTTACTTTTCTCCTACTTCAAGTTATAGCTTCTCCACAGACAATGGTAGGCTCCGTGTCTGCGTCTTCCGGGTCCCCTGGGGGTGAGCCCTGGGTGCTGGTTACTGAAGTGTTAGAGGAAAAGCCTGATGAAAGTTTGCCACCCTGGGTGGTGGCTGGGCTTCTCCTGGATTGTGCTGTTCGAAGTCACTTCATTCGTGTCCAACTCTGTGCGACTCTGTGGATCGTAGCCCGCCACGGCTCCTCCGTCCATGGTATTTTCCAAGCAAGAATACTGGAATGGGTTGCCATTTCCTTCTCCAGAGGATCTTCCCAATCTAGGAATCAAACACGCCTTTCCTGCTTTGGTAAGTGTGTTCTTTACCAGTAGCACCACCAATTAAGCATATTTCATCATCTCTAGGATTAATTTCTTTCAGAAACGTCCTGTTCTGACCTAAATAACACATATTTTCTTCCATTCATTTTGACACTCCCCCTAGAAGAATTAATAGCTGGACTAAATATGCTTCTAGAGCATTCATACCAACCTGGCCTTTGAGGTCATTTTTCAGGCACCTTACTCTTACTGGATAGTTCAGTTTAGTTCAGTCACTCAGTCAAATCTGACTCTTTGCGACCCCATGAATCATAGCACACCAGGCCTCCCTGTCCATCACCAACTCCCGGAGTTCACTGAGACTCATGTCCATTGTGTCAGTGATGCCATCCAGCCATCTCATCCTCTGTCGTCCCCTTCTCCTCCTGCCCCCAATCCCTCCCAGCATCAGAGTCTTTTCCAATGACTCAACACTTCGCATGAGGTGGCCAAAGTATTGGAGTTTCAACTTTAGTATCAGTCCTTTCAATGAACACCCAGGACTGATCTCCTTTAGAATGGACTGGTTGGATCTCCTTGTAGTCCAAGGGACTCTCAAGAGTCTTCTCCAACACACAGTTCAAAAGCATCAATTCTTTGGTGCTCAGCCTTCTTCACAGTCCAACTCTCACATCCATACATGACCACTGGAAAAACCATAACCTTGACTAGACGGACCTTTGTTGGCAAAGTAATGTCTCTGCTTTTGAATATGCTATCTAGGTTGGTCATAACTTTCCTACCAAGGAGTAAGCGTCTTTTAATTTCATGGCTGCAATTACCATCTACAGTGATTTTGGAGCCTGCCAAAATAAAGTCTGACACTGTTTCCACTGTTTCCCCATCTATGTCCCATGAAATGATGGAACCAGATGCCATGATCTTTGTTTTCTGAATGTTGAGCTTTAAGCCAACTTTTTCACTCATCTCTTTCACTTTCATCAAGAGGCTTTTTAGTTCCTCTTCACTTTCTGCCATATTGGATAGTAGAGAATATCTTATCCAAATCATGTTACCCTAAATTCTGAAGGCATGAGGAAATATCAGTTCATCTGGTCCCACTGATGTTATTTGATATTTAACTCATTTGTATAATTTGTTAATAAACTGGAGGATACTTTGGGGGACAGAAAATATTTCCAGCAAAAGAAAGACTTCTAGGAATAAAGAGTTTTCCAGAAAACAGATATTTTGTTGTCTATTTACCTTTCCATAGTAATGGAGTAGACCATTAATTTTGTATTTTAAAAAACTTTTTTTGGAAGGCTGCATTCCCATGGCACGTGGGATCTTCTTCCCCAACTTGAGACCAAACCTTCGCCTCCTGCGTTGGAAGGTGGATTCTTAACCACTGGACCACTGAGGCTGTTCCAAATTTGGGGTTTTTAATGCTAACTCTAAGAAACAAGACAAAACACCAAATGAGCCCGTCTCTTCTTTGAAGAGGTCTAGATTCTTTTAGCAAATTCATTTAGTCAAAAGAATAATTCCAAACCAAAATCAGGAGCCACAATTTGGTATGGGATTGACTTTTTCCTCAAACACCAAACTGACAAGTAATATGTGCTGTATTTAGAACCAACTAATAGGCGCAGACTGCTTGAATCCCAGATGATTCTGAAATTCATTTACTAGCTGGTCAATGCTGATGCCAGCATCTTTAAGAGATGTAATGAGAATCATTCCTGCTGAAAAGATGCGTAGGTTCTCTCTGCTATACTTAAAATAGATAACCAATAAGGTCCTACTGTATAACACGAGGAATTCTGCTCAATGTTTTGTGGCAGCCTGGATGGGAGGGGAGTTTAGGGGAGAATGGATACAAGTATATGCATGGCTGAGTCCCTTTACTATCCACCTGAAACTATCACAATATCGTTCATCAGCTATACTCCAATATAAAATTAAAAGTTTAAAAAAAAGATGGTTCAGGCAGTATATGTAGGAGTTGAGGGAAATAAGGAATAGGGAAATATTGAGTTAAGGGAAATTGCCAACATCTGTTGGATCATCGAAAAAGCAAGAGAGTTCCAGAAAAAACATCTACTTCGGCTTTATTGACTATGCCATAGCCTTTGACTGTGTGGATCACAACAAACTGTGGAAAATTCTGATAGAGATGGGAATTCCAGACCACTGGACCTGCCTCCTGAGAAAATCTGTATACAAGTCAAGAAGCAACAGTTAGAACTGGACATGGAACAACAGACTGGTTCCAAATTGGAAAAGGAGTACATCAAGGCTGTATATTGTCACCCTGTGTATTTAACTTATATGCAGAGTACATCATGAGAAATGCTGGACTAGATGAAACACAAGCTGGAATCAAGATTGCCGAGAGAAATATCAATAACCTCAGATACGCAGATGACAATATCCTTATGATAGAAAGCAAAGAAGAACTAAAGAGCCTCTTGATGAAAGTGAAAGAGGAGAGTGAAGAAGTTGGCTTAAAATTCAACATTCAGAAAATTAAGATCATGGCATCTGGTCCCATCACTTCATGGCAAATAGACATGAAAACAGTGGAAACAGTGGCAGATTTTATTTTTCTGGGCTATAAAATCACTGCAGATGGTGACTGCAGCCATGAAATTAAAAGACGCTTGCTCCTTGGAAGAAAGCTATGACCAACCTAAACAGCATATTATTAAAAATCAGACCTTTACTAACAAAAGTCCATATAGTCAAAGCTATGGTTTTTTTAGTAGTCATGTATGATTGTGAGAGATGAACTGTAAAGAAAGCTCAGTGCAAAACAATTGATGCTTTTGAACTGTGGTGTTGGAGAAGACTCCTGAGAGTCCCTTGGACTGCAAGAAGATCCAACCAGTCCATCTTAAAGGAAATCAGTCCTGAATATTCATTGGAAGGACTGATGCTAAAGCTGAAACTCCAGTACTTTGGCCACCTGATGTGAAGAACTGACTCATTGGGAAGAACTCTGATGCTGGGAAAGATTGAATGTGCAAGGAGAAGTGGGCAACAGAGGTGAGATGGCTGGATGGCATCACCGACTCAATGGACATGAGTTTGAGTGAGCTCCGGGAGTTGGTGATGGACAGGGAGGCCTGGCATGCTGTGGTCCATGGGGTCGCAAAGAGTCAGACACAACTGAGCAACTGAACTGAACTGAAGGGAAGTAGGCGCTGGCTCCAGGCTGCTCATGTTGGCATCCTGGCTCTGCCACTTACTAATTGAGCAACCGTGCTCCCATGCCTTCGTTTCCCCATCTGCAGAGTGAGAATAATAAAGTACTAGATCTCACATGGCTGTGTGAGTCTTATTTCAGTTTCCTTATTTTAGCACACATGTGTGCTCTGTGCCAGACACTATTCTGAGACCTTCAAGATGCTAATTTGTTTAGTTCTGATAACACTGTAAGCTATATTCTAAGACCTATACAGCCCCAGAGAGGTTAAATAACTTAACAGATAAGCACACACATTTTTTCAATTCAATTAAAATTTCAAATTGAAACATTGTTGATTTACAATGTTAATTAGTTTTAGGTGTACAACAAAGTGATTTGATATTTTTATAGGCTTTGCTTCATTCAAAGTTATTATAAAATATTAGTTGGGCTGTACATTATATATTTATGTCTTACTTATTTTATACCTAGTAATTTGTACTTCTTAGTCCTTCTCCTATTTGCCCCTCCTCCAACCCTTCCTCCCACTGATAACCATTAGCTTGTTCTCTGTATCTGTGAGTCTGTTTCTGGTTGGTTATAGTCAATCATTTATTTTATTTTTGAGAGTCCACATATCAATGAAAGTATACAGTATTTTTCTCTGCCTGACTTACTTCATTAAGCATAATACCCTCCATGTTGCTGCAAATGGTAAGATTTCATTCATTTTTATGGTTGAGTAATATTCACACACGTGCTTGTGCATGTGTGCACACACACACACACCCCCCACATCTTTATCCTGCTATCTGTTGATGGATACTTAAGTTGCTCCCATCACACCACATGTTTTAAATAGTGTGTCAGGTAGATGATAAACAGTCAGTGCCAGCCTCTGTAGACAGATACCCTCCTCTACAGCCCCCATCACAGCAGCGGGTCCTCTGCCACAGTTCTCTGTGTACCTCAGACAAAGATGTGAAGCCCAGCACACAGCACACGCCCAGTACATAAGAGGAGGTATTCAGTATTATGACTAAACGGCAATTAATTAATATTTCCTTCTCCTTTAAGCATCTTTGAATCCTTTTCAAAACACAAGGGAGTGATTTAAAAGAAAATGCGGACCATCAGCTGTACTCTGACCCTTGGTCCCATCACCCAGGCAACCCAGTTTCATTTCCACTCCACACAGCCTTAGTGCACAGACTCCCACCTTCATCTTCTTTCTGGTTTTACTTTGAAGATTCAAGGACTGAAGTCAGGTGCTAGTGCTAAGTCACTTCAGTCGTGTCCGACTCTTTGCAACACCATGGACTGGTAGCCTGCCAGGCTCCTCTGTCCATGGTATTTTCCTGGCAAAGATACCAGAGTGGGTTGCCATTTCCTCTTCCAGGGGATCTTTCCAACCCAGGGAAAGAATCCACCTCTCTTAAGTCTCCCGCATTGGAAGGTGGGTTCTTTGAAAGGTTCAGTTCAGTTCAGTTCAGTCGCTCAGTCGTGTCTGACTCTTTGTGACCTCATGGACTACAGCATGTCAGGCATCCCTGTCCATCACCAACTCCCGAAGCTCACTCAAACTCATGTCCATTGAGTCAGTAATGCCATCCAGCCATCTCATCCTCTGTTGTCCCCTTCTCCTCCCACATTCAATCTTTCTCAGCATCAGGGTCTTTCCCAATGAATCAGTTCTTCACATCAGGTGGCCAAAGTATTGGAGTTTCAGCTTCAGGATCATTCCTTCCAAAGAACACCCAGGGCTGATCTCCTTTAGAATGGACTGGTTGGATCTCCTTGCAGTCCAAGGGACTCTCAAGAGTCTTCTCCAACACCACAGTTCAAAAGCATCAATTCTTTGGCACTCAGCTTTCTTCACGGTCCAACTCTCACATCCATACATGACCACAGGAAAAACCATAGCCTTGACTAGACAGACCTTTGTTGGTAATGTCTCTGCTTTTAAATATGCTATTTAGGTTTGTCATAGCTTTCTTCCAAGGAGCAAGCGTCTTTTAATTTCATGGTTGCAGTCACCATCGGCAGTGATTCTGTAGCCCAGAAAAATAAAGTCTGACACTGTTTCCATGTCTATTTCCCATGAAGTGATGGGACCAGATGCCATGATCTTGGTTTTCTGAATGTTGAATTTTAAGCCAACTTTTCACTCTCCTCTTTCACTTTCATCAAGAGGCTCTTTAGTTCTTCTTTGCTTTCTATCATAAGGGTAATGTCATCTGCGTATCTGAGGTTATTGATATTTCTCCTGGCAATCTTGATTCCAGCTTGTGCTTCATCTAGCCCAGCATTTTTCATGATGTACTCTGCATAGAAGTTAAATAAGCAGGGTGACAATATACAGCCTTGACGTACTCCTTTTCCAATTTGGAACCAGTCTGTTGTTCCATGTCCAGTTCTAACTGTTGCTTCTTGACCTGTATACAGATTTTCTCAGGAGGCAGATCCGGTGGTCTGGTATTCCCATCTCTTTCAGAATTTTCCACAGTTTGTTGTGATCCACACAGTCAAAGGCTATGGCATAGTCAATAAAGCCGAAGTAGATGTTTTTTCTGGAACTCTCTTGCTTTTTCGATGATCCAGCAGATGTTGGCAATTTGGTCTCTGGTTCCTCTGCCTTTTCTAAATCCAGCTTGAACATCTGGAAGTTCATGGTTCACATATTGCTGAAGCCTGGCTTGGAGAATTTTGAGCATTACTTTACTAACGTGTGAGATGAGTGCAATTGTGCAGTAGTTTGAACATTCTTTGGCATTGCCTTTCTTTGGGATTGGAATGAAAACTGACCTTTTCCAGTCCTGTGGCCACTGCTGAGTTTTCCAAATTTGCTGGCATATTGAGTGAAGCACTTTCACAGCATCATCTTTTAGGATTTGAAATAGCTCACCTGGAATTCCATCACCTCCACTAGCTTTGTTCATAGTGATGCTTCCTAAGGCCCACTTGACTTCGCATTTCAGGATGTCTGGCTCTAGGTGAGTGATCACACTATCGTGATTATCTGGGTCATGTAGATCTTTTTTGTATAGTTCTTCTGTGTATTCTTGCCACCTCTTCTTAATATCTTCTGCTTCTGTTAGGTCCATACCATTTCTGTCCTTTATGGAGCCCATCTTTGCATGAAATGTTCCCTTGGTATCTCTAATTTTCTTGAAGAGATCTCTAGTCTTTCCCATTCTGTTGTTTTCCTCTATTTCTTTGCAGATCGCTGAGGAAAGCTTTCTTATCTCTCCTTGCTATTCTTTGGCACTCTGCATTCAAATGGGTATATCTTTCCTCTTCTCCTTTGCTTTTCGCTTCTCTTCTTTTCTCAGCTATTTGTAAGGCCTCGTCAGACAGCCATTTAGTCATTTTGCATTTCTTTTTCTTGGGGATGGTCTTGATCACTGCCTCCTGTACAATGTCACGAACCTCCATCCATAGTTCTTCAGGCACTTTATCAGATCTAATCCCTGAATCTATTTCTCACTTCCACTGTATAACTGTAAGGGATTTGATTTAGGTCATATCTGAATGGTCTAGTGATTTTCCCTACTTTCTTCTATTTAAGTCTGAATCTGGCAATTAAGAGTTCATGATCTGAGCCACAGTCAGCTCCCAGTCTTGTTTCTGATAACTGTATAGAGCTTCTCCATCTTTGGCTGCAAAGAATATAATCAATCTGATTTCGGTGTTGACCATCTGGTGATGTCCATGTATAGAGTCTTCTCTTGTGTTGTTGGAAGAGAATGTTTGCTATGACCAGATGGCTGGATTCAATTTCCACGTGGATCACAGGGATGTTTAGAAGTGTCCACTAGGGGGCGCATGATCAACAGGTCAGGAAAGGCCGTCAAGGACGTTGGACTTAACAGGGAAAATACTCAGTTTCTGAGAAGACTGAAACTAGGTGGGAGAATTCACGTTGATCTCATCCTTGGTTTGCCAGATGAACACCCAGGATTTTTCTTAGCTTTTCCATGAATCTCTAAATTCTGCCAAAAAGAAAATAGGTGTAAAACACGGGGTCAGAAAGTCTGTCTGCTGAGAGAAGTCTCAGCCTGGTGCTGTCCTAAGATGGAGCCCCAGATCACCAACAACTCTGTAACCTGTCCAGACCTTCTGAAGGTGCCAGACCCCAGAGCCCAGGGAATGTGGCTTTGGGGGCGCAAGACAAGAGCAGCCAAGTGTGGCCTATTCAATCTGTCCTGGGAGTGCAGCCGGCAAACCTCACTGAGAATGAGGGGGAGCGATGCTGTCCTTCTTGAGACTTTTTGAGGCCAATTACACCTATTCTTGGGCTTCCCAGGTAACTCAGACCATGAAGAATCTGCCTGCCAAAGCAGGAGACTTGAGTTCAATCCGTGGGTCAGGAAGATTACCCTGGAGCAGGAAATGGCAACCCATTCCAGTATTTTTGCCTGGGAAATCCCATGGACAGAGGAACCTGGTGGGCTAGAGTCCACGGGGTCACAAACACTTGGACACGATTGAGCACACACACACACACACACCTATTCTTTTTTCTATGATTGCTAAATGCCAACGGTCCTTAAGAAATAGGTACTACCTTTTTTTTTCCAGAACAATTGTTCAAGTCTCGCTCTTCTTTGTCTTCTTCTAATTCTATTTTTATCCTTCTGACTGCTTTTCCTGACATTTCTTTCTTCATTTCTTAATGAGATTTAAAGAAACTTGGGAGGAGTAGAAAATTAAAAGCGCAGCTCTTCCTGAACTCCAGTAAGCTTGCCTGTGTTGGAATTGCCCTTAAGCCTTTACAGATGAAAACCTGTCTCCCCACTTCTGCGTGGAAGACTTCCCACGGTGAGGGCCTGTGATCTCTGGAGCTCGGTCCCTGGAATTTCAACCTGTCTCCTCTCTCTGCCCAGGAAAGAGCCACCCTGAAGCTTGGCTCTGGCAGGGCCTCTGTGTAGTAAGATTTGTCAATACTATGCTTTGATAATTCCACCCTTCCCTAGAAAACAGGAGGGGAACCTCTTTTCTTCTCTATTTGGGCATCTCAGGGTGGGAGGTTCTTAGGACCCCAATTCCTAGAAGGGTTTGGGAGGGGCTGAAAAATTCTGGAATACCTCTGACTTCCCCTGCATCCTGGTTCACATTTTATCTGGGTCCCTACTGTGGATTCACACAATAAAAACTTGGAAGATGTCAAGAGACAGGAAATGCGTGTTCAACTACAATATCTCATGTATTTTACACGCATTATCTTATTTAATCCCCCAGCAGTCTTTCTGGTGGTAATTACTATTCCCAAGTTACAGATGAGGCAATGAGGCACAGAGCCATTCAATGACTTGTGAAGGTCATAAAGGGAGTAAGTGGCAGGGGGTGGATTTGAACTCAGTTTTATTTTATTTTACTTTTTGGCTGCACTGTACAGCTTGCAGGATCTTAGTTTCCCAACCAGAGAATGGAACTCACATCCTCTGCAGAGAAATCATGGAATTCTAACCACTGGTGTGCATGCTGAGTCGCTTCAGTCGTGTCCGACTCTGTGCGGCCCTATGGACTGTAGCCCACCAGGTTTCTCTGTCTGTGGGATTCTCCAGGCAAGAATACTGGAGTGGGTTGGCATGCCCTCCTCCAGGGGATCTTCCCCACCCAGGGATTGAACCCATTTCTCTTACATCAACCTGCACTGACAGGTGGGTTCTTTACCACGAGTGCCACCTGGGAAGTTACCACCAGGAAATTCCCTGTTTCATTTTAAAGACCGTCATTTTCTAACTAAACTTCAGCTGCCTTTCTTGAGATTTTTGTCACTCCTCTTCAAGGACTTAGGAAGAAGGAAGTGGTTTGGACCAGACTCCTGGAAAACAGTAGTCATCACATGATGAAGCAATCAGTCTGGAAACCTGAGGGGGCGGGATTGAGGAGGCGGGTGATGGGGAGCCGTGATGGGCAAACTACTGGTGATGAAGACCAGATGTCAACACAGGCATGAGATGAGGCTGGAGGCTGACGCGCAGTAACTGGGCAAGAAGGATGGCTCAGCCAGACTGCCCGCTCGCCTGGCCCTTTCCCCCAGGCGTCATGGGAAAAATCACCTTTACGTGTGTCTGACTCCTTCACTTTTCAATAAAGACAGCTTCCATGCAGTTGTTTATGGTGTCCTAAATTAATTCTATTACCACTATGGCCAAAATGGTAAATGCATCTTCACTTAGTCATCCCCAAACCCTTCCTGTGGTTTCCAAACCCCTCCTTTGGCCCCAACAGGCACAGAGAGGGCATGCTGACCTGGTTTGTGATACTTGGAGACCATCTCTTAAGTTTGCCAAGTTCAGTTTACCGAAAGTCTGCAACAGGCAATAAAGTAGGTTAAGTCAGAGTCTTTGGATGGAGTTGGGCTCCATTTCAGGCCCCACCACTTCCTACTTGTGTAGCTGGGGGACATCATTAACTTCTCAGTACCTGCCAGTACCTCACTTGTTCAAATGGGGTAAGAATTCCCCTTCATGGGTAGTAGGGAAGACTCATGAGTGTATGGTCAGTCCCTAAGTTGTGTCTGACTCTTTGCAAACCCATGGACTGTAGTTCCCATGCTCCTGTAGGCTCCTCTGTCCATGGGATTTCCCAGGCAATAATACTGGAGTGGGTTGCCATTTCCTTCTCCAGGGGATCTTCCCAACCCAGGGATCTAGCCCACATCTCCTGCATCGCAGGCGGATTGTCTACCACTGCGCCACCTGGGAAGCCCCACTGCAGGTGGTTTCTTTACCACAGAACCAGCGGGGAAACCCAGGGAAGACTAACAGATGTGCAAACCCAGGTATCCATAAGTGAACAGCAGATGGTAACTTTTGAGGCTGTTATGAGGCTGGGCCTTCTGTTGTGTGTTGGAGATACAAAACCAAATCCTGCCCTCAAGAGACTCACTTGTCTCATGAAAGAGAGGCCCACAGGCAAATGAAGAAAATGGCAGAGTAAGACCTGCTTCAGGGACATGTGGACACGGTGGAAAGGTGCTCTGAGGGGAAGAAAGATCTCCGTTCAGGTGGGGGTGGGTGAGACTACTTCCTGGAGGTCAGGATCAAAGCCGTGGGTGGGGCTCCAGCTCTGGTTAATTTGCAACCACAGCTTGAATAGTGAGATTTCTTCAAAGGACAGCAGCTACCCTGCTTCCTGGACTGCTCTTCAGTCTTGCTTTAAAGGAGAGCCTTGGATTCTGAAATATTCTGGGTCCAGATACCCTCAGTTAATAGTCACTCACATTTAAAAACTGGCTGATTCATGTTGATGTATGGCAGAAACCATCACAATATTGTAATCATCATCCAATTAAAAATTAAAAAAAAAACAAAAACCCGGTTAGAGTTTGGAAAACTGGAGGGGGTGAGGAAGAAGGAGATTAAGTACCTAGAGTGTGTCTGTGGGAGATGAATTAATATTCAGATAAGAATATTTTTAAGGACCTGATATATGCCAGCCACAGCCATGTACCGATTCTCTCCTTCAACCCTCACAGCAAGCCTGTGAAGGTTTGTGGTCTTTTTTTTTTACAGATGAGAAAGCTAAGACTAAAAGCATTTAAGCTGTGTGAGCAGGGTTGAGCAGTGGTAGAGTGGTAGAGTCGATATTAAAACTCAGATTTGTCTAATTCTAGAGCTCATGTTCTTTCTACTGTCCTATCTCCCAAACTATATTTTACATAGGATCCGGCTCCTTCCTTTTCCAGTGAATAGCAATTATGAAGTTGTTTATGGCTTTTTAAAAGAATGCTATTGCCAACACAGTCAAAATGGAGTGTGTATCTTATGCATAAACAGGAGAGGTGCCCTTGAGCACAAGAATCTTTCAACACATCTGTCATAGGTTGATTGTACTGATGGCCCTGGTCATTGATCTCCTCAAAGCTACGTTTTTTGTGATAGGACTTTGCAGCAATTCCCATGAAGAGGTAGAATCTGCTTCCCAGTGTCCAAATCTGGGCTCGTCTTGTGCCTTGCTTTGGTGAATAGTATAATAGTGTTAGGGTAGAGGAGAAGTTCTTGGCCTCAAGAAGTGTTGTGGGCAACTGCCCTCACCTGGAACCCTGCCAGACCTTGGAGGTGTGTGAGGAACACACACAAAGAGCCTCCAATGGTCCCCCCATCCTAGATGAAGCCATAGTAGATCAGCCAACTTCTAGCTGACCTGTTTGCTAAGTACAACCATGAGCAGTCCAGTCATGTTCAGCTGAGCCCTGGCCAGATCCCAGAAGCACCTGGTCAATGGGTGGACTCATGAGAAATAACCAATGTTTGTTATTTTAAATTGCTCTGCTTTGGAGTGGTTTTAAAATGCCTCAGTAGTTAGCTGCTATAACTGAAAAATAACCTTTTTAATTAGAGGTCAACAAAGCCAAGGCATTTATTGCTTCCTTTATTAATCAGTATTCTAGTTTGGATTGATTGTTCCTGAGACATGCAGTACAGCGTCAGCTCAGGGTCTCCCTTTATTATCTCTTTAGGAATTTCTTTTACTTTGCTTTCTGAATCTCAT
Source organism: Bos taurus (assembly GCF_002263795.3). NCBI lineage: Eukaryota > Metazoa > Chordata > Mammalia > Artiodactyla > Bovidae > Bos > Bos taurus. The sequence goes on along the minus strand of NC_037342.1, from coordinate 65,742,341 downwards.
ATTTTCCCCTTTCTTAGTAACTCCCTTGCTTTAATGGAGTATATCCTTCAGGAGTAGCCTGGGAATGGATGACTAGGTTTGGAGATAATGCAGATATGAAATGTTTTCACTCTGCCTTTACAGTTAATTTGTGGTTTGGCTACATTCGAATTCTAGCTCGAAAACATTTCTCTTAGAATTTTTATGGCACTTGTTTCATAGTCCTCACTCAAGGTGGCTGTTGAGAAGTCTAAATCTATTCTTACTCTCAATCCTCTTTATGATATACACTTTCCTCCTCAGAAACTTATAAGACAATCTCTTTGCCTTGACTATTATAAATTTTTTAAATGATATGTCTTATCATGTATCTGTTTTCATCCTTCGTGCTAAGCACTCAATCCTTTTAGTCTAGTATTCATACTCTTTAATTCTGAGGAATTTTCTTGACCTACTTCTTAAATGATTCCTTCTTTATATCCTCTGTTTCTCTTTGTGTAATTCCTATTATTTGTAAGATAGATGTTCTAGAATTTTCTCTACTTTTCTTTTCTCCTCTGTTTCCATTGCTTTGTCCTCACACTGTTATCTGGGATATTTCTTCAATTTTATTTCCAAACTTGCTGTTGAGTTGTGTTTTTTTGTGTGTGTGTGCTTTCAATTTGAATTTTTAAAAGTTTCTTTTTTAGGGGTTCACTAAATGTTCCTTTTTTACCAGTTCTTCTTTCATAGATAGAATTATCTCTTATTTTCTTACTGAGACCATTACTGATATATATTTTTAAAGTTTCCTTCTCCATGAATTGTCTCATGGGTAGGAGGGAGCCACAGCAAGCTAAGAGCCCCATGCGCCTGGAAGGGTTTGAGATCTTCATTGTAGATTGCTTTGCTGGGCTATATATAGCCTTGAGAAGCCATCCTGTTGCTACCTTTTGGTTTGCTCTGAAGTTTATCAAATTCCCCAGGAAGACTGAGTTTTGCCTGGAGCATATTGTATATGCTTGTCCACCAGCATTCTGGGAGCCAAGTTGGAGGAAAATGTCTAGGAAGGCTGACATTCCTTACATACACTTCCACTTTACAGAATGATACTTTTAATGTCAACTGTGTAAAAAGTTGGAGAAAGAACAGTCATTCAACTACTTAGTCTTTTAGCCATCTCCCTAATTTGAGCCCAGCCTTCTCCACCAAGGTGGAGCCCTTCTCCACCAGGGCTTCCCTGGTGGCTTAGACGGTAAAGCGTCTGCCTGCAATGCAGGAGACCCGGGTACGATCCCTGGCTTGGGAAGATCCTCTGGAGAAGGAAACGGCAACCGACTCCAGTACTCTTGCCTGGAAAATTCCATGGACAAAGGAGCCTTGTAGGCTACAGTCTGTGGGGTCGGGTCACAAAGAGTCAGACACAACTGAGCGACTTCACTTCACTTTATCCATGATGTCCAGAAACAGCTAATGCTGCTAAATCTTATGACTTTGAGAGTTCTGCTGCACAAATCTGGTTGCTTCTCAATTCCCCCCTGCTGGCTTAGGATCCAGCTTTTCCAAATTTGCTGTTATCAATGAACCATCACTTTCCAGCTTCAAATTTTTGCTGTTATTGACTCTTCCTCCATCCTCTTTGGCCCCATGGGTTTAAATCTTTTTGCAATATCTCTTCATTGTCTTTTTAGAGCCTTGCATGAGGGAAGGAAGGTGAGTATGTTTTCTCTCCTTTCTTTAACTAGAAGGCCAATGGTAGTTCTTGGCTTTTAAAGTATTAACACTTTACAATATCTCATTTAATTTTAAATGTGTGGACCACACACTTTTAATGGAAAATTATACTTTCTCCAAAAGAAGAGTTTTAAGTGCTAGAAATTAATTTAATGTTTCTTTTTAGAAAAAAATGAGTGTGAAGCTCTAGTCACCTCATAAACCTTTAGCTTTGTGCATCTAAATTACCCAAACAACCAAATCATCACAGCTCTGCCCCCTACGCCTCCTACCCCTTTAAATCAGAGGCTCCTGAGTCCATTTCCCTTTTAACCCACTAACCCTTTTAATAGTAGCCTTTTAATATGTTCCAATAAGTGCTTCCGGCTGAGTAATATATATGTCATGCTTTCCTCATTATTATTGGTCCATTAAAAAATATACAAAAATCAGAGTTGAGGGTGTGCTGCAAAAAATCAATGTATTTAACATGCCATCATGCCATCGTGCATGCATGAACAGTGAGATATTCTTGGAAAAATTCAACACAAGTGGTTTATAAAAAGACATTTCTATGACAAAAGGATGAATGTTATTCTTAAGTACATTTTGCTTTCTAGAGAAATTAGTGATTTCTTTCTCCTACTCCCCTGCTGTGTACTGGTATATTGAGTGAATGGAGGCTATGAATTGATTCTAGTTGTCATGGTCTTGATGTAAAATTTCTTGAGAGGTTCTGCTAGAGAAATCTCTGCCAGGCTAAAATCTGCAAAATATGGATATGAAGGTATCTTTTGCCCCATCTTATTTTTCACCTAATGCTAATTTAAAGGAAGCCCTCAGGAGACACAAAAGATTTGTAGTTTTTCAGGAAAAATTACACCTGAAGCCCTCAGCTTTGCAAAACTATCAGCTTTGCTCTCCTAAGCTCTGCAAAATGAGAAAATGCTGGCCCTTTTCTTTTACAAATAATACTCAGTTTAAGACCCAGCCCAGGCCACCTGGCAAGCTACTGGTAGGAATGGCATGGAGTTACATCCTTATTTCAAGTGGCAGGGTGTAGATTCTATTCCCTGAGCACAGGCAATGTTGCAGGGGTATTGTATCCTAGGATGAAAGTTTTAGACCTCCCCTTTCCCTTTCCTAAGAACACAGAGGTATAGCCAAGTGAGGGGTGACAACAATTATGAAAGGGAAGATCATATGTAATTCCAAAAGAGAGTAGAAAACAATCTCCTATTTCAGCCTACTTGATGGAAAAATCACTGCAGATGGTGACTGCAGCCATGAAATTAAAAGACGCTTGCTTCTCGGAAGAAAAGCAATGACAAACCTAGACAGCGTATTAAAAAGCAGAGATGTTACTTTGCCAACAAAGGTCTGTCTAGTCAAAGCTACGGTTTTTCTAGTAGTCATGTATGGACGTGAGCGCTGAATCATAAAAAGGCTGAGTGCTGAGGAATTGATGCTTTTAAACTGTGGTATTGGAGAAGACTCTTGAGAGTCCCTTGGACTGCAAGGAGATCCAACCAGTCCATCCTAAAGGAATTCAATCCTGAATATTCATTGGAAAGGCTGCTGCTGAAGCTGAATCACCAGTACTTTGGCCACCTGATGCAAAGAGCTGACTCATTAGAAAAGACCCTGATGCTGAGATAGATTGAGGGCAGGAAGAGAAGGGGACGACAGAGGATGAGATGCTTGGATAGCACCACCGACTCAATGGACATGAGTTTGAGCAAGCTCTGGGAGACGGTGAAGAACAGGGAGGCCCGGCATGCTGCAGTCCATGGGGTCCAAAGAGTCGGACACTACTGAGTTACTGAACAAAATCTCAGCCTACTTGATGGGAATGTATAGAAGGTGTGGAAAACCTTCCCGAGCTGTGAGACTTGTATGACTGTCCAGGACCCCAAAGAGAATCTAGGGTTGGTTGAGCTGGGTCTGGCTTTCTTGAATCTGCCCCTGTCGTGGTTTGTTGCATTTAAGTTAAAGAGCCTGCATGAACCTGTCTGGGTCTGAAGCAGCCCAGGAGAGCTCTGGCTAGTGGGGGTACTTGGACAACAGCAGCAGTAACAACAGAGTGGCTTGAAAATAAAAAGAACGCCAGAGAGCTAACTATGGAGCTGACTGAGGATATCCCCAGAAGAGAAAGGAAACTTTCAAAGACCAGGATGGGGAGGGGGTTGTGAGCGTGGATGGGGAAGAGTCGAGTTTCCGAATGAGCAGAAAGCTGGCAACTCTCCTTAAAATACTGATATGCTCTTCAGAATCCACTCTTGGTGTAAGCCCAGCCCTGATTCACATGGGACTGTTGTTTTCCTTCTCTTCCTTCTCCTCCTCCTTCTTCATATTTGGGCTGGGAAACATTGTCAGTTGTAATCAGTGTAGGCAAATTACTTTTTCTGGGGACCTAAGGAAGCAGGTCTCAGTTTATTTTTATAGATTCAATTTTTTCTATTACCAGCAGCCTTTGGAAGTTTTACGACCAACGGAGTCTCCTGAACTTATATATAAAGACTGCTAAAGACTTGCCAAGCAGGAGAGAAAGCCATTATTCTCTTATTTGGCCATATAACTGCTTATTTGGTGATGAATCCAAGGTGGGAAGCCCTGTAACCTTTTGAGGGATTCTCCAGCCACTTAAGTTAACCCTGAGTAGTAACGGCTTTGAATGGAGACCACTGGCTTGAAAAAACATAATACAAACACGGCCATAAAAATCCTCCAACAGGATCTGCACTGCTCCCTGCCCCACTTTCCCTACTTGTGCCAGTCTGTTGGCTACTGTCTGTCCTCCTTCATTTCTATTGGCTTCTCCTTTTATTATAAAAGGTTAAAAGGCACTTGCGTGTTGTTTTTGGACACCACCATGGAACATCACAAATGGTAGGTCCCACACACGTAACGTGTCTTTTCACCGCCTTTCCGGGGAAAGAACAGGCAGCCATTCGTACATAAAAGCAGCTGAAGGTCCTCCTCTCACAATTTTGGTTGTAGGACAGGATAGAATGCCTTTGGAACCTCAGAAATAAAACAGTACTGTCTCCCCTGGTCCTCTGTGAGATTTGGGTGAGTGAGCCTGAGCGGGGGCTTTGTGGCTCTGAGATGAAGACTTGCAAGGAGGATCTCCTTGCCTCTTTCTGATGAGCTGTTGGGACCCAGGCTTTGCTGGTTAGGAAACTGAAAGATCACAGCACAAAGGGTTAAGGTGGAAGAAGTACAGGTGTTTATTATGAATCAGCATAAACCCCTTTATGCCTCTGACCAGGTAGGTAACCAAAAAAAAAAAAAAAAAAAAATCACTGATCAAAGGACCTCCAGGGTTTCATATTTCAAAAACACAGATAAATAGCTTACTATAGATAAATAGCTTCACCGTTTGGGTATTTCCCAGAAGCATCTGAAAATTTTCCAAGGAGTCTGTAGAAGGGGATGTGTAACCAGTACACCCCCATCCCCAACCCCACTTGAAAGAAATGCCCAGGGATTGGGCTGCTGGAAGGGCAATATGGACCCATTCAAATTTCCTACCAGGTGCCAATCCCTCTTAGCCCTGGGGATGTCCTTAGCAGGGGGCTGTTCCCTGGCAGGTGGGGTGAAGAGGAAGATTGAGGGTCAGGAAGATGGACGTGTGGCTTTTGTTAGAAGCTGCCCATCACACACCTCAGGGAGGTGAGACGCTTCTCAGTGGGGACTAGAACAGTCCAATTCTTGCTGATTATTAACTGGGCCCTCATTTCAGAAAGCAATGCTGTTTTTATCAACTGGATCTGACTTTGAAAAATAAAACACAAAAAACTCCCAAAAAAGGAATAGAAAATTTTATGCTAAAAAAAAAAGATCCCCAATGAAACAATCAGTAGCACATTGCATCTGTGAAGTGTCCCAGCTCCCTGTAATAGTTGTGTCTCCAATGGTGGTTTATTTCCAAGGTCATGAAGTAGGTGTTACACCCCAATCTTCATATCCACATTCTGCAAGTTCCGCGTCTCATCTGCCGTCATGAACTGGTCTTGGGTCTCTGACGACCCCTTGTTCACCAAATGCACCATCTCCTGAGACTTGCTAGCTTCTCCATTGAGTCCGCTGGGCTTTCTCTCCTCCATGGTTCCATTCCCATTGTTGATCACCAGTTTTTTCTTCTGCCCACACCTAAGAATTGAAAAAAAAATTGTAAGAGAAATGGGTATGATGATTCTGTCATCATTGTCACAGTTAATGCTACCATCACTATGGTTTATGATAATCTGAGTATATTTCATCCTACTGACTTTTAACAATCAGCACTTTTCACAGCAAAGTCCTTGACCCAGTAGCCAAAGCATCACTTGTAAACTTGTTAGAAATGCAAATTCTCAGGCCTACCTCAGACATCTCGAATCAGAAAACTCGAGGAGCGGGGACCAGGGTCTGGGACTTAGCAAACCCTCACGGGCTACCTGAAGTGAGTCTGAGAATCAGTGGTCACAGCTATGGGAAGCCAGTGCTCACTGTACTTCCCCATCACAGCTAAAGAAATCTTGGGCTCGGAAAATTCCGTCACTTGCCTCAGTTTATTCAACAAGTGCTAAGAGAATTGGGATTCAAACCCTGGTGTGTCTGACTCCCAAGTGCTAACTCTTGTTCCATCATATCATGTAAGGGAAACATTTGCCTCTGTTAAACTCTGGCTGTTTCTGCAGGCTTAGATAAACCATCAACGGGACGACTGTAAATCATTCTGATTTGTGTATTCAAGAAAGTCACGTTACTTCCTCTCCTAGTCAACACTTTGTTGGCGTTGTCAGGGTTATTATTGCAAATACCAAGAAGAATGAGGCAACGCTTTTCTAGAAGTATAGTGTTAGTGTTAGTTGCTCAGTCGTATCTGACTCTTTACAACTCCATGGACTCTAGCCCAACAGGATCCTCTGTCCATGGAATTCTCCAGGCAAGAATGCTGGAGTGGGTTGCCATTCCCTTCTCCAAGGGATCTTCCCAACCCAGGGACTGAACCCTGCATTGCAGGCAGATTCTTTACCATCTGAGCCACCAGGGAAGATATAAGGCCACACTGATTTTTCCCTTATCCTTGGCTAATTGCCATGTAACCTTAGATATGGGAAGTTTAACTCTATAGGACAAGTCGTTCACTATTTAAGATTTCTTAATAACATTACTCAAATGCAGAAGGTCTTCTATAGAACAGCATGACCTTGATCTTGTTGCTGGGTCAGGGCATTGCCTTACCCCCGCCCCAGCCTGAAGCAATGCTTCCTCTTTCCTGTAACATGATCACTGCCACACATCAAGAAGTCAGATGCTGCTTAAACAAAAGCAAAGGTACAAACCCTCACAACTACAAATAGAGTGGGAGTGAAGGGAAGTGTGCCTTTATTGGACACTTCCTGAATGTCAGGCACTTTACATGTAATTTCATGTAATCTTTACAGTAATCTCACAAAGCAGCTGTTATTCCCATTATACAGCAATGGAAACTGAGGCTCAGGGAGGTTTAGTAACGAGCTTGAGGTCACACAGCCAGTAAGAGGGACAGAGTCAATATTCAAATGTAGGCTTTTATGACCTAAAGTCTGGGCTCTGCCGCCCTTGCTTTATTCATGCTGCTAACCATCTGGAGATCTGGAACAAGTATGAAGTCGGAATTGTTCACTTTGCCGCTGGATATTTGGAGTTGTAGAGACAAAGCTTCTATTATTCATGATCGTGGGCCAATCCCTCTGGAACTGCCAAGGCCATAAACTTTAATCACTTGTTTGGGGAAGTGGAAATTATACCTCCCGAATATGAGGTTGATCCTGTATCCTCTGGCATGACTCTTGATGAGGGCAGGAGGAAGGCCACTTGACCTCTGCTGGTCTGTAGAGCTGGGCATACAGATGCAATCCACATAGACAAGAGCAGGGGCTTGGGAGGCCTGGCTTGAGGGCCTTACTACTGTGTGACCTCGGGCAACTCGCTTAACTTATCTGAGCCTCAGCTCTCTTATCTGTAACACCAGACTGTTAAGAGCACCAGCGTCACAAGACTGTGGAAATCCCTTGAAACAGAGGCTGGCACTGGATACGTGAGTTTACCACCATTCTGAACAAGGTAGAGTAAGGCAATCGAGGCCTTGGATAAGCACTTAGAACGGTGTCCAAAACACAGTGAATGTTCAAGAAGCACTTGCTGTAATTGTTAGTGTAACCAGAGCCATGTAAAATGTTTGGTTTGTTTCTTCTGCTACCTCCACTCCCCTTGGTATATTTACGATGAAGATGTTGTAAAAGGCCAAAGGTGGGTGCTGCTTGTGTTTTTTTCAGATTACCAAGGGTTATCTCATTTGTCTTTGCTTTTGCAGTTTTTTGTTTAAATTTAATTTTTTTGTAGTACAGTTGATTTACAATGCTGTGTTACTTTCTGCTGCACAGCAAAGTGATTCAGTTATACACGTTCATGTGTACTAAGTCACTCCAGTCCTGTCTGACTCTTCAACCCCATGGACTGTAGCCCACCAGGCTCCTCGGTCCATGGGATTTTCCAGGCAAGAATACTGGAGTGGGCTGCCATGCCCTCCTCCAGGAGACCTTCCCAACCCACAGACTGAACCTGCATCTCTTACATCTACCTGCCTTGGCAGGTGGATTCTTTACCCCTAGCCCCTCCTGGAAAACCCTCAGTTATACATACACCACCCTTATGGCAGAAAGTGAAGAAGAACTAAAGAGCCTTGTGATGAAAGTGAAAAAGGAGAGTGAAAAAGTTGGCTTAAAGCTTAACATTCAGAAAGCAAAGATCATGGCATCTGGTCCCATCGCTTCATGACAAATAGATGGAGAAACAGTGGCAGACTTTATTTTCTGGGCTCCAAAATCACTGCAGATGGTGACTGCAGCCATGAAGTTAAAAGACGCTTACTCCTTGGGAGAAAAGTTATGACCAACCTTGTGAAGTCACTTGTCAGTCATGTCGGGCTTTTTGTGACCCCATGGACTGTAGCCTATCACGCTCCTCTGTCCATGGGATTTTCCAGGCAAGAGTACTGGAGTGGGTTGCCATTTCCTTCTCCAGAGGATCTTCCCAACTCAGGGAAGATGACCAACCTAGACAGCACATTAAAAAGCAGAGACATTACTTTGCCAACAAAGGTCCATCTAGTTAACGCTATGGTTTTTTCCAGTGGTCATTATGGATGTGAGAGTTGGACTATAAAGAAAGCTGAGCACCAAAGAATTGATGCTTTTGAACTGTGGTGTTGGAGAAGACTCTTGAGAGTCCCTTGGACTGCAAGGAGATCCAACCAGTCCATTCTGAAGGAGATCAGCCCTGGGATTTCTTTGGAGGGAATGATGCTGAAGCTGAAACTCCAATACTTTGGCCTCCTGATGCAAAGAACTGACTCGTTTGAAAAGACCCTGATGCTAGGAAAGATTGAAGTGGGGAGGAGAAGGGGACGACAGAGGATGAGATGGTTGGATGGCATCACCAACTCAATGGACATGAGTTTGAGTGAACTCTGGGAGTTGGTAATGAACAGGGAGGCCTGGGGTGCTACAGTCCATGGGGCTGCAGAGTTGGACACGACTGAGTGACTGAACTGAACTGAACTGATACACACATACATATATTCTTTTTCATGTTCTTTCCTATTATGGTTTATCACAGGATATCTAATATAGTTGCCTATGCTATAAAGTAGGACCTTGTCATTTATCCATGTTATATATAATATGGGGTTGGCCAAAAAGTTTGTTTGTTTTTCCCATAACATCTTACAGAAAAACCTGAATGACCTTTGTGGCCAACCCAATAGTTTGTATCAGATGGTCTTTGGAGAAAAGGTATCTTATTAAAGTAATTTCCATTCATCCACCAAACGGGTACTTGAGAAGTTGGATGAAACAGTGCGGGAAAGTGATTTATAATCATAAGATAAATGTTTGTGCAAGGGGCTGAGGTGGGGATTAACGTTATTACCCTAAATGAAGCTGATTTTGAAAGTGGGTAACATTAGACCTGCAGGGTGGAGGAATGTTGTGCTTGGATTTGATCCTGCCCCCATTTCCCTCTGGATTTATGAGTCTCTGTTTTCTGTCTGAGTTCTTTCAGGAGGGCAGGGTGATGTTCATAAATAACTCAGCCCAATATTTGGTGCTCTGGGCAATTCATAAGTACTTTTAAAAAGCAAGCTCTCATTTTTTTCTTTCTTATTAGTTACAGGAATTTAAAAAGAAACATTAGAGCTGAAGGGACTTCAGAGGTGATCCAGCTTATCTCTTTTCTGAGTCCAAGAAGTCAAGCATATCACCCAAAGCTACCCCGCTAGTTATGGCAGGAACTACAGTCTAATATTTACAACTTAGACTTTTTGACTCTAAAGGTCAGAGATCTTTACTGAACCACATCTTGCCTGTATCTCCTTTCCTCTTCAATCTCAGGCATCAGCTGAGGACGCAAGTAACCTCACAACGAGGAAGCTGTCAGTCTGAAGCCTGGCCAGGAGTGGGTGGGCAGGCTGTGTGGGGTTTAGAAGCCAGGAAATATATTCTTTAGGGCATGGAGGAGTTTATCTTAAAAGTTAAGGGGTAAGGTAACTTAACAACTGGTTTTGGGACTTCCCTGGTGGTCGAGTGGTTGGGACTCTGAGCTTCCAAAGCAGGGGTTGCAGGTACAATCCCTGGTTGGGGAACTAAGATCCCACATGTTGTTGTTTATTCGGTCAGTCGTGTCCAACTCTTTGTGACCCTGTGGACTATAGTCCCCCAGGCTCCTCTGCTCATGGAATTTCCCAAGCAATAATACTGGAGTAGGTTGTCATTTCCAACTCCAGGGGATCTTCCCAACCCAGGAATCGAACCTGTGTTTTCAGTTTGGCAGGCGGATTCTTTACCACTGAGCCAACCGGGAAGCAAGATCCCACGTGCCATGGCCAAAAAGATAAAAATAAATAAATAATTCTATATGTAAACATCTGTATTAAGTTCATACTAATGTCATCAGTTCTAATCCATTACTACAGGGATCATTCTGGCCTCCTCTCCTTCCTTAAAAACAACATCAATAGCAAAAAAAAAACAACACAGAAAACAAGACTGATCTTATGCCTCATCTACCTGACAGTCCTGAAAGCAGAAATCAATTTTGCAGTGTGTTGGAGCGTTGCCATTCCATCCAGTAGACACCAGCCATAGGATATAAACTAATTCAAATGAAATAAAATCAAAAATTCACTTCTTAAGTTGAACTAGCCACATTATGAGCCTCAGGAGCCATAAGTGGTTAATGGTTGTATATGAGAAAAACATGGAACACTTCCATCATCACAGAAAGTTCTACCAGACAGCTCTGTTGTAGAGGGCAGAAGGAGTTTGGGTGAGCTTAGATTCGAGAGAACTAGGCTGCAGCTTAAAAGAAGGAAGACATTTCTAAGTCATGGAGATTTACGGAGGGGACACACCAGGCTGAGGGGGCATGACTGCCCTCGGGGATGTAGAGACAGGATGATTATTCCCATGACCGTGCAAGCAGGCAAAGGCCTTTTCTGCACAATCGCTACAGAAACATTCCTTAATCACTTCTCTTCTGTGAAGCTTTCTCTCTCCTCTTCACACAAATCCGATAAATTCTTTAAGGAGAAAGGCATCTAACTTCCTCTCTTCAGTCTCATCCAATATCTACCAATCCAACTGATTCCTAAAAGAGCTGTCACCTCTCACAGAGAGTGAATAAAGTTCTGATTTCCACGGGAAAGGTGCAATTCAAGGACTCTGGTTATAAAAAGAACAGCAGGAAAGGTAATAATGTGGGCTATGACAGGGACTGGGAAAGCGAGAGAAATTACAGGACCCCTAAATCAGCATCTTTAAGACGATGGAACTCACAGATCACTCCTTCACGGAAGCCCATGTTTAACTCTCCAACCTCAACTTCAGTAGTTAATGATTTTCCACATCTATCTTTTAATCCTAACGCGTATAACACGGCCTGGCCCAGAGCATGTTGGCAATAAACAGTAGCTGACTCAAAGTGAACAGGCCAATACTGCCACAAAACCTCAAGATTTGTGCAGAGAAGGCATGGTACCCTTTTTGTTTTTATCTTTTCCTCCTCTGTAGTGCTGACGTCACAGATGCCCCTCAAAAGACACTTGCTGAATAAGTGAATGCCTGGTATAGGCCTCTTATTTTCAAACAAACTTTCTTTGATGAAAATAGGATTCTGTATCCCTCTAGAATGCCACGCTCCAAGTAGAAAGGCCTCTCTGCCTTTTGAGAGGATTAGAAATGGGCTGCTGGCTTTAGAATCACAGTGTATATCCCAGGGCCTCTGCAGCCATTAATCAGTCTTTAGCTCTGTGGCAAATCTGTTTTCGATTATCAAATCAGGACATGGTAATTCAGAGCATCCGAGCAGCTACTCTCCCGGTGAGACGCTTGCTCTACCGGATCCTGTGTGTCCCTGTTTGCCCGTTGCCAGAGTGACCACTGGTATTGGGAGGAGGGAGTGGGGAAGCAAGGGGGCCTGCTTATGCTGCTGACATGATGGGAAGTGACACACGAGCTAACCAGTCACACTGCAGGGACTCCAGCTGCTCGGGGGACAGCTGAGACACTTCTCTGAGTTCTCCCCCACGTTGAGAGCATCTGAGGCCAATGTTTCTATGGCGACATGTACAGAGCTTATAGGCTGTATATGTGAGCAGAAGTGGTACATTTTAGGGCCTGGAATAAAAGGACTGATTTCCAATAACAGGAAACTCATATTTAATTGAACAAAAGTCATCTACGAAAAAAGCACAGAGGCTGAAGGAAAGTATAAAGACTCTTTGTAAGGGCTCCCTAAGTCATATTTAAATTCAACTAAAAAAAATCTCTTTCCATTTAGTCATGGGAGATTTTTAGGAGGTCTTTCAGATTTCTTTTCCTAGTTTTTGTTCCTTATGCAATTGGCTAAATTTCTTTTTGTTTTACAGATCGCAAAAAGCACTTTCATTAACTTGTATGAATATAAAATGACATTATTTTATTTCCTCCAAAAAGGAAAGATACTGCATGAGCCATAAATGGCAATGGAATTAGCTGTTCCTTGGCTTTCCAAAAGCCAACAAGAAAGATTCTAGAATTTTCTCCAGGTCTTTTCCCAAATGTAGGGGGGATTTTCTGACCTGTTTGATGATCTAATGAAACAATAAATGTGGCCCACTTGGAAATAAGATTCTTTTTTGCTTTATAAGAAGAAACCTAAAGGGACATTTACAAAAAGTTTGATGTTCCTCTGCATTTTTTTTGGAGAAAAATTGTGCATCTTTGAGTATCTTGAAATTTAGAGCTATATTTCTGGAGTACTCCTGTGAAAGTTCATTTTCTCTGATGTTAGAATTACTGTTTTCCTTTGCTTAATTTTAAAGGCAGCGTTATTTCTAGAGGCTGGTCACAGCTCAATCAAGTATATGCAGGTATATCATTCCAAAACAACAGGCCTTGGTTGAGGGAGGGAGAGAAGAGATGTCTGATGATATGAAAACAACCCACATGCCAGTTCTAGAGAGGTGACTGTCTATTTTCAGACTTTCCATGGAAAGTCTCAGGGAACTCTTCCTAGGCCATAACCTGAATCCTTTTGCTGACAGCTTTCAGAAAGCAGAAAATAGTGTCACTACAAAAAAAAAAAAACAAAACCACAAAATCACAAACCCAATGCCTGCTTTACATAAGGGTTCTAGAGGTTTCTAGGGGCCTCAGACAGGCTAAAGGGCCAATCCTTGAATCTCTATACAGCATTTTTGGGTACTGTGAAGACACTTGATAAATATTTGTTCAATGAATCAAAGTGAAAGTGTTAGTCTCTGAGTCCTGTTTGACTCTTTGTGACCAGATGGATTGTAACCCAGCAGACTCCTCTATCCACGGGACTTTCCCAGTAAGAATACTGGAGTGAGTTGCCATGCCCTCCTTCAAGGGATCTTCCTGACCCAGGGATTGAACCCAGGTCTCCTGCATTTCACCATCTCAGACTTTTCACCATCTCAGCCACCAGGGAAGCCCAATGAATCAATGAATGAATATACTATTTCATGTCTTACTGGTGAGATATTGCACAACTCTCATCACATACACTAAAATTAAGACCCACAAAAGACCCATTTAAAAGCAGATGTCCTAAGAATCACAGTCTCCCTTCTCTAAAGAATATACCAGAGCAGAGCTTCTTAAACTGTACTGTCCACATGAGTCCCTGGGGTCTTATCAAAACACAGACTCTGATACAGGGGGCTGGGGTAGGGCTTGAGATGTAGCATTTCTGACAAGCTTCCAGGGCACAGAGGCTGCTGGTTGCAGGGGCTACACTCTGAGTAGCAAGGACATATTGCCTATGGCTTTTTTTTTTTTTTTGATTGATTGAAGTATAGTTGACTCACAATATTCTATTAGTCTCACAAATACAACATAGTAATTCAACATTTCTATAGATTACACTCCATATAAAGTTAATACAAAATATTGGCTATATTCCCTGTGTTGTGCAATGTATCATTGTGGCTTGTATTTTATACTTAGTAGTTTTATAGCCTAAGTTTAAATGATGCCCTTTCAAAGTTAAGGCCCCGAGGAGCATCGCCTTACCTTCTCCTACTGTTGACAGCAATGCAAACCGCGAGAATCAAAGCCAAGGCCAGGAGAGATGCCAAGATGATCAGCCATTCTGGTGGGAAGCCAAAGACATACATGAGCTTGGGGAATGCACTTTATAAATTGACCTGGTCCAAACAAGAGCTAAAGTCGGCTCTACACATGGGTCCAACCAAAGGTCTAGCCAATAGCCAGCTAATAGTAGAAGAACCATTTTGCTATAGGTCTTTGTCTAACAGGCCTGTTTATCATACCTTATGATCAGTCAAGATTTCCAAGTTCCCCCAGGAGAAACACATTTCCAAAAAGCATAGAATGAACTGTAAAACCTGTAGATACCTTTGGTGCAATATCATTAAATAAATTAAAAGACTGTTCCTTAAAAGTATCATTCCTTTTCTATGTGAGAGCATTCGCATTACATTTTATTAAGGAACAAAAATGGAGGTCATATACTAGTGGGTGGCAGAAATGACATCCCTGTGGAGAGGTCAGGAGGGTCATTTGGCAAAATTTGTCAAAATCCTTCAAAATGTACAGCCTTTGATCCATCAGTTATACTTCTAAGTATACAGGACCTCAGACTTGGCTATAAAGACGTTTCTTACTGTGCTATTTATAACAGTTGGAAACCATCTACTATTCAGCAATAAGGGGTTGGTTAAATGAATTAGGGTCCATCCGTTGTACTATGTGCTAAGATACAGAGGAAGACTAGTGAATGACACTGAAAAGCTGTGACCAGCCAGTTGGGAATGAGTTTACTAATCAGTGTGTCAAATTACATGTTTGTATAGAAATCAGATAGAAAAATAATGGAAAAGACACACATGAAAATGATTACCATGGTACTCTGGATGGTGAGGTAACAAGGGAATTATATTTTTACCCTTTTGTTCAGCAGTATTTTCGAAAATGCCTCCAATAATTAGTGTATCACTTGTAAACCAATAAAATGTCACATACATGTTTTTAAAACCAAGCTGTAGTAGGATTAAAATATAACTTGACAATCTGAATAAATTCAATAGCAAAGTAGATTGTATATCCATGCAATGAACTGAAGCTGAAGGAACAAGAAAGATGGGAAGTCATTCACTGGCTATTCTTCTTGGACAATCTTCATTTTCCTCTGATTTCCTGCTCGGTACTGCCTCAGCCTGATCCCTCCCTGGTTAGATGAGTTTGGGAAGCGAGGTTGAGTCAGGAGATGTGGAGGCTGACAGAAAGGTATCCTTTCTGTTCTTTCCCCATGGGTCTAGCCCTAAGATGCTCCACACTCACTCTCACTAGAGCTGGGGAAAATCCTGCTGCCTGATTATAGCAACTGCATCCCACCCACCCCCTTAGTCCACTCCTTCAACTCCACATGCTCTGCTCAGGTAAGTCAAGGCAAGGGGACATAGGCCACACCACACTCTTCCCTCTTCCTAAGGGAGGCTCAGCTTGAGATCTCTGTAGAGCGGAGAATTAAAAGAATAATTTACAACCCTAGGAAAAACCTTCCTTAATTGTAATCCCACTTTACACATGTCCAGTTTGGAGCCTAAGTCAAAGAAAGCATTGGCCTCAAATGCCTTAAACCTTGATGCTCAAGGGAGCCAGGTGGCCCAGCCCTCTCACCATATTCTGAAACTTTCTTCTCTCTGAATCAGTAAAGATTGTCCCTCGTGAAAAAGTAGTTTGGGGACCAGAAGAATATTTTCACTCCACCCAACACACATGACTCTTGTATTTCCCCATCGTCTGCAATGTGAGGAGAAAGTTACACATCCACCCTCAAACCCGGAAATATAGAGGGAACTGGCCTCAAGTTCCTGTCCCCTGGGACAAGAAGATCACTCACTTGGGGAGGGAGCTTTAGTAACTAACAAGGCACTTCTTTGGGACAGACCAGGGACAGGTCCGAACATGAGCTCAGCCAATCTATGGGACCAAAGCAGAAGGAAAGATTTCATTCTTTCTCAAGAGGCTGTGGTACGGTCATTCACCCTTTAGCTCACAAAGAGGAGCCATCAGGTTCAAGGGTAGACATGTAGGAGAATGTGCTTTCCAACTGGTCTATTCTTCCCTTCTGTGACATTCAGAGAGACCTGCTTTTAGCATTTTTTTCCTTCATAGCTCAAAACTCACCTGGAATTTGAGGTTTCCGCATAGGACCTGAGGTTGTGTTTGCCCCATGTTCTTCACTCCCACTTGAGTGTCCTAAAGAGAAAAAACAACATCTCTCAACAAAGTCTGGAACGTGTAACCAGGAGTTTCTTACTGAGCAACGCATAAGGCCAAACTCTACAGACTATACCACTGCAAAGCTATAGATGCCACCCACAGACATCCATCTTGTGTTGTATGAAAGAAACATCCCTCCAGAAAAGCTCAGTTTGATTTAGGGTAAGCTTTAGAAAAGTCGTTTTTCAACAAGAGTATGAGAATTTTCAGCAGTACAACTATGCAGTGTTTAAGAGGCTATAAATAAATCAAGACAGCCCTGGATTCAAGTCCTACCTCTGTCTCTCCCCAGTAATATCTGCTGGGACAAGTCTCAGCAGATCCCTCGCCAGGTCTGTTTTCTCACTCATAAGATGGGGGTGATAATAGAATCTGCTTTGTCATAATTTTACAGAGGTTTAAAGAGGCGAACAAGAATGGTAATTGTGTGCAGTTACTGTAATAGGGAAGAACCTTTGTTTATATTACCAGCTAATCATTAAAGAAATGCTATCTATAAGCTTAAATTATACATAGTGGCCCATCTCTGGGAACCCTGCCTTCCAGGGAATGAGCATTAAGCTAAAATATCTTGCTCTAGTTCATAGGAAGCATCCTGACAAGCCCCACCTGTGAATGACTGTAGGAAGGAAGAAATTAACAAGCCTGATGGAAACCAGGAAAAGTTTGATTTCACTTCTGTCCCTGTTAGTATAAAAGAAGCCTGAATTCTAACTCAAGCAGGATGGTTCTTTGGGACACTAGTCCACCGTCTTTGTCTGCTGGCTTTCTGAATAAAGTCACTAATCCTTGCTCCAACAACTCATCTCTTGATTTATCGGCCTGTTGTATAGCAAGCAGTACAATCTTGCACTCAGTAACATTACAATTCTCTATTTTTAATTTAAGACCTTGCTACCCTAGACCAGCAACATCACCATGGGAGCTTACTGGTAATACACAGCCTCAGGTTTCATCCCAAACCTCAGAATCTTCATTTTAACAAGATCCCCAGGGGATTCAAATGCTTCAGGTAGTTCAAAGCAAATCTAAAAATTACATCCAACGTCTTCAATAGTCATAAACATTAAAAAAAAAAAAAAGGATTCGGGGTAGGGTGGGGTGGGCAATGTCCCTTCTCTTTGTGAAAAATCACCCTAAGGAGAGCGCCTGCTAATATGTCTATATTCCCAAAACATGCACTTCTTAGAAGACAACCTTCTCTGCTGCTACAAAATCAAATGAGGAGACAAAGAATCCAAACTGGAGGGAAGCAGGATAAAGAATTCACAAATCAGAACAGGAGGTTCATCACAATGAGGGAGGAATCATGTTTTAAATGAAACTTCTAAGGCATTTTGTGAAGAGACTCACCCAAATGAAAGCTTTGGTGTGTGTGTGTGTGTGTATGTCTGTGTGTGTGTTGTGCTTCCTCCACTGTTTCAAAACAAAATGTGAAAAATTCCCACTAAAATAAACTCTTTCCCCCTACCCAATGGGAACCCACTGCAGAATCCTGAAGGGTTCCCAGGGAAATAAAAAAAAAAAACAACAGGAAGTCTGTTTGGCTAATCAATAAATGAAGATGTTGTTGTTGTCATCAGTCAGTTGCTTAGTCGTGTCCGACTCTTTGTGACCCCATGAAGATGGGCAGAACTTAAATAGCCTTTTCTCAGAGTCAAATTTCTGACTGTAGATGGTGAACTCTGAAATTTTGATGGCTGTGGTTATTTTGAGTAGAATGTCTCCTGTTTATGCAATTCAATGTACTAGTTAAACTCAAAATGGAGCAAAACAAATTCTACTGGACATCTGGCTGTTTCAGCAGGCCATTTTGACAGTGTCTTCTGTCAATCAGAAGGAATCCAAGGGGCCTCCTCTAGCTGCCTCCCAGAGGCCTTGGTCATTATTGGCAGGTGTTTGCCTGAACAGGTCATGGGATACTAGCTGTCTAAACTAGAGATCTTTGCCTTGATAACCACCTAAGAGGTAAACCACTCTCGCTGGTCTGTCTCTGACTCACAGCAACCTTTGATATTTGAACGGGAGGCCATCAATGGGTCATCATCTCTTTATTTTGATTTTCATAAAATGCGCTCCCAGAAAGCAAAGATCAGGGTGTGTGTACAACCAGATGAAACCTTCCATTTGAACAACGCACACCTGCTCAGGAGGCAAACATAAGAGACTAACCCCTGCCCACCTGATTCTTACTTCAAGAAAGAGCCGGAGAAGACGAATGAGACCCAGCAGGCCTGGTCTTGCACCCTAGAGCTCTGCGAATCCAGCCGGGGTAGGGCTGGTTGGGGAAGTAAGTTCTGCAAAGAGGGATGCTTGACAATGCAGTTGGGAGGTGAGATCCAATCTGAGACATGTGCACAGGTGGCTTGCACTGTGAGGAAAAAGTCTAAACAGTGCTTCTCAAACTTGAAAGTACATACAAACTGCATAGTGGGGGTAGGGCAGGGTAGGCCTGGATAAAATGCAGTTCTTGATTCAGTGATCTGGGGAGTCCGCATTTCCAGCCAGCTCTTAGGTGATGTCCCTGCCACTGGTCCAGGGACCATACTTGGAGTGGCTGAAATCATTTGATTTTAAAGAGCACCCCCCCCCAAAAAAAACCCAAAAACTAAAGAGCACCTCCTTATAGTAATACCTCCATATAATTTTCAAAACACTTTCATATTTTTAATACAGCATGCTCTTCACAAGAGCTCTAGGAGGTAACAGAGGCCTGTGTCCTGATCTCCTTTTTCACTAACAAATTGAAACTGGAAAAGGTTAAATGCCCCACCCAAGGCCCCCAGAGAGCCAGGGACTTCTGTCTTTATTTTAGAAGCATTTCTACTGGGCTCCTACATCCCTGTGCTCTTACAGGATAGGTTATTACTGAAGCCACCATGTAAATATCCATTTCAATATTTGCTTTAAGTGTGTGAGCCTTCAAGCTTAGAGTCAACCCTACTCCCAGCTGGGAAGGAAGGGAAGGACAGTAGTTCATATGGGGTTCCTTGGCTGACATGGGGTCACCTGGGCTGGCAATAATCAGGGAGACCACAGTGAGACAGCACGGCAGAACCTTTCGGGAGCAATATTAGTGATCACAAGTCAACCTGCCTCATGGCAGACTTTTGCTGCCTGGAGTGATTTTTCTAGAGGTGTGATCATTACAGTAATTATGGCAGTAATGATGGTCATTACAGGGTATTTCTCCAGATCATGCTTCTGAGAGGCAACACAAGATCCCTGGGCTTAAAACCTGGCTTCACCATTCAACTCTACCAAGTCAACTCAGCCAAGTTGCTTAGCCTCTCTAAGCCTTAGTTTCCTCATTTGTAATACTAGGATAACATAATTACTGATAGAATTAAATGAGAACATAAAAGATGAAATACGGGGAATCACCAATACCTGACCGTTGATCTACAGAAATGGCAGTTTCAGATGGTGCAGCCTAACATGTGTATAGTGTTCAGAACGATGCCACCAGCACACGGTAAATTCTCAGGAAAGGCTAGTTATTATGCCATGTGTGGTGGGCAGGGGAATTATGCTAAAGACTTTACAAGTATACATCATTTAGTCTTTAAAACAATGTGTGCATGGGTGTGCATGCTCAGTCACTTCTGACTCTTTGTGACCCCATGGACTGTATCCATGGGATTTTCTTGGCAAAAATACTGGAGTGGATTGCCATTTCCTCCTCCAGGGGATATTCTTGATCCAAGGATCAAACCTGAGTCTCCTGTGTCTCCTGCATTGCAGGCAGATTCTTTACCCACTGAGCCACTGGGAATGCCCCTTTAAAACAATGCCCTGTGACAATTATTATCATCCCAATTTATTTGGTTAGGAAATCAAATCTCAGATCCTTTTAACAAGGTCCCTCATTGGCATGTGAAGGAGCTGGAATCAAACCCAGGCCATTCTTTCTCCAAAATCTATGTTCTTAATCACCCTGGTAAAATGCAGTGTTAAACTGAGCACCTGCCTGAATTCTTCCTGATTTTTTCAGATGGAAGAATTTTCTCGAAAGCAGTCATCCTCAAAGTGGAGTCCGTGTCTGAGCAGAATCAGCATCACCAGAGAAATTACTAGAAATACAAATGCTCAGGCTTCATTCCACTCCTCCTGAAGCAGAAACATTTAAGGATGGGGCCTAGCAGTGTAGTTTGATAAGTTCTCCCTGTGACTGTGATGCATGCAAAGAATGTATAAAAACCACTTTTGGGGAGACACTGACTCATACATCATTAATAATTAGCAGGTTCCATGATGGTAACAGTAAATGACAAAGCAGCTCAAACTCACCAGCTGATTCAGATGCGTGAGTTGTATAGGATCTTCCACTGGGGTCGTGGGACGAGCCGTAGTCTCCTGTAAGTAGCAACAGAGGGAAGTTCAATTCCATACGCTCAGTTACGTTACATCTGGGCTTCCTCACCTGTGCATTTTCATACATCCCATCACAAAGTCTTTAAAGGTAACCAAAAATAATGACAAAGGAGTTTCGAATGGGTCCATGATATGAATTATTGTTCATTGCTTCCTTTACTGATGAGTGGGTTAGAGCGTCAATCAAAATTTTAAAAACTGGGACAGCACAGACCAGTAAGGATGACCATAGGAAGTGTGGCTTCAGTAGAAACCCCCAAATTGTAACTCTACCAAAAATACTATGATGTCTTGGCAAGTCTGAGGTTGGGATTTGATGTGTCTTTGACATAACGATTATATGCTTTGAATTATCATAGATGTGATCATTGGGAATGCATGTACTCTGTGGCTTAGGGCATGGGACGTTTAAAGAGATTTCTCTGAGGCGGGAAATCGAGAAATGTTTTGTTTGTTCAATAAAGTATCTTGGGGTTGAGTCAGTAAGGATTCAAAAAGAAAATTCAATTCAATTTAGAGAAAATAAAGTCTGAAAATAAGTGAAAAAGAAATGGGGAGATAACTAACATGTGTCTAAGGTGGCTACCTGGTTATTAGAATACATTTCAAATCATATTTTCCAAAAACAAATCTGTATTTTCAATACCAAGAGTTAATATAACCCCATCTTCTCAAACATCCATCACCAGAAGGCTTTACATTGAAACAAGTTCATGAATTGCTAAAATTTGGATCCACAGGTCAAATCTCGGGTTCAGAATATGGAAACTCTGGTTCCTCCCCCTCCTGCCCGCACATTCCCTAAAATTATAATGACATCTTGAAGCAAAATGAAACAGGTTCATAAAATGGCTATGGTCACCCATTACGAAAGATTCCTCTAAGGAATACACAGTAATCTGATCTTCACAATGTCCTTATTTACAGAAAGTGGAGATAGGCGATCTGTAATCTCTTACACAATTGTATGAAGGAGATAGATTGCGTTGTTCCTTGGCCGATGGTTAGAAAAACTGAAAACAGCATTTGCTGAAATGCTGACACCAAAGCACTCAATACCACCACCATCACCACCACCACCACCGTCACGATCTTTTTCACCACTACCATCACCACCAAGACCACAGCCACCACAATTAAGGATGTTTTCAAAAGAGGGAGAAAAAAATATATGGGAAGAAATTAGCCTTATCTGAGTGTTCTGGAAGAAAATCAAGGATGATAGATTGTTTAATCCATGGAGAACTATGGAAAATCTGTCTGCACCACTGCAGAATGCAGAAGGAATCAGGGTATGTAACTATCGATTTTGTAGAAAGCATTTTATTTACTAACAAATAGGCTATGTAATCCTTTGAGGCTACTGTAACTGTTAAAATTGCCATTTAAATTCACTCGACTGCATAAAGGGCCCTATTTTGCCAAGAGAAACCAGGCAGTGCTCTAAAATTCATTTCTCCAGAAGAATACTGGCACGGCTACTTGGAATTTTTAATAACTGAGGGCAGCACCATGCCGAATAAAGAACCAGCAGGTGTAAAGGGGCTTTGTCCTGCCAATACTGTTGAGGTCAGGATTTTTAAAAACTGTTTCCCTTGAAGCCCTGAGATGGGCAGCCCAAGCATGTGGGCTCTAAGATACAGGCCAGGCACATGGCATTCTGTCCCACAACAGTCATGGCATCACACCTGTCATCTGCCTTATATATTGAGTTCCCATGAGATTTATTGTTCATTTGAGGGGGTATGGGGTAGGAAAAGACATGTGCTACTACATATATATATGTATGTATATGTTTAAAATAACGGATCTTTAATATTCCTTAATGGTTGAACAGTAAGAACACTTAAATATCTGGCACCAGGAAAAGATAGTTCAATTTTAGTTTCTTAGCTAGGGTAAGTATTTTGCAGTTCCCTTTTCTTCAATATTAGTTTCTTAATGCAAACAGAGAAACAAAAGTAGAAGTGGGAAGGATGGCTAGATCCACGTGTAACTTAATTGAATAAGTCATCTTCGATCAACTCTTTGCTCTTACAAGAGAAAGGGTCAGTTCAGTTCAATTCAGTAGCTCAGTCATGTCCGACTCTTTGGGACCCCATGAACCGCAGCACGCCAGGCCTCTCTGTCTGAGAAAGGGTAGCTAGTCATAATGTAGATTAAATCATGAAATTTAAAGTGTACACCATAATTAGAAGAGGTATCCATCCATAAGCCCTTCACCAAAAATAAAATTCACCAATCTATCACCAATAAAAGAATAATTTCAGAGCAAAGATATTAGTATAGGGAAATTATTCACAAGTTGGATAAAACCTTACATAAGCAGCATATATTAGCTGAATCAAATGAAACTGATACTTGACTACTTTTACTTACAAAAATGTCGATTTCATATGGTTCAGTTAAATATATCAGAAGGTCAGGAATAAGACAAAGAAAGAAATTCTACCATAACAACCAAGTCACAAAAAATAAATGGAAATTACACAGGTAAATAAAAGCATTATTCATCTAAAGTAAATCTACTGCATTAGAATGATGACCTGTGATGAAAGCCATTCCCACGACACAAATCAATCTAATTACAGTCTACACAGAGAAGACGTTCTTTACTATATGAAAGTATATGTTGTTTCTTCCTATAGAGAAAGCAAACCAGATATCAAATGGCCAAATTACCTGGTAAAGTAAGATCAGCCTTAGAGGTGGAATCTCCAACAATAGTAACTTCAGTAACTCCAGGGGACCCAGTCTTAGTAGGGGTCACTGGGGTGAGGGTTGTGTATTCATTTGTGTCTGGAGAATGAGTGTAACCTTCCATTGAAGCAGTTGCATCTTCAGGAAGATTTCCACCTCTTCTGCCATCGTTCCTATCTGTGTGGAGGTGGAATCAACGGTAAACCCACATTGGTAAGATCACCACCCAAAACATGCTTGTCTTCAGCATGTGCAAATGCTGCAAAAACTTTTCACTTGTTATTTGTGAACATGGAGCAAAAGATGGTGCAGTTTGTCACCCTATTGAACAGAATCAATATTTTGCAGTCAATACCATCTGGACATCATTCCGTGGAAGAGAGTGGCGGTCCTAATATCTAGAAGAGACATTCATTGCAACATCTGCCTGGCTTATTCAAATACAGTTTATGCCTCTAGAACTGTTACCTTGAAACTCGGGTACTACATAATCTTGAGTTCTTACTCAATTGAACCCACCGCTGATGAAGAGGAAAAAACATGTTACTGAATTGAAAGGTAAAATGAGGCTGTGCAGTTGGGATAGCAAATGCAAAGTTTCAAAGATGTGAGGCTTTGATTATTCTTTCCTTTCCTTCAACTGCTTCTTGGTCACCTGCACCAGGGATTTGTGGTCCAGAGGATAAATGGCAAAATAATATTATTAATGCAAGGAAAATAGAGCTATAATTCAGATTTTTCCACCCAATCACACACCAGCAATCTGTTACTCTTAAACAAAGTCACTAACTCTAGGGTTTAAGAAACCCAAACTTGAAGATTAAGAAAATATAGTTTGCATTTAATAGACAATGGCTGCTAAGAGATCTACCAAGCAGAAAAGTCAGAGAACCATCACCAGCCACACCTTCTGATCAGGAGTAACAGCATGATAACAGCCAACTGATGTACCTCCACCAAAGACACTGCAAAAGCACACATGGTTGATTGACTTTTCGCAATAGCTGAAGCCACGTGGGCTTTACAGTTCTTACTGATAGATGTTGGAGCAGCAGTCGTTGAGTGGCCTTGGTCTTCTTCTAAGCCGCCATGCGATGGAGAGAAGCTGTGAGTATCACTCTGCTCTGTTTCAATGAGGGATGAGTCCAGTATTAATTGGGGGCCATGAGACAAATCCTCCATTATCTGCTGACAGGGAGGATCTGATACAGTCAGATGGGTAGGTACATAGGAATACCAAGGTGTTTGCATGCCATTCTCCTCTGACTGAAAGAAATGCACAACAGAATTCTGCTTTGCCCCTTAGCTGGTTTTGTTTTTCTGTATAATAAACAAGTGAAGTGCCAAGATGGAATCTAAGCCAAAACTTTGTCCACCCTAGATCATCCTGGCCCAATTATAGCACTGCTTCCTGTCACTCAGGGAAAACCCGAAAACACAGAGACAAAGCAAAAGGAACACTTGAACCCCGGTGCTCCTATCAGCCACCAAGAGCAATGTCACTGTGTGTAAGAAGTGTGACTACGGGGAAAGTAAACGCCAGCAGAGCAGGTAGTGTACCTGTAACCACAGAAGAGGAAGAAGTTCATCTAGAATAACCTGCTCAAGTAACTCAGATCAAATTTACACAAGGAAACACTTAGGTCACCACTGCACTCCATGATTAGCTTTTTGATCTCATTTGTGGATGAGGATTCTCATCAATGCACTGAAAGGCCAGGAAACGCTTGTCTGGGCAAATACAGGGCCCTCACTGATACATATCAATTTCTGATTGAACCGTTGCCCATATCTGAAATGGTTTTCATTGTTCTGAGTTAATTTATTTTGTGTTCTTCTAAGAAAAGGACTGACCTCTGAGTTACAGGTGTAAGCACACCATAAAGCATACCACTAAACCATGTCCACTACCCAGTAAATATTACAACCAGGAGAAAGACAGCCAACAAATCCCAAACCCCACAACACAACAAGTCAACAGGGGCATAAAGGAGGACTATACGACCCTTCATTGGCAGGGACCAGTTTTAGGCTTATTTGCATCTCCTTTGAAGCCTGGTTGCTGGGTTATTTACATTCTTGACAATGAACACATGCTTGTTGATTTTTCCCCTTTGCCTGAAAGGGCTCACATGAAAAGACTCTGCCCAGTATGTCTAGCAAGCAGTGAAATGAGGCCCTCGTAATTCTGGATTTCTTTAATACTCTGCAAAGAAATTATGAACGACTTTATGTTGATCTCTGGGATAGCCCTGCACCTATGGTGGATGTTAAGGCCACTAGACGTTTAGCATTGTTTCTGCCAGATGTTTTAGTGATAGGAAGAGATATGAGCAAATGTTCTTCTTTTATTCCCAGGGCCCTGCCACATTTTGACAATGTCAATTGTCAAAAAATTGTCTTGATCCTCCTCTACAGGCTAATGTGATTCCCCTACTCTCTGAGATTATCTAGCCCCAAACCATCTTTTTACAACCACTGAGAAATGCTACCCTTCTTCTGCCTTGTTCGAAAGATGGGACTCACAAGGAACTGGTCAGTTAAAACAGAGAGATACCACTACCCTAGCTGTGGTCTTGAATTTCACTAACTCAGAGCAGGAAAATCAAGTGGAATGGAGTCCCACATCCTTTTCCTTTTTAACATAAAGAGGAAACCACCACAAATGAAGGTATAATCAGATTTAAAGAACCACCCAGAAAACAAAGACAAGGAGGACAGATTTGATATTCTGAGTTGAGCTGAACCACACAGCACTGAATGAGCTATACCACCACCAAGCCCTGCATCAGGGCCAAGGAGAGCAAGAGCTGAAGCAAGAATACAGGTCAAGAGGCTGAGTGTCTTTATCCTTACGAGTTGTCATTGAGAGAGGTCCTGTCCTGTCCAAGTCTCCCACGGAACTCATGTTTGGATCTGCAGAAGGTTGAAGCGTTGTACTAGGGCTGGTGTCTGTATGTGAAGGAATTAAACCAGTGTTATTGCTTGATTTCCTAACTGCTATTTGAAGGTCATTTCTGGTCTAGAGATAAATAATGCTTACATTCAAACCTGCATGAGAGGAAAGAAAGCACATACTAATTCACGTCTCCAGAACTGAAATAAATGATCATTTCTCCAAAAGGGCCTCCCAAGAAGTAACTGGCTTTCATTTAAAGGCTGAGTGGTATGAAAGCTACAATCCTTGTTGTTTTTTGCTGAGTCTGGAAGAATGCTAAATGAGTACATGATGGGCCTCCTAAGCCTTGCAGAGAGACAGACATATAACCCATGTGTGACTTGTCCTGTTCTATACAAATGATCTATGCATGCAGCATGCTCAGTTGCTTCAGTCTTGTGAGACCCCATGGACTGCAGCCTACCAGGCTCCTCAGTCCATGAATTCTCCAGGCAAGAATACTGGAGTGGGTTGCCATGCCCTCCTCCAAGGGATCTTCCCGACTCAGGGATCGAACCCGCCTCTCTTGTGTCTACTGAATTGGCAGGTGCATTGTGTACTGCTGAGACACGGGGTAAGCCAGTGACCTGACATGTGGATAAAAGACAAAGTGCACTGGTTCAGGCACAATTTTGTCACACTCTCTTGACTTGGCAAAAAAAAAAAAAAATGTTGTTACAGTCCTCTTCCCTCATTTTCTCCTCTTTTGCTTCAGGAACTCAAAGTATAAATCAAATCAGCATCCCATACCATCTAGATGGAAGCCATGGGGATTTCTAGGGCAAAGAATAAGCATTGGATATCAATGAATCCTTCTTCCCATACACATACGTAGGAGATGTCTTTGGAATGTAACATGTATAATGTTGAACTACATAGAAATTTCACTGAACTATTTATAGAAGCTGTTTCTAATAACTATCACAAATCAGTTCTGCTGAAACAACAAGTCCCGAGTGAAACAGAGGCCACACAAGCCATAAACACCACCGCTATTGCCAGTTCTTGGATTCAAAGCCCACCCACTCTGCTGTCTCTGGGGAGGTTTAATCTGTTCCAAATGACTCCAGAGGGGAACACTGGAATATTAGGGACACACATCTACACTGTAGCCTTTCCACTGCACATCAGGGTCTTCACAGAACAAAATGTGGCTGACTCTATTATTTTAAAATAATAGTAGTAGTAGTAATTGCTAAAAAAGAGGAAAGTCTGGCTAATCCAAGTCGAAACCCCAAATGGATATTCTCCCAGAAAATGTCCAGCCTGCTGATGGTTCTAGACACTCTTGTTCATCTTTCCTTTTATAAGGAGAATCCTTTAAGAGGCGTGACACCATTCTATGGTTGAAGCCAATTATAATGTTCTTGACATCATCAATTTGATGAAAACCCTTTCTGTTCATCAACATGAAGACAATATTGGCCGTGAAGCTCTTTTACTGGCTTGGTTTTCCACAATGGGTATCATCAGAGCCTCCAGCCACCATGTGCATAAAATGTGTGTTGGGTCTACACGCGGCATTTCAGCCGCACAACATAATGGCCCCAACCCCACCATTCACACTCATCTTTCTTTGTGACATACGGATCCACTCACTCTGTCAAATTCATTTCCTTGGCTTTCTTTCCTTTAACCTCTCCTTATATGTATTTTTTTCCCTAAAAAAAAAAAAAAAAAAATTCCCCTACTTCCTTTCTCTAACTAACCAGATTTTTTCCCCATTTTTCAAAAACCAGATCCAATCTACCTTTCTCTGAGGTTCTCCAAGGGATCCTCAGAATTTCTTTTGTGTTTATTGCTAGCAATGTTCATTTGACATCTATTACTTACTATCTCATACTATTAGATCTATTTTGAAGCTGTTTTCCTAGCTAACTTTTAAGTCCCTTCAGAGCATGCATGTGACTGCTAAGTCGCTTCAGTCATGTCTGATTCTTTGCGACCGTATGGACTGTAGCCTACCAGACTCTTCTGTCCATGGGATTCTCAAGGCAAGAATACAAAGTGGGTTGCCATTTCCTCCTCCAGAGGATCTTTCTGACCCAGGGATCAAACTCACGTCTCTTATGTCTCTCACATTGGCAGGTGGGTTCTTTGCCATCAGCACCACCTGGGGAGCTCTACCTTAAGAACATGGACCATGAATTATCTGCACACTGCATGTCTCCATAATGCACTGAACATAAAGTACAATTACATTAGCAGATATTTAATATAGTCATACTTTAAGGGATATATGATCATTAATATTTGGGTACAACATAGTTACAATGTTCTGGAGAAATGAGACCACGGAAACTACTGGATTCATTTTGGAGATAACTTTGCTTAACTCAATACTGAGAGACATTATGTTGCATTCTGAGAACTCGCTTCAATAAGTCCTGTGCAGTGCATACCGTTGGGAGTTTGGATCCAAAAAATATATTTGAAACTATGACTGAAAATTCATTATCACCATATTTGTTCTCTTGGTTGATCTCCCTTTGTGGTATGTTACATGTCTGTGATCAAGACATCTTGTTAAATTTTAAAAAATTTAAAAAATTGCATAATTCTATCCATGGATTTAGAACAGAACATGGATTCTTCTTCTTGGCAAACACTGGGAAAAGAGGGGCACCACTTGCTACCAATTCTTACAGATTCTCTCAGGAAAGTTGTCACCTGATTCTGATAAAGGAAACATGTCTTTTAAATTTAAAATTGTGTCAAATACAATAATAATCTTCCACTGTTGTCGAGCTCCAGCTAGTCTTTTTCTCACTCTCTCTTGTTTAATTCTGTTTTTGAATTGCGTATAGGTAAACTGCTGTTTACTCACTAAGTTGTGTCCGACTCACCACGACCCCCATGGACTGTAGCCCACCAGGTTCCTCTGCCCAAGGGATTTTCCAGGCAAGAATACTGGAGTGAGTTGCCATTTCCTTCTCCAATAGGTAAGTAAGAATGGTAATTAAGAAAACAATGATTCCATCCTGTATAAAAGCTGTCCATGCTTTAAATCCACAAACATTTATGGAGGGCTTCCCTGGTGGCTCAGAGGTTAAAGCATATGCCCACAATGCGGGAGACCCGGGTTCGATCCCTGGGTCGGGAAGATCCCTGGAGAAGGAAATAGCAACCCACTCCAGTATTCTTGCTTGGGGAATCCTGTGGATGGAGGAGCCTGGTGGGCTACAGTCCACGGGGTCATAAAGAGTCGGACATGACTGAGCGACTGAAGGAGGAGAAGGGTGGTGCAAATCCTAAGTCACTGAGTAGTGTATTTTATTTCTAAATTTCCAGGAGTAATTCACACAATTTTCTGGAGTCTTTTAGTTACTTGTTTGGAATTTTTGACCTCTAACATTTCTCTACCAAAGACAAGTTTTATCGTGGGTCTATAATGGAAATAGTCATTGGATCTATCACTTCATTCTTTTTAAAACCCTGTACTTGGAAGTACCTGGAAAAGAAATCTTGAGACTACTCCTCTTCAGAGAAAATGACTTCCATTCCCATCATTTTAGGACTAATCCTTCTTTACTCTCCTGCCAAATTCTCCGCTCTTGCCCAGGACTTCAGATTCAGATGTATATTCATATCAGTCTTACTAAGAAAACTAATTTTGGAAGAAACAAAGTTCTT
Organism: Bos taurus; assembly: GCF_002263795.3. Lineage (NCBI taxonomy): Eukaryota > Metazoa > Chordata > Mammalia > Artiodactyla > Bovidae > Bos > Bos taurus. The sequence continues at coordinate 65,712,182 of NC_037342.1, read as the reverse complement.
CTGGAAAGCAGACTGGTCTAAAGCCAAAGGGATACTTCTAGGAAAACAGCCATTTGGTGGCTTTCTAAAACATAATATATAAAAGAGCTCAGAGATTATTACCCATCCTTCCTTTTGTTTGATGACCTCGCCCCATTGGATGCGAGACTGGGTCGAAGACATAAGTCCAGGAACTGTCCTCTTGGCTCTGCGTTGTTACTCTTTGATGAGGATGGCTGACGTGCGTCGAGGCTGTTGTGACTATGCAGTTTAAGCAATTATCAAAGTGTTAGTTGACATCTAGCCAGGGATACACTGATTTTTTTTTTTTAAGACTATATTCTCTACTCAAGACAACGAAACCGTCTTCTGGGTCTAGAGGGCTGGGAAGTTGCATAAATGCAGAAAGTTTTAGCAGGTACAGTTTCATTCATGCTCATTTTCCCTGGCAATCAGCATGTGAACTAGAGGATGCAAAAGCACTAATAACTTCTCTAGTGGGTAGATGAGAAGTTATAGTAAAGATGGAGGAGAAATAGTTCTTCACCCACACCACATTGCCACCATCCCTGGAAGGAGGAAGTGCAGGAGTCCAAACACACAAGATCATTCCTAGACAACCACATCCCGGTGAAACGCACGTGAGGCCAGTAGAGATGCAGGGAAGGAGTCAGGTAACAGCTTCCCCACCCCCCAGACAGACAGGAGAGTCAATGCCATTCATCTCAAAAGCATGAATGGACTCCATTAGAAGCAGTACCACCCAACAGTGAGATTATGGCACCAGTGACATAAGAATGCAGCACGTGCTTTGGCTTCATTCTGAGCCAATGAAGACGCAGAGGTAGAAAAGATGACAATAGTGACCCTTGGCAACAACCACATCATATAGCCAGTCACTGAATTCATCCTCTGACAGCTATGAATCCAGAAGCTGCCACACACCGGAAGAAAATCATGTGTTATATCCTATTTTGCAAATGGAAACACAGGAATATTTCCCACTGCTATCAAGTAAGGATATGGAATTCACATTCTTTTACAAGACAGGATGCATTTCAAGGCTTCCATCACACATGCATAGGAGCTGGCAGAGTGAAGTTATCAGGCAACGCTTAGAAATGACAAGAGATGACAAGACTTGACTCCAGTCTCCCCAATTCCACAGTTCAAGTATAGAGGCGGGTTTTTTTTTTTTTTAATTTAAGAAGAAACTATTGTATATTCGAGGAGAAATCTCCAAATAAACATGACAAAAGGCTAAATGACACCAGACAGGTGTTTGTCTCAAAATGTCTGGCTCCATTTCTTCAACTACTGAGGGTTTTCTGACCAAAAGCCTTCTAACAAGCCCAGTATTTTATAGAACTGTGTTGTAAAGCCTGGACCCACATCATGGAGAAGATTCCTTTACAAAAGAAAAGGTAGTATTTTATATGATCAGAGTCTCTTCTACAGTCTCCCCAGGGGATGCCGACATTAGATCCGAAAGTGACACGCGCAAGGACATATTCTCTGTGTCTCCTTTCTGTGTCTGTATCCATTTCTGTGATTTATTATGAGCAAGTAAGGGCTGGCTCTGTGACCATGTGACTGCATGGTCATTGATTAAGAGACTGTAACGTCTTGTGACAATTATTTCCAATTTTTCTTGTTCACTGTCCTTAATGCCTGGCATTTAACACCCGAGGAAATTTTCACCCAAGTCTGCCTGTGAGCCCATGCATTACCAGTTGTCCCTGCTGTTGAATGAGAGTCTTCTTTTGGTGTGTGGGGAAATTCCCCAGGCCTTCCACTCTCAAACCACTGCTCTTTCTGGGTAGCTGTTTCTTCTGCTGTACTAGTAGTGGGTGCCTGGGCTGTGAGAAGAATGTCCATGGTGAGCTGTTACTGTTCAATTACTTTCCTTACCAAAACATAGCTTTCTACCTTAAACACATATACAGGTGGGACAGGAGGCAGAAAGGGACAGCAAGAAAGAGAGAGACCACTGGTAACTCTGAAGGGGATATTAGAAATCAGATGGCCTTTAGTCTTTAGACTTTAGTCTAAATCCTTTAGTCCTTTCAGGTGAGAAAACTGGGGCCCAGAGAAGTTGTGATTTGCTCAAAATCACATCGCCAGATCGGCACAAAGTTATAACTAGATCACAGTCTATGAATTCCTAGTACTATTCTCATTTTACTAGAGTTTATGGCCTCACATATCCTGCCTGAAAGAACTGTTTATTCAAAAAATTAACCTCTTGTCTTCAGTGATTTGAGGGAGAGGAGTATATTATATAACAATCTATGATGAGATCAGCCTAGTAGGAAGGAAGGAAGCCTTCTCAAATAGTGGTCATATGACTCAACATCACACACACTGGGAAATGTACCAGCAGTGCATTTGCCCAGCACGAAAGATGCTGGGAATGATTGAGATGTTATTCCACTGACATGTTACGAGGTTATGTCTATGGAGCCTCTAAAATTGTCAAAATCACGTTTTAACAAATTTAATTCAGTAGAAGAAAACTCTTCTAGCCAATGTTTGACATTATCTAAAACCTTTCTAACCAGTGTTTGGCTTTATAAGAGCGTGTGACAGGCTTAAAATTTCAAGCACTCAATGTTGTAATTGTCTAGTTTTAAAAAGGACAAAATGAATGAAATAAAATTGTACCAGGGTGCCTTTGGGAAGAATCAGAAAGTCATTGACATTTTCATCCATTGTGACTAACACTGAAGTTCTGTTCATCAAGAAAATGAGAGTGTTAAATACTGTACATCAACTATACCTCAATAAAAAAAAGAAAAAGAGACTGTATAAACTTGCCAGGCTGAAGTACAGTTTGCAGCTTGTAAAACTTATTTCATTATTTTAGAAAATAATGTGTGTGACTTGACAACAGCAAAGACATTTAAAAAAATAAAACTTACTGCCCTCATTTTACCCTTGCATTGGCCAAAACATTCCTGAAGTTAACAGGTTATCCAGAGGGAGGGGAAAAAATAAAAATCTTAAGTTTTACCTCCCCTGATTAAATCACTACCTCCTGACAAATAATGAAGATAGAAACAACACTGGATGTAATTACCAAAAAAAAAAGAAAAAAGAAAATTTAACCCAAATATAAGCTGATTAAAGTCAAAAAGAAAAGAAAAGAAAAGAAAAAGAAAAAAATGCACACACTAGACTGTACTCTACCACTATCTTTATAAACAGAATGATCCTTTAAATAGCCAGTAACCCTCTGTTGTCTTCAAAATATGGGTTAGCAGACTATAGGATTTCCATTGCAAATACAAAGATTGACTCTCTTCTAGAAGCTGTAGATGTTTTTTTGATAAAGCCTAGAAATCGCCAGCCAGAATCACTTGATGTTTTGCAAGTCCTCATAAAAGAATTGCTGAAGCAGCTGCCACTCTGTGTTAAGTTTTGTTATGTCCTGTTTTTCAGCTACCCTCCAGTATTCATCCCCCTCCCCCACTACTTTTTGACAATAGGCTCATTAATTCCCAGCCTCTTAAATAGTACACTTAAATAATACAAACTTTTAGGTACAAACTGTCTTAATAATTTCTAAGATAAACTATTAGGACCCAAAGGGACTGGTACAGAATCCAATTCTGAAGAAATTTCTGTTTCTTATTTATTTCTCTTATGTCTGTTTCTTATTTCATTAGACTTTTTGTTAACTCAGCCCATAATCCTCATGTGTATATCAAATCTATTGTGGTCAATAATGAGACGCAGGCCTGTTGGGTGTATTCAGTACGATGCTCTGTGCTGTGCTTAGTAGCTTCCAGCTCTTTGCGACCCCCTGGACTGAAGCCCACCAGGCTCCTCTGTCCATGGGGATTCTCCAGGCAACAATATCGGAGTACTGGAGTGGGTTGCCATTTCCTTCTTCAGGGAATCTTTCCAACTCAGAAATCAAACCCAGGTCTCCGGCATTGTGGGTAGATTCTTTACTGTCCAAGCCACCAGGCAAGGTCACAATGCTCAGGATGTTCAGTCCTAATCTATTCAGTCCTAGCTGATGTCTGAAAGTTTCTTTTTTGTCTGAAGACATCTTCAAACCATGGATTCCCAAACTCCTTTGACTTTTAGTGATTGTTTCTTACATTTTTTGCTTTTGGAGTGTTTAAGGCTATAAGAACCGTGGTTGAACTATAATTTCTATAATGCTACGAGCTGTTATCCTAAATTAAAGCTTCTTTTATACCAAATATAGGCATCTCTGAGAGAGAGACAAAAAAAGAAGAGAATATACTTACTTCTTTTTTGTCCTATCCTCATAGGCCAGTAGAAAGACTTGAAATTGCTTTAGGAAACCTGAGATGTTTGCATATAAGTAAAAACAGCATCAAAGCCTTCCCCCAAATTACCCTGAGCTTAAAAACAGAAAAAGAACAGTCAAGGAATTCAAATATAGTCCATCTAAGTGACTGTCTTTCCTCCCAAGAGGACAAGGGAGGTGTTTCTACAATGGGGTGAGAAACAGAACGTGAAAAAGAAGCTGGATTTCGCAAAGATCTTTACAGAAAGCAAAGAGTTGCCAAGATCCTTGCACCTGTCACCCTTTCTTTTACATGCCACTGCTAAGCACCGAAAGAACACACTCTCCTTCAGACATTTTCGTAAAAACACACAAACTCCCCAGATGGAGCCTCTGGGAATCTTTAACACAAAAAGCCATATCTTAGATATTTTTAAACATTTTGGCCTTTTGGGCAACTTGACAAGTTAGTATTTTTAATTCCCATTTCTAAGAAACCATGTGCAGATTTGGCAGCTTTTTATGCTCTGGGGATAAAAGAAATTACTGTGTGGAGATAGAAGATGTAGCCCATGTCTTTTCCCTACTCTCTGGAGTGACTTCACTACTCAACTACACCAGAACTGCTGATTGCCATCCTTCTTACTTGTGCTTGTAGAATGCGGGGTCTCCTCTTCATCATGATACCCACGGTGACTGCGAGAGGAGTGTGGTTCCTGGGTCCAGCTTTCTCCGTAAGCACTGGTACTACTTCTGTCCACATCTGTCGTGATGATGGTTATATACATTGTGACTTTTTATCAACCGGTTTTTGATGGTTCTGTGTGTTGTTTTTTTTTTTTTCATTAAAGTACGTGCCATCTAATGGTTCAATGTCTAAGTAGTACCTCTGAGCATCAACTCTTAATACTTTTGCATGATATTGCTAATCTCTCCCAAGAGAAAACCAAAGTGCATAGAATTTTGTCAAGGGCAGCCCCGCAAACTATTTTAACATGTTCAGTTTTATAATGAAGCAATGTAAAATATCTTATGCCCAGATGATATAATTGACAAATGACTCAAGCTGAATGGAAGTTCAAGCTTCAAGTTTCAAGTTTCAATCAAGTTTCAAGCTCATGAAAGTTCATTAAGAATTTGTGATGAAATATTAACTAAATTTCCCCACTGTGTCCTGATGATTGACATTTGCAGCACCAAAGACTTTGAGGGGGAAAAAAAATTCTTTAAGTATGCATAACCCATTACCAGTCATCCTTGTGGTTGTCTGAAGTGATGCTTCTGGATTCGAATGGTCTGGGTTCCTTTGGATCCAATTCTGGTTCTCTTGTAGGTGGGTAAAAACCCGTGGTGTGGTAGAAACTGTGACAATGATGATTCAAGTAATTAGGAGAATGTTATTTCTTGAGCCTTCACCATTTGTTTTGTACATTTCTCCCTTCTGTAGTCTACAGAGTCATTCATCTATACCAGGCTGTATAGATGGTGGAGCAGAAACGAAGGGACAGTGGAGAGTGGCTTCAGCTTGACTCAGCCATACTGTTAAGTATCTCAATGTCCTTCGCATTCTGTCAGAGAACACGTGGAGGTCAGAACATGAGATCTCCTGGAGAAAGCAGCCAAAGAAGCTGCAGCAGGAGGAAGGACAGCTTTGAAAACACCAGCCCTCCACCGAGGAGAACCAAAGACATCAACGCGTTGCACATCCATGCAGTCTGTAACAACCCTCTGCACTTGAAAACCCAAGGAATCTCTAACACCGACAGGCGTGCTTACAGTAGATGCTCGAGCTGAAGAGTAGATGCTTGAAAGTTATGCCGTGATGACCACTTTACTTCGTTAGTAGCATGATGGGGAAAGAAACACCCTGAGGAGCCAGAGCTTTCCTACTGACGATTCAAAGGCAGAATATCTACCTAGAACAGCCATGTGATGAGCTATGTATTTCTGAATATTTATCAAACACGTCAGAAATTCTCATCAAATACAGAGCATTTCATGAGCAAGCCATTCATAGCCAATGAAAAGAAAACCAAGATGCATACATTCAGTAGGAAAAACCATAGGTAGCCAACCACCATTGCAGCAGCGCCCCTAAAATAAAAAGCAGCAGACATTCACCACTGCCCTGATATTGTCACCCCCAAACATAACAGGGCTGGAAGAAGAGATGCACACGACAGAAGAATCATGACAAAATCAGAACCAACGTCTTTTGGAAAGGTTATTTGCAAATCCATCCTAATTTTTTCAAACTTTATTTTGATACCCAAATAATACAAAACTCTTTTCAGAATGATAATACTATTGGATTTTATTTCACAAGTTAATAAAATCAGGTAAAATCATGAACTACGTTCTCAATTAGTATGAAAAACTGGCAGTTATCATACCCCAATAGAAGGAAGTGGGCATCCAGCTCAATTAACCGCATAGGTGCCAAGAAGGAAAGTGAGCTGAGATGGAAAAATATGCCGCAGACACGAAATGATATCAAGGGAAGCTCCCCCCTGGAGCCTGAGCATACAATTTATTTTCAGGTTGATCTGTTTGGCTTGCCATTTAAGAGGGTTTAGTTTCTCAAGTATCAAGACCACATCTTTCCCAATGCCTAACCTAGAAGATACGGCTATATCCTGAACCCAACAGACAGTATAATAGTGAAGCTCCAGTGTTTTGAGGGTATTCGGTATTCTTTCTGAAGTTACTAAGAGAGCTCCCTTGTTAGTTTCTAAGCTCTGCAGGGGTGTCCAGCTAAGGAATACAGCTTAGATATAAAGCATATAGTTCACCTCAAGTAGTTGTTGTACCGATGTCATATACTCAAATGTCATATACTCAAATGTCACATACTCAAATGCCTTCAGGTCTAAGCTATTCTTTTGGACCCCTTCCTCCTGGGATGCTATACTTTTGGGGATGACGCTCTCAGGTTCAAATAGGACAGACTGGACTTTGGTGACCTGAGAGAGCTCACTTAGCACCCCAAAGGCACATCTTTTCTTTAAAAAAAAAAAAGGCAGAGCTGTGATGGAGTCAGTTTCAGCAGTCTCATCTCGTTCAGCAGTATCTTAGCTCATGAACAGGTAAGTATAGGAAACTCAGTTATCTGGCAGAGTATTAGACCAATTTTTGATTTTTTAAAGGACCTTTCAGCTCAATTTCCATCTCTAGTCTCAAAAGAGTTTTATAACTGTCACAAACGTGGATACTATGACCCAATGGCTTCCCTATTTGTCTTTAATAATTGGCACTGTCATGTTATAGCTCAGCTTTAACACATAAATAAACAAAACAGGAAGGATTTACATGAGGCATTGAGAATTTTATAAAAGAGTTCCTCCATGTCTCCTCCAAAGATATTTTGGCTTCCATTAAAAAAAAAAATCAGTTTCTTCTTTCATAATCTCATCAATGCATAACTAACCTGTGATCACAGGCTTATGCTCATTTCTCATATTAACTATTTCCCAAGAAAGATCCTATCGGGCTTCATTCAGATTAATCGATAAGCCTGGCACAGATGGTTCTATAGGAATTGATTATTCTTACTGGTGCTGGAGATAAAATCTTCATCATCACCAATGCCTGATCCAGAATAACTGGGGTGTCTGTCTCTTTCATCTTCATTTTCTTCAGTTGGCTCCCAGCCTGCTGAGATGATACTTGAATCCGTACCTGTTGTGGTGACTTGCGTTAGTAGCTGAGCTGAATGCCAAGTGACCCATTTCACAAAGGAAGAAAAACAGGCACAGAACATACATCGAATTCCCAAGATTATAAGAAAGAAGTGAGAGATTTGACTTCTATACTCCAAATTGTTATATTCTGGTCTCAAGCTAATGTATAGATCTAAAGACAATTGGGTATGATCTTTACAATGGAATACTCTTTTCAAGGAAGTTAAAAGAATAAATATAGACATAACCTTGCCAAAGAAGTAAAAGAGAAAAACGCCGATAAACTCTCCCATGCTTTCAGATGCATTTATTATTAAGCATATGCCATGAAAGCTAGGCTGTCAAGAACAGAATAAAAAAGTTTCACACGTGCCTATTTGTTGTGTTAAGCCACCTTCAGTAATACCTTGGAATCTAAACACATGTCAATCATTTCTAAAAATCTCTCAGTTGTATTCACAATTTGCTATTCACCCAGCTATTAGATTTGATCTTCTCTAGCATTTGATTTCTGTAACTCTGAACGCAAATGAAGGCTACACGGCAGTTCCCAAAATTATTTTGGCATACAACCAGAAAACTGATGAGAAGCCCTCGCTCCACAACCAAAAGTAGCCCCCGCTTGCCGCAACTAGAGAAAGACTGTGAGAAACAAGGAAGACTCTGTGCAGCTAAATAGATAAATACATAAATAGAAATAAAAAGGTGATAATCAGAACTATCCACCAATGAGCTTTTACAGAAAGTATTATATTCCTCACCATCAGAAAGATCATTTTGCAGAGAAATTGTGTACGAGATCAGATGATTAGAAATGTTGACTGAACAAGACATTGATCCTCTCCACATATGACGCTGATGCTGGGAAAGATTGAAGGCAGAAGGAGAAGAGGGCGTCAGAGGATGAGATGGCTGGATGGCAGCACCAGTGCAATGGACATGAACTTGGGCAAACTCTGAGAGACGGTGAGGGACAGGGAGGCCTGGTGTGCTGCAGTCCATGGACTTGCAAAGAGTCAGACACAACTGGGCGACTGAACAAGTAACAGTCTGTGCTTCTAAAATCCAGCTCTTCAGAGTTCCAGCCTTGACCTTATTCACCTTCTACCCTCTATCTTGGTCAACCAATATCATCCTCCAAGAATCTAGGGTGTAATACATCTGCCCACAGCCTCAGAGACATAGCCCCAACAATATCAGACACATGGCAGAGGGGCAGCTGAGGTGAAAGCCTGGAAGAGATGCCATTCCACTTTTCTCCAGTTAGAGTCCAAATTTCCAAACAGCGTTGCCCACGGTTACTTGTACATCAATGCTAGATTTTGCAAAGCAGAACAGAACATTTTGAGACTCCGTTTTTGAAAATAGAATACTCAATCAGGAAAGACAAACTGAAGTGACCCAATGATCTCACTAACAAGACTAGAAGCCAGAGTCTTGATTGGAAACTTCCAAAGACTGCCATTTCTGTAGCCATGATGTGCGTCAGAAGAATAGTGGAAAATAGTGCTATGTGCTAAGTCACTTCAGTAGTGTCCAGCTCTTTGCGACCCTACGGACACCAAGCTCCTCTCTCCATGGGATTTCCCAGGTGAGAATACTGGACTGGGTTGACATTTCCTTCCCCAGGGGATCTTCCCAACCCAGAGATCGAACTTACATCTCTTATGTCTCCAGCAATGGCAGGCAAATTCTTCACCACTAGTGCCAGAAAATAGTAGATACAAAAACTGAGAAAAGTTCAAGCAGAGAGGCTGAAACCATCATTAAATCCCCAAATACAATAGTAAGGCGAATTAGACTTCTTTTTTCTAGCTATCAAGAAAGCCCAGAAGTGGTCCAAGGAGAAGTACTGACAAGACCTTTTCCTTCACAACATTTGTCTGATGAAGATAAACCTTGTAAACATTTTAAAAATACCATTATTTAAATTCTGCATTCAATCTCTCCCCCACCCCTCCAATGTTATCTTAATCACTATCATATGCAATCATAACATAATATCAGTACTATTTTCCTTATAGGAATATTTGTCAAAATAAAAAATACAGTTTATTTAGTCTTATAAGCTAAGCAATTGTAAAGGATCTTTTTTATAACTCTTCTTCTGAATTAAAGAAGTTCTAATTATTTTGATATATGGTCATATCCTCCAACAACAAAAGTTAGTAAATGAAGATATGCTAACAACATCCCATTGTTACACACTTGGGATCTTTTCCCACAAAAACTCTTAAGTCAAAACACTTTATAGCTACTTAGAATGAATAGTCAAACATCCAGGGAGCTTGTTAGAAGCCTAGATTTTTACATCAGGCACAGGTCACTTCCTACACTTTACAGTTGAGGTAGCAGATGTCCAAACAATTGTCCGGGGCCTACACTTTCCATCTGTAAATCAGTATTTTCCTCTGTTATTATTATTGGCTGTGTTAATTAGATCAGTGGAAACCAGGAGTATGCATTTTTTAATAGACTTCTTTTAAGAGGACGTGTTCTGATTGAATCTCTAAATCAAAGATCTGAAGGAAAAATAATTCTGATTCTAGGTGCATGTTGCCAGAAGGAAAACAAGTAGGACATTGAGCAGAATCCAGTTGTGTGCCCAGATCCATTGGCCTCTCTATTAAATCAAATGGTGCCAGATTCTGTTCTCCCTAAGGATGGTGACAGAGCATCAGTAGGAAATTTTGACATAATAATGAGGTCCTTTCCCTTAATACTGAAAGGCTTGGCATTCAAGACAACAGAGGCGCAAGAGACGTAACAGTTCACCTGTCACTGCTGCTGTTGTTTGATCCTGAGTCTTGGGCTGTGAATTACCAAACGAAGACCATATCCAATTACATTGCTCCTGAGCTGCTGCATGGTGGTTTGAGTACAAAGTTGAAGAAACCGGATCAATTAGATCATTTAGTGAGGTCTTTCCAGAAAAACTTTACTCTCAGTCCTCTATATAAAATGTATGCATATATTATAGATGAAGATTAGAGAAGATTGAGGCCTGATTTTATCTTTCCAGACTCCCCAAATCTCTTAGAATCTTAGGACAACAATCAGAAATGCAAATTCAGTATGCTTATCCATACAGTGTTACTCATTCTTCAAAGGAAGCCCCCTGAATACAGGGTCAGAACAAAATCAAGTAGCAACTTAATAAGCCGTGAGGGAAAAGAGATTTTATATCTACTTGATTAGGTGACCCAGCCATGAACTGGAAGACTTCTATGTAGCATTTCATAAAGCTGCTTTCATTCATTTATTTTTGGAGTATCTTTAGAGGTGCTTGCTTGTAACTTTTGGATCTTTTTGTCATTTTACCTGAGGAAGCTTGTAATGACAACTAGCATTTCCAAGTTCCGCCCACATTCATTAATCTCAAGTCAAGCTTTACACTTGAGCAGGAACTTTGCAAAGGGTGTATATTCCAAGTGTTGAAATCAGATAAAGATTTCTCAAGAATCCATTTATCACTTTCTGTCACTTTTAATTCTCATACAGAATGCGTTTTCAGAAAGGAAACAAAAACTTCCCAAGTTAGAGAAATTCTGGATTCTTTTCAAATTAGAGGAAGGATAATTGCCATTTTGCAATTTTGAAATCTCCCACTTGATTCTCAAGTTGGACTTGAGTCCAGACTGTTTCCCTGAAGAATGGCAAAAATCATCAGGATAAACCTCCAAGCCAGTTGAGATTTTTAAAAATCATTTTGAGTCATATACTTCTTTGAAAATCTAATATAAGTTATGGCTGCTCTCCTCAAAAAAGGGAGCCTATACATACATGTTTTGAAAGTGTTGCATATTTTTTTCTGGTGGCTCTTGAAGACCTTACAGCTTATCATTGAGCCTACTGGAAGCCCATGAGCTCTAGATTAAAAGCTTTAACTCTATATACATTCAGTGTCAACTCCTTACACAGTATGTTCTGTGCTACAAAGGACACATATGCATAAAAGGGACTAGAGACATAGGAGCCAATTTCACGCCGGATGTGCCAGCTAAACCTGGGTATCCTCCTGGAAAACCTGCAGACAACCCATGTTTAGCTCAGAAACTTTATTAAAGGTACAGAATTCTGGCCACCCTCTCCCTCTAGTACATCCGGCGGAAACCAACAGGAAGTAAACATACAAGAGCAGGACAGAAATAGGCATTATTTCTGTCTTCTGAAAAAGAGGTGTATGAGAGTTGGAGAAACTGTAAACAGCTCTCGCCTAGCCAGCAGAGTTTTCAATCTTCCCCACACAAGTAGACCATGCTAGACCAAAAATAATAATAAACATATTATTATATTATATGTTATTATACGTATAATAAATATACATGTATATGTAATTATACCCAGAAGACAAGGAGATAAGAGTGTTCCAAGGCAAGAGTCTGCTTCCTGAATTAGTTTAAGTCTCTGGATTCCAAACGATTCCAGATCACCAACAGCAAAAAGGCTGACGACATACCTCCAGGAAGGCGCTTCCAAAAACAACATTTATAATAAAAGGCTTGCTGGAAGTCAAACGCTTCCCAGATGGTCGTTCTCACTGGCTCTCCCTATTGCCACCCACCGAGGACCCTTAAGGATGGAATCAACCACACAAGCCAAAGATGCACTTCTTGGTGCTCAGCCAGCCTTCCTCTTGACCTCTGCCCTCCTCATCCATTAGGGAGGTTTTGTTATCACTCCCTCTCGCTAAGTCCCAACTCTCAGTCCAGTAGCTATGACGCTTGGGGATTCTCCTCACTCGGCTTCGAAAATACGGTCTGCTCAGGAACTTATCAGTGCCAGTGTTCTCGAGTCTGCCACTTGAACAGGCTACGTTCAAGTTTCCACCTGCTTGTTTTCCTTGACACCGTTCTTCGTGTGAGCTGATTTATTCAGCATCGCCACACTGGATCCTGCAACACTCTCGCGACCCTCAGGCTGGCTCTGGACTTACTCTGCTAGACATTTAAGTCTCCTCCTACACTATTGAAACTTAGCTAAGTGTTCTGGAAAGAGAAAAGCACAATTCTTTCCTCAACCCAAATGCTAAACTATGTTTTAGTTAAGTAAACATACTTAACCAAATCATTCCCTTGATTTCTGTATAGGAAACAGGCTCCATGAAGGGAGGTCCACCTCTGAGTCCCCAGTAACAAGATCAATGTCTGACTCAGTTCAGTTCAGTCCAGTCGCTCAGACCTCAAATATTGGTTGAATGAAAGATGAGGTTACTAATCCTTACTTTTTCCTCAATATTACCTTCTAATGGTGTTTACCACTGGGTCCCAAGCATTAGACTCGCTTGATACATAGTAGGACTTCAAAAATAGGTTTGCTGACTAAGGCAGGAAAGCTATGGTCCTTAAAGGATGTGCCATGAATGTTTATAAAATGTCCTCATTGCCCTTCCTGAAGCACATGTGAAATACTATTTTCTATAGGCTGTTAGCAGCTTAAATGTTAGTTTCATCTGGTTCCCACAAGATACATTTTGTCTTGATTTTCTTCTTTGGAGGGAAATGGTACTTTAAGACTGCCTTGATCTGCTTCCTGCTGAGACCACTAATTGTTGCTTTTGCTAAAATTGCATTCCCTGAACACCTTCTAAGTGGTTACTTTAGAAAGGCAGGGGACTCAGGAAGGAGCAAGTAACTAGCAGCTCCACCTGCTTGGTTTGCAGAAGCTTCTCTCCAGAAGGGTTGTTCAAACCTGGAGGGATAGGGTGGGGAGGGAGGTAGGAGGGGGATTCAGGATGGAGGGCACATGTGTTATACTTATGCCGATTCATATTAATGTATGGCAAAAAAAAATCACAATATTGTAAGGTAATTATCCTTCAATTAAAACAAATAAATTTTAAAAGAAGGATTGTTCACAGGATTACAGACAATACTGCAACGCAGTCTCCAGAGATCTGGGTAATCACGGGAAATTTGAAAATATCTGCCGTTTGAAATGCTTCAAAGAATCTGTGGGGAATGACCGGATCCCAGCTTTATCTGTGCCCCTCCCTCGGCAAGCTGCTAACAGAAATTTAAAACACCATCAAGAAAGTGACCTTACGTTAACTCACAGCGCTCTGACAAATCGCCCTGGCTTCTGAAGAGTAGAAAAGGGCCCCGTCTTGAGCGCTGGCAAACCAAGACATTTCTGCCACACTCTCTGGAGACCAGAATTTCAACCCCCCAAGAGCCGCAGCCAGGAGAAAAGATCCACACCATACTAGGAAAGCTGCTCAGGAGGCAGAAGGCCTGTTTGGGTTTGAATAATTCTCCACAGAAGGAACACAGCCAATCTGGAAACCTGTTTTAAAACAAACCGTAGGGGGAAAAGCAAAGAAGGAAGCAGAGAAGACCAGAGGAAGATGTAAACACTTTCCAATGAAAGTGAAACGCCGAGGCCAAACCCCAAAGAAACTGCATGTAGAGCTTGAATAGCTGCACTCCAGCAATCCCAAAGATGAGTTACCACATAACCAAGCAAGTATGACGAGCCTTCCCCAACCAGCTGGGATATAAAACCCGTAAGTAGATTTAATTTGATCAGATAACTCCTTCAGATACACTCCCTTAGGCCAAAAACAAAGGAATTGTTTAGCAAATCATGAGTGGAGAGTATGACCAATTATTACCCAGTTAACAATATGAATATAAATCAAGTTAAAACCTAAACATATAAAATGAACCTGAAAAAAAAGTAGCAGATGAAATGGTATGCATATTTTATGATCCCAACTTTATGGAAACAATTTATCCATCCATAAATGGGTAAGAACAAGAAGGGAAATGTGCCAAAATGAAACTAGCTTGTGTTATCAGGTCTCAACTGTCACCATTTCTCTGGGACAAGACAACAAGGGATGTTCTTCTGAAAAATTTCCTGTACGGTACTTCTTAGAGATGGAAAAAAATATTTTTTTTTCTGTAAGCGGTAGCAGTCAATGATATAGCACACCGAGAACTGCAGGAGGCCACCTCCCCAGATCATGTCACCACCTTCTAGAGACAGACGCTATCCACACGAGTTCACGTCCCTCAGATAGACCAGAGACATCCCTGGGAACCAACTGCTACTGGAAAGCACAGTGACTCATTCTCCTTACTGGTATCCGAGGTATTCTCTGGCTCGCTGGAGACCCAGGGGCCGTCTTGGTCTGGGGACGGGTGCACAGTTGGGAGGTGCGTGTGGAAGATGCTGTAGCCTCCTGAAGTGCTTCTCTCACTGGGGGAGCCGCTGCTCATCTCATCGTCAGGAGGGCTGCTGGGGCTAACGACGCTGGGGTTGATGTCTTCTGGGTTAGTTCTGTATTCGCCTTTCTTGGTATAACGGGTGCCATCACGGTTTACAATAGCTGGAAGACAGAGGAGCCACTGTCAGAACCTGACAGCTGATGGATTCTGACTACAGGAAAGACGGTGGCTTATCTTATAGTGACTTCAGAGCTATTCTTTTTTTTTTATTAAGCAAAACAGCAGCTAACTACATCTCTAGTGGGGAAGACAGAGTGGCTGATGCACTAAGACGGTGAACCCTCCCTGCCCACTCACACACTCTGCAAGTGGGAAAGTGGGGGAGAGGGTGTATTTAGATGTCCCCAGGTTTGAATCCCAGCTTTGTGTGGCTCTAGACAAGGTAGGCAACCCTCTGAACTTCAGTTTCATCATCTGTAAAATGGGAATGAGACTATCTTCTGTTATAAGCGCTATATGATACATTGTATGGAAAGTACTTAGCCTAGTATTCAAAATAGAGCTGGTGCTCAATAAATGATAATTCTGCTGCCTGGTCCCTATCCTTCCTTCTCAAGTACATGTAATATTCGTTGCTATTAATTCCATCTATTTTGAGAAAGTAGGAGACAAAGAGGCAATCAGTCTCATCAGGGAATACAAGACATAACTTCTTTATTAGTACTTCAGTTTATCGAGCTTCACAGATACTGTGTTTTCCACACAGAAGTTTTGTGGAAACTCTTCATTGTCAGATAATGGTGAGCATTTTTTAGCAATAAAATATTAATTAAGGCATGTACATTTGTTTTAAAAAAAAACAATGCTACTGCACACTTGGATTATAGTATAGTGTAAATGTAACTTCTACATGTGCTGGGAAACTCCCCCAAATTTATTGAAATGTTCGCTTCATTGCAGTGGTCTGGAACCATACCTCTGAGGTATGCAAATCCATGAAGAATTAGATTTTCTTTCTAAGTGGAAAATGTTTCCAGTTTCAATGAACCCCCAGTCCTGGCTAACAAAGCAGCATGCTGAAATATTGACAGAGGCGCTGCCATCTGTGAAATTCAACTTGAAATGAGGACACAGGAGTGAATATAAAGATCAAAATCTTTGGTTTAAACAAGAAAATGACTAGAATGACATGAGGAGAAAGAGCGAGAAGGGCTTCCATTCATAGTTCTCTTCTAAATGTGTTGCCTTCAAGTATGAGTCACTCACTGCACAAGTGTGCATTTAGCTGAAATGATTTTCTACTATGTGGCATGGGCAGGACTAAAGATTCCTTCTGTTTATCTATCTTGTCCAAGTGGAACTATTAATCAAATATAAATTTTAAAAAATCCAAAGTCTCCATCACCCTAATAATCTCACAGACGGAGATCTGATCAAGAAATAGGACCGCACTTGAACGGGTCTGGATGTGGAGAGAAACATCTGTTGGGACCAAGGAAATGGGGCATTTATTGAGCATCTACTATGGGCCGGGCATGGATCAGATTATCTTTTTTAAGTTTCATGACAAATCTTATATGTTGATTCATTACTCAAACGAGAAAACTGAGGCTCAGATCATCCAGACTGTAAAGAACTTGGATTTCACACCAGGCCCGACGCAGACAGAGCACGTCACAGTCGCCGGCCCCCTCTTCCTCCTGTCAGGTACAGGGCAGGGGCAACTTCCTGCCTGTGGGGAGCTGGAACTGCGTGGGCCAGGAATGATTTTCGTCCCCCTGTCACCACGAGCACTCCCGTCACCTTGCACATCGAGGGGTCTGGCTTTTAGGAGGCAGAAATCCAGCCTCCTCATCACTGTCATACTTCTCAAAACATGAGGCTCAGAGGCAATCAGATCAAGTTAACAAGTTAACCTGTTTGAAAGTTCTGGCTGAAATACTGTGTTTTCTGCAGTGTCAACTTCTCAGGATAATCAGGAAGATTTTAGGTCGATATAGTGTAAATAACGTTGAAACACATATTAAGAAGTTTGCACTCTTATTATCATTTTTAAATACTCCAATTGAATCAAACAGAAAATTTGGGAGGCCAGAATGTCCCTCCCTCTAACACGTATTAATCCCTGCCTCTGAGAAAGGGAACATGGCTCAGATTCAGAGCCTTCAACAGCTAGAATTTAAGAACATTATTTAATTTTTCTTACATTTATATTTATTTCTAAGGTTACCTTTTACTTATAACCAGAAGTGTTGGCTTTCCATTTGGAGTTATATTAATGCTTTTTAAGTAGAAAATGATGGGTTAAATAAAGGAAAAATATCAGGTAAATGACAGTGCTGTGTCCACAGAGATGCCAACGAATGTGAAAGCACCTCCCAGGGGACTGATGTTTCAGGAGCAATGAAAGCATTGGGGTAAACCATACAGCAATAAAGGGACAGTAAACTGTAGCCCTGTGGTTAGCCTTAGGGAAATGAGTGCTATTCCATTCAAATGTGAAACATAAGAAATGCACCTGATCTTTTCCCCAAGAATGGGAAAACTCAGCCAAGGTTAGAAGAGATACATACTTATGGTAATTGGTCCTTCAAAGGCATTGGGCAGGTCCGTGACCGATGTACAGTCTTCCCCAGGTGGAGCTATGAAGTAGAAAAGAAAAAGAGACATGAGAACGCTAAAAAACAGAAGCATAATTGATGTTCGTTTCTCTTCGCTAGGATGACTTTTGCTATAACTTATCCCAGATCATTTTCTTAAACTTGACCAAGTCACCTAGGAACTTCTCTGACCTTGGTGATGCATTTTTTCACTTTTATTTTACTTCATACATCTTTGGAAGGTCCCCACACCAACATATCCATTCATTAACAAATGTATATGCTCTATACCAAGCATTATAGAAGGCTGGTTGATACAATGGTAGTAAGATACACATGGTCTTTCTTTACTGAGGCATACATTAGAAGTTATTTTTTAAATTTGTTATTATAAAATTAACAGGGAAAACACTGCAAAAAATGTTATCTGCAGAAACAACAGAAAAATATAGCTGACAAATGCAATCAAATACTTATCAACATGAACAGCATGAGACTCTAAAGACTATAATAATCCACATAGAACTTACTTGGTAGGAATGTTTTTTTAAAAAACCAATCTTTTGTCTTCTTATTAATGTATTAGTTAATGCATTTAACTAATCCCCTACGTGCCTACTCTGAATAAAATACTTCTAACTGTACAGCTTCTGAGGTTGTCCACCTTTGGTCCAGGTGCCCAGAATATTTTCTGAGGCTTCTGTTTTAGCTTATTATCATCACAGACACTTCTGACTTCCTTTTCTTCTTCCTTCCATTTATCTTCTACTTCCTCCCTTCTTTGGGAATAATGATTTCTGACTGTACGTTGGGCCTACCTGATCACCCATAGATGTTATGCGAGCAGCTCTTTGAAAAGCACTGTCTAAAGCCCTTTGAAAGCAAACTCTGACAGTTTCCCCCTGCCAGCCATCCCTTGAGTACTGTAGGAAGCCTGCAGAATGCTTTAACCAATGGTTCCATTCCTGCCCAAATGCTCTATTCCGTAACTGGACCTTGGTTAAGCTCTAAAAACTCAGAGAGCTTTGAGCTAGCTTCGCTGTTACAGGAAGGCTGGATTCAGTTGTGTATTACAGTTTTTATACTCGTGTGTGTGTGTGTGTGTGTGTGTGTGTGTGTGCACGCATGCTTTAACTGATGAAATGGAAAACTGACTTCTTAGGTTAGTTTTTCTACAATTGCTTCTTGGCAAAGAGGACAAAGAAATGGATGGATGGTTGGTAGATGGATGGATGGATGGATGGATAAATGGATGGATGGGTGAACGGATGGATGGATGGAAGGAAGGATGGATGGACAGAGGGAGGCAGGCAGGCAAACTGCTATTACAAAGAAACCTATTATCACAAGTATTTTAAATGTCCTGCCATAAATCACTGGGTATTTATGACTTGGACAAACACACAAGTCTAATAAAGCAGGGTTTGCTTGCTCCCCAGTTCCTAGGAGCATCTTTTCCCACATATAAAGGGCATGATGCCCTTTACTGGCCTATCCTTTGACATCATAATGGAAACACCTGGCAGCTTTATACACTCAACTAGAGAAAAGCAGGTTTTAAAAATAGCCATTCTTGTAAGGGCTGATTAAAAGATTTCTCAGAAGAGAGATTCTTCAAAGAGAAGTCACCTCCTTGGAAAGGTCATTCCTCATAATCCAATCTAAGCTAGCCCCTCACCACCCCCAACACCCATCACCACTGCAGAGTTGTTCTCTCTCATGTCCTCTTCTGGCTCACCACTAGCTGAAATTGTCTTGTTCATTTTACTTGATGGCTGTGCATAGCACATCTCCTATCCCCTACCCGCTGCCACCTCCATAGAAATACGGAAACTCCACAAGATGAGCAATAACTTTATCTTTCTTGGCCAGAACATTTATGTGTGATGGGGCTAGAGAGGCACTAAAATCTTTGTTGAATGAATGGCGGGGGGCGGGGGGGGGGGAAACCCACCAATATAATTTTCTTATAGTCCATTCTTCCGGTAAACATATCTAAGATATTAACTCCCCCCAACAAATGGTCTGCAAATACAAACAAGTCAAGAAACATTCTTATCAAACCTGAATGACAATGCCTAAGAATTAATGAAAGGAAGTTTTAGACCTATCAGTTCTTTTATTCATTTTAAGCATTAACTCAGCACATATGACAGATCACAGAATAAACAAGGAGCAAAAGATGAACATTTCTGTCTGCTTTTGAGGAATCTGAAGGTCATGGGAGACAATAATAGTATTTCTTTAGACTTATACTGTTTTCAAAAAATTCCCAGTGATTCTCTCATTTGAAAATCAGGACAAACAGCCAACCTGGGAGATTCTGCAAAGTAGATCTATAGGATCTATTTTGGGGACACCACCAGAAACTGACCTGACCCATGAGATGTTTCTGATTTAACTGTTATGTGACACAGAACCAGAAGAAGGCCTTGGATTATGACTTCAACCAGTCCATTCTGAAGGAGACCAGCCCTGGGATTTCTTTGGAAGGAATGATGCTAAAGCTGAAACTCCAGTACTTTGGCCACCTCATGAGAAGAGTTGACTCATTGGAAAAGACTCTGATGCTGGGAGGGACTGGGGGCAAGAGGAGAAGGGGACGACAGAGGATGAGATGGCTGGATGGCATCACTGACTCGATGGATGTGAGTCTCAGTGAACTCCGGGAGTTGGTGATGGACAGGGAGGCCTGGCGTGCTGCGATTCATGGGGTCGCAAAGAGTCGGACACGACTGAGTGACTGATCTGATCTGATCTGAATGTCAAGGATGGAATAACCTCCCCCAAATTCAAAGACAATTGCAGGTAACAGTAGTGCACTGGAAATTTCCAGGAATAAAGTTGCAAGAGAATGAAGCAGGATGTCAAAACCAATAAGGCAGTTTTGCAAATGATTAGTGCATTTGTTGGAATGGAGTCCCTTCATGCTCCAATTCACCTGAACTTTTATAAAGAATATCAAATCTGGCAGGCATACTAAGATGGATGGTGACCCAAATGTGCAATACATTCGTGTTCCCATGTCAGATACAGGGCCTCACTGAACAGCCTTTCATTCTGTTTAATGAGCATCACACTGCTGAAAGAATCAAGCCTGTGGAGTTTCCTTGAACTGAAGGATTTGTTAGAAAGACTCTGAGGTGAGCCTCCTGATACATTGCATCTCATAAACCTTGCCTCCACTACACCAAAATAGCCAAGAAAGATGTTAATTATTCAGTCTAGCCAATCACTCAGTGACAGATGGACAGACAGCTTCCTGAGTCCCCAGTGCATGCTTGTTGAATAAATGAGTGAATAAATAAACAGATGAATGTAGAATCTTCCCCTAAATTTCTCCTTTCCAAACAGAAATGGGCATTTTACTGAAAGTAAACTTCAAAAATGAACTAATTCCGGTCAGTTTTTTGTATTAACACAGAAGTCACCAGTGCTGGGCCTGACCACTGAGAAAAGAGGCAATAAACACCATCAACCCTTTTCAGGGTCTGCCGTATTTTCATTTGTCAACCACAGGCCATGTTTTACAAAAAATACTGCTGACATTTTAAGCTTATAGAAGGCATCTGCTAAGATGGGGCTGGCTTTGGTCCCTGTGGCCAGTTTTCAAGGAGGATCACATCAGTGGGCACTGACCACCTGCTGAGCAGTCTCAGGCTAAGATGGATTCAAGGATCTTTTCCAAAGTGATCCCTGGCACAGAGCAGAAGGTTATCAAGATCTGTCACCCACTTAACACCCCCATCATCATCCAACTCTAATCCAAGACATTTAGAATGTATTTCTCCTTCGATAAACATTCTTCCCCAGCTCCTTTATTTTTCATCTCATGACTTCGACAAGATTAACTCTGGAGACAAGAAAGATGGCCTCTGGTTCCTTCTCACTCTACTCTGCCCAGCACAATACTGAATGTGTGTCACTGATCACTAAATACTCTTCTTTAAAACATATAGAAAATTGATAAAAAGCACTCTAACATATTGAGTAAATTTGCATACGAGAAAATGAAACCCATCGCTTTGAACTTTACTGCTTTACTGCAGCTACTTTGGCATGCAATTCCCTCCAGGACTTCTCAAACTTTTCAATGGAACTAATGTCCCCAAAGTAGAGGAAGGTTCATCAGTACTGTTCACTCCCTTCTCTGAAGATGAGCCCAACCCTATGGGCAAAAAGAAAGGCAGGGAGAAAAGTCTCAGTGGTAACTGGCCTGTGCGTGCCTGCTAAGTCGCTTTAGTCGTGTCCGACTCTTTGTGACCCTATAGACTGCAGACCCTATAGTCCTGCAGACCAGGCTCCTCTGTCCATGGAATTCTCCAGGCAAGAACACTGGAGTGGGTTGCCATGCCCTCCTCCAGGGGATCTTCCCCACCCAGGGATCGAACCTGCATCTCTTATGTCTCCTTGCCACTGTCAGCACATGCCCTGATGCTCCCACGAACCTGGCTGTGCACTGCTGTCCACCACGCCGTGGCTTCCTTCCCTCGCTCCCATCAGGGCTCTCCCACGCCCACCTCCTCATGGGCTCTCTCTCTGATGATCTTCTCAGAAAAAAAAAAGCGCCCCTAGCACTCTGTAGTCCCTTGCTCTGCTTTCTTTTTTACAACACTTGTCACTGTCTGACTTCATCAAAGTGGTTTCATATGTATTTGCTTACTGTTGGCCTCTCCAACATAGCAGGTAAGCACCCTGGAGACAGGACTCTTTTTTACTACTGATGAAACATGCAGCAAGCATCTGTTATGTGAATGGAGGCTGCATGAATCCCCACTGAAGCTGAGACTGTCAGCCATGCTGCCGAAGGCTGGCCTGCCAAAAGCCACCCAGGACTTAAAGCTGACCCACTTGGGACCAACCTGAGGCATTGAAGCAGTACGTGTCATACTGGGAGGTGTTGGATGTGAGGATGTACACCCCCGTGTTGTTCGCAGCACAGATGGAATTGGGGTGGATCCGGGGAATCACCACATGCCCTTCTATGAACCCGTACCTGCAAAAGAAAACCAGAGGTCACCCACCTGCAACAGTGTAATTAGGGACTTCATAAAATCCCACCCAAGGACGTTTCTGCAGTACAAAACTTCTTTCCTGGGCATGTCAGTTTTCAACAACGGAGTTATACAAAAGCCAAAAACAGCAGCAGAGGGACAGTGAAGGGGTCAACAAGGCTGATGGAGACAAAGTGATTTTCTTGGTGCTCTATAAAACCTTTTTTAAAAAATTGATCCATTGCCAATGAAATCTGTGACCAACAATCAGTTTGAATGAGCAGAGGGAAGCCAAAGTCATAGATAAAATGACCCCGTATTTACCATGTGAGATCCACTCTGGCCCACCATTACGTTCCTATTTGCCAGAAAATACGGAAAACTACTGGCTCCCATCAGATGGGAACTAGGTGGCTTTTCATCTCAGTTCATAAATCGCAAACCCATATCCTTCCCGTATCTATCCTCCTCTTCTTTCCTGGTCTCACCTTTTTCTGCAATTCCCTCATTTCCGACTTCATTGCTCTAAACATGTAAAAGTCACTCAGTCGTGTCTGATTCTCTGAGACCCCATGGACTGTAACCCACCAGGCTCCTCTGTCCACGGAATTCTCCAAGCAAAAATACTGGAGTGGGTTGCCGTTTCCTTCTCCAGGGGATTTTCCCAACCCAGGAATTGAACCTGGGTCTGCTGCATTGCAGGCAGATTCTTCACCAACTGGGTCACCTTATTAATATATGCCAGATACAATGCCTCTTGTCCCATGAACATCTCAGGCATGATTCCACTGCCAGTGGAAGTAAATTGATAGTCATTAAAATGCAAGTACTAATGATTAATGGGCTTCCCTCATAGCTCAGTTGGTAAAGAATCCACCTGCAATGCAGGAGACCCTAGTTCAATTCCTGAGTTAGGAAGATCTGTTGGAGAAGGGATAGGCTACCCACTCCAGTATTCTTGGGCTTCCCTGGTGGCTCAGCTGGTAAAGAATTTGCTTGCAATGTGGGAGACCTGGGTTCGATCCCTGGGTTGGGAAGCTCCCCTGGAGAAGGGAAAGGCTACCCACTCCAATATTCTGGCCTGGAGAATTCCATGGACTGTATAGTCCATGGGGTTGCAAAGAGTCAGACATGACTGAGCAACTTTAACCACTAATTATTACGTAGATAGCAAAGCCTCATTAGCTCAGGAATTTTCCAGAAGCAACAGTCAGAGAAGTGCTTAAACTCCTCCATCCCATCATGGCGTTTCTGGGAGCATGCTGGAGAAACACGTGTCTCCTTTTCAGATACAACATACAGTACCCAGCCTCTGACTAGCATCCTGGTGGTTGAATACTTACCACACGATTTCTCTCAAATCTAAAATGCTTCAAAAAATGAGGTGTGGGCTGAGAAAATACCATTTGCAAGGGAAAAGGAGAGCACTAAATCCAGCAGGTTTTTGAAAATTCAATGCCCAAATCCCTTCAATCTTTCCTGCCAGAGGCGACAGTATGTACTGCGTTGCCCTGCAAGACCCACAGAAATGGCTGTGAGTCTGAAATTTCTAAGCACCTTGAACTCATCATGTTTAAATTGCAAAAGCTGACATGACTAATTCCTCATCTGCATGGCCGGACTGGTTTCTCCAAAGACTTCTGAGCTTGGTGGGGGGAGGGGCACAATTAAATATTAACGCGTTTCCATGTATCTGAGGATCCCAACTCATCAGGGTGGGGCAGATTGAAGAGAGTAGCTGCTAAGGTTTTCCCATCACCTGTGAGACTCTCCCACCTGTCCTAAGGCAGGTATCTGATTCATAGCTACCTGAGTGAAATTATGGAAATACATTTTGCAACACTTAGAACCAGCTATGGGTGGAACGGTAGATTTCTTTGGCACAGTTTTTCTTTGCCTTTTTTAAATAGTAAAACTCCTTGCGAGCCCACTCCCCATTTTACTCCCATCACATTCTGCTAGTCCGTATACACCGACATTCTAGAAGTTACAATCCCCTCTGTAAACTGTTGCTAAGTTTTTACCACATTGTGTTCACTGTAGGTTTTACCTGTCACCCTGTCCATCAGTTAGGGATATTAAAATTCTTACATGTGTATACTACACGAGTCGACTTAGCAGACACGCACACGTACTACATGAGTAGGTTGCTGTTCCCAGGAAGAAAAGAAATACTCAGCAAATCCATCCATGCAGCAGACTTTCATCTCCCTTTTGCTCTCAGTTCTTCAGGAGGGCTGGGTCATTAAATCTTGCCCTGGGCTCAGAAGCTGGCCTGGAGTCTAGACTCCTCCCCATGCAAGTGATGTGGCCCAGATAGGCTGCAGAACTAAGCCTCAGTTGCTTACTTTGCAAAGTGGAGTCATACAACCAACTCCTGGTGCAGTCTGAGGATTAAGAGAGGGATACACATGGATGAGCCGGGGTCTGTGCTGTGCTCAGTCAATAAGTCATGTTCAATTCTTTGCAATCCATGGACTATAGCCTGCAGGCTCCTCTGTCCATTCTTGTCCAGGCAAGAATACTGGAGTGGGTTGCCATTTCTTCCTCTAGGGGATCTTCCCAATCCAGGGATCAAACTCATGTTTCCTGCATTGGCAGGCATAGTCTCTACCACTGAATCACCTGAGAAGCCCTTTGTCCAGCGTCTAAGGGCTGGACAATTGGCCACTGGGCACAGTAAGAACTTCCCTTGTTCTCAGCATATAAGAACATTTCCGTATTTCATAAGTTTGCCTTGCCTGCATTTCACAATCAAAATTCAGCTTATGAAATCCACTTTCTTAGGCCACTGACCTAGTCAGGGCCATATTTAAATAATTAGCCTTAGGAATAGAATAAATGGACCTGCTAATTAACTTTCCTGCACTGCAGCCTACACCTCAAGTTCAGAAGCTACCTGAGCTATCTGCTCCTTTTATATTCTCCCAGACCCTGCTGCGGAGAAGGCAATGGCACCCCACTCCAGTACTCTTGCCTGGAAAATCCCATGGATGGAGGAGCCTGGTAGGCTGCAGTCCATGGGGTCTGAGGGTCGGACATGACTGAGGGACTTCACTTTCACTTTTCACTTTCATGCATTGGAGAAGGAAATGGCAACCCACTCCAGAGTTCTTGCCTGGAGAATCCCAGGGACAGGGGAGCCTTGGTGGGCTGCCATCTATGGGGTTGCACAGAGTCAGACACAACTGAAGTGACTTAGCAGCAGACCCTGCTGGAACACATGCAGATATCTGCACACATCTGCTCTTCGCTTCAGAGCAAAGGTGCTCAACAGAACTTTCTGTGAAATAGAAACATTCTATAATCTCAGTTGTCTGATAAAGTAGCTGCCAGGCATTTGTGGCTAATTAGGCACTTGAAACATAGTGCCACCAAGGGCCAAAGTTTTTATTTTATTTAATTTTAATTAAATGTCACTAGCCAAGCGTGGCTAGGGGTCACCATATTAGAAAAACTGAAAAGATGCTTCATTTTCCTCGTCAGCCTGAGTCTCAGTTCCCACCCAGACTACAGGTGCCTTACCCAAGGACAGGGATAGATGCACTTAACTTACATTGAATGGTTTCCAAAAAGAGTTCTGCAGCTTGACTTTTTAAAAAGCAGCCTGTGTTTGTATGTGAGCGTGTTAATGAGAAAAGAACCATGTCACCTAACGTCACGTTGCAGAAGTGCAGAGGGGTGGCTGCAGGATAGGGCGGAAACCTCGGACCACAGTTGTCCAGATTTCCTAGGGTTCTTCACATGAAGACAAACCAAACCCAAACACCTCACCACAGCGGTCACCACTGCTCACTCTTAATGCGCATCACTTACCACAGGGCCATTAAAAAAATTCAGAAAATAAGGGCCATGCCTGCTGTGAGGGCTGCCCAAGTGGCTCAGTGGTGAAGAGTCCACCTGCCAACGCAGGAGATGCAAGAGATGCAGGTACAATCCCTGTCTGAGAAAATCCCCTGGGGTAGGAAATGGCTACCCACTCCAGTACTCTTGCCTGGAAAACTCCATGGACAGAGCAGCCTGGCAGCCTACAGTCCATGGGGTCGCAAAGAGTCAGACACGACTAAGCAGCTGAGTGTGCACACACAGGCGAGCCTGCTGTGAACATCCTGGAGCAGAAGGACCTGAGGACTGCTCCCTGAGCACTGCGAGGTCCAGGAGGAGGAGCTCAGGAGGCCTCCCTTAACCCCTCTCACTGCTTTGCAATCACTTGTAATAATATACATCTTATAATTTTCATGCCCTTTTCTCTCAAATCAGAGCAACACAGAAGAGAAACAAAATCAAAAGAGAGAAAAATAGTTTGAAAAACCTGCTTCAGCCGAGTCTACAGGGTCAAGGCTCCACCAGGCACGTACTTATCTTAAACACTGTTATTTGGTTTTTCAATTTCTTGTGGTTCTGACAATGATATTGCCGGCTTCTTCAAAGCCCAGAGAACGCGCTGTTGACAGGAGCTTCAAGCAAGCGGATTCCAACCTACGACCTTTAAAGCCTCCCCTGGGAAACCCCGCTGTGACTCACAAAGGTGTCTTTAGCTGGCCTTAAATTTTAGTAATCATACTGGTTCCAGATTGACTTGCCGAAATTCATGGGTGGGGCCGACTCTTCAGGCAACCAGCCATTCAGCTGTCAGAGAGGACGCTTCCGGGTCTAAGCCCCGCCCCCTGGACCCAGGCAGCTTGCCTTCCGCAGTGGGCTTAGTTGGGGCCTAGGCGGGTGCTGGTCCCTTACCTGCAGGTCTCAAACCCTATGTTCCGGGCCGCCTCCATCTGGGCCATGGTGGGCAGCGTGCTATTAAAGGCCTTGCAGAGGTCAGCAGCCTCAGTCTTAGAGATGCTATAGCGACCATTCTTCTCCACGTGGAATACACCTGCATATCGGCAGGTTATATTCAGATCTGTGGGATGAAAAGGAACAGTTAGATTGTTCTGCATCCATAATTTGGAAAGGGTAAGAACTTTGTTTTAGAGCAGCCTCATTGCAAAGCCAGATAATCTTCCCTACTGGCCAGAGCCTTCCACCTTCGCTGCAGCATGTCAAAGCATCGGTGCCTCATGCTTAAATCTGAGATAAGATGCAGGAAAGTAGCATCACTTGTACATTCTGTCCAGGTGGCGCTAGTGATAAAGAACCCACCTGCCAACGCAGGAGACAAGAGACCTGAGTTCAATCGTTAGGTTGGGAAGATCTCCTGGAGGAGGAAACGCTAACCCACTCCAGTATTCTTGCCTGGGGAATACCATGGACAGAGGAGCCTGGCTGGCTACAGTCCATGGGACCACAGAGAGACACGACTGAGCGACTGAACACATCATTGAGAAAACTGAGGCTCGGAAAAGTGAGCTGCCCAAGGAAGTGAGGATTGCTTTCCAGAGCCTGTAGCTGCCTTCCTGAATCCCAGCTGTTCTGTTTCAGCAATATGTTTCCGAGCTGATAGCCAGGGTGGGGATGCCTGTGATTGCAGTGTCCCTGGGTACCCAGTTTCTTTGGGGTTCTGTGTGGCATCATCTTTCAAGAACCCTGAGAGGTGACTTATAGGTAAGTTATATACATATTATTCATAGGTGAAGAAACTGGAGCTGAGAAAAATGAAATGACTTCCCAGAGTCACCCAGCAATTAAGTGGCAGAGCTGGAATTCCATCTCAGGTCTGTTTAACACCAAAACCCACACTCTGATCCACTTACTCCTGTGTGCTCAGGAATCCTTTCATATCATTAGAGCAAGTCTTCACTCTGGAGGGATACGCCTAAAAACTGTGACCTAATGACAAAGAGGATCAGTGTTAATGGAACTGTAAGGACAACAACTGCTCTCTCCTTTCTGAGCAGGAAGTAGCTTCCAACCACGAGAAAACAGTGTCTGACAAAGAGCAAACCGAGATGATAAGAGAACTGTGAAACCTCTCCACAATCTTTCTCGATTCTGAACACAGTAAAAGAAGAAATGGAGCTTTGAAAAGACATAAGGCAGTATCAAGTGGTTTTCTTTTGTTTCATCAGCATGTAGATGCTTTTAAAAAAGTGTCAGAACTAGGTGAGATGGAGCAAAGGTGTTTGGGGGATTTCCTTTCTGGTCTAATGGTGTCCTTCGGAAGCCACTCACACAACGCTTGGCTGATGAGGCTAGAGGAGCACAGAGGAGGGAAACGGACAAGGTGCTTTTGAAATCCTGTTTGTTTTTACTGACATTTTCAGCTTTGGCTTCGGTTGGCCAATCTTTGCCAAGAGAAACTGTTGCGCTGAGTGACTGTCCTTCCGGAGGCTCTCTGTGTGTAGCTTATAAAAGAGAAACAAAGCCTCCCAATCAGCTTCTTGGAGGTGAGACTGTTAGGAGAGATCTCAGCAGATGCCAGGAGAGGCAGGGCGTGGCCGTCTGCACGCGGCCGGGTGGCTGCCGTCACTCCCAGGTTAAATATAAAGTCTGAGGCATGGACAGTGGCTCGGAGCTAAATGGCAGTTTCTGTGTTATTAACATGAATTTGAGTTTGCCACCTGGCATGTAGAATATGCAAATGAGAAAGGAACCATTCAGATTGATACTTGTGAATTAAGTCTCTCGAGTTCCAGGAGGAGCAAACAATATCCCTTGATAGACAACACACACATGCAAGTGTGAGGGTGTCTCCACGTGTGCGTGAGAATAGTGTGTGTCGTGTGTGCTTATGGTCAGCCAAGACAGGAAAGCATGGATAAAATCTAGCTTCAGCCTTCCTAGAAACACGAAGATTAAACAGGGCGTGCAGTAGATCTCAGAAAAGAGGCTGCTGGATGAATGAAGAAATTCTATGCAATGTAAGGATTCCACAGCTTATATTCATCTTAGTCTCACACATAAAAAAGGTCCCATCCTAGCCCTGATGGCATTCAGCCATCTGGGAATTCCAAAGACGGTTCCAAAACCTTCATTTCAGGTCAAGAGTATTCACATTTCCTCCCCTCTGGGTCCCTCGTGCCTTAAAAAGGACCAAGCCTTTCAGGGTTGTGTATCTGTTAAGTCTTCAAAATGTATGAAGACTTTCCAACACTTCCTTAACACTTACACAAGCAGAAATTACTACCCCCAAAGGGTATCAGTAATACTAACAGCAATAATAGCTGTTAACACATGTTGTGCACTTACGATGTATAGGCTAGACACTCTTCTACACATTTGACAAGTATTAACTCATTTTATCCGTAAAACCCCACTATATGGTAGGTAATATTATTGTCCCCACTTTCCAGATACAGAAACTGAGGCATAGAGAAGGGAAGAAACATGACCAGGTTCACAGAACTCATAACGATGGAGCCAGGATTCAAACCCAGCCAGTCTGGGCACCAAGAGACCACAGGCCTAACCACCAGGCCACTACTTCTAAACCCAATTTACAAAACATTTTATGCATTCTCAACCTCCCCCATGTAGAGCCAGAAATATCCCCAAGGTTTAAGTTAGAGCAAGGCTGAGGCATGAGTAGCCATGGACCACAAATCACAGGACAGCCACCCGTGTCCATGGCAATGGCCACACTGCCAACACCTGTAGAGAGGCAGAACTCCCCAAATATCTGGGCATCGCTCTGGATAAACAGAGATCTCTGTGATCGAGGAGCTGCCGTAACTCAAGGGCCTAACAGTAAATGGCCAAATGCATCTCTCCAATAAGCCTGTCCAACTGGACATGAATCAAGAATGCTTTCCGCTGGGCCCTCTGGTCTCCAATAAATCATGAAATAAAGGAATGATCCCATGTTCCTCCCTCTGAGAGATCTGATGGGTAACACTAATGGTTGGAGGCCACTTTCAGATTCAGGGTGGCGTCTGAAGGAGTAAGAGTGTTTGTTATGATGCGGTTGCCAGGAGGACAGAGGAGCCATGGGCCTGGCACCCAGGGATCTCACCGCCCATGTGAGAAGAACTCTATCAGTGGCCTGTTGGGAAGACCACAAAAAACGTGCTCACCAAGAGACCTGTGTAATCCACTCTCTGGCACCAACTCACATTGAAGCCTTGTAGTTCAACTTAGAGGAGATATACCCAAGATATACCCTGGCTTCAAGTCCTGACATTGCTACTAGCTCTGGGTTACACAGATAGATAGTTCCTTAACCTCTCTGACACTCAGCCTTTTCCTTGATGGGATGACAGTGCAATCGGGGTTTGTGGGACTGTGAAATGAGACAAAGCATGTCAAACACTCTGTATGATGTCTGGCACTTAATTAGAGCCAATGGGTGTTTTATACTCATTAGGTGGGTGATCTACTTCAGCTAAATTAATTCTCACAAAAGTGCTATGGAATAGGCACTACTGCCAAGCTCATTTTAGAGAGAAAGAAACTGAGGCACAAACAAATTAAATAATGTGTCCAAAGTCACCCAAGTGGGGGAGTCAGGGTTCCAACTCCTGTGCTATGCCACCAATTCCGCGGGGTTCTAGGTAAATTTGTTTTTGGATAAACCAAAGCTGACCCATACCACCATTAATCTTGCCTATATTTTTCACTAAGACTCACATCAAGAAAAATAGATCTTTCTGGTAAAATCACCCCAGCACATTTCAAAATCTTGCCTAAGGCCTGAGATGAGTAGCTTCTTGGTTTGCTCCAGTCGCTTCACAAGTAGAAGAAAATCGCAGCCTCTTCTGAGAGTACCACACTGTGTAATCTTTACCCAACTCGCCATTGTCTGAGGATCTCCAGACTTTCCTAGGAGGTGAGTAGCGTGGGGGAGGGGATGTCACACAGCTGACCAGTAGGGCTGAGGGACAAGAAGTTTTCACGAGCGGGTTTTCAGGGGTCTATAAACCTGTGAAATTACTTATATGCAAGATTCTGTGTGTATGTACGTATCTATGTTGCAAGCGTGTACACGTGTATAGGTGTTTCGCTGGGTTTCCATTAGCTTCTCAAAGATGTCTATGACAGAAACATGTAAAGAATTGTAAGAAATTATTATCTTTCAAGTGAAAGTGTTAGTCACTCAGTTGTGACTTTACAACTCCATGGACTATAGCCCACCAAGCTTCTCTTTCCATGGGATTCTCCAGGCAAGAATACTGGAGTGGGTTGCCATGCCCTCTTCCAGGGGATCTTCCTTTAAGGTTTCTTCATTAATTAGAAATTCCAGGATTCTAAAATTCTGGAACTTCCTTGTGGGCTTCCTGAGAGCAGTGGCTGCATCTCTCCCCAGGGTCTCTCCCCAGGACCCTGTGCAGGACCACAGAGGTAGGCACACGTGGAACAAGTGAAGGAGGGAAGGAAATGCTCCCCACTCCCCCCAGGACAAACAGACTGTGTGAGGTACAAACAAAACACGTCTCAGGTCTGCTCCCCGCATCGTGTCTAAGAGAATCAGCAGCTGGCCCTGCTTGAGAATTCCCCAGGAGGTATTTCAAATGTCTTGAAGCGTTTGCTTCTGAGAACTTATGCTGTTTTCCCCGAAAGCAAATGTTGCAGAGACCAACTTTCAGCTCTGTAACCAGTGTTGTCTGTCTGGACTTCACAGTCATCCTCTCCAAGATGAGCAAGGCCTTTCTGCATCCTGTCATAGGGCCCCTTCTGAGGCCAGATCTTCTGAGACCTCTCGAGCACACACACGGAGCACCCCACGTGCAGACCCCGGGAGACCATCTGCAGTCATGCTGTGCCCAGAGACTCAGTTCTCCGAGCCAGACTTCTCCAGATGGCCCCAAACGAATTAGTGTGTTTTCCAACAGGCGCCACCTAGATGGGCCTGGCCCCTTCCGTCATCTCCTCATTAAGGGTGAGGCAGCATTAAGGCAGAATGAGATTTTTTTTCCTGATTTGGTCCCACCAGAGTAGGCTGTGAGCCTGGGGAAGCTGGTCTTTTTGAAGACTGGGAGAAGGCCAGGTCATGCGACTGAGTGACTCGTGCACTTTCCAGGGCCATGATAATAACTGCAAACATTCATCCAGCACCTAATTGGACCCATATGAGGTTTTTAATATTTTACACCTAGAAATTCATTTAATTCTCACAGCAGTGGTGGTATATGGCAGGTACTTTTATTATCCCCATTTGACACAGAAGGTAACTGATTCTTTGAGAAGACAGGAATGACCTGAGCCAGGAGCCAGCAGAATAGATTTCCGACTGGGCAGTCTGGCTGATCACACTGCAGTGTTAAGTGGCACCTCATGCATGATGCTAAGACAGATGCTAAGCTACAGGAAATCTACTTCTTCTTCACGTGGTTTTTAAGGTGCAGAGAGGTGAGAAGTAAAAGAGGGCTCTGCAGAGAGGAATCTGAGCTAGTAAGCTCAAGTATTATTTTAAGATCACAGGTCTCTTGATTCTGGACGAAAAGCTTAAAAGGGTAGGGCCCTTCTCCTAAGAGCTTGGGAAGATGTCAGTGGGAAAACCTGCACTAATGGAACTTACACCCTCTCCCCGAGGCAAAGATGCCAAGGAGGTCCCTGTGTTTGCTGACTTTCCCCAACAGAAGGCTGGCTTCCTCTTTCTCACCCTACTTGTCCTCTTCCCGTCATCCCCTTGAAGATCAAAGACTCCAACCCTGGCTGCAGCCTCAGGCCTCTTCTGCCCTTTACAGTCTGAGGACTCTGGCGCAGGTCAGGCAGGGCAGAATGAAGACAGGTTGGCCGAGGACTGGGATGCCAGACCACAGGCTGTCCCTGTGACATTTTGAGATATCTGATGACCAGCCGACAAATTTCAACAGACCAGGCCATTCCAGCTGGGGCATGACACTCCATTCACTCCATCAAACTCCTGGAGTAAATCACATGCAAGTCAAAAGCACCTGTGGGTTCTCCACATTTTCACCTTTATACTATTTATCATGAGTTAGCCAGGATCCTCTTTCTATCTTCTGATTTGCTGAGCTCATGTCTGGAAAAGGTTATGCAACTCACAAATCTAGTCGAACTGATTCTGATCAGAACTAGGAAGAGAAAAGGTCAATTAAAAAAAAAAAAAAAAAGCTTTATTGCTAATTGGATCACCTGTGTTTAAAGCCAGGCGGGATAATAGGGAGCAGCTAACCACATTCTCATGAGACACAAGAGGAAACAAAAATCCACAATGACTGAGCATGGCCCCCCTAGCCAGTTGTGAGAGAAGCAGGCCCTCCGGGGTCCATAATTGCTAGATTCTGGATCCCCTGTCCAGTGCTCTAACTACTGAACTTGCTTTTGTAAGAGGCCTGAGCAAGCCGTTCCAATAAAGGCCACAGTCCACAGTGTCAATGGGACACGAAGAAACCATTCTGTTCTTCACTGTGATTGTTTAATGTCTTCAAAGCCCAGAAGTTTCCATCTAGGAGTCTTCCTGGCAATTACAGCCCCTGCTGCCACCCAGGTCTGCCAGTCCAGAAGGCTGGCAGCATTCCTGCTGCCCCACATCTCTCGCCCCCATCCCCTGATGCCCATGTGATGGGCGCCTGATGAAAGGGTCTATTGTTCAGCATCCCCTTCTGAACCAGGCCAAAATCACGCTCAGTGGCCGAATCGCCTTTGGCTGCCCCGGGCAGACCATGAGTCTTGAGTGACTCAGTCTCTCCCGGAATTGCCCTGGAGGTGGGTGAGGATTTAATGAGCAGAGAAAATACTCATACACCATCATCCCCAGAGAATTTCCTCCAGAATGTGTCCTGGGTGGCTTTCAACTGAGCTATTCATCTCTTGGCTCTCAGAAGGGAAATGCACCCCAATTTCTTGGCACCTGACTCTATCCCCTGGCCTCTCAGCCTCTTGTCCAAGGAGCCTGTCATGGCAGCCAACACTGAACCAACAAGGACCTATCACATCCGCTCTGTCAGAGGAGAGTCCAAGGGCTCTCAGCCACTACCCTGACCCTTCAGTCCAGGCCTCCAAAGGACCAACCCCATGAAGCTCTTAGCTTGTTTGTACAGAGTCTAAAGAAAGAGCCCCCACCCCTGCCTCCTGGTGGAAGGATGGGAACTGGGGGAGAGGAGAGGGTGGGAAGGTCTGCTTAGGCCCCCACTCCTGATCCTGGATCCAACAGTCTTTCTGGCCAAGGAGAGTGTGTCCCAGAACTGTCACCTTGGTACCCAGTTCTGTGAGGCTCAGTGGTTTTGATGAACGAGTCTCCGGGAAGACAGCTGAGGGAGAGAAACCACAGCGTGTACCCCTACCTGTTGCCATGGCGACCAGAAATGCTCGGCTCTGGACCTAAGACCTTTATTTTCTTCTGTTTTCTTCTTTTTTGGATCATATCTGTTTAACAGGCTGACTAACACAAACCCAGGATGTGGTTAAAAACAAATGAGAAAGTATCTCGGGAGCCCACATGGGGTTTTTCCTGTTGCAAGTAGAAAAAAAAAAAGAGGTTCTACTTGGTTTCATGCCTATATATACTTTGGTGGCATGGGGAGCTAGTTAAGGTTATATCACCTATCTAGGTGGTAGGATAAAGCAGGGAGGAGCCAGATGCACACCTGGGATGATATGAACATCTCAACACTTTTCAAAAATTGAATATTGATTAAGATGCATATAGGCTCCAACCCCAGCAGAACAGGTGGATCAAAGCACAAGCAGGTGTCAGTAATATCACTATGGCGGGGTCTTTCCAGCTCCAATTACAAAGCATTTCTACATCCAAAAGCAGCCCTGTGAGGCCTATCAGGTAGGTACTATGGCCCCATTTTACAGATGAAGAAACTAAGGAGCAAGAGATTCAGAGACTCCTAAGTCTTACAGAATCCGAATAAAATCCAGACCTCAACTGATTTTCGAGATATTCTGATTTTCCCAATTATCTGTGGTTCTGCTCTTTCCATCTTGGGTGTCAGCCAGCAAAGGGGGAAGGTGGCAGCATTCAGACAGAAGGGTGGTGGTTTTCATACTTTACCTTCCCTTCTCCTCCCAATGATGTCTTAGGTAGAACCACAATATTTAAGAATGGAGGAAAGCAGAGCTGCTTCCGTGGGAGCTGGAGTGAGGATGAAGGGGCAGACCCAAGACCCTGGATCCAACAGCGGCTCATTCTTGCCCAGCCCCCACCCCACACCACCAAGGTCCTGATACCCTCCACAATGCTTTAAGAAGCTGCATGGAACACTCAGGAAACCACTGCAGTAGGGGCCCATAATAGCAATGATAACCACTGCTTGGCAAGGCGTGCTGTGTGCCGGGGGCTCCAAAGCATACTAAGACGGATAGTCACCCCCTATGACAGCTGTGAAAGCAGAGGGTCAGAGTGCTAAGTCATTAGTACAAGGCTCTGAAGCTTGAAGGCTGCAGCCCAAATGAAATGCATTGTATAAAATGCTTTATAAGTGATCCAAGCTTAGTAATTAAAAAAAAAAATGCTCTCATCAGTCTCAAGAATAAAAATGCCTTGCAATGTAAAGTTCTCCTTAAAGGTTGGTCCTGGTTCACCCTGTGGAGAGAAGATAGCTAAGTCTGCCTTTCCAAACTTAATCTACAGTGATGGGAGCTGATCAGCAAAGGACTCGAGAGGATTGCCAGATCCAGAAACTGAGGTGAAGCTGCTGCCCTCCAAGGTAGAGCCATCCAGGCTGAGGGGAACAGAAGGCCAGCACCAATTCCCACAGAGCCCAGCAGGACTGCCCAGTCTGGGGTATCTCCAACTTGGATTGGAATTCCTTGACGCTATCTCTTCCAGCATCCTTTCAAGGGATGAAGAGAAGATTCTGGAATCCATGGAGCTGCTTTTCAGTGTCAGACATTAATCTAGGTGTGGTAACAATGTCCTACCATGGGATCCTCAGAGCAGCTTTGAGAGGTCAAATCATCAACTCCGTTTTTGCAGATGAAACAAGTGAGGTTCAGAGCACAACTGACTCAACATTCGACTGTGAAAGTGGCATGGTCACAAGTCAAAGGCTGGAATTATCCCTGGTCTCTGACATGAGTTAGTTCAGATGTTCACCAAAGCCACAGGCCTCTGCTTGGGGCACAAAGACTCTCACACTGGGGGCTGGAAATGCAAGGACCCTGTTGGGTGTGGTTGGGACAGGTCCTACTGCTGGACCTCTGGCTGGGCTTCTCTGCCATATTACCAAGAATGGAGCACCTACTGTGTGCTAAGTGCTTCACACTGATTGTCTCATTTAATTCCCACAACAAATGTATGATATAAGGACTATTATTGATCAGACCTTATTACAGATACGAAAACTACAGTTTAGAGAGGTTAAGAAACTTGTTCTTTTCCTATTCATTTATTTGTATAATTAAATGTAAGTTGCCTCTATAAGTTAATTATGTCAAATTAAACATTTAATTAATTGGCACTTTAATATTTAATTGTTGACATTTTACCTGTTTTTCTTATTTTTGAATTTTGGTACTTGGAATACAGACTCTTATGATATCCAAAAAGAAGAAAATAATTTGTCCAAGTTTGCACTGTTAAGGGGTCAGGCAGCCTGGCACCTTTACATGGATTGAGATAGAACAAGAACCAGGCCTTTAGGTCGCCCCTTTTCTCTTCAAACAACAGTAGTGAACTGATGCAGCAACAAAAGCATGTATTTATAACAACAAGTATCAAAGTGACCAAGGAGAATTCTAGATTTCCACCGATTTTGAATTAGGAGGGCTTGGAAATCATCAGGTCGTGTTTTTGTGACTCAGTCATTCTCTCTTCTCATAGATTATGTTTCTCTCTCTCTCCCTCTATCAGATGCTAAAGTGAAGAGCGGTGTGTACACACCCATGTGAATCACAGTCTCCTTTGCAGTTCAAGAACCTGACCATTATTCATTCTCCAGATGCTTTTGGAATATTACTCAGCCATAAAAAGGAACAAAATTGAGTCCTTTGTAGAGATGTGGATGGACCTGGAATCTGTCATATAGAGTGAAGTAAGTCAGAAAGATAAAAACAAATATCATATATTAATACATGTATGTGGAATCTAGAAAGAAATGGTACCAATGAACCTATTTGCAAGGCAGGAATAGAGACGCAGACATACAGAACGGATATATGGACACAGAGAAGGGAAGAAAAGGATGAACTGAGAGATTAGAATCGACATATATACACGGCTGCTGCTGCTGCTAAGTCGCTTCAGTCGTGTCTGACTCTGTGTGACCCCAGAGATGGCAGCCCACCAGGCTCCTCCATCCATGGGATTTTCCAGGCAAGAGTACTGGAGTGGGCTGCCATTGCCTTCTCCGCATATATACACTACCATGTGTAAAATAGATAGCTGTTGGGAAGCTTCTGTGTAACACAAGGAGCTCAGCTCTGTGCTCTGTGATGACCTAGATGGTTGGGATTGGCAGGGGGAGGGCAGAGGGAAGTCCAAGAGGGAGGGAATATATGTATACATGTAACTAATTCACTTAGTTGTACAACAGAAACTAACACAACATTGTAAAGAAATTACACTCCAATCAAAAAAAAGTTCGGGAAAAAGAATTTACAAAAAAAAAAAGATTAATACAAATGTTTCAAACCCTACAAAGGGAGACGCTGGATCATGGGGATATTTTTAAAAATCTGGGCCAGGAGGTTTCTAGGATCAGTACAGTTCCAGTTGCCCTGTGAGCTAAG
The DNA here is from genome assembly GCF_002263795.3 of Bos taurus. Taxonomy (NCBI): domain Eukaryota; kingdom Metazoa; phylum Chordata; class Mammalia; order Artiodactyla; family Bovidae; genus Bos; species Bos taurus. Next base: position 65,673,974 of record NC_037342.1, on the reverse strand, counting down.
AGCTTGTAATTCACACCTCTTCCTGAGCTTTCAATCTCTGAAATCTCATCTGTAACCACAGATGCCAGATTGCAAATGCCAGGCTCCAGAGAACTCATTCCTGACAAGCTTTTAAATCCGACTCAAGCCACAGAGTTTGGACCAATATCTTTACCATTTCATGCGTCGCCGGAGTGGGCCAAACATAACTTCCTGCTCTTAAGGAACATGGCCACACAAAAAAGCCAGGAGGCTTGGAAATAGAGAAGGTTACAAATGACCCTTCTGCCAAGCTGTCAAAGAAAATGAGATCTGGATTTTCCTTCAAATAAATGGTCACTGGACACGGAAAGAGACCACACCTGGGTGAAGGCCTAAACTCTTTTCACCATGGACATCTGAGGGGCATCCTAGAAGCTCTAGGATGAGGATGACAAGAACTCTTCCTATGAAATCTGTGCCTCTCAGCTCACTATTGGTCTCCCTAGGGCATGGTGCAAGGCATACATTCAAAGCCCCTTCTAGAAGATACGACCCTGGCAGCTGAGGACAGACAAGGTCCCTGCCCTAAAAGAGCTTACGCACTAGCGTGGGGAAACAAGACAGTCATACAGGGAAATGCTGAGAATATAAATAAGGCAGTGTGGGGTGGTGATAGTACTACACAAAAATAAAAGATAAACAGGCTGCCTCTTCTGGCAGTCTGTGTGGTCTGAGGCCCACTCTTTTATGAAGCTGTTGGGTATATTTTCCTTATTTATTATGGGGCTCTTGGTGAGATCAGATACCTGACAAAAGAAAATACCTACACACAAACAGAGAGATTAATCATATTTGGAATTCATCTTTGCCTTCCAGGGTCCATGACGAGATGTCCCTAGAATGCGGGCTTAGGATAAACATGGGAGACTTGGAAGGCAAAGGCCACGGCAACTGAATGAGCCCGCTTCGGTGTCCACTTCAGCCATAAGCTGGGTACAGAGTTGATGGAAGTGGGCTGCAGACACCCATTCTGGGTCTTTGCCTGAACTTGAAGGAGGCAAATCAGCATGACAGAGCAGCCCATCAGACTGCAACTGTGCTAAGTCCACGCACCAGCCCTGAAGGCTTTCAAGAATCTCCCAGCATCTTCAGCCTCTCGGAGTTTACAGTTACTAAGGTGATGGAGCAATCACCCCCATGGTGTTTGTAAGATGGTACAGCAGCCAAGCTCATAGTCTTTCACATTAGAGAGACTTGAGTCAAAAGCCCAGCTTGGGGTCCTGTGGAATGTTGGGCACACCGTGTTTTCTTAACCTCTCAGCCTCATTTCTTCCTTAGTAAAGAAAAGGCAGTAACTCCCTCATGGGTGCTTTTAAGTGTAAACGAAGACGTGCGCTCGAAACAGGTGGCAAAGTACCTGATGCTTAGTAAGGTGGCTGGGATTTGATTAATATTAGACAGTCATCTCAAGGATTAAAGCGTATTTAAGGCTAAGAGCCTCATGCTCTGACAATTCTTGATAAACTGGCCAGCCATTCACTGTATCATCGGTAACAGCCACTCAAAACTCCCAGTTAGGAGTCAGGAGCTTAATTACTCGGATACACAAGCCCCCACTCTATACAGAATGTGCCATTGACAGATAGGAAGGAAAGGAAGAAGGAAGAGGGAAAAACAGAAAGGAAGGAAGAAATCATCAGATAGATGAATGGATAGATGGATAGACAGACGCTATTTATAAAACACTATTCTTGGAAGAAGTCTGCCTCAAGTGATACTAACCCATAGAATCAAAATGGGTTCCATTAGGACCATTCCTTGTTCATCTTTGTATCTACGATGTCTGATTCATAGTATGGTGGCCCAATAGATGTTTCTTTAGTTTTGTGGGAAATACATTAGAGTCCAGTGACCTGGGATCTGGAGTGTGACTTCTTACTAATAAGCCATCAGTACTCATCAGTAAGGCTTCAGTTTCTTTATCAGCCCCAGGAAGAAGTTGGTTTTGGTAGTCTCTAGGTCCTTTGGCCAACCTAATGCTCTGCCTGTAGAAGGACAAGTCTATGTTTCTTTTAAACTTGTTCTCCAAACCCGAAGTGGCTCCCTCTTGCCTGCAGGGTTGTGGTATTTCCCTCTGGAATCAAGGCGGCGGTGGTGTGATGGCTGCGTCAAGCAGGCTGGAGCGGCCAACAAAAAGAAATAATAGACAAAACAAGAGTGTTACCAGCATCCTGCTCTCCGATTACACCAACTAAACGCCTTCCGGCCCACAGAGACTAGAACCTGCCCCATTGAAGTCAGAGGGAGAGAATGGTTTCAATTAAGAGAAGCACAGCAGGATCGCGGATTCCCTTAGAGAGACTGCTCCTAACTTATTACAAACAGCCCCAGTGCTCCCTGTAGCAAATTTCAGCACCGCGGGCCAACTCAGACCATTCTTCAGTTGTGAGACAATCCTCCAGTGAGATGCTTTTGAGCAGATCCCACCTGCACCCCTGGAAGTCGAGACGCCCACTCTTGATTGACTCCCTGATCTCTGGTGGTCTCGCAGGTCCCGCTGCCAGTGCAGAGAGCGAAGAGGGAGGTTCGCTCCACCTGTTTTCCCAAAGATGACTCTCAGTAGTACTAAATTGTTTCAAGACCATTCATTTTCAAGGAGCCAGAAAAACCCAGATTCTCAGGAAAAGGAGACGCCTTGAAGCTTTAAGGCCTCCGGTTCTGGAGATGGGGAGGATAGGATGGGCCCCATAAGACTGAGTGGGAACGTTGGTGTGGTATTAGAAGGAGAAGATGGAATTCCAGCCCCACCACATGAGAGCAGAGACTTCTTGGGCAAGTTACTTCATCTTTATGAGTCTCAGTTTCTCAGCCTATAAAATGGCTCTGAGGAAATGCAGTCATTCATTTTACTGAATGGATATTTGCTGCAAACCTCAAAGAGAGGTTTATGGGACTTAGATAATAAACTCACGGGAAAGCATCAGCGTTGAGTTTGGTTCATAACAAGTGTTCAGTAAATGTCAATCTTTTTCCTTCTCCCACAGGAAGATTAAAAAAAAAAAAACATCTTGCATGACCAGCCCCAGCTCTCCCAGATGTCAAGGGGACCCCTGGGTTCTGATTTATAACGTATTAACACTACGAACAACTGTTTGTGTTTTGATAGTCTTGTTTCAGCCCAAACAGCAGTCTGCAACCACACTCTTAAGAAACTAAAAGCAAGATGAGAACGTGACACAAAGCCGTACACTCCTATTAAAAGAGGCGAAGTTTTAGTCACTTCTGAGGCGCGGCTGGGAGGGGCCGGATCTTCCTTTCTTTAGAGGAGAACAGAACTAAGCAGTTAAAGGTAATTAAAGTATTTGGGGGAGATAAGAGGATTGAACATCCCAATATGATTGAGGGGTGGGCACTTCATGTATTCAAAAGCTGGTCAGCCAGCCCCAGCCCCTCCACAACCAGGAAATTCCAAGCCTGGGCTTCTGGGGGAAGAAGTGGACCCTGAGGAACTTCAAAATTTCCAGAATGAGAAGGAGGCTACTGCATTAAATTGCCCCTAAGGGTCTTTCTACACTCTGAGACCAGGAAATAGCACTGTAAAGGAGCGCTTCTCCCTAAGAGGGCGGGAAATACCATCTCCTCCTCCAGTCTCATGCCAACTGTCAGCACTGAAGGCAGGAAGAGGCAGATCCTGCTGAGACAAGCAGCCCTGGAGACTGCCTGTCATCAAGCAAGTAAAGACAGGCCTGGAGCGCGTCGGCCGACTCGCTTTCACCAGCTTCTGCAATAGCCAAGCTTCCCGGAACATCCCCGGCTGCCGTGTCTGCCTGGCAACAGTTGTTCCAGTAAGCACGTGGGTGTCAGCACTCTGGTGTCCCCTCCCCACCAAATTAAATGAGATCTTATTGACTAATATTTGCCCAGAAATGGAATGAACATCTTCCAAAGGCAGCTGGAAGCATTTCTCAAGTGCAGCAGGAACAAATTTGGGCTGAATGAGGAAGGGAGAGGTTCCGGGTCTAATACTACACTGATGACACTGAGGATGCTTGCTCCCTGTCAGTTATTCCACACACGATCTGGTAGTCCTTACACAATCCTGCACCTAGGTATTATTACTCTGCCTTAAAGATAAGAAAACTGAGCTTCAGAGTGTTGTCAATTGCCACATAATTGATGAGGGGCAGGACTCGAACCCAGGCTTCCGGGTGGCTCAGGGGTCAAGATTCTGCCTGCTATGCAGGAGCCACAGGAGATGCAGGTTTGATCCTGGGTTGGGAAGATCCCCTGGAAGAGGGCACGGCAACCCACTCCAGTATTCTCGCCTGGAGAACCCCTTGGACAGAGAAGACTAGTGGGCTACAGTCCATAGGATTGCAAAGAGTTGGACACGACTAACGCGACTCGGCATGCATGCAGGACTCAAACCCAGATTGAACTCCAGGACCCACAGTGCTTTCTGAGAGTGGGATACCAGACTCAGATCCCACTCATGAATCCCTGACCTCGGTGCTTAGCCCAGAGGCTGAGCTGACAGTCAGTCCTACTAACTACAAGGATGACGAGTAAACATTCTCTAATGTAGCCTTTAGAAGAAGACAGAGAACCTGACTTTGAGAGACTATTTTCTGATGGCCTATTTGAAGAGATGCCTGTTTCTAAATGTCTTCGATAGAGTCTGGGAAGCTCATCTGGAGAAGAAACCGGATGAGTTTTCCAAAGGTTTTAACAATGCACACAATGCAGAATACAGAAGTAGATGTTGACTTTAGCTTTCCGGGCAATACAAATAACAGGAAGCTCAAACAGATAATAGGATACCTTTCCTCTACCCTGAGAAACAGTCTTTAAGGAAGGCTGGAGATTATCTGATGATGCTTTTATGTCAGGAAACAGAGCTGCCCCCCAAACAAGTTTCAAAAGAGAGCCATGGGGAGCCCCACCCTCTGTCCCCAGTAAGAAGAATCTAGAATAGCCAAGGCTTGCCTCCCCAAACCTTCCTCCATCTCTTCTCTCCTTCAGCAGAACATGTTTCCTCCTCGTCTTTCACAGCCATCCTGAACATTGCACATATTCAGCCTCTGTTTGGTGCCTTTGCAGAAAACCATGCAAGAGACTATATCTAGGTGATGACAGCCAAGAGGAATGGCAGTCGGGGTGATGCACAGTCACAGAGAGGGGGGAGAAAAGATGTGGTCTGTTTGCTGACCCTCATTTGCTTTCTAAGCAAGTTTGTCTCTTACTCCAATAAATAGATAGATGATACATACATGGATAGATAGGTACATACACCAACAGATACAGATGATAGACATATATGATAGATACATGGATGGACGAACGGACAGATACATAATAGATACATGGATACATACATATGTAAAGTTTTTTTTTTTTTTAACTGAATTTGGACATCACAGACTGAATCTACCAGGGTAAGCCACAATCACACAAATCCAACCAAACAATAAAGTGGATATAAGCCTTCAGAAAAGAGAAGACCAATTCCAAGTCTATTCATTCAATAAGGTTTTATCCAGTGCCCCCATGGGCACTGTGCTAGGCACTGAGAGACCAGGGCATTGAAAAAGGTCAGCAAGCCATTGCCCCGACATAGACTATAGTCCAGGGAAGAAGACAAACACTCAACAAAGCAACAACACAGCACAATAAATGTTGTAATAGAAGTGCAGGGTGCTGAACGCTTGCCCTTTAAAGGGAAGCCTTTCCTCCCAAGGCCTCTGCTGTCCCCAAGAGATGCCTTCCTGATGCACTGTCATTTCAGCTGAGAACTGAAGGACAGACAGGGAACTAGCGGGCCAGGGTCAGCAGGCCTCAAAGTCAGGAAATTCACCTCATAATAAAGCGTAAATCATTTCAGTTTGATAGAATCCATTTCCTCTCGCTCTTTCATCATTAGATTCTGAGAAGCAAGGCCCCCTTCCTGTGTCAGAAACCATCACATTCTTGAGGTCCACGTTAAACATCCCCTGGGTTTCTGGATTCAGTCCTTATAAATCCTTTAATGATACTTAAGTGATAAAAAGGAATGGAAAAAAAATTTTTTAATTCTGAGTTTCCCTCCATGCTGTTAGATTCATGAGCACACTGCATGAAGGCAGGACACTGGCCCAGAAAACCCACCTGTCCATCTTTGGACTAATCAAAATGTTAAGATGTTGGGCCCTTGAGCTTTGGACTCAGAGAAACTATTAATATTTGAAAAGAGTTTTTCTGCTTATGAAAGAGCAATTATTCATACAAAATTCAATAGTTAATTTAGTTTCCCTGAAGCAAGTCTGATCCATGGGGAGTCAACACGGCGTGGTTGCAGGAACATCAACTCTGAGAGTGGAGAAGTTAGGCTGCAAATCCTGAATCTGCATTAATTCTGTGATCCTGGGAAAGTCATTAAATGCCTCTCCTCTACAGGAGTGTAATGATGCTAACCGGGAAGTTGATGTGAGTGCTGGATTAGATAATGGAGCTGAACACGCGTCACACACATTAAAACACTCCAGGAGTGTAGTTTTTGAAAAGGGAAGCCGGCCTTCTCCCTTGGGGGTCATCATCTCATAATTTACAGGAAGAGATGCTCTTCCAAGGTCGCAGTAATTCTTTTTAAATGGATCACTACAGACCCATGGTCCTCAGCAAAGTGCAGCTCCAGCAGCGCTGAGATGAGCTGCAATGATGAGTTTCTAATAGTAAAGTGCTCAAGTGTGCAAAAGATGGACTATTTCTTGCAAATTAAAACAGATTTAAGGTTATTTCCTGATATGCTTTTATTGGAGAGAGAAAAAGATAAAGTTATAGCTATCGTGATTGAGTATAAACCCAGACCATCCAAGCCTCCAACTGCAGTGTGTCCCCCATGTGAACTCTTGTCAGTGAGGTGTGTCTTCCCGGGAGAAGCATGAGGGTGTGACTTAGAAAACACAAGAACTTGCCTTTTTTCTTTTGCCTACATAGAATTGCAAATCAAACTCTACCAGCTGTGTCGACTCCCTTAGAGCCTTATTGATTATAAGAGGCATTGTTACCATGCAATAAAATTCTTCTAATTGAAGACGAGGCCACCAACTCCTAACTCATTTGGGTGGATCATGACTGGTCTAAGTCGAGCACTGTGGTCAGAGTTCTCCTTTCCAGTGATCAGGTTAGTGTGGATCTCCCGGGGAATGGCACCCCATTCTTCCAGTGAGAAGTAAAGTGAAGTCGCTCAGTCATGTCCGACTCCTTGAGACTCCATGGACTGTAGCCCACCAGGCTCCTCCATCCATGGGATTTTCCAGGCAAGAGTACTGGAGTGGGTTGCCATTTCCTTCTCCAAGGGAAGTCAATTAAGGACTTCTGGAAAAGCCATCCTTCCATTTTTTTTTAGAAGAGATATTTATGAATAAGTATTCCTTCTTCTGGTGGTAGACACTGCTTTTTGTTTTGTTTTTCCATAGGATGCCTGGAACTGTGAGAGTCAACTTGGGACCATGAAGGAGGCTAAACTATAAGAAGACACTCTGAGGGGCAGACTGGAAAGCTGGAAGAAAACTGATCTTTGATAACATCATTGAGCTTCTGGAATCATCCTGTTTCCATACTTCTTGCTGTGCTAGATAACAATTTATGAGGGTTGATCATTCTGTTACTTACAGTGATACCAGCTGACATGCACTGACGTGGATATACCAAGAAACATGTGACAGATAGCAATTACATGGGACTGACACATCATGGTTTGATCCATAGATGGGCTGTGGCTTTTGTTCAATCATGATAGCTATAACTCCATCCTTATCTCTCCAACCCAAGAAAGCACATCTGAACAAAAGGAAAAGGATGCCATCACCATCACTGGGAGGGGGAATAACCTGAATGTGCTCTTGTTTAGAAGACACAGCTGTTTATAACTGACCATCTGGATGGCTAACTGATAAATACTATTAGCACTGTGCACGTGTGTGTGCACATGTCCGACTCTTTGCAGCCCCATGGACTGTAGCCCTCCAGACTCCGCTGTCCATGGAATTTTCCAGGCAAGAATACTGGAATGGGTTGCAATTTCCTACTCCAGGGGATCTTCCTGACCTACAGATTGAACCTGCATCTCCTGCATTGTCAAGCGGATTCTTTATCACTGTGCCACCTGGGCTTTTACCTGAAAGCATTCTCAGTGATGCTTTGTGGGGGGGGGGGGGTTGTTTTTGTTTTTTCCTTACCACATCTATCTCACTCTCCTCCTTACCACATCTATCTCACCCTCCTGATAGAGTCCACTCTGGTCATCTCCAAGTATTTACCACCAACAAAGAGATAAAAAAAAAATGAGGCCTTTGTAGACAAATAGTTGGACATCTGAATCCTAGGGCTCTTGCCTGCTCCTCCTGCCTGGACCCAGTCAATGCACCTGCATGGCTGCTGGAAGTCATCCTACAAACCACCTCGTAGGGACACATCAATCAGACCCTGGCCTCAAACTCTTGCCACCAAAGTGTTCAAAACAAGACCAAGAAACTTCCAATAAAATGGACCAAATTTGACCCTAAACCAAAGCTTAATGTTCAAGATACCTATGTAAATTATGAATTTTTCTCCCATGGAAAAATGATACTTTCTGCCTCCCAGGGTTTGGGTTCCTTCATTGCCCCAACATGTGCTTCTAAAAGTTTGAGTCAACTTGGAGGTTCTCATGGTTCTCTTCCCACCACTGCGTATTGCAGGGCAGGGAGGACAAACCTATTGCTTTCAGAATTTTGAGGAATAAAACCTTGAGGTTTTGGCCCTCTTATTCATTGGACCCTATATGAGGCAGCCAGAACAGGAGCCGCTGTGGCTAGAGTTGTGATGAGGAGCTCTGACCTCACCTACCAAAATGTCCCCTGGACTTGAGAGCTGGTGGGACTGAGGAGTCCAACACGTGGCCCCACCCCCATGCCCCCACATGGAGCTGCAGGGATCCTGCAAACACACTCACTGCTATTCATTGAGAAGTCTTCTCTGATGCTCTCAATCAGGCGCAGTCTCCCTGTTACATGCTCTCACAAGCTCCTGTACTTTTCCTTCTGAGCTCTGACCACAAGTGTAATTAAACAAGGGGGTAATGAGTTGTTTACAGCGTCTTCCCAGCTTGAGCATAAGTCCCATCACAGCAGAAACTGTGCCTCTCTTGTTTAAGATTGTATTCCTAGTGCCTGGCAGAGTGCCTGGCATATATTGGTATTCAGTAAATGCATGTTGAGTAAACAAATGCACCGTTTGAAAACCACTGACTGTTCAGAGAGGCTAGGTAAGAGCCAGGCCAGGCGATGCTGGGCCTTCTGATTTCCAAAGGCTCATTGAGTCATAAAGGATCAAAACAAACACCAAGTATGCATGCACAAGGTGCTACATAGGAAACCAGATCTGAGAGCAGTGAGGGCCCAGCAGAGTATAAACACCTGCCCTATTTCCCACTGTGTCACACACGCACACACAAAACCTAAGCCCAGGCCTATTTTCCCTTCCTCTCTGTCCCTCCAAATCTTCCGGCCCTGGTCAGCCACGTGTCCTCCTGTTTAGTGCCCTCTCCTATCATCTCAAAGGATGAAATGGAAAGGGTACTGGATGGAGGGTCAGAAACCAGAGTTTTGACTCCAACTGGCTATGTGACCTTGGGCAAGTCATGTGCAGTCTTCGAGATGGCCTTCCCATAGTCATCCAAAAGAAATAGGTGGACTCTATCTTCCAGCACCTTTCCCCATCCCGACATGCCATCATCATTGGCTTTGTGTCACCAGATCCTGAAAACTTCTCACTTAGGGCCCTTTCTCCGCTTTTCTGTCTTTGGATCCATAATTCAGTGCTGCTATAGGATGCAGCTCAGCCTTGCACCTTCTAAGCCCTAGCAAAGACTCTGAAAACCCTCCCTCATTTGCCTCCAGCACTTTTATTGAGTCACTGCAGTAGGGGTATTGTGACACAACTTGGCAGGGCACCGCCATCCCCTGCAGGCTGGCTGTGTCTGCCCGCCTCCGGAAACGGCAGGATCAAGAACTTGAGCACATACCAAGGGCCCTAGATAAGCGCTGCCCTGGAGAGGAGGGCAGCACGTAGGAGAGCATTCCGAAGACTACAATTTCAATGACTGGGGTCAACCAGCAACAGGAGACAGAGATAAAGGTGAAAGTGACTTCAGGTAATAACAGAACCTTGTAGTTTCTATTCTAACATCACAAGTTTCTGCCTACCAGCACGAAACACTTTTACACCTGCAGGTAAAGGTGGAGAGGTCTAGGAGAGGCAGATGGATTATTACCCCTATGCCATTTCACACAGCATACTGAAACATTAGACAGATAAAGCCAGCAGCCCAGGGTCACACAATTAGGCTTTGACACGGTGGGAATTAGAGCAGTGTCCTAATCTCACCCAGGGGCTATTTCCAATAGACTCCTGATGGAGCCTTTGTTTATCCCCTGGTTCTACCTTATCTTAGCTACCCAGACAGTGAGCTTGCTTTTTTCCCTTGGGGATGAACAGGGGAAAACTGGAGCCGCTCAGAGTGGGCTGACCAGCCAGAGTTCAGAATCCAGCCTTCTCGACTTGGATGCTCCAGCGGGGCCAGCCTATGGAATGTTACTACTGTTTGTATCTGGGAGGCAAGGAAGAGCCCCCCGTGGCAGCTGAGAATGCAGAGGCTCCAGGGCTGATAAAAGTTGTAATTAACATGCACATATACCCCTTTCATCTTCAAAGGCTTTAAGTAACATGAGTTAGCTATGCCTCCTATCATCCCCATGGCTGAGGAATCATTTTCGTCTTCTCAGTTTACAAATGAAGAAGTTGATGCGAGAAGCTACCCTTGGCCACGAGGTCTGGGCCTTGTTCAGGGGAGATTCCTGGCTCCGAGCACCTTACTTCACTAGGGTTGATGGGAAAACAGAATGTGAATGAATCAGGAGAGAAGGCTCAGGGGACCAAACTCCTCTGGGAAAGAGGCTGCATTTATACCATTCTGGAAGGAGACTGAGTCTATGGTATGGCTATTTAACCAGATTAAGTGGGCTAAACTCCCAGCGTTACACACACTATCAGAAAGGTACACCAGAAAAGCCTGCTGCTCTACTGTGGTGATGTCTGTGTGATACAGGAGGGTCAAATCCTCCATACTGCGCCCATAACAGACATCATTAATTGACCACAGCACTCTCTGTGGACTTCCAGATGGCGCTAGTGGTACAGAACCCAGTGTCAATGCAGGAGACATACGAGACGTGGGTTTGATCTCTGTGCCGGGAAGGTAGAGTCAGCCTGCAATGCAGGAGACCCAGGTTCGATCCCTGGGTCGGGAAGATCCCCTGGAGAAGGAAACGGCAACCCACTACAGGATTCTTGCTGAGGAAATCCCATGGACAGAGGAGCCTGGCAGGCTACAGTCCATGGGGTCGCAAGAGTCGGGCCTGACTTAGCGACTAAACCACCACCACCAATATTCTTGCCTGGAAAATTCCATGGAGAGAGGAGCCTGGTGGGCTGCAGTCCATAAATTCCATGGTCAGAGGAGCCTGCTGGACTGCAGTCCATAGGG